>NW_027223764.1:54208142-55408142 GCF_028538775.1 Myotis yumanensis
ATGAAGTAACAATCCTCTTTACGAAGTCACATTCCTGTCTATGAAGTAACAATCCTGTCCATGAAGTGATAATTTTCTCCAGGAAGTAAGCAATTCTGTCTATGAAGTAACAGTGCTACCTATGAAGTCAAAGTCTTCCTTATGAAGCCACAATCCTGTGTATGAACATACAATTTTGTCTATGGAGTCACAATCCTGTGTATGAAGTCACAATACTGTGTATAAAGTCATATTTCTGTCTATGAAGTCACATTCCTGTGTATGAAATCACAGTCCCCCTATGAAGTAACTATCCTCTATGAAGTAACAATCCTATCTATGAAGTCACAATCCTATATATGAAATAACCGTCTCTCCATGAAGTCACTATACTATCTATGAAGTAACAATCCTGTCTATGAGGTCACAATCATGTCTATGAAGTCACAATCCTGTCTATGAAGTCACAATGCTGTCTATGAAGTCACAATCCTGTCTATGAAGTCAAAATCCTGTCTATGAGGTCACAATCATGTCTATGAAGTCACAATCCTGTCTATGAAGTCACAGTACGGTCTATTTGGTCACAATTCTGTCTATGAAGTCACATCGCACCTATTAAATAACTGTGCCCCATGAAGCCACAATCCGGTCTATGAAGTCACAATCCTGTATATGAAGTCAGGATCCTGTTTATAAAGTGAAAATCCCCCAATGAATTAACAATCCTCTCTATGAAGTCACAATCCTGTCTATGACGGTACAAATAGCCCTAATATTACAATCTTGACAATGAATTCAAAATCCTGTCTATGAAGTAACAAACCTGTCAATGAATTTACAATCTTGTCTTGTTGTCACAATCCTGTCTATGATGTAACAATCCTGTCTATGAAGTCACAATCCTATCTATGAAGTCACATTCCTGTTTATGAAGTCACAATCCTGTATATACAATCACAATCCTGTTTATGAAGAAACAATCTCCCTCTGAAGTAAAAATCCTGTCTATGAAGTAATAATCCTGTGTATGGTGTCACAGTCCTGTATATGAAGTCACGATCCTGTCTATCAAGTGAAAATCCCCCCATGAAGTAACAATCCTCTCTATGAAGTCACAATCCTGTCTATGAAGTCACAATCCTGTCTGTGAGGTCACAATCATGTCTATGAAGTCACAATCCTATCTATGAAGTCACAATGCTCTCTATGAAGTCACAATCATGTCTATGAGGTCACAATCCTGTCTATGAAGTCACAATCCACCTATTCAATCACTATGCCCCATGAAGTAACTGTACTGTTTATGATGTCACAATCCTGTTTATGAAGTCCCAATCCTGTCTATGAGGTCACAAATATGTCTATCAATTCACAATCCTGTCTATGAAGTCACAATACTGTGTATCAAGTCACAAAAGTGTCTATGAGGTCACAATCCTGTCTATGAAGTCACATACCACCTATTAAATAACTATGCCCCATGAAGCAACAATCCTTTTCTATGAAGTCAAAATCCTGTTTATGAAGTCACCATTTGTCTAGGAAGTCACAATCCTCTATGAAATCGTAATCCTGTCTCTGAGGTAATAATCCTGTCTATGGATACAATCCTGTCTATGAAGCCACTATCCCGTGTATGAAGTAACTATCCTGTCCATGAAGGAAAATCCAGCCATGAAATTGCAATTGTGTCTACAAAGTCACAATGCTAACTATGTAGTAACAGTCTTGTTTATGAAGTCACAATCCTGTGTATGATGTAAAAATCCCGTCTATGAAGTTGCAATTCTCTCTATGGAGTCACAATCCCTGTGTATGAAGTCACAATAGTGTGTATGAAATCACATTCCTGTCTATGAAGTCACAATCCTTTCTATGACGTCACAATACTGTCTATGAAGTCACAATCCTGTCTATGAGGTCACAATCATGTCTTTAAAGTCACAATCCTGTCTATGAAGTCACAGTATGGCCTATGAAGTCACTCTTATGTCTATTTGGTCACAATCCTGTCTATGAAGTCACAATCCACCTATTAAGTAACTCTGCCCCATGAAGCAACAATCCTGTCTATGAAGTCACAATCCTGTTTATGAAGTCACCATTTGTCTATGAAATCACAGTCCTGTCCATGAAGTCACAGTATGGTCTATGAAGTCACTATCATGTCTATTTGGTCACAATCCTGTCTATGAAGTCACAATCGGGTCCATGAAGTGAAAATACCGCCATGAAGTAGCTATTCTGTCTATGAAGTCACAATGCTAACTATGAAGTAAAAGTCTTCCTTATGAAGTGACAATCCTGTGTATGATTTACAATTCTGTCTATGGAGTCACAATCCTGTGTATGACGTAACAATACTGTGTATAAAGTCACATTTCTGCCTATGAAGTCACATTCCTGTGTATGAAATCACAGTCCCCCTATGAAGTAACTATCCACTATGAAGTAACAATCCTGTCTATGAAGTCACAATCCTGTCTATGAAGTCACAATGCTGTCTATGAAGTCACAATCATGTCTATGAGGTCACATTCCTGTCTATGAAGTCACAATCCTGTCTATGAGGTCACAATCATGTCTATGAAGTCCCAATCCTTTCTATGAAGTCACAGTAAGGTCTATGAAATCACTATCATGTCTATTTGGTCACAATCCTGTCTATGAAGTCACAATCCACCTATTAAAAAACTCTGCCCCATGAAGCAACAATCCTGTCTATGAAGTCACAATCCTGTCTATGAAGTCATAATCTACCTATTAAATCACTATGCCCCATGAAGTAACAGTACTGTTTATGATGTCACAATCCTTTCTATGAAGTCCCAATCCTGTCTATGAGGTCACAATCCTGTCTTGATGTCACAATCCTGTCTCTGAAGTCACAATCCAGTCTATGAAGTCACAACCACCCTATGAAGTAACTATCCCGTATGAAGTAACAATCCTGTCTATGAAGTAACAATCCTGTCTTTGAAGTCACAATCCTGTCTATGAAGTCACAATCCTGTCTATGAGGTCACAATCATGTCTATGAAGTCACAGTGCTGTCTATGAAGTCACAATCCTGTCTATGAAGTCACAATCATGTCTATGAGGTCACAATCCTGTCTGTGAAGTCACAAAGCCACCTATTCAATCACCATGCCCCATGAAGTAACAGTACTGTTTATAATGTCACAATCCTGTTTATGAAGTCTCAATCCTGTCTATGAGGTCACAATTCTGTCTATATATTCAAAATCCTGTCTATGAAGTCACAATTCTGTCGATCAAGTCACAAAAGTGTCTATGAGGTCACAATCCTGTCTATGAAGTCACAAACCACCTATTCAATAACTATGCCCCATGAAGCAACAATCCTGTCTATGAAGTCACAATCCTGTTTATGAAGTCACCATTTGTCTAGGAATTCACAATCCTCTGTACGAAATCATAATCCTGTCTATGCGGTAATAATCCTGTCGATGGACACAATCCTGTCTATGAAGCCAGGATCCTGTCTATGACGTGAAAATCCCCCCATGAAGTAACAATCCTCTCTATGAAGTCACAATCCTGTCTATGAGGTAGCAATCCTGTCATTGAATGGGAAATCAAGATATGAAATTGCAATTGTGTCTGTAAAGTCACAATGCTAACTATGTAGTAACAGTCTTGTTTATGAAGTCACAATCCTGTGTATGATGTAAAAATCCCGTCTATGAAGTTGCAATTCTCTCTATGGAGTCAAAATCCTGTGTATGAAGTCACAGTAGTGTGTATGAAGTCACATTCCTCTCTATGAAGTCACAGTCCTTTCTATGAAGTCACAATCATGTCTATGAGGTCACAATCCTGTCTATGATGTCACAATCCTTTCTATGAAGTCACAATCCTGTCTATGAAGTCACAATCCTGTCTATGAGGTCACAATCATGTCTATGAAGTCACAATCCTGTCCATGATGTCACAGTACGGACTATGAAGTCACTATCATGTCTATTTGGTCACAATCCTGTCTATGAAGTCACAATCGGGTCCATGAAGTGAAAATACCACCATGAAGTAGCTATTCTGTCTATGAAGTCACAATGCTAACTATGAAGTAAAAGTCTTCCTTATGAAGTGACAATCCTGTGTATGATTTACAATTCTGTCTATGGAGTCACAATCCTGTGTATGACGTAACAATACTGTGTATAAAGTCACATTTCTGCCTATGAAGTCACATTCCTGTGTATGAAATCACAGTCCCCCTATGAAGTAACTATCCACTATGAAGTAACAATCCTGTCTATGAAGTCACAATCCTGTCTATGAAGTCACAATGCTGTCTATGAAGTCACAATCATGTCTATGAGGTCACATTCCTGTCTATGAAGTCACAATCCTGTCTATGAGGTCACAATCATGTCTATGAAGTCCCAATCCTTTCTATGAAGTCACAGTAAGGTCTATGAAATCACTATCATGTCTATTTGGTCACAATCCTGTCTATGAAGTCACAATCCACCTATTAAAAAACTCTGCCCCATGAAGCAACAATCCTGTCTATGAAGTCACAATCCTGTGTATGAAGTCATAATCTACCTATTAAATCACTATGCCCCATGAAGTAACAGTACTGTTTATGATGTCACAATCCTTTCTATGAAGTCCCAATCCTGTCTATGAGGTCACAATCCTGTCTTGATGTCACAATCCTGTCTCTGAAGTCAGAATCCAGTCTATGAAGTCACAACCACCCTATGAAGTAACTATCCCGTATGAAGTAACAATCCTGTCTATGAAGTAACAATCCTGTCTTTGAAGTCACAATCCTGTCTATGAAGTCACAATCCTGTCTATGAGGTCACAATCATGTCTATGAAGTCACAGTGCTGTCTATGAAGTCACAATCCTGTCTATGAAGTCACAATCATGTCTATGAGGTCACAATCCTGTCTGTGAAGTCACAAAGCCACCTATTCAATCACCATGCCCCATGAAGTAACAGTACTGTTTATAATGTCACAATCCTGTTTATGAAGTCTCAATCCTGTCTATGAGGTCACAATTCTGTCTATATATTCAAAATCCTGTCTATGAAGTCACAATTCTGTCGATCAAGTCACAAAAGTGTCTATGAGGTCACAATCCTGTCTATGAAGTCACAAACCACCTATTCAATAACTATGCCCCATGAAGCAACAATCCTGTCTATGAAGTCACAATCCTGTTTATGAAGTCACAATGCTGTCTATGAAGTCACAATCATGTCTATGAGGTCACAATCCTGTCTATGAAGTCACAATCCTGTCTACGAGGTCACAATCATGTCTATGAAGTCCCAATCCTTTCTATGAAGTCACAGTAAGGTCTATGAAATCACTATCATGTCCATTTGGTCACAATCCTGTCTATGAAGTCCCAATCCACCTGTTAAAAAGCTCTGCCCCATGAAGCAACAATCCTGTCTATGAAGTCACAATCCTGTTTAATAAGTCACCATTTTTCGACGAATTCACAATCCTGTCTATGAAGTCACAACCCTGTCTATGAAGTCACAATCCACCTATTCAATCACTATGCCCCATGAAGTAACTGTACTGTTTATGATGTCACAATCCTGTTTATGAAGTCCCAATCCTGTCTATGAGGTCACAAATATGTCTATCAATTCACAATCCTGTCTATGAAGTCACAATACTGTGTATCAAGTCACAAAAGTGTCTATGAGGTCACAATCCTGTCTATGAAGTCACATACCACCTATTAAATAACTATGCCCCATGAAGCAACAATCCTTTCTATGAAGTCAAAATCCTGTTTATGAAGTCACCATTTGTCTAGGAAGTCACAATCCTCTATGAAATCGTAATCCTGTCTATGAGGTAATAATCCTGTCTATGGATACAATCCTGTCTATGAAGCCACTATCCCGTGTATGAAGTAACTATCCTGTCCATGAAGGGAAAATCCAGCCATGAAATTGCAATTGTGTCTACAAAGTCACAATGCTAACTATGTAGTAACAGTCTTGTTTATGAAGTCACAATCCTGTGTATGATGTAAAAATCCCGTCTATGAAGTTGCAATTCTCTCTATGGAGTCAAAATCCTGTGTATGAAGTCACAGTAGTGTGTATGAAGTCACATTCCTCTCTATGAAGTCACAGTCCTTTCTATGAAGTCACAATCATGTCTATGAGGTCACAATCCTGTCTATGATGTCACAATCCTTTCTATGAAGTCACAATCCTGTCTATGAAGTCACAATCCTGTCTATGAGGTCACAATATGTCTATGAAGTCACAATCCTGTCCATGATGTCACAGTACGGACTATGAAGTCACTATCATGTCTATTTGGTCACATTCCTGTCTATGAAGTAACAATCCTGTCCATGAAGTGAAAATCCCGCTATGAAGTAGCAATTCTGTTTATGAAGTCACAATGCTAACTATGAAGTAAAAGTCTTCCTTATGAAGTCACAATCCTGTGTATGAAGTTACAATTCTGTCTATGGAGTCACAATCCTGTGTATGAAGTAACAATACTGTGTATAAGGCCACATTTCTGTCTATGAAGTCATATTCCTGTGTATGAAATCACAGTCCCCCTATGAAGTAACTATCCCCTATGAAGTAACAATCTTGTAAAAGAAGTCACAATAGTGTCTATGAAGTCACAATGCTCTCTATGAAGTCACAATCATGTCTATGAGGTCACAATCCTGTCTATAAAGTCACAATCCTGTCTATGAGGTCACAATCACGTGTATGAAGTCACAATCCTGTCTATGAAGTCACAGTATGGTATATGAGTCAGTATCATGTCTATTTGGACACAATCCTGTCTATGAAGTCACAAACCACCTATTAAATAACTCTGCCCCATGAATCAACAATCCTGTCTATGAAGTCACAATCCTGTTTATTAAGTCACCATTTGTCTATGAAGTCACAATCCTGTCTATGATGTCACAATCCCGCCTTTGAAGAAATAATCCTGTCTATGGAGTCACAATCCTGTATATGAATTCAGAAAACTGTCTATGAAGTGAATATCCCCCCATGAAGTAACAATCCTCTTTACGAAGTCACATTCCTGTCTATGAAGTAACAATCCTGTCCATGAAGTGATAATTTCTCCAGGAAGTAGCAATTCTGTCTATGAAGTAACAGTGCTACCTATGAAGTCAAAGTCTTCCTTATGAAGCCACAATCCTGTGTATGAACATACAATTTTGTCTATGGAGTCACAATCCTGTGTATGAAGTCACAATACTGTGTATAAAGTCATATTTCTGTCTATGAAGTCACATTCCTGTGTATGAAATCACAGTCCCCCTATGAAGTAACTATCCTCTATGAAGTAACAATCCTATCTATGAAGTCACAATCCTATATATGAAATAACCGTCTCTCCATGAAGTCACTATACTATCTATGAAGTAACAATCCTGTCTATGAGGTCACAATCATGTCTATGAAGTCACAATCCTGTCTATGAAGTCACAATGCTGTCTATGAAGTCACAATCCTGTCTATGAAGTCAAAATCCTGTCTATGAGGTCACAATCATGTCTATGAAGTCACAATCCTGTCTATGAAGTCACAGTACGGTCTATTTGGTCACAATTCTGTCTATGAAGTCACATCGCACCTATTAAATAACTGTGCCCCATGAAGCCACAATCCGGTCTATGAAGTCACAATCCTGTATATGAAGTCAGGATCCTGTTTATAAAGTGAAAATCCCCCAATGAATTAACAATCCTCTCTATGAAGTCACAATCCTGTCTATGATGGTACAAATAGCCCTAATATTACAATCTTGACAATGAATTCAAAATCCTGTCTATGAAGTAACAAACCTGTCAATGAATTTACAATCTTGTCTTGTTGTCACAATCCTGTCTATGATGTAACAATCCTGTCTATGAAGTCACAATCCTATCTATGAAGTCACATTCCTGTTTATGAAGTCACAATCCTGTATATACAATCACAATCCTGTTTATGAAGAAACAATCTCCCTCTGAAGTAAAAATCCTGTCTATGAAGTAATAATCCTGTGTATGGAGTCACAGTCCTGTATATGAAGTCACGATCCTGTCTATCAAGTGAAAATCCCCCCATGAAGTAACAATCCTCTCTATGAAGTCACAATCCTGTCTATGAAGTCACAATCCTGTCTGTGAGGTCACAATCATGTCTATGAAGTCACAATCCTATCTATGAAGTCACAATGCTCTCTATGAAGTCACAATCATGTCTATGAGGTCACAATCCTGTCTATGAAGTCACAATCCACCTATTCAATCACTATGCCCCATGAAGTAACTGTACTGTTTATGATGTCACAATCCTGTTTATGAAGTCCCAATCCTGTCTATGAGGTCACAAATATGTCTATCAATTCACAATCCTGTCTATGAAGTCACAATACTGTGTATCAAGTCACAAAAGTGTCTATGAGGTCACAATCCTGTCTATGAAGTCACATACCACCTATTAAATAACTATGCCCCATGAAGCAACAATCCTTTCTATGAAGTCAAAATCCTGTTTATGAAGTCACCATTTGTCTAGGAAGTCACAATCCTCTATGAAATCGTAATCCTGTCTCTGAGGTAATAATCCTGTCTATGGATACAATCCTGTCTATGAAGCCACTATCCCGTGTATGAAGTAACTATCCTGTCCATGAAGGGAAAATCCAGCCATGAAATTGCAATTGTGTCTACAAAGTCACAATGCTAACTATGTAGTAACAGTCTTGTTTATGAAGTCACAATCCTGTGTATGATGTAAAAATCCCGTCTATGAAGTTGCAATTCTCTCTATGGAGTCACAATCCTGTGTATGAAGTCACAATAGTGTGTATGAAATCACATTCCTGTCTATGAAGTCACAATCCTTTCTATGACGTCACAATACTGTCTATGAAGTCACAATCCTGTCTATGAGGTCACAATCATGTCTTTAAAGTCACAATCCTGTCTATGAAGTCACAGTATGGCCTATGAAGTCACTCTTATGTCTATTTGGTCACAATCCTGTCTATGAAGTCACAATCCACCTATTAAGTAACTCTGCCCCATGAAGCAACAATCCTGTCTATGAAGTCACAATCCTGTTTATGAAGTCACCATTTGTCTATGAAATCACAGTCCTGTCCATGAAGTCACAGTATGGTCTATGAAGTCACTATCATGTCTATTTGGTCACAATCCTGTCTATGAAGTCACAATCGGGTCCATGAAGTGAAAATACCGCCATGAAGTAGCTATTCTGTCTATGAAGTCACAATGCTAACTATGAAGTAAAAGTCTTCCTTATGAAGTGACAATCCTGTGTATGATTTACAATTCTGTCTATGGAGTCACAATCCTGTGTATGACGTAACAATACTGTGTATAAAGTCACATTTCTGCCTATGAAGTCACATTCCTGTGTATGAAATCACAGTCCCCCTATGAAGTAACTATCCACTATGAAGTAACAATCCTGTCTATGAAGTCACAATCCTGTCTATGAAGTCACAATGCTGTCTATGAAGTCACAATCATGTCTATGAGGTCACATTCCTGTCTATGAAGTCACAATCCTGTCTATGAGGTCACAATCATGTCTATGAAGTCCCAATCCTTTCTATGAAGTCACAGTAAGGTCTATGAAATCACTATCATGTCTATTTGGTCACAATCCTGTCTATGAAGTCACAATCCACCTATTAAAAAACTCTGCCCCATGAAGCAACAATCCTGTCTATGAAGTCACAATCCTGTCTATGAAGTCATAATCTACCTATTAAATCACTATGCCCCATGAAGTAACAGTACTGTTTATGATGTCACAATCCTTTCTATGAAGTCCCAATCCTGTCTATGAGGTCACAATCCTGTCTTGATGTCACAATCCTGTCTCTGAAGTAACAATCCAGTCTATGAAGTCACAACCACCCTATGAAGTAACTATCCCGTATGAAGTAACAATCCTGTCTATGAAGTAACAATCCTGTCTTTGAAGTCACAATCCTGTCTATGAAGTCACAATCCTGTCTATGAGGTCACAATCATGTCTATGAAGTCACAGTGCTGTCTATGAAGTCACAATCCTGTCTATGAAGTCACAATCATGTCTATGAGGTCACAATCCTGTCTGTGAAGTCACAAAGCCACCTATTCAATCACCATGCCCCATGAAGTAACAGTACTGTTTATAATGTCACAATCCTGTTTATGAAGTCCCAATCCTGTCTATGAGGTCACAAATATGTCTATCAATTCACAATCCTGTCTATGAAGTCACAATACTGTGTATCAAGTCACAAAAGTGTCTATGAGGTCACAATCCTGTCTATGAAGTCACATACCACCTATTAAATAACTATGCCCCATGAAGCAACAATCCTTTCTATGAAGTCAAAATCCTGTTTATGAAGTCACCATTTGTCTAGGAAGTCACAATCCTCTATGAAATCGTAATCCTGTCTATGAGGTAATAATCCTGTCTATGGATACAATCCTGTCTATGAAGCCACTATCCCGTGTATGAAGTAACTATCCTGTCCATGAAGGGAAAATCCAGCCATGAAATTGCAATTGTGTCTACAAAGTCACAATGCTAACTATGTAGTAACAGTCTTGTTTATGAAGTCACAATCCTGTGTATGATGTAAAAATCCCGTCTATGAAGTTGCAATTCTCTCTATGGAGTCAAAATCCTGTGTATGAAGTCACAGTAGTGTGTATGAAGTCACATTCCTCTCTATGAAGTCACAGTCCTTTCTATGAAGTCACAATCATGTCTATGAGGTCACAATCCTGTCTATGATGTCACAATCCTTTCTATGAAGTCACAATCCTGTCTATGAAGTCACAATCCTGTCTATGAGGTCACAATATGTCTATGAAGTCACAATCCTGTCCATGATGTCACAGTACGGACTATGAAGTCACTATCATGTCTATTTGGTCACATTCCTGTCTATGAAGTAACAATCCTGTCCATGAAGTGAAAATCCCGCTATGAAGTAGCAATTCTGTTTATGAAGTCACAATGCTAACTATGAAGTAAAAGTCTTCCTTATGAAGTCACAATCCTGTGTATGAAGTTACAATTCTGTCTATGGAGTCACAATCCTGTGTATGAAGTAACAATACTGTGTATAAGGCCACATTTCTGTCTATGAAGTCATATTCCTGTGTATGAAATCACAGTCCCCCTATGAAGTAACTATCCCCTATGAAGTAACAATCTTGTAAAAGAAGTCACAATAGTGTCTATGAAGTCACAATGCTCTCTATGAAGTCACAATCATGTCTATGAGGTCACAATCCTGTCTATAAAGTCACAATCCTGTCTATGAGGTCACAATCACGTGTATGAAGTCACAATCCTGTCTATGAAGTCACAGTATGGTATATGAGTCAGTATCATGTCTATTTGGACACAATCCTGTCTATGAAGTCACAAACCACCTATTAAATAACTCTGCCCCATGAATCAACAATCCTGTCTATGAAGTCACAATCCTGTTTATTAAGTCACCATTTGTCTATGAAGTCACAATCCTGTCTATGATGTCACAATCCCGCCTTTGAAGAAATAATCCTGTCTATGGAGTCACAATCCTGTATATGAATTCAGAAAACTGTCTATGAAGTGAATATCCCCCCATGAAGTAACAATCCTCTTTACGAAGTCACATTCCTGTCTATGAAGTAACAATCCTGTCCATGAAGTGATAATTTCTCCAGGAAGTAGCAATTCTGTCTATGAAGTAACAGTGCTACCTATGAAGTCAAAGTCTTCCTTATGAAGCCACAATCCTGTGTATGAACATACAATTTTGTCTATGGAGTCACAATCCTGTGTATGAAGTCACAATACTGTGTATAAAGTCATATTTCTGTCTATGAAGTCACATTCCTGTGTATGAAATCACAGTCCCCCTATGAAGTAACTATCCTCTATGAAGTAACAATCCTATCTATGAAGTCACAATCCTATATATGAAATAACCGTCTCTCCATGAAGTCACTATACTATCTATGAAGTAACAATCCTGTCTATGAGGTCACAATCATGTCTATGAAGTCACAATCCTGTCTATGAAGTCACAATGCTGTCTATGAAGTCACAATCCTGTCTATGAAGTCAAAATCCTGTCTATGAGGTCACAATCATGTCTATGAAGTCACAATCCTGTCTATGAAGTCACAGTACGGTCTATTTGGTCACAATTCTGTCTATGAAGTCACATCGCACCTATTAAATAACTGTGCCCCATGAAGCCACAATCCGGTCTATGAAGTCACAATCCTGTATATGAAGTCAGGATCCTGTTTATAAAGTGAAAATCCCCCAATGAATTAACAATCCTCTCTATGAAGTCACAATCCTGTCTATGATGGTACAAATAGCCCTAATATTACAATCTTGACAATGAATTCAAAATCCTGTCTATGAAGTAACAAACCTGTCAATGAATTTACAATCTTGTCTTGTTGTCACAATCCTGTCTATGATGTAACAATCCTGTCTATGAAGTCACAATCCTATCTATGAAGTCACATTCCTGTTTATGAAGTCACAATCCTGTATATACAATCACAATCCTGTTTATGAAGAAACAATCTCCCTCTGAAGTAAAAATCCTGTCTATGAAGTAATAATCCTGTGTATGGAGTCACAGTCCTGTATATGAAGTCACGATCCTGTCTATCAAGTGAAAATCCCCCCATGAAGTAACAATCCTCTCTATGAAGTCACAATCCTGTCTATGAAGTCACAATCCTGTCTGTGAGGTCACAATCATGTCTATGAAGTCACAATCCTATCTATGAAGTCACAATGCTCTCTATGAAGTCACAATCATGTCTATGAGGTCACAATCCTGTCTATGAAGTCACAATCCACCTATTCAATCACTATGCCCCATGAAGTAACTGTACTGTTTATGATGTCACAATCCTGTTTATGAAGTCCCAATCCTGTCTATGAGGTCACAAATATGTCTATCAATTCACAATCCTGTCTATGAAGTCACAATACTGTGTATCAAGTCACAAAAGTGTCTATGAGGTCACAATCCTGTCTATGAAGTCACATACCACCTATTAAATAACTATGCCCCATGAAGCAACAATCCTTTCTATGAAGTCAAAATCCTGTTTATGAAGTCACCATTTGTCTAGGAAGTCACAATCCTCTATGAAATCGTAATCCTGTCTCTGAGGTAATAATCCTGTCTATGGATACAATCCTGTCTATGAAGCCACTATCCCGTGTATGAAGTAACTATCCTGTCCATGAAGGGAAAATCCAGCCATGAAATTGCAATTGTGTCTACAAAGTCACAATGCTAACTATGTAGTAACAGTCTTGTTTATGAAGTCACAATCCTGTGTATGATGTAAAAATCCCGTCTATGAAGTTGCAATTCTCTCTATGGAGTCAAAATCCTGTGTATGAAGTCACAGTAGTGTGTATGAAGTCACATTCCTCTCTATGAAGTCACAGTCCTTTCTATGAAGTCACAATCATGTCTATGAGGTCACAATCCTGTCTATGATGTCACAATCCTTTCTATGAAGTCACAATCCTGTCTATGAAGTCACAATCCTGTCTATGAGGTCACAATATGTCTATGAAGTCACAATCCTGTCCATGATGTCACAGTACGGACTATGAAGTCACTATCATGTCTATTTGGTCACATTCCTGTCTATGAAGTAACAATCCTGTCCATGAAGTGAAATTCCCGCTATGAAGTAGCAATTCTGTTTATGAAGTCACAATGCTAACTATGAAGTAAAAGTCTTCCTTATGAAGTCACAATCCTGTGTATGAAGTTACAATTCTGTCTATGGAGTCACAATCCTGTGTATGAAGTAACAATACTGTGTATAAGGCCACATTTCTGTCTATGAAGTCATATTCCTGTGTATGAAATCACAGTCCCCCTATGAAGTAACTATCCCCTATGAAGTAACAATCTTGTAAAAGAAGTCACAATAGTGTCTATGAAGTCACAATGCTCTCTATGAAGTCACAATCATGTCTATGAGGTCACAATCCTGTCTATAAAGTCACAATCCTGTCTATGAGGTCACAATCACGTGTATGAAGTCACAATCCTGTCTATGAAGTCACAGTATGGTATATGAGTCAGTATCATGTCTATTTGGACACAATCCTGTCTATGAAGTCACAAACCACCTATTAAATAACTCTGCCCCATGAATCAACAATCCTGTCTATGAAGTCACAATCCTGTTTATTAAGTCACCATTTGTCTATGAAGTCACAATCCTGTCTATGATGTCACAATCCCGCCTTTGAAGAAATAATCCTGTCTATGGAGTCACAATCCTGTATATGAATTCAGAAAACTGTCTATGAAGTGAATATCCCCCCATGAAGTAACAATCCTCTTTACGAAGTCACATTCCTGTCTATGAAGTAACAATCCTGTCCATGAAGTGATAATTTCTCCAGGAAGTAGCAATTCTGTCTATGAAGTAACAGTGCTACCTATGAAGTCAAAGTCTTCCTTATGAAGCCACAATCCTGTGTATGAACATACAATTTTGTCTATGGAGTCACAATCCTGTGTATGAAGTCACAATACTGTGTATAAAGTCATATTTCTGTCTATGAAGTCACATTCCTGTGTATGAAATCACAGTCCCCCTATGAAGTAACTATCCTCTATGAAGTAACAATCCTATCTATGAAGTCACAATCCTATATATGAAATAACCGTCTCTCCATGAAGTCACTATACTATCTATGAAGTAACAATCCTGTCTATGAGGTCACAATCATGTCTATGAAGTCACAATCCTGTCTATGAAGTCACAATGCTGTCTATGAAGTCACAATCCTGTCTATGAAGTCAAAATCCTGTCTATGAGGTCACAATCATGTCTATGAAGTCACAATCCTGTCTATGAAGTCACAGTACGGTCTATTTGGTCACAATTCTGTCTATGAAGTCACATCGCACCTATTAAATAACTGTGCCCCATGAAGCCACAATCCGGTCTATGAAGTCACAATCCTGTATATGAAGTCAGGATCCTGTTTATAAAGTGAAAATCCCCCAATGAATTAACAATCCTCTCTATGAAGTCACAATCCTGTCTATGATGGTACAAATAGCCCTAATATTACAATCTTGACAATGAATTCAAAATCCTGTCTATGAAGTAACAAACCTGTCAATGAATTTACAATCTTGTCTTGTTGTCACAATCCTGTCTATGATGTAACAATCCTGTCTATGAAGTCACAATCCTATCTATGAAGTCACATTCCTGTTTATGAAGTCACAATCCTGTATATACAATCACAATCCTGTTTATGAAGAAACAATCTCCCTCTGAAGTAAAAATCCTGTCTATGAAGTAATAATCCTGTGTATGGAGTCACAGTCCTGTATATGAAGTCACGATCCTGTCTATCAAGTGAAAATCCCCCCATGAAGTAACAATCCTCTCTATGAAGTCACAATCCTGTCTATGAAGTCACAATCCTGTCTGTGAGGTCACAATCATGTCTATGAAGTCACAATCCTATCTATGAAGTCACAATGCTCTCTATGAAGTCACAATCATGTCTATGAGGTCACAATCCTGTCTATGAAGTCACAATCCACCTATTCAATCACTATGCCCCATGAAGTAACTGTACTGTTTATGATGTCACAATCCTGTTTATGAAGTCCCAATCCTGTCTATGAGGTCACAAATATGTCTATCAATTCACAATCCTGTCTATGAAGTCACAATACTGTGTATCAAGTCACAAAAGTGTCTATGAGGTCACAATCCTGTCTATGAAGTCACATACCACCTATTAAATAACTATGCCCCATGAAGCAACAATCCTTTCTATGAAGTCAAAATCCTGTTTATGAAGTCACCATTTGTCTAGGAAGTCACAATCCTCTATGAAATCGTAATCCTGTCTCTGAGGTAATAATCCTGTCTATGGATACAATCCTGTCTATGAAGCCACTATCCCGTGTATGAAGTAACTATCCTGTCCATGAAGGGAAAATCCAGCCATGAAATTGCAATTGTGTCTACAAAGTCACAATGCTAACTATGTAGTAACAGTCTTGTTTATGAAGTCACAATCCTGTGTATGATGTAAAAATCCCGTCTATGAAGTTGCAATTCTCTCTATGGAGTCAAAATCCTGTGTATGAAGTCACAGTAGTGTGTATGAAGTCACATTCCTCTCTATGAAGTCACAGTCCTTTCTATGAAGTCACAATCATGTCTATGAGGTCACAATCCTGTCTATGATGTCACAATCCTTTCTATGAAGTCACAATCCTGTCTATGAAGTCACAATCCTGTCTATGAGGTCACAATATGTCTATGAAGTCACAATCCTGTCCATGATGTCACAGTACGGACTATGAAGTCACTATCATGTCTATTTGGTCACATTCCTGTCTATGAAGTAACAATCCTGTCCATGAAGTGAAATTCCCGCTATGAAGTAGCAATTCTGTTTATGAAGTCACAATGCTAACTATGAAGTCACAATCATGTCTATGAGGTCACAATCCTGTCTATGAAGTCACAATCCACCTATTCAATCACTATGCCCCATGAAGTAACTGTACTGTTTATGATGTCACAATCCTGTTTATGAAGTCCCAATCCTGTCTATGAGGTCACAAATATGTCTATCAATTCACAATCCTGTCTATGAAGTCACAATACTGTGTATCAAGTCACAAAAGTGTCTATGAGGTCACAATCCTGTCTATGAAGTCACATACCACCTATTAAATAACTATGCCCCATGAAGCAACAATCCTTTCTATGAAGTCAAAATCCTGTTTATGAAGTCACCATTTGTCTAGGAAGTCACAATCCTCTATGAAATCGTAATCCTGTCTCTGAGGTAATAATCCTGTCTATGGATACAATCCTGTCTATGAAGCCACTATCCCGTGTATGAAGTAACTATCCTGTCCATGAAGGGAAAATCCAGCCATGAAATTGCAATTGTGTCTACAAAGTCACAATGCTAACTATGTAGTAACAGTCTTGTTTATGAAGTCACAATCCTGTGTATGATGTAAAAATCCCGTCTATGAAGTTGCAATTCTCTCTATGGAGTCACAATCCTGTGTATGAAGTCACAATAGTGTGTATGAAATCACATTCCTGTCTATGAAGTCACAATCCTTTCTATGACGTCACAATACTGTCTATGAAGTCACAATCCTGTCTATGAGGTCACAATCATGTCTTTAAAGTCACAATCCTGTCTATGAAGTCACAGTATGGCCTATGAAGTCACTCTTATGTCTATTTGGTCACAATCCTGTCTATGAAGTCACAATCCACCTATTAAGTAACTCTGCCCCATGAAGCAACAATCCTGTCTATGAAGTCACAATCCTGTTTATGAAGTCACCATTTGTCTATGAAATCACAGTCCTGTCCATGAAGTCACAGTATGGTCTATGAAGTCACTATCATGTCTATTTGGTCACAATCCTGTCTATGAAGTCACAATCGGGTCCATGAAGTGAAAATACCGCCATGAAGTAGCTATTCTGTCTATGAAGTCACAATGCTAACTATGAAGTAAAAGTCTTCCTTATGAAGTGACAATCCTGTGTATGATTTACAATTCTGTCTATGGAGTCACAATCCTGTGTATGACGTAACAATACTGTGTATAAAGTCACATTTCTGCCTATGAAGTCACATTCCTGTGTATGAAATCACAGTCCCCCTATGAAGTAACTATCCACTATGAAGTAACAATCCTGTCTATGAAGTCACAATCCTGTCTATGAAGTCACAATGCTGTCTATGAAGTCACAATCATGTCTATGAGGTCACATTCCTGTCTATGAAGTCACAATCCTGTCTATGAGGTCACAATCATGTCTATGAAGTCCCAATCCTTTCTATGAAGTCACAGTAAGGTCTATGAAATCACTATCATGTCTATTTGGTCACAATCCTGTCTATGAAGTCACAATCCACCTATTAAAAAACTCTGCCCCATGAAGCAACAATCCTGTCTATGAAGTCACAATCCTGTCTATGAAGTCATAATCTACCTATTAAATCACTATGCCCCATGAAGTAACAGTACTGTTTATGATGTCACAATCCTTTCTATGAAGTCCCAATCCTGTCTATGAGGTCACAATCCTGTCTTGATGTCACAATCCTGTCTCTGAAGTCACAATCCAGACTATGAAGTCACAACCACCCTATGAAGTAACTATCCCGTATGAAGTAACAATCCTGTCTATGAAGTAACAATCCTGTCTTTGAAGTCACAATCCTGTCTATGAAGTCACAATCCTGTCTATGAGGTCACAATCATGTCTATGAAGTCACAGTGCTGTCTATGAAGTCACAATCCTGTCTATGAAGTCACAATCATGTCTATGAGGTCACAATCCTGTCTGTGAAGTCACAAAGCCACCTATTCAATCACCATGCCCCATGAAGTAACAGTACTGTTTATAATGTCACAATCCTGTTTATGAAGTCTCAATCCTGTCTATGAGGTCACAATCCTGTCTATATATTCAAAATCCTGTCTATGAAGTCACAATTCTGTCGATCAAGTCACAAAAGTGTCTATGAGGTCACAATCCTGTCTATGAAGTCACAAACCACCTATTCAATAACTATGCCCCATGAAGCAACAATCCTGTCTATGAAGTCACAATCCTGTTTATGAAGTCACCATTTGTCTAGGAATTCACAATCCTCTGTACGAAATCATAATCCTGTCTATGCGGTAATAATCCTGTCGATGGATACAATCCTGTCTATGAAGCCAGGATCCTGTCTATGACGTGAAAATCCCCCCATGAAGTAACAATCCTCTCTATGAAGTCACAATCCTGTCTATGAGGTAGCAATCCTGTCATTGAATGGGAAATCAAGATATGAAATTGCAATTGTGTCTGTAAAGTCACAATGCTAACTATGTAGTAACAGTCTTGTTTATGAAGTCACAATCCTGTGTATGATGTAAAAATCCCGTCTATGAAGTTGCAATTCTCTCTATGGAGTCAAAATCCTGTGTATGAAGTCACAGTAGTGTGTATGAAGTCACATTCCTCTCTATGAAGTCACAGTCCTTTCTATGAAGTCACAATCATGTCTATGAGGTCACAATCCTGTCTATGATGTCACAATCCTTTCTATGAAGTCACAATCCTGTCTATGAAGTCACAATCCTGTCTATGAGGTCACAATCATGTCTATGAAGTCACAATCCTGTCCATGATGTCACAGTACGGACTATGAAGTCACTATCATGTCTATTTGGTCACAATCCTGTCTATGAAGTCACAATCCTGTCCATGAAGTGAAAATCCCGCTATGAAGTAGCAATTCTGTCTATGAAGTCACAATGCTAACTATGAAGTAAAAGTCTTCCTTATGAAGTCACAATCCTGTGTATGAAGTTACAATTCTGTCTATTGAGTCACAATCCTGTGTATGAAGTAACAATACTGTGTATAAGGTCACATTTCTGTCTATGAAGTCACATTCCTGTGTATGAAATCACAGTCCCCCTATGAAGTAACTATCCCGTATGAAGTAACAATCTTGTAAAAGAAGTCACAATAGTGTCTATGAAGTCACAATGCTGTCTATGAAGTCACAATCATGTCTATGAGGTCACAATCCTGTCTATAAAGTCACAATCCTGTCTATGAGGTCACAATCACGTGTATGAAGTCACAATCCTGTCTATGAAGTCACAGTATGGTATATGAGTCAGTATCATGTCTATTTGGACACAATCCTGTCTATGAAGTCACAAACCACCTATTAAATAACTCTGCCCCATGAATCAACAATCCTGTCTATGAAGTCACAATCCTGTTTATTAAGTCACCATTTGTCTATGAAGTCACAATCCTGTCTATGATGTCACAATCCCGCCTTTGAAGAAATAATCCTGTCTATGGAGTCACAATCCTGTATATGAATTCAGAAAACTGTCTATGAAGTGAATATCCCCCCATGAAGTAACAATCCTCTTTATGAAGTCACATTCCTGTCTATGAAGTAACAATCCTGTCCATGAAGTGATAATTTCTCCAGGAAGTAGCAATTCTGTCTATGAAGTAACAGTGCTACCTATGAAGTCAAAGTCTTCCTTATGAAGCCACAATCCTGTGTATGAACATACAATTTTGTCTATGGAGTCACAATCCTGTGTATGAAGTCACAATACTGTGTATAAAGTCATATTTCTGTCTATGAAGTCACATTCCTGTGTATGAAATCACAGTCCCCCTATGAAGTAACTATCCTCTATGAAGTAACAATCCTATCTATGAAGTCACAATCCTATATATGAAATAACCGTCTCTCCATGAAGTCACTATACTATCTATGAAGTAACAATCCTGTCTATGAGGTCACAATCATGTCTATGAAGTCACAATCCTGTCTATGAAGTCACAATGCTGTCTATGAAGTCACAATCCTGTCTATGAAGTCAAAATCCTGTCTATGAGGTCACAATCATGTCTATGAAGTCACAATCCTGTCTATGAAGTCACAGTACGGTCTATTTGGTCACAATTCTGTCTATGAAGTCACATCGCACCTATTAAATAACTGTGCCCCATGAAGCCACAATCCGGTCTATGAAGTCACAATCCTGTATATGAAGTCAGGATCCTGTTTATAAAGTGAAAATCCCCCAATGAATTAACAATCCTCTCTATGAAGTCACAATCCTATCTATGATGGTACAAATAGCCCTAATATTACAATCTTGACAATGAATTCAAAATCCTGTCTATGAAGTAACAAACCTGTCAATGAATTTACAATCTTGTCTTGTTGTCACAATCCTGTCTATGATGTAACAATCCTGTCTATGAAGTCACAATCCTATCTATGAAGTCACATTCCTGTTTATGAAGTCACAATCCTGTATATACAATCACAATCCTGTTTATGAAGAAACAATCTCCCTCTGAAGTAAAAATCCTGTCTATGAAGTAATAATCCTGTGTATGGAGTCACAGTCCTGTATATGAAGTCACGATCCTGTCTATCAAGTGAAAATCCCCCCATGAAGTAACAATCCTCTCTATGAAGTCACAATCCTGTCTATGAAGTCACAATCCTGTCTGTGAGGTCACAATCATGTCTATGAAGTCACAATCCTATCTATGAAGTCACAATGCTCTCTATGAAGTCACAATCATGTCTATGAGGTCACAATCCTGTCTATGAAGTCACAATCCACCTATTCAATCACTATGCCCCATGAAGTAACTGTACTGTTTATGATGTCACAATCCTGTTTATGAAGTCCCAATCCTGTCTATGAGGTCACAAATATGTCTATCAATTCACAATCCTGTCTATGAAGTCACAATACTGTGTATCAAGTCACAAAAGTGTCTATGAGGTCACAATCCTGTCTATGAAGTCACATACCACCTATTAAATAACTATGCCCCATGAAGCAACAATCCTTTCTATGAAGTCAAAATCCTGTTTATGAAGTCACCATTTGTCTAGGAAGTCACAATCCTCTATGAAATCGTAATCCTGTCTCTGAGGTAATAATCCTGTCTATGGATACAATCCTGTCTATGAAGCCACTATCCCGTGTATGAAGTAACTATCCTGTCCATGAAGGGAAAATCCAGCCATGAAATTGCAATTGTGTCTACAAAGTCACAATGCTAACTATGTAGTAACAGTCTTGTTTATGAAGTCACAATCCTGTGTATGATGTAAAAATCCCATCTATGAAGTTGCAATTCTCTCTATGGAGTCACAATCCTGTGTATGAAGTCACAGTAGTGTGTATGAAGTCACATTCCTGTCTATGAAGTCACAATCCTTTCTATGACGTCACAATACTGTCTATGAAGTCACAATCCTGTCTATGAGGTCACAATCATGTCTTTAAAGTCACAATCCTGTCTATGAAGTCACAGTATGGCCTATGAAGTCACTCTTATGTCTATTTGGTCACAATCCTGTCTATGAAGTCACAATCCACCTATTAAGTAACTCTGCCCCATGAAGCAACAATCCTGTCTATGAAGTCACAATCCTGTTTATGAAGTCACCATTTGTCTATGAAATCACAGTCCTGTCCATGAAGTCACAGTATGGTCTATGAAGTCACTATCATGTCTATTTGGTCACAATCCTGTCTATGAAGTCACAATCGGGTCCATGAAGTGAAAATACCGCCATGAAGTAGCTATTCTGTCTATGAAGTCACAATGCTAACTATGAAGTAAAAGTCTTCCTTATGAAGTGACAATCCTGTGTATGATTTACAATTCTGTCTATGGAGTCACAATCCTGTGTATGACGTAACAATACTGTGTATAAAGTCACATTTCTGCCTATGAAGTCACATTCCTGTGTATGAAATCACAGTCCCCCTATGAAGTAACTATCCACTATGAAGTAACAATCCTGTCTATGAAGTCACAATCCTGTCTATGAAGTCACAATGCTGTCTATGAAGTCACAATCATGTCTATGAGGTCACATTCCTGTCTATGAAGTCACAATCCTGTCTATGAGGTCACAATCATGTCTATGAAGTCCCAATCCTTTCTATGAAGTCACAGTAAGGTCTATGAAATCACTATCATGTCTGTTTGGTCACAATCCTGTCTATGAAGTCACAATCCACCTATTAAAAAACTCTGCCCCATGAAGCAACAATCCTGTCTATGAAGTCACAATCCTGTCTATGAAGTCATAATCTACCTATTAAATCACTATGCCCCATGAAGTAACAGTACTGTTTATGATGTCACAATCCTTTCTATGAAGTCCCAATCCTGTCTATGAGGTCACAATCCTGTCTTGATGTCACAATCCTGTCTCTGAAGTCACAATCCAGTCTATGAAGTCACAACCACCCTATGAAGTAACTATCCCGTATGAAGTAACAATCCTGTCTATGAAGTAACAATCCTGTCTTTGAAGTCACAATCCTGTCTATGAAGTCACAATCCTGTCTATGAGGTCACAATCATGTCTATGAAGTCACAGTGCTGTCTATGAAGTCACAATCCTGTCTATGAAGTCACAATCATGTCTATGAGGTCACAATCCTGTCTGTGAAGTCACAAAGCCACCTATTCAATCACCATGCCCCATGAAGTAACAGTACTGTTTATAATGTCACAATCCTGTTTATGAAGTCTCAATCCTGTCTATGAGGTCACAATTCTGTCTATATATTCAAAATCCTGTCTATGAAGTCACAATTCTGTCGATCAAGTCACAAAAGTGTCTATGAGGTCACAATCCTGTCTATGAAGTCACAAACCACCTATTCAATAACTATGCCCCATGAAGCAACAATCCTGTCTATGAAGTCACAATCCTGTTTATGAAGTCACCATTTGTCTAGGAATTCACAATCCTCTGTACGAAATCATAATCCTGTCTATGCGGTAATAATCCTGTCGATGGATACAATCCTGTCTATGAAGCCAGGATCCTGTCTATGACGTGAAAATCCCCCCATGAAGTAACAATCCTCTCTATGAAGTCACAATCCTGTCTATGAGGTAGCAATCCTGTCATTGAATGGGAAATCAAGATATGAAATTGCAATTGTGTCTGTAAAGTCACAATGCTAACTATGTAGTAACAGTCTTGTTTATGAAGTCACAATCCTGTGTATGATGTAAAAATCCCGTCTATGAAGTTGCAATTCTCTCTATGGAGTCAAAATCCTGTGTATGAAGTCACAGTAGTGTGTATGAAGTCACATTCCTCTCTATGAAGTCACAGTCCTTTCTATGAAGTCACAATCATGTCTATGAGGTCACAATCCTGTCTATGATGTCACAATCCTTTCTATGAAGTCACAATCCTGTCTATGAAGTCACAATCCTGTCTATGAGGTCACAATCATGTCTATGAAGTCACAATCCTGTCCATGATGTCACAGTACGGACTATGAAGTCACTATCATGTCTATTTGGTCACAATTCTGTCTATGAAGTCACAATCCTGTCCATGAAGTGAAAATCCCGCTATGAAGTAGCAATTCTGTCTATGAAGTCACAATGCTAACTATGAAGTAAAAGTCTTCCTTATGAAGTCACAATCCTGTGTATGAAGTTACAATTCTGTCTATGGAGTCACAATCCTGTGTATGAAGTAACAATACTGTGTATAAGGTCACATTTCTGTCTATGAAGTCACATTCCTGTGTATGAAATCACAGTCCCCCTATGAAGTAACTATCCCGTATGAAGTAACAATCTTGTAAAAGAAGTCACAATAGTGTCTATGAAGTCACAATGCTGTCTATGAAGTCACAATCATGTCTATGAGGTCACAATCCTGTCTATAAAGTCACAATCCTGTCTATGAGGTCACAATCACGTGTATGAAGTCACAATCCTGTCTATGAAGTCACAGTACGGTATATGAGTCAGTATCATGTCTATTTGGACACAATCCTGTCTATGAAGTCACAAACCACCTATTAAATAACTCTGCCCCATGAATCAACAATCCTGTCTATGAAGTCACAATCCTGTTTATTAAGTCACCATTTGTCTATGAAGTCACAATCCTGCCTATGATGTCACAATCCCGTCTTTGAAGAAATAATCCTGTCTATGGAGTCACAATCCTGTATATGAATTCAGAAAACTGTCTATGAAGTGAATATCCCCCCATGAAGTAACAATCCTCTTTAGGAAGTCACATTCCTGTCTATGAAGTAACAATCCTGTCCATGAAGTGATAATCCCTCCAGGAAGTAGCAATTCTGTCTATGAAGTAACAGTGCTACCTATGAAGTCAAAGTCTTCCTTATGAAGCCACAAGCCTGTGTATGAACATACAATTTTGTCTATGGAGTCACAATCCTGTGTATGAAGTCACAATACTCTGTATAAAGTCATATTTCTGTCTATGAAGTCACATTCCTGTGTATGAAATCACAGTCCCCCTATGAAGTAACTATCCTCTATGAAGTAACAATCCTATCTATGAAGTCACAATCCAATATATGAAATAACCGTCTCTACATGAAGTCACTATACTATCTATGAAGTAACAATCCTGTCTATGAAGTCACAATCCTGTCTATGAGGTCATAATCATGTCTATGAAGTCACAGTGCTGTCTATTGAGTCACAATCCTGTCTATGAAGTCACAATCCACCTATTCAATCACTATTCCGCATGATGTAACTGTACAGTTTATGATGTCACAGTCCTGTTTATGAAGTCTCAATCCTGTCTATGAGGTCACAGTCCTGTCTATCAAGTCGAAATCCTCTCTATGAAGTCACAATACTGTCTATCAATTCACAAAACTGTCTATGAGGTAACAATCCTGTCTATGAAGTCACAAACCACCTATTAAATAACTATGCCCCATGAAGCAACAATCCTGTCTATCAAGTCACAAAAGTGTCTATGAAGTCACAATCCTGTTTATGAAGTCACCATTTGTCTAGGAAGTCACAATCCTCTGTATGAAATCGTAATCCTGTCTATGAGGTAATAATCCTGTCTATGGATACAATCCTGTCTATGAAGCCACGATCCTACTATGACGTGAAAATCCCCCCATGAAGTAACAATCCTCTCTATGAAATCACAATCCTATGAAGTAGCAATCCTGTCCATGAAGGGAAAATCCAGATATGAAATTGCAATAGTGTCTATGAAGTCACAATGCAAACTATGTAGGAACAGTCTTGTTTATGAAGCCACAATCCTGTGTATGATGTAAAAATCCCATCTATGAATTTGCAATTCTCTCTATGGAGTCACAATCCTGTGTATGAAGTCACAATAGTGTGTATGAAGTCACATTCCTGTCTATGAAGTTACAGTCCTGTCTATGAAGTCAGAATCCTTTCTATGAAGTCACAAAAATGTCTATGAAGTCACAATCCTGTCTATGAAGTCACAATCCTGTGTATGAAGTCACAATCCTGTCTATGAGGTCACAATCCTTTCTATGAAGTCACAATCCTGTCTATGAAGTCACAATCCTGTCCATGAAGTCACAGTACGGTCTGTGAAGTCACTATCATGTCTATTTGGTCAAAATCCTGTCTATTAAGTCACAATCCTGTCCATGAAATGAAAATCCCGCCATGAAGTAGCAATTCTGTCTATGAAGTCACAATGCTAACTATGAAGTAAAAGTCTTCCTTATGAAGCCATAATCCTGTGTATGAGATACAATTTTGTCTATGGAGTCAAAATCCTGTGTATGAAGTAACAATATTGTGTATAAAGTCACATTTCTGTCAATGAAGTCACATTCCTGTTTAAGAAATCACAGTGCCCCTATGAATTAACTATCCCCTATGAAGTAACAATCCTGTCTATTAAGTCAAAATCCTGTATATGAAATAACCGTCTGTCCATGAAGTCACGATACTATCTATGAGGTAACAATCCTGTCTATGAAGTCACAATACTGTCTATGAGGTCACAGTCATGTCTATGAAGTAACAGTGCTGTCTATGAAGTCACAATCCTGTCTATGATATCACAGTCATGTCTATGAGGTCACAATCCTGTCTATGAAGTCACAATCCACCTATTCGATCACTACTCCCCATGATGTAACAGTACTGTTTATGATATCACAGTCCTGTTTATGAAGTCTCAATCCTGTCTATGAGGTCACAATCCTGTCTATCAATTCAAAATCCTGTCTATGAAGTCACAGTACTGTCTATCAAGTCACAAAAGTGTCCATGAGGTCCCAATCCTGTCTATGAAGTCACAAACCACCTATTAAATAACTATGCCCCATGAAGCAACAATCCTGTCTATGAAGTCACAATCCTGTTTATAAAGTCACCATTTGTCTAGGAAGTCACAATCCTCTGTATGAAATCGTAATCCTGTCTATGAGGTAATAATCTTGTCTATGGATACAATCCTGTCTATGAAGCCACGATCTTGTCTATGACGTGAAAATCCCCCCATGAAGTAACAATCCTCTCTATGAAGTCACAATCCTGTCTATGAAGTAACAATCCTGTCCATGAAGGGAAAATCCAGATATGAAATTGCAATTGTGTCTATAAAGTCACAATGCTAACTATGTAGTAACAGTCTTGTTTATGAAGTCACAATTCTGTGTATGATGTAAAAATCCCGTCTATGAAGTTGCAATTCTCTCTATGGAGTCACAATCCTGTGTATGAAGACACAACAGTGTGTATGAAGTCACATTCCTGTCCATGAAGTCCCAGTCCTGTCTATGAAGTCACAATCCTGTCTATGAGGTCACAATCATGTCTATGAAGTCACAATCCTGTCTATGAAGTCACAATGCTGTCTATGAAGTCACAATCATGTCCATGAGGACACAATCCTGTCTATGAAGTCACAATCCTTTCTATTAAGTCACAATCCTGTCTATGTAGTCACAATCCTGTCTATATGGTCACAATCGTCTCTATGAAGTCACAATCCTGTCCATGAAGTCACAGTACGGTCTATGAAGTCACTATCATGTCTATTTGGTCAAAATCCTGTCTATGAAGTCACAATCCTGTCCATGAAGTGAAAATCCCGTCATGAAGTAGCAATTCTGTCTATGAAGTCACAATGCTAACTATGAAGTAAAAGTCTTCCTCATGAACTCACAATCCTGTGTATGAAGTTACAATTCTGTCTATGGAGTCACAATCCTGTGTATGAAGTAACAATACTGTGTATAAAATCACATTTCTGTCAATCTAGTCACATTCCTGTTTAAGAAATCAGTCCCCTATGAATTAACTATCCCCTATGAAGTAACAATCCTGTCTATGAAGTCACAATCCTGTCTATGAAGTCAAAATGCTGTCTATGAAGACACAATCATGTCTATGAGGTCACAATCCTGTCTATGAAGTCACAGTACGGTCTAGGAAGTCACTATCATGTCTATTTGGTCACAATCCTGTCTATGAAGTCACAATCCTGTTTATTAAGTCACCATTTGTCTATGAAGTCACAATCCTGTCTATGATGTCACAATCCTGTCTTTGAAGAAATAATCCTGTCTATGGAGTCACAATCCTGTATATGAATCCACAAAACTGTCTATGAAGTGAATATCCCCCCATCAAGTAACAATCCTCTGTACGAAGTCACATTCTGTCTATGAAGTAACAATCCTGTCCATGAATTGAAAATCCCGCCAGGAAGTAGCAATTCTGTCTATGAAGTCACAATTCTCGTTATGGAGTCACAATCCTGTGTATGAAGTCACAATACTATGTATGAAGTCACATTACTATCTATGAAGTCAAAATCCCCCGATAAAGTAACTATCCCTTATGAAATAACAATCCTTTCTAAGTTACAATCCTGTATATGAAGTCACCGTCTGTCTATGAAGTCACAATCCTATGAAGTCACAATCCTGTATGAGGTATCAATCCTGTCTATGAAATCACGAACCTATGAAGTAACAATCCTGTCTATGAAGTGACAATCCTTTCTTTGAAGTCACAAATCTGTCTATGAGTTTAAAATCCCCCATTAGATCACTCCCCTTTCCTGCTTTTGAGAGGGGCCATTGGCTTAGTCCATCTCTGTCTGTAGCCACAAGGAGAGGGTGCACAGGTAGCCAGAGACAGAGCTGAGCTCTCAAGAAACGCTGGACCCAGAGAAGGCAGGAGAGTGAGACAGCGAAGGAAGAAGGACCCCAGCAGGTGACAGCATGGAGTTCATCCAGTTCACTAATTGCTGCCTCAGCTGCCCGCACTGATCCTCAGCACCAGAATGAAGTGCTTCTGAAGTATTTCTAAGAAGCCATTTACAAGAACTATTTCAACTGAGGATGTCATAGGGATCTCAGGCAGCGTTCACCGGCATCCAGAGATCGGCTACTGACCCGGAGGCAACGATTCGCAAACAGCGCGACTGCAAGAGCCAAGGGGAGACCTGCACCCCTCCACGGAAAGATTCAAGCAACAGCGGCCTCCTGATCACCACACGCTCTGCCTGGGGAACAGTTGCTGAGTCTGAAGCCACCCTCCACCAGCCAGAAGAGCCACCACAACTGTGAACAGCACCCATCAGAGGCTCTGCTATCAACAGAGGAGCCGCTGCTACCACAACCGCCCAAGGAGCAACCACAGACCGAGGAGCCACTGCCACCCAGGGAGCAGCCACTGCCACCCAGGGTCCAGCCACTGAACGATTCAACAACAAGTAATGTCAGTGAGATCAAACATGGGTAGACAAAGAAACCCCCAAAGGAAAGAAAAGGAGGACTCGCCAGAAAAGCAGCTAAGTGAGACAGAGATATGCAACATGACGGAAAAAGAATTCAGAATAAGGTTCCTAGAGTACATGCACCGGATGTTCAAGAAGCAAGAAGAAACAGATGAAAAACTCAACTACGTATGCAAGAAGCTAGAAGAAACAGATGAAAAAATCAACAACTTAAGTAAGTCCCAAGAAGAAATGAAGAGCGACATAGCTGCAATAAAAAACACCATTGAAAGTATCAACAGTAGACTGGGAGAAGCGGAGGACCGAATCAGTGAATTAGAAGACAAGGAAGCAAAACACACTCAAACTGTACTGCAAATGGAGAAAAAAATTAAAAGACAGGAGGAGAGCCTAAGGGAACTTTGGGACAACATGAAACGAAGCAACATACGAATAATAGGGGTGCCAGAACAACAGAAAGATGAACATGGATTAGAAAACCTATTCGAAGAAATAATATCAGAAAACTTCCCTGAGGTGGGGAAGAAAAAAGTCACACAAGCCCAGAGAGTCCCAAACAAGGTGAACCCGAAAAGACCCACACCAAGACACATCATAATTACCATGGCAAATGTTCAGGATAAAGAGAGAATCTTACAGGCTGCAAGAGAGAGGCGGAAAGTAACATACAAGGGATCTCCCATTCGATTATCAAATGATTTCTCAACAGAAACACATCAGGCCAGAAAAGAATGGACGGAAATCTACAAAGTGATGCAAAGCAAAGGACTGAATCCAAGAATACTCTATCCAGCAAGGCTATCATTCAAAATTGAAGGGGAAATAAGAAGCTTCACAGACAAAAAAGGGCTAAGGGAGTTTATCACCACCAAGCCAGCCATGCAAGAAATGCTAAAGGGACTGGTGTAAAAGAAGAAATATCAAGCTCAGAAAGAAATCAGCCACACACACACACACAAAAAGAAATGGCTACAAACAAGTACCTTTCAATAATAACTTTAAATGTAAATGGACTAAATGCTCCAAATAAAAGACATCGAGTGGCTGAATGGATAAAAAAACATGACCCATACATCTGCTGTCTACAAGAGACCCACCTCATTGGAAAGGACTCACACAGACTGAAAGTGAAGGGATGGAAAAATATCTTTCACGCAAATGGAAAGGAAAAGAAAGCTGGGGTAGCAATACTTATATCTGACAAAATACATCTCAAAGTGAAGGCCATAACCAGAGATAAGGAAGGCCACTTCATAATACTAAAGGGATCAATACAACAAGAAGATATAACCCTGGTAAACATATATGCACCCAATGCAGGAGCACCCACATACATAAGAAAACTTCTGGAAGATATCAGGGGAGATATCGACAATAACACAATCATAGTAGGGGACTTTAATACACCACTGACATCACTGGATAAATCCGCTAGACAAACAATCAGCAAAGAAACAGCAATCCTAAACGACTCACTAGATCAGATGGACTTAATTGACATCTTCAGAACTCTACACCCCACAGCTGCGGAATATACATTCCTCTCAGGTGCTCATGGGACATATTCAAAAATAGACCACATATTGGGTCACAAGCAAAGTCTCCACAAATTCAAGAAGATTGAGATCATAAAAAGCATCTTCTCAGACCACGATGGCATAATGTTAGAAATAAACTACAATAAAAACAACCCAAAATACTCAAACACTTGGAAGCTGAATAGCATGTTATTAAATATTGATTGGGTTACCGATGACATCAAAGAAGAAATTAAAAACATCCTGGACACTAATGACAATGAAAACACAACAATCCAAAACCTCTGGGACACAATGAAAGCAGTCCTGAGAGGGAAGTTTATAGCTCTACAGGCCTATCTCAAAAAACAAGAAAAAATGGTAGTTAATCATCTAACTCTACAACTCAAAGAATTAGAAAGAGAGCAACAAGAAAACCCCAGAGTGAGCAGAAGGAAGGAGATAATAAAGATTAGAGCAGAAATCAATGACATAGAGACCAAAAAAACAATACAGAAAATCAATGAAACCAAGAGCTGGTTCTTTGAAAGGATAAACAAGATTGACAAACCCCTCGCCAGGCTCACCAAGAAGCAAAGAGAAAGGTCCCAAATAAACCAAATCAGAAATGATAGAGGCGAAATAACAACAGACCCCACAGAAATACAAATGATTGTTAAACAATACTACGGGCAACTCTACTCCAACAAACTAGACAACCTGGAGGAAATGGACAAATTCCTAGAAAAATACAACATTCCAAAACTCAATCAGGAAGAATCTAAAAACCTCAATAGGCCAATAACTATGGAAGAAATTGAAGCAGTCATCAGAAAGCTCCCAGCAAACAAAAGCCCAGGGCCAGACGGCTTCACAGGGGAGTTCTACCAAACATTCAAGGAAGAACTAAAACCTACCCTCCTCAGACTACTACAAAAAATTCAAGAGGAAGGAACACTTCCAAGCTCATTCTATGAAGCCAGCATCACCCTAATACCAAAACCAGGTAAAGACATCACAATGAAAGAGAATTACAGGCCAATATCCCTCATGAACATAGATGCCAAAATCCTCAACAAAATCTTAGCAAATCGGATCCAGCAGTACATCAGAAGGATCATACACCATGACCAAGTAGGATTTATCCCAGAGATGCAAGGATGGTACAACATCCGTAAATCAATAAATGTGATACATCACATAAACAAATTGAAAGAAAAAAACCACATGGTCATATCAATTGATGCAGAAAAAGCATTCGACAAAATCCAACACCCATTTTTGATAAAAACTCTCAGAAAGGTGGGAATAGAAGGATCATACCTCAACATAATAAAAGCCATATATGACAGGCCCACAGCCAACATCATACTCAATGGACAAAAACTAACACCATTTCCCCTAAGAACAGGAACAAGACAGGGATGCCCACTCTCACCACTCCTGTTCAACATAGTACTGGAAGTATTAGCCATTGCAATTAGGCAAGAAGAAGAAATAAAAGGCATCCAAATTGGAAAAGAGGAAGTAAAACTGTCCTTATTTGCAGATGACATGATATTAAACATACAAAACCCTAGAGACTCCATCAAAAAGCTACTAGACTTAATACATGAATTTGGCAATGTAGCAGGATACAAAATTAACCCCAAGAAATCTGAGGCATTTCTATACACCAATAGTGAACTTTCAGAAAGAGAGATTAGAAAAACAATCCCATTTACCATCGCACCAAAAAAATTAAGATACCTAGGAATAAACTTAACTAAAGAGGTTAAAGACCTCTACTCAGAAAACTACAGGACGTTGAAAAAAGAGATAGAGGAAGACATAAACAGATGGAAGAACATACCATGTTCTTGGATTGGTAGAATCAACATCATTAAAATGTCCATACTACCCAAAGCAATCTATACATTCAACGCACTTCCCATTAAAATACCAATGGCCTTCTTCAAAGATCTAGAACGAACTCTCCAAAAATTCATCTGGAATAAAAAAAGACCCCGAATAGCTGCAGCGATCCTGAGAAAGAACAAAGTAGGTGGGATCTCAATGCCAGATATCAAACTGTATTACAAAGCCACTGTTCTCAAAACTGCCTGGTACTGGCACAAGAACAGACATATAGACCAATGGAATAGAATAGAGAGTCCAGAAATTAGCCCGAACCAATATGCTCAATTAATTTTTGACAAAGGAGGCATGAACATACAATGGAGCCAAGATAGTCTCTTCAATAAATGGTGTTGGGAAAATTGGATAGATATATGCAAGAAAATGAAACTAGACCACCAACTTACACCATACACAAGAATAAACTCAAAATGGATAAAGGACTTAAATGTACGACAGGAAACCATAAAAATTCTAGAAGAATACAAAGGCAACAAAATCTCAGACTTATGCCAAAACAATTTCTTCACTGATACAGCTCCTAGGGCAGTTGAAACTAAAGAGAAACTGAACAAATGGGACTACATCAAAATAAAAAGCTTCTGCACAGCAAAAGAAACCATCAACAAAACAACAAGAAAACCCACCTCTTGGGAAAACATATTTGCCAACGTCATATCTGATAAGGGCTTAATCTCCAAAATTTATAGGGAACTCATACAACTTAACAAAAAGAAGATAAACAATCCAATCAAAAAATGGGCAAAGGATCTAAATAGACACCTTTCAAAAGAGGACATTCAGAAAGCCAAGAGGCATATGAAAACATGCTCAAAGTCACTAATCATCCGAGAGATGCAAATCAAAACAACAATGAGGTACCATCTCACACCTGTCAGAATGGCCATCATCAACAAATCAACAAACGACAAGTGCTGGAGAGGATGTGGAGAAAAAGGAACACTTGTGCACTGCTGGTGGGAATGCAGACTGGTGCAGCCACTATGGAAGGCAGTATGGAGGTTCCTCAAAAAATTGGAAATGGAACTCCCATTTGACCCTGTGATCCCACTACTAGGAATATATCCCAAGAAACCAGAAACACCTATCAGAAAGGATATATGTAACCAGATGTTCATAGCAGCACAATTCACCATAGCTAAGATCTGGAAACAGCCTAAGTGCCCATCAGTAGATGAATGGATTAGAAAACTGTGGTACATCTACACGATGGAATACTATGCTGCTGTTAAAAAGAAGGAACTCCTACCATTTGCAACATCATGGATGGAACTGGAGAGCATAATGCTAAGTGAAACAAGCCAGTCAATGAAGGAAAAATACCACATGATCTCACTCATTCATGGATAATAAAGACCATTACAAACTTTTGAACAATAATAGATACAGAGGCAGAGCTGCCTCAAACTGATTGTCAAACTGCAGTGGGAAGGCCAGAGAGAGTTGGGGGGCAGGAGGGAGGGGAGTAAGAGATCAACCGAAGGACTTGTATGCATGCATATAAGCATAACTAATGGACATAAGACACTGGGGGGTAAGGGAAGGTAGGGGTTTGTCAAGGGCGGGGGGGGGGGGAAAGGACACTTATGTAATACCCTTTGTAATACTTTAAGCGAAAAATAAAAAATAAAAAAAAAAATAAAAATAAAAAAATAAAAAAATAAAATCCCCCATTAAATATCAATCCTGTCTATGAAGTCAAAACCCTATATAAGAAGTAACAATTCTGTCAATGAAGTAACAATCATGTCTATGAAGTCACAATCCTGTGTATGAAGTTACAATCCTGTCTATGATGTCACAATCCTGTCTATGAAGTCACAATGCTGTCTATGAAGTCACAATCATGTATATGAAGCCACAATGCTGTCTATGAAGTCACAATCCTGTCTTTGAAGTCACAATCCTGTCTATGAGGTCACAATCATGTCTATGAAGTCACAATCCTGTCTATGAAGTCACAGTACGGTCTATGAAGTCACTGTCATGTCTATTTGGTCACAATCCTGTCTATGAAGTCACAATCGACCTATTAAATAACTGTCTATGAAGTCACAATACTGTCTATGAAGTCACAATCCTGTCTATGAGGTCACAATCATGTCTATGAAGTCACAATGCTGTCTATGAAGTCACAATACTGTCGAAGAAGTCACAATCATGTCTATGAGGTCACAATCCTGTCTATGCAGTCACAATCCACCTATTAAATCACTATGCCCCATGAAGTAACAGTACAGTTTATGATGTCACACTCCTGTTTATGAAGTCCCAATTCTGTCTATGAGGTCAAAATCCCGTCTATCATTTCACAATCCTTTCTATGAAGTCACAATCCTGTCTATGAAGTCACAATCCTGTCTATGAGGTCACAATCATGTCTATGAAGTCACAATCCTGTCTATGAAGTCACAATGCTGTCTATGAAGTCACAATCCTGTCTATGAAGTCAAAATTCTGTCTATGAAGTCACATTCCTGTCTATGAAGTCACAATCCTGTATATACAATCATAATCCTGTTTATGAAGAAACAATCTCCCTCTGAAGTAAAAATCCTGTCTATGAAGAAATAATCCTGTGTATGGAGTCACAGTCCTGTATATGAAGTCACGATCCTGTCTATCAAGTGAAAATCCCCCCATGAAGTAACAATCCTCTCTATGAAGTCACAATCCTGTCTATGATGGTACAAATAGCCCTAATATTACAATCTTGACAATGAATTCAAAATGCTTTCTATGAAGTAACAACCCTGTCAATGAATTTACAATCTTGTCTTGTTGTCACAATCCTGTCTATGATGTAACAATCCTGTCTATGAAGTCACAATCCTATCTATGAAGTCACATTCCTGTCTATGAAGTCACAATCCTGTATATACAATCATAATCCTGTTTATGAAGAAACAATCTCCCTCTGAAGTAAAAATCCTGTTTATGAAGAAATAATCCTGTGTATGGAGTCACAGTCCTGTATATGAAGTCACGATCCTGTCTATCAAGTGAAAATCCCCCCATGAAGTAACAATCCTCTCTATGAAGTCACAATCCTGTCTATGAAGTCACAATCCTGTCTATGAGGTCACAATCATGTCTATGAAGTCACAATCCTGTCTATGAAGTCACAATGCTCTCTATGAAGTCACAATCATGTCTATGAGGTCACAATCCTGTCTATGAAGTCACAATCCACCTATTCAATCACTATGCCCCATGAAGTAACTGTACTGTTTATGATGTCACAATCCTGTTTATGAAGTCCCAATCCTGTCTATGAGGTCACAAATATGTCTATCAATTCACAATCCTGTCTATGAAGTCACAATACTGTGTATCAAGTCACAAAAGTGTCTATGAGGTCACAATCCTGTCTATGAAGTCACATACCACCTATTAAATAACTATGCCCCATGAAGCAACAATCTTTTCTATGAAGTCAAAATCCTGTTTATGAAGTCACCATTTGTCTAGGAAGTCACAATCCTCTATGAAATCGTAATCCTGTCTATGAGGTAATAATCCTGTCTATGGATACAATCCTGTCTATGAAGCCACTATCCTGTGTATGAAGTAACTATCCTTTCCATGAAGGGAAAATCCAGCCATGAAATTGCAATTGTGTCTACAAAGTCACAATGCTAACTATGTAGTAACAGTCTTGTTTATGAAGTCACAATCCTGTGTATGATGTAAAAATCCCGTCTATGAAGTTGCAATTCTCTCTATGGAGTCACAATCCTGTGTATGAAGTCACAATAGTGTGTATGAAATCACATTCCTGTCTATGAAGTCACAATCCTTTCTATGAAGTCACAATACTGTCTATGAAGTCACAATCCTGTCTATGAGGTCACAATCATGTCTTTAAAGTCACAATCCTGTCTATGAAGTCACAGTACGGCCTATGAAGTCACTCTTATGTCTATTTGGTCACAATACTGTCTATGAAGTCAAAATCCACCTATTAAGTAACTCTGCCCCATGAAGCAACAATCCTGTCTATGAAGTCACAATCCTGTTTATGAAGTCACCATTTGTCTATGAAGTCACAGTCCTGTCCATGAAGTCACAGTATGGTCTATGAAGTCACTATCATGTCTATTTGGTCACAATCCTGTCTATGAAGTCACAATCGGGTCCATGAAGTGAAAATACCGCCATGAAGTAGCTATTCTGTCTATGAAGTCACAATGCTAACTATGAAGTAAAAGTCTTCCTTATGAAGTGACAATCCTGTGTATGATTTACAATTCTGTCTATGGAGTCACAATCCTGTGTATGACGTAACAATACTGTGTATAAAGTCACATTTCTGCCTATGAAGTCACATTCCTGTGTATGAAATCAAAGTCCCCCTATGAAGTAACTATCCACTATGAAGTAACAATCCTGTCTATGAAACACAATCCTGTCTATGAAGTCACAATGCTGTCTATGAAGTCACAATCATGTCTATGAGGACACATTCCTGTCTATGAAGTCACAATCCTGTCTATGAGGTCACAATCATGTCTATGAAGTCCCAATCCTTTCTATGAAGTCACAGTAAGGTCTGTGAAATCACTATCATGTCTATTTGGTCACAATCCTGTCTATGAAGTCACAATCCACCTATTAAAAAACTCTGCCCCATGAAGCAACAATCCTGTCTATGAAGTCACAATCCTGTCTATGAAGTCATAATCTACCTATTAAATCACTATGCCCCATGAAGTAACAGTACTGTTTATGATGTCACAATCCTTTCTATGAAGTCCCAATCCTGTCTATGAGGTCACAATCCTGTCTTGATGTCACAATCCTGTCTCTGAAGTCACAATCCAGTCTATGAAGTCGCAACCACCCCATGAAGTAACTATCCCGTATGAAGTAACAATCCTGTCTATGAAGTAAAAATCCTGTCTTTGAAGTCACAATCCTGTCTATGAAGTCACAATCCTGTCTATGAGGTCACAATCATGTCTATGAAGTCACAGTGCTGTCTATGAAGTCACAATCCTGTCTATGAAGTCACAATCATGTCTATGAGGTCACAATCCTGTCTGTGAAGTCACAAAGCCACCTATTCAATCACCATGCCCCATGAAGTAACAGTACTGTTTATAATGTCACAATCCTGTTTATGAAGTCTCAATCCTGTCTATGAGGTCACAATCCTGTCTATATATTCAAAATCCTGTCTATGAAGTCACAATTCTGTCGAACAAGTCACAAAAGTGTCTATGAGGTCACAATCCTGTCTATGAAGTCACAAACCACCTATTCAATAACTATGCCCCATGAAGCAACAATCCTGTCTATGAAGTCACAATCCTGTTTATGAAGTCACCATTTGTCTAGGAATTCACAATCCTCTGTACGAAATCATAATCCTGTCTATGCGGTAATAATCCTGTCGATGGATACAATCCTGTCTATGAAGCCAGGATCCTGTCTATGACGTGAAAATCCCCCCATGAAGTAACAATCCTCTCTATGAAGTCACAATCCTGTCTATGAGGTAGCAATCCTGTCATTGAATGGGAAATCAAGATATGAAATTGCAATTGTGTTCATAAAGTCCCAATGCTAACTATGTAGTAACAGTCTTGTTTATGAAGTCACAATCCTGTGTATGATGTAAAAATCCCGTCTATTAAGTTGCAATTCTCTCTATGGAGTCAAAATCCTGTGGATGGAGTCACAGTAGTGTGTATGAAGTCACATTCCTCTCTAAGAAGTCACAGTCCTTTCTATGAAGTCACAATCATGTCTATGAGGTCACAATCCTGTCTATGATGTCACAATCCTTTCTATGAAGTCACAATCCTGTCTATGAAGTCACAATCCTGTCTATGAGGTCACAATCATGTCTATGAAGTCACAATCCTGTCCATGATGTCACAGTACGGACTATGAAGTCACTATCATGTCTATTTGGTCACAATCCTGTCTATGAAGTCACAATCCTGTCCATGAAGTGAAAATCCCGCTATGAAGTAGCAATTCTGTCTATGAAGTCACAATGCTAACTATGAAGTAAAAGTCTTCCTTATGAAGTCACAATCCTGTGTATGAAGTTACAATTCTGTCTATGGAGTCACAATCCTGTGTATGAAGTAACAATACTGTGTATAAGGTCACATTTCTGTCTATGAAGTCACATTCCTGTGTATGAAATCACAGTCCCCCTATGAAGTACCTATCCACTATGAAGTAACAATCCTGTCTATGAAGTCACAATCCTGTCTATGAAGTCACAATCACGTGTATGAAGTCACAATCATGTCTATGAGGTCACAATCCAGTCTATAAAGTCACAATCCTGTCTATGAGGTCACAATCACGTGTATGAAGTCACAATCCTGTCTATGAAGTCACAGTACGGTATATGAGTCAGTATCATGTCTATTTGGACACAATCCTGTCTATGAAGTCACAAACCACCTATTAAATAACTCTGCCCCATGAATCAACAATCCTGTCTATGAAGTCACAATCCTGTTTATTAAGTCACCATTTGTCTATGAAGTCACAATCCTGTCTATGATGTCACAATCCCGCCTTTGAAGAAATAATCCTGTCTATGGAGTCACAATCCTGTATATGAATTCAGAAAACTGTCTATGAAGTGAATATCCCCCCATGAAGTAACAATCCTCTTTACGAAGTCACAATCCTGTCTATGAAGTAACAATCCTGTCCATGAAGTGATAATCCCTCCAGGAAGTAGCAATTCTGTCTATGAAGTAACAGTGCTACGTATGAAGTCAAAGTCTTCCTTATGAAGCCACAATCCTGTGTATGAACATACAATTTTGTCTATGGAGTCACAATCCTGTGTATGAAGTCACAATACTGTGTATAAAGTCATATTTCTGTCTATGAAGTCACATTCCTGTGTATGAAATCACAGTCCCCCTATGAAGTAACTATCCTCTATGAAGTAACAATCCTATCTATGAAGTCACAATCCTATATATGAAATAACCGTCTCTCCATGAAGTCACTATACTATCTATGAAGTAACAATCCTGTCTATGAAGTCACAATCCTGTCTATGAGGTCATAATCATGTCTATGAAGTCACAGTGCTGTCTATGAAGTCACAATCCTGTCTATGAAGTCACAATCCACCTATTCAATCACTATTCCCCATGATGTAACTGTACAGTTTATGATGTCACAGTCCTGTTTATGAAGTCTCAATCCTGTCTATGAGGTCACAATCCTGTCTATCAAGTCGAAATCCTCTCTATGAAGTCACAATACTGTCTATCAATTCACAAAACTGTCTATGAGGTAACAATCCTGTCTATGAAGTCACAAACCCCCTATTAAATAACTATGCGCCATGAAGCAACAATCCTGTCTATCAAGTCACAAAAGTGTCTATGAAGTCACAATCCTGTTTATGAAGTCACCATTTGTCTAGGAAGTCACAATCCTCTGTATGAAATCGTAATCCTGTCTATGAGGTAATAATCCTGTCTATGGATACAATCCTGTCTATGAAGCCACGATCCTACTATGACGTGAAAATCCCCCCATGAAGTAACAATCCTTTCTATGAAATCACAATCTTGTCTATGAAGTAGCAATCCTGTCCGTGAAGGGAAAATCCAGATATGAAATTGCAATAGTGTCTATGAAGTCACAATGCAAACTATGTAGGAACAGTCTTGTTTATGAAGCCACAATCCTGTGTATGATGTAAAAATCCCGTCTATGAATTTGAAATTCTCTCTATGGAGTCACAATCCTGTGTATGAAGTCACAATAGTGTGTATGAAGTCACATTCCTGTCTATGAAGTTACAGTCCTGTCTATGAAGTCACAATGCTCTCTATGAAGTCACAATCATGTCTATGAGGTCACAATCCTGTCTATGAAGTCACAATCCACCTATTCAATCACTATGCCCCATGAAGTAACTGTACGGTTTATGATGTCACAATCCTGTTTATGAAGTCCCAATCCTGTCTATGAGGTCACAAATATGTCTATCAATTCACAATCCTGTCTATGAAGTCACAATACTGTGTATAAAGTCACAAAAGTGTCTATGAGGTCACAATCCTGTCTATGAAGTCACATACCACCTATTAAATAACTATGCCCCATGAAGCAACAATCCTTTCTATGAAGTCAAAATCCTGTTTATGAAGTCACCATTTGTCTAGGAAGTCACAATCCTCTATGAAATCGTAATCCTGTCTATGAGGTAATAATCCTGTCTATGGATACAATCCTGTCTATGAAGCCACTATCCTGTGTATGAAGTAACTATCCTTTCCATGAAGGGAAAATCCAGCCATGAAATTGCAATTGTGTCTACAAAGTCACAATGCTAACTATGTAGTAACAGTCTTGTTTATGAAGTCACAATCCTGTGTATGATGTAAAAATCCCGTCTATGAAGTTGCAATTCTCTCTATGGAGTCACAATCCTGTGTATGAAGTCACAATAGTGTGTATGAAATCACATTCCTGTCTATGAAGTCACAATCCTTTCTATGAAGTCACAATACTGTCTATGAAGTCACAATCCTGTCTATGAGGTCACAATCATGTCTTTAAAGTCACAATCCTGTCTATGAAGTCACAGTACGGCCTATGAAGTCACTCTTATGTCTATTTGGTCACAATACTGTCTATGAAGTCAAAATCCACCTATTAAGTAACTCTGCCCCATGAAGCAACAATCCTGTCTATGAAGTCACAATCCTGTTTATGAAGTCACCATTTGTCTATGAAGGCACAGTCCTGTCCATGAAGTCACAGTATGGTCTATGAAGTCACTATCATGTCTATTTGGTCACAATCCTGTCTATGAAGTCACAATCGGGTCCATGAAGTGAAAATACCGCCATGAAGTAGCTATTCTGTCTATGAAGTCACAATGCTAACTATGAAGTAAAAGTCTTCCTTATGAAGTGACAATCCTGTGTATGAAGTTACAATTCTGTCTATGGAGTCACAATCCTGTGTATGACGTAACAATACTGTGTATAAAGTCACATTTCTGCCTATGAAGTCACATTCCTGTGTATGAAATCACAGTCCCCCTATGAAGTAACTATCCACTATGAAGTAACAATCCTGTCTATGAAGTCACAATCCTGTCTATGAAGTCACAATGCTGTCTATGAAGTCACAATCATGTCTATGAGGACACATTCCTGTCTATGAAGTCACAATCCTGTCTATGAGGTCACAATCATGTCTATGAAGTCACAATCCTTTCTATGAAGTCACAGTAAGGTCTATGAAATCACTATCATGTCTATTTGGTCACAATCCTGTCTATGAAGTCACAATCCACCTATTAAAAAACTCTGCCCCATGAAGCAACAATCCTGTCTATGAAGTCACAATCCTGTCTATGAAGTCATAATCTACCTATTAAATCACTATGCCCCATGAAGTAACAGTACTGTTTATGATGTCACAGTCCTTTCGATGAAGTCCCAATCCTGTCTATGAGGTCACAATCCTGTCTTGATGTCACAATCCTGTCTCTGAAGTCACAATCCAGTCTATGAAGTCGCAACCACCCCATGAAGTAACTATCCCGTATGAAGTAACAATCCTGTCTATGAAGTAACAATCCTGTCTTTGAAGTCACAATCCTGTCTATGAAGTCACAATCCTGTCTATGAGGTCACAATCATGTCTATGAAGTCACAGTGCTGTCTATGAAGTCACAATCCTGTCTATGAAGTCACAATCATGTCTATGAGGTCACAATACTGTCTGTGAAGTCACAAAGCCACCTATTCAATCACCATGCCCCATGAAGTAACAGTACTGTTTATAATGTCACAATCCTGTTTATGAAGTCTCAATCCTGTCTATGAGGTCACAATCCTGTCTATATATTCAAAATCCTGTCTATGAAGTCACAATTCTGTCGATCAAGTCACAAAAGTGTCTATGAGGTCACAATCCTGTCTATGAAGTCACAAACCACCTATTCAATAACTATGCCCCATGAAGCAACAATCCTGTCTATGAAGTCACAATCCTGTTTATGAAGACACCATTTGTCTAGGAATTCACAATCCTCTGTACGAAATCATAATCCTGTCTATGCGGTAATAATCCTGTCGATGGATACAATCCTGTCTATGAAGCCAGGATCCTGTCTATGACGTGAAAATCCCCCCATGAAGTAACAATCCTCTCTATGAAGTCACAATCCTGTCTATGAGGTAGCAATCCTGTCATTGAATGGGAAATCAAGATATGAAATTGCAATTGTGTTCATAAAGTCCCAATGCTAACTATGTAGTAACAGTCTTGTTTATGAAGTCACAATCCTGTGTATGATGTAAAAATCCCGTCTATGAAGTTGCAATTCTCTCTATGGAGTCAAAATCCTGTGTATGAAGTCACAGTAGTGTGTATGAAGTCACATTCCTGTCTATGAAGTCACAGTCCTTTCTATGAAGTCACAATCATGTCTATGAGGTCACAATCCTGTCTATGATGTCACAATCCTTTCTATGAAGTCACAATCCTGTCTATGAAGTCACAATCCTGTCTATGAGGTCACAATCATGTCTATGAAGTCACAATCCTGTCCATGATGTCACAGTACGGACTATGAAGTCACTATCATGTCTATTTGGTCACATTCCTGTCTATGAAGTCACAATCCTGTCCATGTAGTGAAAATCCCGCTATGAAGTAGCAATTCTGTCTATGAAGTCACAATGCTAACTATGAAGTAAAAGTCTTCCTTATGAAGTCACAATCCTGTGTATGAAGTTACAATTCTGTCTATGGAGTCACAATCCTGTGTATGAAGTAACAATACTGTGTATAAGGTCACATTTCTGTCTATGAAGTCACATTCCTGTGTATGAAATCACAGTCCCCCTATGAAGTAACTATCCACTATGAAGTAACAATCCTGTCTATGAAGTCACAATCCTTTCTATGAAGTCACAATGCTGTCTATGAAGTCACAATCATGTCTATGAGGTCACAATCCTGTCTATAAAGTCACAATCCTGTCTATGAGGTCACAATCACGTGTATGAAGTCACAATCCTGTCTATGAAGTCACAGTACGGTATATGAGTCAGTATCATGTCTATTTGGACACAATCCTGTCTATGAAGTCACAATCCACCTATTCAATCACTATTCCCCATGATGTAACTGTACAGTTTATGATGTCACAGTCCTGTTTATGAAGTCTCAATCCTGTCTATGAGGTCACAATCCTGTCTATCAAGTCGAAATCCTCTCTATGAAGTCACAATACTGTCTATCAATTCACAAAACTGTCTATGAGGTAACAATCCTTTCTATGAAGTCACAAACCACCTATTAAATAACTATGCCCCATGAAGCAACAATCCTGTCTATCAAGTCACAAAAGTGTCTATGAAGTCACAATCCTGTTTATGAAGTCACCATTTGTCTAGGAAGTCACAATCCTCTGTATGAAATCGTAATCCTGTCTATGAGGTAATAATCCTGTCTATGGATACAATCCTGTCTATGAAGCCACGATCCTACTATGACGTGAAAATCCCCCCATGAAGTAACAATCCTCTCTATGAAATCACAATCTTGTCTATGAAGTAGCAATCCTGTCCATGAAGGGAAAATCCAGATATGAAATTGCAATAGTGTCTATGAAGTCACAATGCAAACTATGTAGGAACAGTCTTGTTTATGAAGCCACAATCCTGTGTATGATGTAAAAATCCCGTCTATGAATTTGCAATTCTCTCTATGGAGTCACAATCCTGTGTATGAAGTCACAATAGTGTGTATGAAGTCACATTCCTGTCTATGAAGTTACAGTCCTGTCTATGAAGTCAGAATCCTTTCTATGAAGTCAAAATGCTGTCTATGAAGACACAATCATGTCTATGAGGTCACAATCCTGTCTATGAAGTCACAGTACGGTCTAGGAAGTCACTATCATGTCTATTTGGTCACAATCCTGTCTATGAAGTCACAATCCACCTATTAAATAACGCTGCCCCATGAAGCAACAATCCTGTCTATGAGGTCACAATCCTGTTTATTAAGTCACCATTTGTCTATGAAGTCACAATCCTGTCTATGATGTCACAATCCTGTCTTTGAAGAAATAATCCTGTCTATGGAGTCACAATCCTGTATATGAATCCACAAAACTGTCTATGAAGTGAATATCCCCCCATCAAGTAACAATCCTCTTTACGAAGTCACATTCTGTCTATGAAGTAACAATCCTGTCCATGAATTGAAAATCCCGCCAGGAAGTAGCAATTCTGTCTATGAAGTCACAATTCTCGTTATGGAGTCACAATCCTGTGTATGAAGTCACAATACTATGTATGAAGTCACATTACTATCTATGAAGTCAAAATCCCCCGATAAAGTAACTATCCCTTATGAAATAACAATCCTTTCTAAGTTACAGTCCTGTATATGAAGTCACCGTCTGTCTATGAAGTCACAATCCTATGAAGTCACAATCCTGTATGAGGTATCAATCCTGTCTATGAAATCACGAACCTATGAAGTAACAATCCTGTCTATGAAGTGACAATCCTTTCTTTGAAGTCACAAATCTGTCTATGAGTTTAAAATCCCCCATTAAATATCAATCCTGTCTATGAAGTCAAAACCCTATATAAGAAGTAACAATTCTGTCAATGAAGTAACAATCATGTCTATGAAGTCACAATCCTGTGTATGAAGTTACAATCCTGTCTATGATGTCACAATCCTGTCTATGAAGTCACAATGCGGTCTATGAAGTCACAATCATGTATATGAAGCCACAATGCTGTCTATGAAGTCACAATCCTGTCTATGAAGTCACAATCCACCTATTAAATAACTCTGCCCAATGAAGCAACAATCTTGTCTATGAAGTCACAATCCTGTTTATTAAGTCACCATTTGGCTATGAAGTCACAATACTGACCATGAAGTCACAGTACGGTCTATGAAGTCACTATCATGTCTATTTGGTCATAATCCTGTCTATGAAGTCACAATCCTGTCCATGAAGTGAAAATCCCGCCATGAAGTAGCAATTCTATGAAGTCACAATGCTAACTATGAAGTAAAAGACTTCCTTATGAAGTGACAATCCTGTGTATGATTTACAATTCTGTCTATGGAGTCACAATCCTGTGTATGACGTAACAATACTGTGTATAAAGTCACATTTCTGTCTATGAAGTCACATTCCTGTGTATGAAATCACAGTCCCCCTATGAAGTAACTATCCACTATGAAGTAACAATCCTGTCTATGAAGTCACAATCCTGTCTATGAAGTCACAATGCTGTCTATGAAGTCACAATCATGTCTATGAGGTCACAATCCTGTCTATGAAGTCACAATCCTGTCTACGAGGTCACAATCATGTCTATGAAGTCCCAATCCTTTCTATGAAGTCACAGTAAGGTCTATGAAATCACTATCATGTCCATTTGGTCACAATCCTGTCTATGAAGTCCCAATCCATCTGTTAAAAAGCTCTGCCCCATGAAGCAACAATCCTGTCTATGAAGTCACAATCCTGTTTAATAAGTCACCATTTTTCGACGAATTCACAATCCTGTCTATGAAGTCATAATCTACCTATTAAAACACTATGCCCCATGAAGTAACAGTACTGTTTATGATGTCACAATCCTTTTTATGAAGTCCCAATTCTGCCTATGAGGTCACAATCCTGTCTTGATGTCACAATCCCGACTCTGAAGTCACAATCCTCTCTATGAAGTCAAAACCACCCTATGAAGTAACTATCCCGTATGAATTAACAATCCTGTCTGTGAAGTAACAATCCTGTCTATGAAGTCACAATACTGTCTATGAAGTCACAATCCTGTCTATGAGGTCACAATCATGTCTATGAAGTCACAATGCTGTCTATGAAATCACAATACTGTCGAAGAAGTCACAATCATGTCTATGAGGTCACAATCCTGTCTATGAAGTCACAATCCACCTATTAAAAAACTCTGCCCCATGAAGCAACAATCCTGTCTATGAAGTCACAATCCTGTCTATGAAGTCATAATCTACCTATTAAATCACTATGCCCCATGAAGTAACAGTACTGTTTATGATGTCACAGTCCTTTCGATGAAGTCCCAATCCTGTCTATGAGGTCACAATCCTGTCTTGATGTCACAATCCTGTCTCTGAAGTCACAATCCAGTCTATGAAGTCGCAACCACCCCATGAAGTAACTATCCCGTATGAAGTAACAATCCTGTCTATGAAGTAACAATCCTGTCTTTGAAGTCACAATCCTGTCTATGAAGTCACAATCCTGTCTATGAGGTCACAATCATGTCTATGAAGTCACAGTGCTGTCTATGAAGTCACAATCCTGTCTATGAAGTCACAATCATGTCTATGAGGTCACAATACTGTCTGTGAAGTCACAAAGCCACCTATTCAATCACCATGCCCCATGAAGTAACAGTACTGTTTATAATGTCACAATCCTGTTTATGAAGTCTCAATCCTGTCTATGAGGTCACAATCCTGTCTATATATTCAAAATCCTGTCTATGAAGTCACAATTCTGTCGATCAAGTCACAAAAGTGTCTATGAGGTCACAATCCTGTCTATGAAGTCACAAACCACCTATTCAATAACTATGCCCCATGAAGCAACAATCCTGTCTATGAAGTCACAATCCTGTTTATGAAGACACCATTTGTCTAGGAATTCACAATCCTCTGTACGAAATCATAATCCTGTCTATGCGGTAATAATCCTGTCGATGGATACAATCCTGTCTATGAAGCCAGGATCCTGTCTATGACGTGAAAATCCCCCCATGAAGTAACAATCCTCTCTATGAAGTCACAATCCTGTCTATGAGGTAGCAATCCTGTCATTGAATGGGAAATCAAGATATGAAATTGCAATTGTGTTCATAAAGTCCCAATGCTAACTATGTAGTAACAGTCTTGTTTATGAAGTCACAATCCTGTGTATGATGTAAAAATCCCGTCTATGAAGTTGCAATTCTCTCTATGGAGTCAAAATCCTGTGTATGAAGTCACAGTAGTGTGTATGAAGTCACATTCCTGTCTATGAAGTCACAGTCCTTTCTATGAAGTCACAATCATGTCTATGAGGTCACAATCCTGTCTATGATGTCACAATCCTTTCTATGAAGTCACAATCCTGTCTATGAAGTCACAATCCTGTCTATGAGGTCACAATCATGTCTATGAAGTCACAATCCTGTCCATGATGTCACAGTACGGACTATGAAGTCACTATCATGTCTATTTGGTCACATTCCTGTCTATGAAGTCACAATCCTGTCCATGTAGTGAAAATCCCGCTATGAAGTAGCAATTCTGTCTATGAAGTCACAATGCTAACTATGAAGTAAAAGTCTTCCTTATGAAGTCACAATCCTGTGTATGAAGTTACAATTCTGTCTATGGAGTCACAATCCTGTGTATGAAGTAACAATACTGTGTATAAGGTCACATTTCTGTCTATGAAGTCACATTCCTGTGTATGAAATCACAGTCCCCCTATGAAGTAACTATCCACTATGAAGTAACAATCCTGTCTATGAAGTCACAATCCTTTCTATGAAGTCACAATGCTGTCTATGAAGTCACAATCATGTCTATGAGGTCACAATCCTGTCTATAAAGTCACAATCCTGTCTATGAGGTCACAATCACGTGTATGAAGTCACAATCCTGTCTATGAAGTCACAGTACGGTATATGAGTCAGTATCATGTCTATTTGGACACAATCCTGTCTATGAAGTCACAATCCACCTATTCAATCACTATTCCCCATGATGTAACTGTACAGTTTATGATGTCACAGTCCTGTTTATGAAGTCTCAATCCTGTCTATGAGGTCACAATCCTGTCTATCAAGTCGAAATCCTCTCTATGAAGTCACAATACTGTCTATCAATTCACAAAACTGTCTATGAGGTAACAATCCTTTCTATGAAGTCACAAACCACCTATTAAATAACTATGCCCCATGAAGCAACAATCCTGTCTATCAAGTCACAAAAGTGTCTATGAAGTCACAATCCTGTTTATGAAGTCACCATTTGTCTAGGAAGTCACAATCCTCTGTATGAAATCGTAATCCTGTCTATGAGGTAATAATCCTGTCTATGGATACAATCCTGTCTATGAAGCCACGATCCTACTATGACGTGAAAATCCCCCCATGAAGTAACAATCCTCTCTATGAAATCACAATCTTGTCTATGAAGTAGCAATCCTGTCCATGAAGGGAAAATCCAGATATGAAATTGCAATAGTGTCTATGAAGTCACAATGCAAACTATGTAGGAACAGTCTTGTTTATGAAGCCACAATCCTGTGTATGATGTAAAAATCCCGTCTATGAATTTGCAATTCTCTCTATGGAGTCACAATCCTGTGTATGAAGTCACAATAGTGTGTATGAAGTCACATTCCTGTCTATGAAGTTACAGTCCTGTCTATGAAGTCAGAATCCTTTCTATGAAGTCAAAATGCTGTCTATGAAGACACAATCATGTCTATGAGGTCACAATCCTGTCTATGAAGTCACAGTACGGTCTAGGAAGTCACTATCATGTCTATTTGGTCACAATCCTGTCTATGAAGTCACAATCCACCTATTAAATAACGCTGCCCCATGAAGCAACAATCCTGTCTATGAGGTCACAATCCTGTTTATTAAGTCACCATTTGTCTATGAAGTCACAATCCTGTCTATGATGTCACAATCCTGTCTTTGAAGAAATAATCCTGTCTATGGAGTCACAATCCTGTATATGAATCCACAAAACTGTCTATGAAGTGAATATCCCCCCATCAAGTAACAATCCTCTTTACGAAGTCACATTCTGTCTATGAAGTAACAATCCTGTCCATGAATTGAAAATCCCGCCAGGAAGTAGCAATTCTGTCTATGAAGTCACAATTCTCGTTATGGAGTCACAATCCTGTGTATGAAGTCACAATACTATGTATGAAGTCACATTACTATCTATGAAGTCAAAATCCCCCGATAAAGTAACTATCCCTTATGAAATAACAATCCTTTCTAAGTTACAGTCCTGTATATGAAGTCACCGTCTGTCTATGAAGTCACAATCCTATGAAGTCACAATCCTGTATGAGGTATCAATCCTGTCTATGAAATCACGAACCTATGAAGTAACAATCCTGTCTATGAAGTGACAATCCTTTCTTTGAAGTCACAAATCTGTCTATGAGTTTAAAATCCCCCATTAAATATCAATCCTGTCTATGAAGTCAAAACCCTATATAAGAAGTAACAATTCTGTCAATGAAGTAACAATCATGTCTATGAAGTCACAATCCTGTGTATGAAGTTACAATCCTGTCTATGATGTCACAATCCTGTCTATGAAGTCACAATGCGGTCTATGAAGTCACAATCATGTATATGAAGCCACAATGCTGTCTATGAAGTCACAATCCTGTCTATGAAGTCACAATCCACCTATTAAATAACTCTGCCCAATGAAGCAACAATCTTGTCTATGAAGTCACAATCCTGTTTATTAAGTCACCATTTGGCTATGAAGTCACAATACTGACCATGAAGTCACAGTACGGTCTATGAAGTCACTATCATGTCTATTTGGTCATAATCCTGTCTATGAAGTCACAATCCTGTCCATGAAGTGAAAATCCCGCCATGAAGTAGCAATTCTATGAAGTCACAATGCTAACTATGAAGTAAAAGACTTCCTTATGAAGTGACAATCCTGTGTATGATTTACAATTCTGTCTATGGAGTCACAATCCTGTGTATGACGTAACAATACTGTGTATAAAGTCACATTTCTGTCTATGAAGTCACATTCCTGTGTATGAAATCACAGTCCCCCTATGAAGTAACTATCCACTATGAAGTAACAATCCTGTCTATGAAGTCACAATCCTGTCTATGAAGTCACAATGCTGTCTATGAAGTCACAATCATGTCTATGAGGTCACAATCCTGTCTATGAAGTCACAATCCTGTCTACGAGGTCACAATCATGTCTATGAAGTCCCAATCCTTTCTATGAAGTCACAGTAAGGTCTATGAAATCACTATCATGTCCATTTGGTCACAATCCTGTCTATGAAGTCCCAATCCATCTGTTAAAAAGCTCTGCCCCATGAAGCAACAATCCTGTCTATGAAGTCACAATCCTGTTTAATAAGTCACCATTTTTCGACGAATTCACAATCCTGTCTATGAAGTCATAATCTACCTATTAAAACACTATGCCCCATGAAGTAACAGTACTGTTTATGATGTCACAATCCTTTTTATGAAGTCCCAATTCTGCCTATGAGGTCACAATCCTGTCTTGATGTCACAATCCCGACTCTGAAGTCACAATCCTCTCTATGAAGTCAAAACCACCCTATGAAGTAACTATCCCGTATGAATTAACAATCCTGTCTGTGAAGTAACAATCCTGTCTATGAAGTCACAATACTGTCTATGAAGTCACAATCCTGTCTATGAGGTCACAATCATGTCTATGAAGTCACAATGCTGTCTATGAAATCACAATACTGTCGAAGAAGTCACAATCATGTCTATGAGGTCACAATCCTGTCTATGAAGTCACAATCCACCTATTAAATCACTATGCCCCATGAAGTAACAGTACAGTTTATGATGTCACACTCCTGTTTATGAAGTTCCAATTCTGTCTATGAGGTCAAAATCCCGTGTATCATTTCACAATCCTTTCTATGAAGTCACAATACTGTCTATGAAGTCACAATCCTGTCTATGAGGTCACAATCATGTCTATGAAGTCACAATCCTGTCTATGAAGTCACAGTACGGTCTGTTTGGTCACAATTCTGTCTATGAAGTCACATCGCACCTATTAAATAACTGTGCCCCATGAAGCCACAATCCGGTCTATGAAGTCACAATCCTGTATATGAAGTCAGGATCCTGTTTATAAAGTGAAAATCCCCCAATGAATTAACAATCCTCTCTATGAAGTCACAATCCTGTCTATGATGGTACAAATAGCCCTAATATTACAATCTTGACAATGAATTCAAAATCCTGTCTATGAAGTAACAACCCTGTCAATGAATTTACAATCTTGTCTTGTTGTCACAATCCTGTCTATGATGTAACAATCCTGTCTATGAAGTCACAATCCTATCTATGAAGTCACATTCCTGTCTATGAAGTCACAATCCTGTATATACAATCACAATCCTGTTTATGAAGAAACAATCTCCCTCTGAAGTAAAAATCCTGTCTATGAAGAAATAATCCTGTGTATGGAGTCACAGTCCTGTATATGAAGTCACGATCCTGTCTATCAAGTGAAAATCCCCCCATGAAGTAACAATCCTCTCTATGAAGTCACAATCCTGTCTATGAAGTCACAATCCTGTCTATGAGGTCACAATCATGTCTATAAAGTCACAATCCTGTCTATGAAGTCACAGTACGGTCTATGAAGTCACTGTCATGTCTATTTGGTCACAATCCTGTATATGAAGTCACAATCCACCTATTAAATGACTCTGCCCAATGAAGCAACAATCTTGTCTATGAAGTCACAATCCTGTTTATTAAGTCACCATTTGGTTATGAAGTCACAATACTGACCATGAAGTCACAGTACGGTCTATGAAGTCACTATCATGTCTATTTGGTCACAATCCTGTCTATGAAGTCACAATCCTGTCCATGAAGTCAAAATCCGGTCATGAAGTAGCAATTCTGTCTATGAAGTCACAATGCTAACTATGAAGTAAAAGTCTTCCTTATGAAGTGACAATCCTGTGTATGATTTACAATTCTTTCTATGGAGTCACAATCCTGTGTATGACGTAACAATACTGTGTATAAAGTCACATTTCTGTCTATGAAGTCACATTCCTGTGTATGAAATCACAGTCCCCCTATGAAGTAACTATCCACTATGAAGTAACAATCCTGTCTATGAAGTTACAATCCTGTCTATGAAGTCACAATGCTGTCTATGAAGTCACAATCATGTCTATGAGGTCACAATCCTGTCTATGAAGTCACAATCCTGTCTACGAGGTCACAATCATGTCTATGAAGTCCCAATCCTTTCTATGAAGTCACAGTAAGGTCTATGAAATCACTATCATGTCCATTTGGTCACAATCCTGTCTATGAAGTCCCAATCCACCTGTTAAAAAGCTCTGCCCCATGAAGCAACAATCCTGTCTATGAAGTCACAATCCTGTTTAATAAGTCACCTTTTGTCTATGAAGTCACAATCCTGTCTATGAAGTCACAATCCTGTCTATGAAGTCATAATCTACCTATTAAAACACTATGCCCCATGAAGTAACAGTACTGTTTATGATGTCACAATCCTTTTTATGAAGTCCCAATCGTGCCTATGAGGTCACAATCCTGTCTTGATGTCACAATCCCGACTCTGAAGTCACAATCCTCTCTATGAAGTCAAAACCACCCTATGAAGTAACTATCCCGTATGAATTAACAATACTGTCTGTGCAGTAACAATCCTGTCTATGAAGTCACAATACTGTCTATGAAGTCACAATCCTGTCTATGAGGTCACAATCATGTCTATGAAGTCACAATGCTGTCTATGAAGTCACAATACTGTCGAAGAAGTCACAATCATGTCTATGAGGTCACAATCCTGTCTATGAAGTCACAATCCACCTATTAAATCACTATGCCCCATGAAGTAACAGTACAGTTTATGATGTCACACTCCTGTTTATGAAGTCCCAATTCTGTCTATGAGGTCAAAATCCCGTGTATCATTTCACAATCCTTTCTATGAAGTCACAATCCTGTCTATGAAGTCACAATCCTGTCTATGAGGTCACAATCATGTCTATGAAGTCACAATCCTGTCTATGAAGTCACAATGCTGTCTATGAAGTCACAATCCTGTCTATGAAGTCAAAATCCTGTCTATGAGGTCACAATCATGTCTATGAAGTCACAATCCTGTCTATGAAGTCACAGTACGGTCTATTTGGTAACAATTCTGTCTATGAAGTCACATCGCACCTATTAAATAACTGTGCCCCATGAAGCCACAATCCGGTCTATGAAGTTACAATCCTGTATATGAAGTCAGGATCCTGTTTATAAAGTGAAAATCCCCCAATGAATTAACAATCCTCTCTATGAAGTCACAATCCTGTCTATGATGGTACAAATAGCCCTAATATTACAATCTTGACAATGAATTCAAAATCCTGTCTATGAAGTAACAACCCTGTCAATGAATTTACAATCTTGTCTTGTTGTCACAATCCTGTCTATGATGTAACAATCCTGTCTATGAAGTCACAATCCTATCTATGAAGTCACATTCCTGTCTATGAAGTCACAATCCTGTATATACAATCACAATCCTGTTTATGAAGAAACAATCTCCCTCTGAAGTAAAAATCCTGTCTATGAAGAAATAATCCTGTGTATGGAGTCACAGTCCTGTATATGAAGTCACGATCCTGTCTATCAAGTGAAAATCCCCCCATGAAGTAACAATCCTCTCTATGAAGTCACAATCCTGTCTATGAATTCACAATCCTGTCTATGAGGTCACAATCATGTCTATGAAGTCACTATCCTGTCTATGAAGTCACAATGCTCTCTATGAAGTCACAATCATGTCTATGAGGTCACAATCCTGTCTATGAAGTCACAATCCACCTATTCAATCACTATGCCCCATGAAGTAACTGTACTGTTTATGATGTCACAATCCTGTTTATGAAGTCCCAATCCTGTCTATGAGGTCACAATCCTGTCTATCAATTCACAATCCTGTCTATGAAGTCACAATACTGTGTATCAAGTCACAAAAGTGTCTATGAGGTCACAATCCTGTCTATGAAGTCACATACCACCTACTAAATAACTGTGCCCTATGAAGCAACCATCCTTTCTATGAAGTCAAAATCCTGTTTATGAAGTCACCATTTGTCTAGGAAGTCACAATCCTCTATGAAATCGTAATCCTGTCTATGAGGTAATAATCCTGTCTATGGATACAATCCTGTCTATGAAGCCACTATCCTGTGTATGAAGTAACTATCCTTTCCATGAAGGGAAAATCCAGCCATGAAATTGCAATTGTGTCTACAAAGTCACAATGCTAACTATGTAGTAACAGTCTTGTTTATGAAGTCACAATCCTGTCTATGAAGTCACAGTACGGCCTATGAAGTCACTCTTATGTCTATTTGGTCACAATCCTGTCTATGAAGTCACAATCCACCTATTAAGTAACTCTGCCCCATGAAGCAACAATCCTGTCTATGAAGTCACAATCCTGTTTATGAAGTCACCATTTGTCTATGAAGTCACAGTCCTGTCCATGAAGTCACAGTATGGTCTATGAAGTCACTATCATGTCTATTTGGTCACAATCCTGTCTATGAAGTCACAATCGGGTCCATGAAGTGAAAATACCGCCATGAAGTAGCTATTCTGTCTATGAAGTCACAATGTTAACTATGAAGTAAAAGTCTTCCTTATGAAGTGACAATCCTGTGTATGATTTACAATTCTGTCTATGGAGTCACAATCCTGTGTATGACGTAACAATACTGTGTATAAAGTCACATTCTGCCTATGAAGTCACATTCCTGTGTATGAAATCAAAGTCCCCCTATGAAGTAACTATCCACTATGAAGTAACAATCCTGTCTATGAAGTCACAATCCTGTCTATGAAGTCACAATGCTGTCTATGAAGTCACAATCATGTCTATGAGGACACATTCCTGTCTATGAAGTCACAATCCTGTCTATGAGGTCACAATCATGTCTATGAAGTCCCAATCCTTTCTATGAAGTCACAGTAAGGTCTATGAAATCACTATCATGTCTATTTGGTCACAATCCTGTCTATGAAGTCACAATCCACCTATTAAAAAACTCTGCCCCATGAAGCAAAAATCCTGTCTATGAAGTCAGAATCCTGTCTATGAAGTCATAATCTACCTATTAAATCACTATGCCCCATGAAGTAACAGTACTGTTTATGATGTCACAATCCTTTCTATGAAGTCCCAATCCTGTCTATGAGGTCACAATCCTGTCTTGATGTCACAATCCTGTCTCTGAAGTCACAATCCAGTCTATGAAGTCGCAACCACCCCATGAAGTAACTATCCCGTATGAAGTAACAATCCTGTCTATGAAGTAACAATCCTGTCTTTGAAGTCACAATCCTGTCTATGAAGTCACAATCCTGTCTATGAGGTCACAATCATGTCTATGAAGTCACAGTGCTGTCTATGAAGTCACAATCCTAAGAAGTCACAATCATGTCTATGAGGTCACAATCCTGTCTGTGAAGTCACAAAGCCACCTATTCAATCACCATGCCCCATGAAGTAACAGTACTGTTTATAATGTCACAATCCTGTTTATGAAGTCTCAATCCTGTCTATGAGGTCACAATCCTGTCTATATATTCAAAATCCTGTCTATGAAGTCACAATTCTGTCGATCAAGTCACAAAAGTGTCTATGAGGTCACAATCCTGTCTATGAAGTCACAAACCACCTATTCAATAACTATGCCCCATGAAGCAACAATCCTGTCTATGAAGTCACAATCCTGTTTATGAAGTCACCATTTGTCTAGGAATTCACAATCCTCTGTACGAAATCATAATCCTGTCTATGCGGTAATAATCCTGTCGATGGATACAATCCTGTCTATGAAGCCAGGATCCTGTCTATGACGTGAAAATCCCCCCATGAAGTAACAATCCTCTCTATGAAGTCACAATCCTGTCTATGAGGTAGCAATCCTGTCATTGAATGGGAAATCAAGATATGAAATTGCAATTGTGTTCATAAAGTCCCAATGCTAACTATGTAGTAACAGTCTTGTTAAGAAGTCACAATCCTGTGTATGATGTAAAAATCCCATCTATGAAGTTGCAATTCTCTCTATGGAGTCAAAATCCTGTGTATGAAGTCACAGTAGTGTGTATGAAGTCACATTCCTCTCTATGAAGTCACAGTCCTTTCTATGAAGTCACAATCATGTCTATGAGGTCACAATCCTGTCTATGATGTCACAATCCTTTCTATGAAGTCACAATCCTGTCTATGAAGTCACAATCCTGTCTATGAGGTCACAATCATGTCTATGAAGTCACAATCCTGTCCATGATGTCACAGTACGGAGTATGAAGTCACTATCATGTCTATTTGGTCACAATCCTGTCTATGAAGTCACAATCCTGTCCATGAAGTGAAAATCCCGCTATGAAGTAGCAATTCTGTCTATGAAGTCACAATGCTAACTATGAAGTAAAAGTCTTCCTTATGAAGTCACAATCCTGTGTATGAAGTTACAATTCTGTCTATGGAGTCACAATCCTGTGTATGAAGTAACAATACTGTGTATAAGGTCACATTTCTGTCTATGAAGTCACATTCCTGTGTATGAAATCACAGTCCCCTTATGAAGTAACTATCCCCTATGAAGTAACAATCTTGTAAAAGAAGTCACAATAGTGTCTATGAAGTCACAATGCTGTCTATGAAGATACAATCATGTCTATGAGGTCACAATCCTGTCTATAAAGTCACAATCCTGTCTATGAGGTCACAATCACGTGTATGAAGTCACAATCCTGTCTATGAAGTCACAGTACGGTATATGAGTCAGTATCATGTCTATTTGGACACAATCCTGTCTATGAAGTCACAAACCACCTATTAAATAACTCTGCCCCATGAATCAACAATCCTGTCTATGAAGTCACAATCCTGTTTATTAAGTCACCATTTGTCTATGAAGTCACAATCCTGTCTATGATGTCACAATCCCGTCTTTGAAGAAATAATCCTGTCTATGGAGTCACAATCCTGTATATGAATTCAGAAAACTGTCTATGAAGTGAATATCCCCCCATGAAGTAACAATCCTCTTTACGAAGTCACAATCCTGTCTATGAAGTAACAATCCTGTCCATGAAGTGATAATCCCTCCAGGAAGTAGCAATTCTGTCTATGAAGTAACAGTGCTACCTATGAAGTCAAAGTCTTCCTTATGAAGCCACAATCCTGTGTATGAACATACAATTTTGTCTATGGAGTCACAATCCTGTGTATGAAGTCACAATACTGTGTATAAAGTCATATTTCTGTCTATGAAGTCACATTCCTGTGTATGAAATCACAGTCCCCCTATGAAGTAACTATCCTCTATGAAGTAACAATCCTATCTATGAAGTCACAATCCTATATATGAAATAACCGTCTATCCATGAAGTCACTATACTATCTATGAAGTAACAATCCTGTCTATGAAGTCACAATCCTGTCTATGAGGTCATAATCATGTCTATGAAGTCACAGTGCTGTCTATGAAATCACAATCCTGTCTATGAAGTCACAATCCACCTATTCAATCACTATTCCCCATGATGTAACTGTACAGTTTATGATGTCACAGTCCTGTTTATGAAGTCTCAATCCTGTCTATGAGGTCACAATCCTGTCTATCAAGTCGAAATCCTCTCTATGAAGTCACAATACTGTCTATCAATTCACAAAACTGTCTATGAGGTAACAATCCTGTCTATGAAGTCACAAACCACCTATTAAATAACTATGCCCCATGAAGCCACAATCCTGTCTATCAAGTCACAAAAGTGTCTATGAAGTCACAATCCTGTTTATGAAGTCACCATTTGTCTAGGAAGTCACAATCCTCTGTATGAAATCGTAATCCTGTCTATGAGGTAATAATCCTGTCTATGGATACAATCCTGTCTATGAAGCCACGATCCTACTATGACGTGAAAATCCCCCCATGACGTAACAATCCTCTCTATGAAATCACAATCCTGTCTATGAAGTAGCAATCCTGTCTATGAAGGGAAAATCCAGATATGAAATTGCAATAGTGTCTATGAAGTCACAATGCAAACTATGTAGGAACAGTCTTGTTTATGAAGCCACAATCCTGTGTATGATGTAAAAATCCCGTCTATGAATTTGCAATTCTCTCTATGGAGTCACAATCCTGTGTATGAAGTCACAATAGTGTGTATGAAGTCACATTCCTGTCTATGAAGTTGCAGTCCTGTCTATGAAGTCAGAATCCTTTCTATGAAGTCACAATCCTGTCTATGAAGTCACAATCCTGTCTATGAAGTCACAATCCTGTGTATGAAGTCACTATCCTGTCTATGAGGTCACAATCCTTTCTATAAAGTCACTATCCTGTGTATGAAGTCACAATCCTGTCCATGAAGTCACAGTACGTTCTGTGAAGTCACTATCATGTCTATTTGGTCAAAATCATGTCTATTAAGTCACAATCCTGTCCATGAAGTGAAAATCCCGCCATGAAGTAGCAATTCTGTCTATGAAGTCACAATGCTAACTATGAAGTAAAAGTCTTGCTTATGAAGCCATAATCCTGTGTATGAGATACAATTTTGTCTGTGGAGTCAAAATCCTGTGTATGAAGTAACAATATTGTGTATAAAGTCACATTTCTGTCAATGAAGTCACATTCCTGTTTAAGAAATCACAGTCCCCCTATGAACTAACTATCCCCTATGAAGTAACAATCCTGTCTATGAAGTCAAAATCCTGTATATGAAATAACCGTCTGTCCATGAAGTCACAATACTATCTATGAAGTAACAATCCTGTCTATGAAGTCACAATACTGTCTATGAGGTCACAATCATGTCTATGAAGTAACAGTGCTGTCTATGAAGTCACAATCCTGTCTATGATATCACAGTCATGTCTATGAGGTCACAATCCTGTCTATGAAGTCACAATCCACCTATTCAATCACTATTCCCCATGATGTAACAGTATTGTTTATGATATCACAGTCCTATTTATGAAGTCTCAATCCTGTCTATGAGGTCACAATCCTGTCTATCAATTCAAAATCCTGTCTATGAAGTCACAGTACTGTCTATCAAGTCACAAAAGTGTCCATGAGGTCACAATCCTGTCTATGAAGTCACAAACCACCTATTAAATAACTATGCCCCATGAAGCAACAATCCTGTCTATGAAGTCACAATCCTGTTTATAAAGTCACCATTTGTCTAGGAAGTCACAATCCTCTGTATGAAATCGTAATCCTGTCTATGAGGTAATAATCCTGTCTATGGATACAATCCTGTCTATGAAGCCTCGATCTTGTCTATGACGTGAAAATCCCCCCATGAAGTAACAATCCTCTCTATGAAGTCACAATCCTGTCTATGAAGTAACAATCCTGTCCATGAACGGAAAATCCAGATATGAAATTGCAATTGTGTCTATAAAGTCACAATGCTAACTATGTAGTAACAGTCTTGTTTATGAAGTCACAATCCTGTGTATGATGTAAAAATCCCGTCTATGAAGTTGCAATTCTCTCTATGGAGTCACAATCCTGTGTATGAAGTCACAACAGTGTGTATGAAGTCACATTCCTGTCCATGAAGTCCCAGTCCTGTCTATGAAGTCACAATCCTGTCTATGAGGTCACAATCATGTCTATGAAGTCACAATCCTGTCTATGAAGTCACAATGCTGTCTATGAAGTCACAATCATGTCCATGAGGACACAATCCTGTCTATGAAGTCACAATCCTTTCTATTAAGTCACAATCCTGTCTATGAAGTCACAATCCTGTCTATATGGTCACAATCGTGTCTATGAAGTTACAATCCTGTCCATGAAGTCACAGTACGGTCTATGAAGTCACTATCATGTCTATTTGGTCAAAATCCTGTCTATGAAGTCACAATCCTGTCCATGAAGTGAAAATCCCGTCATGAAGTAGTAATTCTGTCTATGAAGTCACAATGCTAACTATGAAGTAAAAGTCTTCCTTATGAACTCACAATCCTGTGTATGAAGTTACAATTCTGTCTATGGAGTCACAATCCTGTGTATGAAGTAACAATACTGTGTATAAAATCACATTTCTGTCAATGAAGTCACATTCCTGTTTAAGAAATCACAGTCCCCTATGAATTAACTATCTCCTATGAAGTAACAATCCTGTCTATGAAGTCACAATCCGGTCTATGAAGTCAAAATGCTGTCTATGAAGACACAATCATGTCTATGAGGTCACAATCCTGTCTATGAAGTCACAGTACGGTCTAGGAAATCACTATCATGTCTATTTGGTCACAATCCTGTCTATGAAGTCACAATCCACCTATTAAATAACGCTGCCCCATGAAGCCACAATCCTGTCTATGAAGTCACAATCCTGCTTATTAAGTCACCATTTGTCTATGAAGTCACAATCCTGTCTATGATGTCACAATCCTGTCTTTGAAGAAATAATCCTGTCTATGGAGTCACAATCCTGTATATGAATCCACAAAACTGTCTATGAAGTGAATATCCCCCCATCAAGTAACAATCCTCTTTATGAAGTCACATTCCTGTCTATGAAGTAACAATCCTGTCCATGAAGTGAAAATCCCGCCATGAAGTAGCAATTCTATGAAGTCACAATGCTAATTATGAAGTAAAAGTCTTCCTTATGAAGTCACAATCCTGTGTATGAAGTTACAATACTGTGTATAAAGTCACATTTCTGTCTATGAAGTCACATTCCTGTGTATGAAATCACAGTCCCCTATGAAGTAACTATCCCCTATGAAGTAACAGTCTTGTCTATGAAGTTACAATCCTGTATATGAAATAACCGTCTGTCCTTGAAGTAACAATACTATCTATGAAGTAACAATCCTGACAATGAAGTCACAATCATGTATATGAAGTCACGATCCTGTCTATGAAGTGAAAATCCCCCCATGTATTAAATATCCTCTCTATGAATTCACAATCCTGTGTATGAAGTTACAATTCTGTCTATGGAGTCACAATCCTGTGTATGAAGTAACAATACTGTGTATAAAGTCACATTTCTGTCTATGAAGTCACATTCCTGGGTATGAAATCACAAGCCCCTATGAAGTAACTATCCCGTATGAAATAACAATCCTGTCTATGAGGTTACAATCCTGTATATGAAATCACCGTCTGTCTATGAAGTCACAATACTATATATGAAGTAACAATACTGTCTATGAAGTCACACTCATGTTTATGAAGTCACGATCCTGTCTATGAAGTGAAAATCCCCCCATGTATTAACAATCCTCTCCATGAAGTTCCAAACCTGTAAGAAGTAAGAATCCTGTCTAAGAAGTCATGATCCTATGAAGTAACAACACTGTCTATGAAGTGCGAATCCTTTCTTTGAAGTCACAAACCTGTTTATGAAGTGAAAATTCCCCAATGAAGTATGAATCCTGACTGGGAAGTCATAATCCTGCCTATGGAGTCACAATCCTGTCTATGAAGTGACAAACCTTTCTATGAAGTCACTATTCAGTCGTTGAAGTAACAATGCTCGCTAAGAAGTCACAATCCTGTCTATGAAGTTACAAATCGTCCTGATATTACAATCTTGAGTATGAAGTCAAATTCCTGTCTATGAAGTAACAATCCTGTCTATGAAGTCACGATCCTGTCTATGAAGTCACAATATTGTCTATGAAGTAATAATCCTATCTATGGAGTCACAATCCTGTCTATGAAGTCATAACCCTGTGTATGAAGTTACAATCCTGTCTATGAAGTCACAATCCTGTCTGGATGTCACAATCCTGTCTCTGAAGTCACAATCTTTTCTATGAAGTCACAACCACCCTTTGAAGTAACTATCCCGTATGGAGTAACAATCCTGTCTTTGAAGTCAAAATCCTGTCTATGAGGTCACAATCCTGTCTATGAAGTCACAATCCTGTCTATGAGGTCACAATCATGTCTATGTAGTCACAGTGCTGTCTATGAAGTCACAATCCTGTCGATGAAGTCACAATGCTGTCTATGAGGTCACAATCCTGTTTATGAATTCACCGGTTGTCTAGGAAGTCCCAATCCTCTGTATGAAATCGTAATCCTGTCTATGAGGTAATAATCCTGTCTGTGGATACAATCCTGTATATGATGCCACGATCCTGTCTATGACGTGAAAATCCCCCCATGAAGTAACAATCCTCTCTATGAAGTCACAATCCTGTCTATGAAGTAACAATCCTGTCCATGAAGGGAAAATCCCGCCATGAAATTCCAATTGTGTCTATATAGTCACAATGCTAACTATGTAGTAACAGTCTTGCTTATGAAGTCACAATCCTGTGTATGATGTAAAAATCCCGTCTATTAAGTTGCAATTCTCTCTATGGAGTCACAATCCTGTGTATGAAATCAAAATAGTGTGTATGAAGCCACATTCCTGTCTATGAAGTCACAATCCTGTCTATGAAGTCAGAATGCTGTCGATGAAGTCACAATCATGTCTACGTGGTCACAATACTGTCTATGAAGTCAAAGTCCTTTCTATGAAGTCACAATCCCGTCTATGAAGTCACAATCCTGTCTATGAGGTCACAATCAGGTCTATGATGTCACAATCCTCTCTATGAAGTAACAGGATGGTCTATGAAGACACTATCATGTCTATTTGGTCACAATCCTGTCTATGAGGTCACAATCATTTCTATGTAGTCACAGTGCTGTCTATGAAGTCACAATCCTGTCGATGAAGTCACAATGCTGTCTATGAGGTCACAATCCTGTTTATGAAGTCACCAGTTGTTTAGGAAATAACAATCCTCTGTATGAAATCGTAATCCTGTCTATGAGATAATAATCCTGTCTGTGGATACAATCCTGTATATGATGCCACGATCCTGTCTATGACGTGAAAATCCTCCCATGAAGTAACAATCCTCTCTATGAAGTCACAATCCTGTCTATGAAGTAACAATCCTGTCCATGAAGGGAAAATCCCGCCATGAAATTGCAATTGTGTCAATAAAGTCACAATGCTAACTATGTAGTAACAGTCTTGCTTATGAAGTCACAATCCTGTGTATGATGTAAAAATCCCGTCTATTAAGTTGCAATTCTCTCTATGGAGTCACAATCCTGTGTATGAAATCACAATAGTGTGTATGAAGCCACATTCCTGTCTATAAAGTCACAGTCCTGTCTATGAAGTCACAATTATTTCTATGAATTCACAAACCTGTCTATGAAGTCACAATCCTGTCTCTGAGGTCACAATCATGTCTATGGAGTCACAATCCTGTCTATGAAGTCACAATGCTGTCTATGAATTCACAATCATGTCTATGTGGTCACAGTCATGTCTATGAAGTCACAATCCTTTCTATGAAGTCTCAATCCTGTCTATGAAGTCACCATCCTGTCTATGAGGTCACAATCATGTCTATGAAGTCACAATCCTGTCTATGAAGTAACAGGATGGTCTATGAAGTCACTATCATGTCTATTTGGTCACAATCCTGTCTATGAAGTCACAATCCACCTATTAAATAACTCTGCCCCATGAAGCAACAATCCTGTCTATGAAGTCACAGTCCTGTTTATTAAGAATCCATTTGTCTATGAATTCACAATCCTGTGTATGATGTCACAATCCTGTCTTTGAAGTAATAATCCTCTCTATGGAGTCACAATCCTGTATATGAATCCACAAAACTGTATATGAAGTGAATATGCCCCCATGAAGTAACAATCCTCTTTATGAAGTCACATTCCTGTCTATGAAGTAACAATCCTGTCCATGAAGTGAAAATCCAGCCATGAAGTAGCAATACTGTCTATGAAGTCACAATGCTAACTATGAAGTAAAAGTCTTCCTTATTAAGTCACAATCCTGTGTTTGAAGTTACAATTCTGTCTATGGAGTCACAATCCTGTGTATGAAGTAAGAATACTGTGTATAAAGTCACATTTCTGTCTATGAAGTCGCATTCCTGTGTATGAATTCACAGTCCCCCTATGAAGTAACTATCCCCTATGAAGTAGCAATGCTGTCTATGAATTCGCAATGCTAACTATGAAGTAAAAGTCTTCCATAAGAAGTCACAATCCTGTGTATGAAGTTACAATTCTGTCGATGGAGTCACAATCCTTTCTATCAAGTAACAATACTGTGTATAAAGTCACATTTCTATGAAGTCACATTCCTGTGTATGAAATCACAGTCCCCCTATGAAGTAATTATCCCCTATGAAGTCACAATCCTGTCTATGAAGTTCCAATCCTATATATGAAATCACCGTCTGTCTATGAAGTCACAATACTATCTATGAAGTCACAATCATGTCTATGAAGTCACGATCCTGTCTATGAAGTGAAAATCCCCCCAATATTAACAATCCACTCTACGAAGTCACAATCCTGTAAGAAGTAACAATCCTGTCTAAGAAGTCATGATCCTATGAAGTAACAACACTGTCTATGAAGTGAGAATCCTTTCTTTGAAGTCACAAACCTGTCTATGAAGTGAAAATTCCCCAATGAAGTATGAATCCTGACTGGGAAGTCATAATCCTGTCTAGGGAGTCACAATCCTGTCTATGAAGTGACAAACCTTTCCATGAAGTCACAATTCAGTCTATGAAGTAACAATGCTCTCTAGGAAGTCACAATCCTGTCTATGAAGTTACAAATCGTCCTGAAATTACAATCTTGAGTATGAAGTCAAATTTCTGTCCATGAAGTAACAATCCTGTCTATGAAGTCACAATCCTGTCTATGAAGTCACAATATTGTCTATGAAGTTATAATCCTGTCTATGGAGTCAAAATCCTGTCTATGAAGTCATAACACTGTGTATGAAGTTACAATCCTGTCTAAGAATTTACAATCCTGTCTTGTGGTCACAATCCTTTCTCTGAAGTCATAATCCTGTCTATGAAGTAACAACCACCCTATGACGTAACGATCCCGTATGAAGTAACAATCCTTTCTATGAAGTAAAAATCTTGTCTATGAAGTCACAATCCTGTCTATGAAGTCACAATCCTGTCTATGAGGTCACAATCATGTCTATGAAGTCACAATCCTGTCTATGATGTCACAATGCTGTCTATGAAGTCACAATAATGTCTATGAGGTCACAGTCCTGTCTATGAAGTCACAATCCTTTCTATGAAGTCACAAGCCTGTCTATGAAGTCATAATCCTGTCTATGAGGTCAGAATCATGTCTATGAAGTCACAATCCTGTCCATGAAGTCACAGTACTGTCTATGAAGTTCCTATCATTTCTATTTGTTCACAATCCTCTCTAGAAGTCACAATCCACCTATTAAATAACTCTGCCCCATGAAGCAACAATCCTGTTTATGAAGTTACAATCCTGTTTATTAAGTCACCATTTGTCTATGAAGTCACAATCCTGTCTATGATGTCACAATCCTGTCTTTGAAGTAATAATCCTGTCTATGGAGTCACAATCCTGTATTTGAATCCACAAAACTATCTATGAAGTGAATATCCCCCCATGAAGTAACAATCCTCTTTATGAAGTCACATTCCTGTCTATGAAGTAACAATCCTGTCCATGAAGTGAAAATCCCTCCATGAAGTAGCAATTCTGTCTATGAAGTCACAATGCTAACTATGAAGTAAAAGTCTTCCTTATGAAGTCACAATCCTGTGTATGAAGTTACAATTCTGTCTATGGAGTCACAATCCTGTGTATGAAGTAACAATACTGTGTATAAAGTCACATTTCTGTCTATGAAGTCACATTCCTGTGTATGAAATCACAGTCCCCCTATGAAGTAACTATCCCCTATGAAGTAGCAATGCTCTCTATGAAGTTACAATCCTGTATATGAAATCACCGTCTGTCCATGAAGTCACAATACTATCTATGAAGTAACAATCCTGTCTATGAAGTCACAATCATGTATATGAAATCATGATCCTGTCTATGAAGTGAAAATCCCCCATGTATTAACAATCCTCTCCATGAAGTCACAATCCTGTAAGAAGTAACAATTCTGTCTAAGAAGTCATGATCCTATGATGTAACAACACTGTCTATGAATTGCGAATCCTTTCTTTGAAGTCACAAACCTGTCTATGAAGTGAAAATTCCCCAATGAAGTATGAATCGTGACTGGGAAGTCATAATCCTGTCTAGGGAGTCACAATCCTGTCTATGAAGTAACAATCCTGTCCATGAAGGTAAAATCCAGCCTTGAAATTGCAATTGTGTCTATAAAGTCACAATGCTAACTAAGTAGTAACAGTCTTGTTTATGAAGTCACAATCCTGTGTATGATGTAAAAATCCCATCTATGAAGTTCCAATTCTCTCTATGGAGTCACCATCCTGTGTATGAAGTCACAATAGTGTGTATGAAGTCACATTCCTGTCTATGAAGTCACAGTCCTGTCTAGAAATCACAATCCTTTCTATGAAGTCACAATCCTGTCTATGAAGTTAGAATCCTGTCTATGAGGTCACAATCATGTCTATGAAGTCACAATCCTGTGTATGAAGTCACAGTATCGTCTATGAAGTCACTATCATGTCTATTTGGTCACAATCCTGTCTATGAAGTAACAATCCACCTATTAATTAACTCTGCCCCATGAAGCAACTATCCTGTTTATGAAGTCACAATCCTGTTTATTAAGTCACCATTTGTCTATGACGTCACAATCCTGTCTATGAGGTCACAATCCTGTCTTTGAAGTAATTATCCTGTCTATGGAGTCACAATCCTGTATATGAATCCACAAAACTGTCTATGAAGTGAATATCCCCACATGAAGTAACAATCCTCTTTATGAAGTCACATTCCTGTCAAGAAGTAACAATCCTGTCCATGAAGTGAAAATCCCGCCATGAAGTAGCAATTCTGTCTGTGAAGTCACAATGCTAACTATGAAGTAAAAGTCTTCCTTATGAAGTCACAATCCTGTGTATGAAGTTACAATTCTGTCTATAGAGTCACAATCCTGTGTATGAACTAACAATACTGTGTATCAAGTCACATTTCTGTCTATGAAGTCACATTCCTGTGTAAGAAATCACAGTCCCCCTATGAAGTAACTATCCCCTTTGAAGTAACAATCCTATGAAGTTACAATCCTGTATATGAAATCACCGTCTGTCTATGACGTCACAAAACTATCTATGAAGTAACAATCCTGTCTATGAAGTCACTGTAGAGGGCCGCCTGGGAGGCACCTATACATTTTCTTATAATTTTTGTTAGCTGAACTCAGAGCATAGGCAGAGCCAAGCCCTGGGAACATGCTTCCCCAATAAGGCTGGACATGTTAATCAGGCAGGGGCGGAACTAGATATGTAAATCTAGGCCTTTAAAGTAAACCTGCTGTGTGGCTCAGGCCGCTTTGCTGCCTCTCCATCAGAGAGGATGGCGCCCACCTGGCCCCAGCTTAAAATCTATTTCTGCGTTTTGGTCTTTCTTTAATTTCTTAATCCCCAGCTCCTCCACTCAAGAACCTGTCGTTTTCCCGTGCGGGTCGCGAGAAACAGAAACAGCCCACCACATTTGGTGCGCCGAACAGGGATTGAGTAAGGAGGCAAGAGAAGAAAGCGAGGGGGTCACTCCTAGAAGTGTGCACAGGACAGATTGAAGGTAAGGAGTGTATTGTGTGAATTGAATCAACCGGGTGTAAAATATGGGTAATTCAGGGTCTCGGGAAAGAGATCTCTACTCTCAAATACTTAAAAGTATGCTTTAAACTATGCTGTTAATTGTAGTCATATTCTTGATTTCTTTCTTAAGCTTTGTTGATGAAACCTGGGAAAAGGTTAGAAAGCAGTTGTGTGACCAATACTCAGCAAAAAGTCCAGAGAAAATTCCTATTTATTTGGCGATGGCCTTGATTCAGCACAGGAGAGTTTAAAAATGTCTAAGTGGGGTGCAGCCACGGCCTTACAGCCTGGAGTGGAAGGGTGCGAGTCTCTAAGAATACCATCTGCACCTCCTCTGCCTCCACGTGTAAACTACTTGTAACCAAGTAGAAAAGGATTAAAGGAATTTCTCAGTAACTGCCAATGATTCTTTATCTTAAAAAATCTTTTCTTTCCTTGAAAAATAAAAATAAATAAAAATTGAAAAATAAATAAAATAAAAAGAGTAAATGCCAGACCATTACTGAATCTTCCCCCTAAGAAACAAGGAGGTGGGGGAAGCTCACGTGGCCATCTAATATGGTCGCCACTCCCCAAGAAAGCCACTTCTTCGCCTCACCTTCGCCATCTTTATCCTTTTTTTCCAGCTAATGACTTAAAGCTTTTACAAATTCATAAATGTATCTGGAATTTCTGTGCACATGTAAAGAGAAAAGGCCAGTTTAAAAACGAGTGCGCATAGTTTTGAGCTGAACTTGACCTTTTGCTGTGTAAAGAATAAAAACCCGAGACTGTTTTGGCCTTAAAAATGGCGGAGATGAACCTAAGAAAGAAATCCCAAGGCGATTCAGGTAATCCAATTCCCGCCAGCAGCCATCTTTAGGAATGCTAAATTTGCATTTCAATGGCTACACCTTTTGCTAGCCGACCTTCCCAGAAAAGGTCAAGCAGCCAAAAGTTGGTTCCTTTGAAATCAACTTTCCACCAGTAGTCACTTTTTAATACCTGCAAGTTTGCTTCTCAGTTTCCCTGGGCAGAAAAAAAAACAACAAAAAACAAAAAAACATGGTTTAAAGTTAATTATTAGATATTAAAATTTGTTCTTAAAAATATAAAAGTGTAGTTAATCAAAGAACTGCTAATATTTGACTTGTAAGCTCTGAAAGTTTAAAGTGCAAATTGAATTGGGAGAAATTAATTAAATATCTAAAGTATAACTTGTTTTTCAAAAATAAAATGTGTGTTCTCTTAAATAATTAGAAATTCAAAATATGTTACTTCTTGGTCTGATTTAAAAAATAGGATTAACTTTATGATCTCAACTGAAAAATTTTTAATACAAAAACCAGTTTAAATTTGATTGATATTCTTTAAGATAATTATAAAGGGTATAAGCAGTTAATGAGATTTCTGTTTGTCTACAATATAATGTTGGTCATCTATCTTTTAGGGATTTTGGTTTGCTCTGTCATAGAACAGTGTAGACAGCCACCATTTTGGGCTGCGTGACTTAGCAGCCGCCATGTCAGCCACATGGCGCTCCCCTGGGAGCCGCCATCTTAAAACAGCAAAGGCCCCTCCCTCTGATTTAGTCAATCACAGAAGGAGTGTCTGCTCACTGAGGCACGCTAGAATTTCAGGGGTAGAGCTTTAAGGTGGTGTTTTACTACAAAAATTCGAATGAGGCATAAAGTATGCTTGCCTCTCAGATTTATTTAATACTATTTTTAAGAAGATATTTTTAATGCTTAATAAAGTTAGCAATCACGGTCTTAATATAATTTAAGTGATATGATAGACCAATGTTTTAAGCAGTTGGCTTTATAATGGCCGACAATAAAGCTCGTATTCCTTTAAAAGGCTAAGTCATTTTTCTAATCTCTTAAATCTAGAAAACCCTACTTTCCTTAAACTAAGGACAATTAGAGGTTGTATGTTCCCTCCCTAAACAAAAGTTAAATAGCTTATATCAAAGTATTTAAAAGGGACTGATAGCAGTAATCCAATTTCTGTGATCCCAACCGAAATTTTAAAACCAGTTTAAATTTAATTGATATCTCCTAATAATAATAAAAATATATAATTTTTAAATCATATATGTATATATATATATTTCATGGTCTTTTTAAGTTGGATTTCAAAACTATAACCAAGGAATGACTTTAAGAAATTTCACAGGCCCTGAAATGTTTTCAAAAGTTTATTCTCTCTTTAAAGGATTTTTTTTTAATTTAACCAAATTTAATATACTTGAAATCACATGGAAAGCTTTATCAAATAAAAATTAATAAATATATATTTTAAGTTTTTGCCTCTGAGAAAGGGCAAAACAAGTTATTTTGTTTAATATTTCTTAAAATACAGCAGTGGGCTTTTAAAATATAATTTGAAATAACAAAAGCTCCTTGCTGCTGCATTTTAAAATTAGGCTGGAGGTGGGGCAGCGTTTGCCCCTTGTGAATCAGAAGTATACTAAATACTAGATTTACTTGCTTTGCCTTTAAAAAAAAAAATACTTACTTAAATTACTATCCTTGTAAGCAATTGAATCCTAGTAAAAGGCACATTTCTCCTTTACCTGGGAAGGATAGCACAGCTATCCCAAGGTCAGATCGCTCCAGTTAACATGTCAACTCGGGTGTTCTGGATACCCAAAACTGTAATTTAGATAAAGTGCCTAAGTTTAACCCAGGTCACCCAAGGGTTCTAGACCCCAAACTGTAATTTAGATAACATGCCTAAGTTTAACCTAAGTTACCCAAGGACTCTAGATAATGTGTTTACCCAAAACTGTAATTTGTCTGTAAATTGCCTTTTTTTTTTTTTTGAAAACTAGGTTCCTTATTCCAAACCTTGAGTTTAAAATTAAGTTTTCATGACCTAGAGCAAAGAATATTCTTACATGGTATTATTCTACAAGTTTCATTAATAATTTTGATGCTTTACAACGGTATATTGTGCATTTATCCCAAACAAACTTACAAATTAATTCTTTAAATGTTTGGCAGCAATTTAATATTTAAGGACATAAAAGAATTTACTCCCCCCTGGGAAGGCACTTAAGCATTCTGTGTTGACCTCTCTTGATCTTTTTTGCCAAGAGGATTCCAATTGTCTACAGCTGTTATCTGAGCTCTCCGTTCAAACTGAGATCATGAAAAGCTGGTACCATGGATCTGTCTCTTGCCCAATGGCTTAAGCTGGGCCCTCTCCTGGGTTCCCTATGATCAATGCCGGGGCCCGCCAGCAGGCAAGGGGGGATCCAAAGGCAATTGCTGGGCATGGAGGCCAGAGGGACATAGACTACCAAGGAGACAGAACTGAATCTCACATCACCCTACTTGGCCCAGAGAGTACGGCTGGTAGTCAAAGACGGGTAAGACCCCACAGGGTGGGGCGACCTAAGACAGCCACAGTCGGGGGGGCCAGTAGGAGAAAACTTGGGGTTCAACAGAGGTGGGGCACAGTTCCTCACCCCCCCAATGGTGCAGGGGCTTGAACACTCGCCCCTTCTGAGGAAGGTCTCCTGTCCCAATGGCTGCTTCTTGCTTCCCATGCCCAGCCCAGATCAGGAACCAAATAACAGAAGAGACTTGGTCCAGCTGAAAATGGTACCCAGAAAAACGAAGGCTTAGTTAACAGACCCTAAATTTAAATCTAGCCTAACAACAGGAATGCTTACGCCTCCTCAAAGACATAAAGTGATCCTTTCAATTAATATTCACAGTGCAAATTAAGATTATTGTTAAAATATTAAATTTGACAGTAAAATAGTTGTCAAGTTTTCAAATTAAATTTGGCTAATTTGAAATAAGTAATTATTCAAAAGTTATTAACCAAAATTTTCATTTCGTGATAAAATTGCTTAACATGCTATGAACCTAAAGCAGTCATATTTTTGTGCAAAAAGTTGGAATTTAAAGTTATCTAGACTGCATTGTAAGTTTTCCAAAAGGCCTCCTAATAATTAAATAAAAAAGGGGGGATAGTGGAAAAATACCATGTAAAGAAAAATATCCTATAACCAAATTACGTTTAGATAAAATTTTTCATTTAATGCTAACAGCAAGACACCCAGAAAAAACACATGATGTCAGGGAAAGCCAGGAGAAGATCATTTTAAAGAAAAGACCCCAAGTAAGGTTTTCCCTTTAACCTTTGGTCGAGAATATGTTTGTATATTTTCAGAAGAACAGCTCCCAGACCATGTGGATTCCTGCAACATCAGATCCCAACTGATCAGATTGCTCCAGCCACAAAGACAGGAGAAACAGTTTAAAGATGGAGATGGTGAAGATGCCCTGTCATGATAGCAGTCAGCACCTGTGCATTGCTGCAGGTTGCCCAGGAGGAAGGAGCAATGCAGCCAATTTGGGTGCCAGAGCGTTACATCCGTCACCACAATGGACTCAGACAAGCTCCTGTGTCCATTCACTCAAAAGGACTAAGTACTGCCCTAATGACAGCAAAGGGGAAGAAGAAGAAAACTGAAAGACGCAAGGGACTGTTGTGCCAATATGGAGTCATCTGAAAAGGTTAACGACTGAAGCGCAACAGATTGGCATCTGTTAGCTGCCAGTCTTCTGCAAAGTCTTGCGCAGCCAAGTCTAAGGACTCTGAGTAAATATACACCAGCAGCAAAAGAGACTTTCTTTTCATTTAGTAGCAAAAATGTTAATATGTCCATAGTTCTGATTTCTCATATTGTTGTTTTGCATTGGCATTGTTTTGTTAATATTTAATAGCCAGTTTTCTTAACGTTCAAATTTTGAAAATGATAACATGTCTGTAGTTTAGTTTTTGAATTTGCATTGTTTACAATTGTTTTAATTCTAGAGCCCTACTATTAATGTTTAAAATTTTTACTTTTATTATAGTAGCTGAAAAAACAAAAACAGGGGAGATGTAGAGGGCCACCTGGGAGGCACCTAGGCATTTTCTTATAATTGTTGTCAGCTGAACTCAGAGCATAGGCAGAGCCACGCCCTGGGAACATGCTTCCCCAATAAGGCTGGACATGTTAATCAGGCAGGGGCGGAAATAGATATGTAAATCTAGGCCTTAATTTCTTAATCCCCAGCTCCTCCACTCAAGAACCTGTCGTTTTCCCGTGCGGGTCGCCAGAAACAAAAACAGCCCACCACAGTCACAATCATGTATATGAAGTCACGATCCTGTCTATGAAGTGAAAATACCCCCATGTATTAACAATCCTCTCTATGAAGTCACAATCCTGTAAGAGGCAACAATCCTGTCTAAGAAGTCATGATCCTATGAAGTAACAACACTGTCTATGAAGTGAGAATCCTTTCTTTGAAGTCACAAACCTGTCTATGAAGTGAAAATTCCCCAATGAAGTATGAATCCTGACTGGGAAGTCATAATGCTGTCTAGGGAGTCACAATCCTGTCTATGAAGTGACAAACCTTTCTATGAAGTCACAATTCAGTCTATGAAGTAACAATGCTCTCTAAGAAGTCACAATCCTGTCTATGAAGTTACAAATCGCCCTGAAATTACAATCTTGAGTATGAAGTCAAATTCCTGTCTATGAAGTAACAATCCTGTCTATGAAGTCACAATCATGTCTATGAGGTCACAATCCTGCCTATGAAGTCACAATCCACCTATTAAATCACTATGCCCCATGAAGTAACAGTACTGTTTATGATGTCACAATCCTGTTTATGAAGTCCAAATCCTGTCTATGAGGTCACAATCCTGTCTATCAATTCACAATCCTGTCTATGAAGTCACAATACTGTCTACCAAGTCACAAAAGTGTCTATGAGGTCACAATCCTGTCTATGAAGTCACAAACCACCTATTAAATAACTATGCCCAATGAAGCAACAATCCTGTCTATGAAGTCACAATCCTGTTTATGAAGTCACCATTTGTCTAGGAAGTCACAATCCTCTGTATGAAATCATAATCCTGTCTATGAGGTAATAATCCTGTCTATGGATACAATCATGTCCATGAAGCCACCCTCCTGTCTATGACCTTAAAATACCCCCATGAAGTAACAATCCTCTCTATGAAGTCACAATCCTGTCTATGAAGTAACAATCCTGTCCATGAAGGGAAAATCCAGATAGGAAATTGCAATTGTGTCTATAAAGTCACAATGCTAACTATGTAGTAACAGTCTTGTTTATGAAGTCACAATTGTGTGTATGATGTAAAAATCCTGTCTATGAAGTTGCAAGTCTCTCTATGGAGTCACAGTCCTTTCTATGAGGTCACAATCATGTCTATGAAGTCACAATCCTGTCTATGAAGTCACAATGCTGTCTATGAAGTCACAATCCTGTCTATGAGGTCTCAATCATGTCTATGAAGTCACAATCCTGTCTATGAAGTCACAATGCTGTCTATAAAGGCACAATCATGTCTATGAGGTCACAATCCTGTCTATGAAGTCACAATCCTTTCCATGAAGTCACAATCCTGTCTATGAAGTCACAATCCTGTCTATGAGGTCACAATCATGTCTATGAAGTCACAATCCTTTCTATGAAGTCACAGTACGGTCTATGAAGTCACTATCATTTCTATTTGGTCACAATCCTGTCTATGAAGTCACAATACACCTATGAAATAACTCTGCCCCATGAAGCAACAATCCTGTCTATGAAGTCACAATCCTGATTATTAAGTTACGATTTGTCTATGCAGTCACAATCCTATGATGTCACAATCCTGTCTTTGAAGAAATAATCCTATCTATCGAATCACGATCCTGTATATGAATCCACAAAACTGTCTATGAAGTGAATATCCACCCATGAAGTAACAATCCACGTTATGAAATCACATTCCTGTCTATGAAGTAACAATGCTGTCCATGAAGTGAAAATCCAGCCATGAAGTAGCAATTCTGTCTATGAAGTCACAATGCTAACTATGAAGTAAAAGTCTTCCTTATGAAGTCACAATCTTGTGTATGAAGTTACAATTCTGTCTATGGAGTCACAATCCTATGTATGAAGTAACAATACTGTGTATAAAGTCACATTTCTGTCTATGAAGTCACATTCCTGTGTATGAAATCACAGTCCCCCTATGAAGTAACTATCCCCTATGTAGTAACAATCCTGTCTATGAAGTTACAATCCTGTATATGAAATCACCGTCTGTCTATGAAGTCACAGTACCATCTATGAAGTAACAATGATGTCTATGAAGTCACAGTCATGTATATGAAGTCACGATCCTGTCTATGAAGTGAAAATCCCCCCATGTATTAACAATCCTCTCTATGAAGTCACAATCCTGTAAGAGGCAACAATCCTGTCTAAGAAGTCATGATCCTATGAAGTAACAACACTGTCTATGAAGTGAGAATCCTTTCTTTGAAGTCACAAACCTGTCTATGAAGTGAAAATTCCCCAATGAAGTATGAATCCTGACTGGGAAGTCATAATCCTGTCTAGGGAGTCACAATCCTGTCTATGAAGTGACAAACCTTTCTATGAAGTCACAATTCAGTCTATGAATTAACAATGCACTCTAGGAAGTCACAATCCTGTCTATGAAGTTACAAAACGTCCTGCAATTACAATCTTCAGTATGAAGTAAAAATCCAGTCTATGAAGTAATAATCCTGTCTATGGAGTCACAATCCTGTCTATGAAGTCATAACGCTGTGTGTGAAGTCACAATCCTGTCTATGAAGTCACAATCTTGTCTTGATGTCACAATCCTGTCTCTGAAGTCACAATCCTGTCTATGAAGTCACAACCACCCTATGAAGTAAATATACGTATGAAGTCACAATCCTGTGTATGAGGTCACAATCATGTCTATGAAGTCACAATGCTGTCTATGAAGTCACAATACTGTCTATTAAGTCACAATCATGTCTATGAGGTCACAATCCTGTCTATGAAGTCACAATCCATCTACTAAAACACTATGCCCCATGAAGTAACTGTACTGTTTATGATGTCACAATCCTGTTTATGAGTCGCAATCCTGTCTATGAGGTCACAATCCTGTATATCAAGTCACAATCCTATGAAGTCACAATACTGTGTATCAAGTCACAAAAATGTCCATGAGGTCACAATCCTGTCTATGAAGTCACAAACCACCTATTAAATAACGATGCCCCATGAAGCAACAATCCTGTCTATGAAGTCAAAATCCTGTTTATTAAGTCACTATTTGTCTATGAAGTCACAACCCTGTCTACGATTTCACAATCCTGTCTTTGAAGTAATAATCCTGTCTATGGAGTCACAATCCTGTATATGAATCCACAAAACTGTCTATGAAGTGAATATCCCCCCATGAAGTAACAATCCTCTTTTGAAGTCACATTCTTGTCTATGAAGTAACAATCCTGTCCATGAAGTCAAAATCCCGCCATGAAGTAGCAATTCTGTCTATGAAGTCAAAATGCTAACTATGAAGTAAAAGTCTTCCTTATGAAGTCACAATCCTGTGTATGAAGTTACAATTCTGTCTATGGAGTCACAATCCTATGTATGAAGTAACAATACTGTGTATAAAGTCACATTTCTGTCTATGAAGTCACATTCCTGTGTATGAAATCACAGTCCCCCTATGAAGTAACTATCCCCTATGAAGTAACAATCCTGTCTATGAAGTTACAATCCTGTATATGAAATCACCATCTGTCTATGAAGTCACAAAACTATCTATGAGGTAACAATCCTGTCTATGAAGTCACAGTCATGTATATGAAGTCACGATCCTGTCTATGAAGTGAAAATACCCCCATGTATTAACAATCCTCTCTATGAAGTCACAATCCTGTAAGAGGCAACAATCCTGTCTAAGAAGTCATGATCCTATAAAGTAACAACACTGTCTATGAAGTGAGAATCCTTTCTTTGAAGTCACAAACCTGTCTATGAAGTGAAAATTCCCCAATGAAGTATGAATCGTGACTGGGAAGTCATAATCCTGTCTAGGGAGTCACAATCCTGTCTATGAAGTGACAAACCTTTCTATGAAGTCACAATTCAGTCTATGAAGTAACAATGCTCTCTAGGAAGTCACAATCCTATGAAGTTACAAATCGTACTGAAATTACAATCTTGAGTATGAAGTCAAATTCCTGTCTATGAAGTAACAATCCTGTCTATGAAGTCACAATCATGTCTATGAGGTCACAATCCTGCCTATGAAGTCACAATCCACCTATTAAATCACTATGCCCCATGAAGTAACAGTACTGTTTATGATGTCACAATCCTGTTTATGAAGTCCAAATCCTGTCTATGAGGTCACAATCCTGTATATCAATTCACAATCCTGTCTATGAAGTCACAATACTGTCTACCAAGTCACAAAAGTGTCTATGAGGTCACAATCCTGTCTATGAAGTCACAAACCACCTATTAAATAACTATGCCCAATGAAGCAACAATCCTGTCTATGAAGTCACAATCCTGTTTATGAAGTCACCATTTGTCTAGGAAGTCACAATCCTCTGTATGAAATCATAATCCTGTCTATGAGGTAATAATCCTGTCTATGGATACAATCTTGTCCATGAAGCCACCCTCCAGTCTATGACCTTAAAATACCCCCATGAAGTAACAATCCTCTCTATGAAGTCACAATCCTGTCTATGAAGTAACAATCCTGTCCATGAAGGGAAAATCCAGATAGGAAATTGCAATTGTGTCTATAAAGTCACAATGCTAACTATGTAGTAACAGTCTTGTTTATGAAGTCACAATCGTGTGTATGATGTAAAAATCCTGTCTATGAAGTTGCAAGTCTCTCTATGGAGACACAGTCCTTTCTATGAGGTCACAATCATGTCTATGAAGTCACAATCCTGTCTATGAAGTCACAATGCTGTCTATGAAGTCACAATCCTGTCTATGAGGTCTCAATCATGTCTATGAAGTCACAATCCTGTCTATGAAGTCACAATGCTGTCTATAAAGTCACAATCATGTCTATGAGGTCACAATCCTGTCTAAGAAGTCACAATCCTTTCCATGAAGTCACAATCCTGTCTATGAAGTCACAATCCTCTGTTTGAGGTCACAATCATGTCTATGAAGTCACAATCCTTTCTATGAAGTCACAGTACGGTCTATGAAGTCACTATCATTTCTATTTGGTCACAATCCTGTCTATGAAGTCATGCTACACCTATTAAATAACTCTGCCTCATGAAGCAACAATCCTGTCTATGAAGTCACAAACCTGTCTATGAAGTTACAAATCGTCCTAATATTACAATTTTGAGTATGAAGTAAAAATCCAGTCTATGATGTAATAATCCTGTCTATGAAGTCACAATCCTGTTTATGAAGTCACAATATTGTCTATAAAGCAATAATCCTATCTATGGAGTCACAATCCTGTCTATGAAGTCATAATGCTGTGTATGAAGTTACAATCCTGTCTATGAAGTCACAATCTTGTCTTGATGTCACAATCCTGTCTCTGAAGTCACAATAATGTCTATGAAGTCACAACCATCCTATGAAGTAACTATCCCGTATGAAGTAACAATCTTGTCTGTGAAGTCACAATCCTGTTTATGAAATCACAATCCTGTCTATGAAGTCACAATGCTGGCTATGAAGTCACAATACTGTCGATGAAGTCACAATCATGTCTATGAAGTCACAATCCATCTATTAAAACACTATGCCCCATGAAGTAACTGTACTGTTTATGATGTCACAATCCTTTTTATGAAGCCGCAATCCTGTCTATGAGGTCACAATCCTGTCTATCACGTCACAATCCTATGAAGTCACAATACTGTGTATCAAGTCACAAAAATGTCCATGAGGTCACAATCCTGTCTATGAAGTCACAAAACACCTATTAAATAACTATGCCCCATGAAGCAACAATCCTGTCTATGATGTAAAAATCCCGTCTATGAAGTTGCAATTCTCTCTTTGGAGTCACAGTCCTGTGTTTGAAGTCACAATGCTGTCTATGAAGTCACAATCATGTCTATGAGGTTACAATCCTGTCTATGAAGTCTCAATCCTTTCTATAAAGTCACAATCCTGTCTATGAAGTCACAATCCTGTCTATGAGGTCACAATCATGTCTATGAAGTCACAATCCTTTCTATGAAGTCACAGTACGGTCTATGAAGTCACTATCATTTCTATTTGGTCACAATCCTGTCTATGAAGTCACAATCCACCTATTAAAAAACTCTGCCCCATGAAGCAACAATCCTGTCTATGAAGTCACAATGCTGTTTATTAAGTCACCATTTGTCTATGCAGTCACAATCCTATGATGTCACAATCCTGTCTTTGAAGTAATAATCCTATCTATGGAGTCACAATCCTGTATATGAATCCACAAAACTGTCTATGAAGTGAATATCCCCCCATGAAGTAACAATCCACTTTATGAAGTCACATTCCTGTCTATGATGTAACAATCCTGTCCATGAAGTGAAAATCCCGCCATGAAGTAGCAATTCTGTCTATGAAGTCACAATGCTAACTATGAAGTAAAAATCTTCCTTATGAAGTCACAAGCCTGTGTATGAAGTTACAATTCTGTCTATGGAGTCACAATCCTATGTATGAAGTAACAATACTGTGTATAAAGTCACATTTCTGTCTATGAAGTCACATTCCTGTGTATGAAATCACAGTCACCCTATGAAGTAACTATCCCCTATGAAGTAACAATCCTGTCTATGAAGTTACAATCCTGTATATGAAATCACCGTCTGTCTATGAAGTCACAGTACCATATATGAAGTAACAATCGTGTCTATGAAGTCACAGTCATGTATATGAAGTCACGATCCTGTCTATGAAGTGAAAATTCCCCCATGTATTAACAATCCTCTCTATGAAGTCACAATCCTGTCTAAGAAGTCATGATCCTATGAAGTAACAACACTGTCTATGAAGTGAGAATCCTTTCTTTGAAGTCACAAACCTGTCTATGAAGTGAAAATTACCCAATGAAGTATGAATCCTGACTGGGAAGTCATAATCCTGTCTAGGGAGTCACAATCCTGTCTATGAAGTGACAAACCTTTCTATAAAGTCACAATTATTCTATGCATTAACAATGCTCTCTAGGAAGTCACAATCCTGTCTATGAAGTTACAAATCGTCCTGATATTGCAATCTTGAGTATGAAGTAAAAATCCAGTCTATGAAGTAATAATCCTGTCTATGAAGTCACAATCCTGTCTATGAAGTCACAATTTTGTCTATAAAGTAATAATCCTATCTATGGAGTCACAATCCTGTCTATGAAGTCACAACCATCCTATGAAGTAACTATCCCGTATGAAGTAACCATCTTGTCTGTGAAGTAACAATCCTGTTTATGAAGTCACAATCCTGTCTATGAAGTCACAATCCTGTGTATGAGGTCACAATCATGTCTATGAAGTCACAATGCTGTCTATGAAGTCACAATACTGTCGATGAAGTCACAATCATGTCTATGAGGTCACAATCCTGTCTATGAAGTCACAATCCACCTATTAAAACACTATGCCCCATGAAGTAACTGTACTGTTTATGATTTCACAATCATGTTTATGAAGTTGCAATCCTGTCTATGAGGTCACAATCCTGTCTATCAAGTCACAATCCTATGAAGTCACAATACTGTGTATCAAGTCACAAAAATGTCCATGAGGTCACAATCCTGTCTATGAAGTCACAAAACACCTATTAAATAACTATGCCCCATGAAGCAACAATCCTGTCTATGATGTAAAAATCCCGTTTATGAAGTTGCAATTCTCTCTTTGGAGTCACAGTCCTGTGTATGAAGTCACAATAGTGTGTATGAAGTCACATTCCAGTCTATGAAGTCACAGTCCTTTCTATGAGGTCACAATCATGTCTCTGAAGTCACAATCCTGTCTATGAAGTCACAATGCTGTCTATTAAGTCACAATCATGTCTATGAGGTCACAATCCTGTCTATGAAGTCTCAATCCTTTCTATAAAGTCACAATCCTGTCTATGAAGTCACAATCCTGTCTATGAGGTCACAATCATCTCTATGAAGTCACAATCCTGTCTATGATGTCACAGTACGGTCTATGAAATCACTATCATGTCTATTTGGTCACAATCCTGTCTACGAAGTCACAATCCACCTATTAAATAACTCTGCCCCATGAAGCAACAATCCTGTCTACGAAGTCACAATCCTGTTTATTAAGTCACTATTTGTCTATGAAGTCACAACCATGTCTACGATGTCACAATCCTGTCTTTGAAGTAATAATCCTGTCTATGGAGTCACAATCCTGTATATGAATCCACAAAACTGTCTATGAAGTGAATATCTCCCCATGAAGTAACAATCCTCTTTTGAAGTCACATTCCTGTCTATGAAGTAACAATCCTGTCCATGAAGTCAAAATCCCGCCATGAAGTAGCAATTCTGTCTATGAAGTCACAATACTAACTATGAAGTAAAAGTCTTCCTTATAAAGTCACAATCCTGTGTATGAAGTTATAATTGTGTCTATGGAGTCACAATCCTATGTATGAAGTAACAATACTCTGTATAAAGTCACATTTCTGTCTATGAAGTCACATTCTTGTGTATGAAATCAGAGTCCCCCTATGAAGTAACTATCCCCTATGAAGTAACAATCCTGTCTATGAAGTTACAATCTTGTATATGAAATCACCGTCTGTCTATGAAGTCACAACACTATCTATGAGGTAACAATCCTGTCTATGAAGTCACAGTCATGTATGTGAAGTCACAATCCTGTCTAAGAAGTCACAAACCACCTATTAAATAACTATGCCCCATAAAGCAACAATCCTGCCTATGAAATCACAATCCTTTCTATGAAGTCACAATCTTGTCTATGAAGTCACAATCCTGTCTATGATGTCACAATCCTGTCTTTGAAGTAATAATCCCGTCTATGGAGTCACAATCCTGTGTATGAATCCACAAAACTGTCTATGAAGTGAATATCGCCCCATGAAGTAACAATCCACTTTATGAAGTCACATTCCTGTCTATGAAGTAACAATCCTGTCCATGAAGTGAAAATCCCGCCATGAAGTAGCAATTCTGTCTATGAAGTCACAATGCTATGAAGTAAAAGTCTTCCTTATGAAGACACAATCCTGTGTATGAAGTTACAATTCTGTCTATGGAGTGACAATCCTGTCTATGAAGTCACATTATTTTCTATGAAGTAATAATCTTTCTATGGTGTCACAATCCTGTCTATGAATTCATAACCCTGTGTATGAAGTTACAATGCTGTCTATGAAGTCACAATCCTGTCTTGCTGTCAAAATCCTGTCTCTGAAGTCACAATCCTGTCTATAAAGTCACAACCACCCAAAGAAGTAACTATCCGGTTTGAAGTAACAATCCTGTCTATGAAGGAACAATCCTGTCTTGAAGTCACAATCTCGTCCCTGAAGTCAGAATCCTGTGTATGAGGTAACAATCCTGTCTATGAAGTCATAACGCTGTGTATGAAGTTACAATCCGGTCTCTGAAGTCACAATCCTGTCTATGAAGTCACAACCATCCTATGAAGTAACTATCCCGTATGAAGTAACCATCTTGTCTGTGAAGTAACAATCCTGTTTATGAAGTCACAATCCTGTCTATGAAGTCACAATCCTGTGTATGAGGTCACAATCATGTCTATGAAGTCACAATGCTGTCTATGAAGTCACAATACTGTCGATGAAGTCACAATCATGTCTATGAGGTCACAATCCTGTCTATGAAGTCACAATCCATCTATTAAAACACTATGCCCCATGAAGTAACTGTACTGTTTATGATTTCACAATCCTGTTTATGAAGTTGCAATCCTGTCTATGAGGTCACAATCCTGTCTATCAAGTCACAATCCTATGAAGTCACAATACTGTGTATCAAGTCACAAAAATGTCCATGAGTTCACAATCCTGTCTATGAAGTCACAAACCACCTATTAAATAACTATGCCCCATGAAGCAACAATCCTGTCTATGATGTAAAAATCCCGTCTATGAAGTTGCAATTCTCACTTTGGAGTCACAATCCTGTGTATGAAGTCACAATAGTGTGTATGAAGTCACATTCCTGTCTATGAAGTCACAGTCCTTTCTATGAGGTCACAATCATGTCTCTGAAGTCACAATCCTGTACATGAAGTCACAATGCTGTCTATTAAGTCACAATCATGTCTATGAGGTCACAATCCTGTCTATGAAGTCTCAATCCTTTCTATAAAGTCACAAGCCTGTCTATGAAGTCACAATCCTGTCTATGAGGTCACAATCATCTCTATGAAGTCACAATCCTGTCTATGATGTCACAGTACGGTCTATGAAATCACTATCATGTCTATTTGGTCACAATCCTGTCTATGAAGTCACAATCCACCTATTCAATCACTATGCCCCATGAAGTAACAGTACTGTTTATGATGTCACAATCCTGTTTATGAAGTCCCAATCCTGTCTATGAGGTCACAATCCTGTCTATCAAGTCACAATCCTGTCTATGAAGTCACAATCCTGACTATGGATACAATCCTGTATATGAAGCCACGATCCTGTCTTTGATGTGAAAATCCCCCCGTGAAGTAAGAATCCTCTCTATGAAGTCACAATCCTGTCTGTGAAGTAACAATCCTGACCTTGAAGGGAAAATCCAGCCATGAAATTGCAATTGTGTCTATGAAGTCACAATGCTAACTATGTAGTAACAGTCTTGTTTATGAAGTCACAATCCTGTGTATGATGTGAAAATCCCGTCTATGAAGTTGCAATTCTCTCTATGGAGTCACAATCCTGAGTATGAAGTCAAAATAGTGTGTATGAAGTCACATTCCTGTCTATGAGTCACAGTCATGCCTATGAAGTCATAATCCTTTGTATGATGTAAAGATCCTGTCTATGAAGTAGCAATCCTCTCTATGAAGTCACAATCCTGTAAGAAGTAACAATCCTGTCTAAGAAATCATGATTCTATGAAGTAACAACACTGTCTATGAAGTGAGAATCCTTTCTTTGAAGACACAAACCTGTCTATGAAGTGAAAATTCCCCAATGAAGTATGAATCCTGACTGGAAAGTCATAATCCTGTCTAGGGAGTCACAATCCTGTCTATGAAGTGACAAACCTTTCTATAAAGTCACAATTAGTCTATGCATTAACAATGCTCTCTAGGAAGTCACAATCCTGTCTATGAAGTTACAAATCATCCTGATATTACAATCTTGAGTATGAAGTAAAAATCCAGTCTATGAAGTAATAATCCTGTCTATGAAGTCACAATCCTGTCTATGAAGTCACAATATTGTCTATAAAGCAATAATCCTATCTATGGTGTCAAAATACTGTCTATGAATTCATAACCCTGTGTATGAAGTTACAATCCTGTCTATGAAGTCACAAAGTTGTCTTGATGTCACAATCCTGTCTCTGAAGTCACAATCCTGTCTATGAAGTCACAACCATCCTATGAAGTAACTATCCCGTATGAAGTAACAATCTTGTCTGTGAAGTAACAATCCAGTTTATGAAGTCACAATCCTGTCTATGAAGTCAAAATCCTGTGTATGAGGTCACAATCATGTCTATGAAGTCACAATGCTGTCTATGAAGTCACAATACTTTCGATGAAGTCACAATCATGTCTATGATGTCACAATCCTGTCTATGAAGTCACAATCCATCTATTAAAACACTATGCCCCATCAAGTAACTGTACTGTTTATGATGTCACAATCCTGTTTATGAAGTCGCAATCCTGTCTATGAGGTCACAATCCTGTCTATCAAGTCACAATCCTATGAAGTTACAATACTGTGTATCAAGTCACAAAAATGGCCATGAGGTCACAATCCTGTCTATGAAGTCACAAACCACCTATTAAATAACTATGCCCCATGAAGCAACAATCCTGTCTATGATGTAAAAATCCCATCTATGAAGTTGCAATTCTCTCTTTGGAGTCACAGTCCTGTGTATGAAGTCACAATAGTGTGTTTGAAGTCACATTCCTGTCTATGAAGTCACTGTCCTTTCTATGAGGTCAGAATCATGTCTATGAAGTCACAATCCTGTCTATGAAGTCACAATGCTGTCTATGAAGTCACAATCATGTCTATGAGGTCACAATCCTGTCTATGAAGTCTCAATCCTTTCTATAAAGTCACAATCCTGTCTATGAAGTCACAATCCTGTCTATGAGATCACAATAATCTCTATGAAGTCACAATCCTCTCTATGATGTCACTGTACGGTCTATGAAATCACTATCATGTCTATTTGGTCACAATCCTGTCTACGAAGTCACAATCCACCTATTAAATAACTCTGCCCCATGAAGCAACAATCCTGTCTATGAAGTCACAATCCTGTTTATTAAGTCACTATTTGTCTATGAAGTCACAAACCTGTCTACGATGTCACAATCCTGTCTTTGAAGTAATAATCCTGTCTATGGAGTCACAATCCTGTATATGAATCCACAAAACTGTCTATGAAGTGAATATCACCCCATGAAGTAACAATCCTCTTTTGAAGTCACATTCCTGTCTATGAAGTAACAATCCTGTCCATGAAGTCAAAATCCCGCCATGAAGTAGCAATTCTGTCTATGAAGTCAAAATGCTAACTATGAAGTAAAAGTCTTCCTTATAAAGTCACAATCCTGTGTATGAAGTTACAGTTGTGTCTATGGAGTCACAATCCTATGTATGAAGTAACAATACTCTGTATAAAGTCACATTTCTGTCTATGAAGTCACATTCTTGTGTATGAAATCACAGTCCCTCTATGAAGTAACTATCCCCTATGAAGTAACAATCCTGTCTATGAAGTTACAATCCTGTATATGAAATCACCGTCTGTCTATGAATTCACAACACTCTGAGGTAACAATCCTGTCTATGAAGTCACAGTCATGTATGTGAAGTCACAATCCTGTCTAAGAAGTCACAAACACCCATTAAATAACTATGCCCCATGAGGCAACAATCCTGCCTATGAACTCACAGTCCTTTCTATGAAGTCACAATCCTGTCTATGCAATCACAATCCTGTCTATGATGTCACAATCCTGTCTTTGAAGTAATAATCCCGTCTATGGAGTCACAATCCTGTGTATGAATCCACAAAACTGTCTATGAAGTGAATATCGCCCCATGAAGTAACAATCCACTTTATGAAGTCACATTCGTGTCTATGAAGTAACAATCCTGTCCATGAAGTGAAAATCCCGCCATGAAGTAGCAATTCTCTCTATGAAGTCCCAATGCTATGAAGTAAAAGTCTTCCTTATGACGTCACAATCCTGTGTATGAAGTTACAATTCTGTCTATGGAGTGACAATCCTGTCTATGAAGTCACATTATTGTCTATGAAGTAATAATCTTTCTATGGTGTCACAATCCTGTCTATGAATTCATAACCCTGTGTATGAAGTTACAATGCTGTCTATGAAGTCACAATCCTGTCTTGCTGTCAAAATCCTGTCTCTGAAGTCACAATCCTGTCTATAAAGTCACAACCACCCAATGAAGTAACTATCCGGTTTGAAGTAACAATCCTGTCTATGAAGGAACAATCCTGTCTATGAAGTCACAATCTCGTCCCTGAAGTCAGAATCCTGTGTATGAGGTCACAATCATGTCTATGAAGTCACAATACTGTCGATGAAGTCACAATCATGTCTATGAGGTCACAACCCTGTCTATGAAGTCACAATCCACCTATTCAATCACTATGCCCCATGAAGTAACAGTACTGTTTATGATGTCACAATCCTGTTTATGAAGTCCCAATCCTGTCTATGAGGTCACAATCTTGTCTATCAATTCAAAATCCTGTCTATGAAGTCACAATCCTGTTTATTAAGTCACTATTTGTCTATGAAGTCAAAACCCTGTCTACGATGTCACAATCCTGTCTTTGAAGTAATAATCCTGTCTATGGAGTCACAATCCTGTATATGACTCCACAAAACTGTCTATGAAGTGAATATCCCCCCATGAAGTAACAATCCTCTTTTGAAGTCACATTCCTGTCTATGAAGTAACAATCCTGTCCATGAAGTCAAAATCCCGCCATGAAGTAGCATTCTGTCTATGAAGTCACAATGCTAACTATGAAGTAAAAGTCTTCCTTATAAAGTCACAGTCCTGTGTATGAAGTTACAATGGTGTCTATGGAGTCACAATCCTATGTATGAAGTAAAAATACTCTGTAAAAAGTAACATTTTTGTCCATGAAGTCACATTCTTGTGTATGAAATCACAGTCCCCCTATGAAGTAACTATCCCCTATGAGGTAACAATCCTGTCTATGAAGTCACAGTCATGTATGTGAAGTCACGATCCTGTCTATGAAGTGAAAATCCCCCCATGTATTAACAATCCTCTCTTTGAAGTCACACTCCTGTAAGAAGTAACAATCCTGTCTAAGAAGTCATGATCCTATAAAGTAACAACACTGTCTATGAAGTGCGAATTTTTTCTTTGAAGTCACAAACGTGTCTATGAAGTGAAAATTTCCCAATGAAGTATGAATCCTAACTGGGAAGTCATAATCCTGTCTATGGAGTCACAATCCTGTCTATGAAGTGACAAACCTTCTACGAAGTCACAATTAGTCTATGAATTAACAATGCTCTCTAGGAAGTCCCAATCCTGTCTATGAAGTTTCAAATCGTCCTGTAATTACAATCTTGACAATGAATTCAAAATCCTGTCTGTGAGGTAACAATCCATCTTTTAAAACACTATGCCCCATGAAGTAACTGTACTGTTTATGATATCACAATCCTGTTTATGAAGTCGCAATCCTGTCTATGAGGTCACAATCCTGTCTATCAAGTCACAATCCTGACTATGAAGTCACAATACTGTCTATCAAGTCACAAACGTGTCTATGAGTTCACAATCCTGTCTAAGAAGTCACAAACCACCTATTAAATAACTATGCCCCATGAAGCAACAATCCTGCCTATGAACTCACAATCCTTTCTATGAAGTCACAATCCTGTCTATGAAGTCACAATCCTGTCTTTAAGGTCACAATCATGTCTATGAAGTCACAATCCTCTCTTTGAAGTCTCAATGCTGTCTATGAAGTCACAATCATGTCTATGAAGCAACAATCCTGCCTATGAACTCACAATCCTTTCTATGAAGTCACAATCCTGTCTATGAAGTCACAATCCTGTCTTTAAGGTCACAATCATGTCTATGAAGTCACAATCCTCTCTATGAAGTTACACTACAGTCTATGAAGTCACTATCATGTCTATTTGGTCACAATCCTGTCTATGAAGTCACAATCCACCTATTAAATAACTCTGCCCCATGAAGCAACAATCCTGTCTATGAAGTCACATTATTGTCTATGAAGTAATAATCTTTCTATGGTGTCACAATCCTGTCTATGAATTCATAACCCTGTGTATGAAGTTACAATGCTGTCGATGAAGTCACAATCCTGTCTTGCTGTCCAAATCCTGTCTCTGAAGTCACAATCCTGTCTATAAAGTCACAACCACCCAATGAAGTAACTATCCGGTTTGAAGTAACAATCCTGTCTATGAAGGAACAATCCTGTCTATGAAGTCATAATCCCGTCCCTGAAGTCAGAATCCTGTGTATGAGGTCACAATCATCTCTATGAAGTCACAATACTGTCGATGAAGTCACAATCATGTCTATGATGTCACAATCCTGTCTATGAAGTCACAATCCACCTATTCAATCACTATGCCCCATGAAGTAACAGTACTGTTTATGATGTCACAATCCTGTTTATGAAGTCCCAATTCTGTCTATGAGGTCATAATCCTGTCTATCAAGTCACAATCCTGTCTATGAAGTCACAATCCTGACTATGGATACAATCCTGTATATGAAGCCACGATCCTGTCTTTGATGTGAAAATCCCCCCATGAAGTAAGAATCCTCTCTATGAAGTCCCAATCCTGTCTATGAAGTAACAATCCTGTCCTTGAAGGGAATATCCAGCCATGAAATAGCAATTGTGTCTATGAAGTCACAATGCTAACTATGTAGTAACAGTCTTGTTTATGAAGTCACAATCCTGTGTATGATGTAAAAATCCCTTCTATGAAGTTTCAATTCTATCTATAGAGTCACAATCCTGTGTATGAAGTCAAAATAGTGTGTATGAAGTCACATTCCTGTCTATGAGTCACAGTCATGCCTATGAAGTCACAATCCTTTGTATGATGTAAAGATCCCGTCTATGAAGTAGCAATCCTCTCTATGAAGTCGCAATCCTGTCTATGAAGTAACAATCCTGTCCTTGAAGGGAAAATCCAGCCATGAAATTGCATTTGTGTCTATAAAGTCACCATGCTAACTATGTAGTAACAGTCTTGTTTATGAAGTAACGATCCTGTCTATGAAGTGAAAATCCCCCCATGTATTAACAATCCTCTCAATGAAGTCACAATCCTGTAGGAAGTAACAATCCTGTCTATGAAGTCATGATCCTATGAAGTAACAACACTGTCTATGAAGTGAGAATCCTTTCTTTGAAGTCACAAACGTGTCTATGAAGTGAAAATTCCCCAATGAATTATGAATCCTGACTGGGAAATCATAATCCTGTCTATGGAGTCACAATCCTGTGTATGAAGTGACAAACCTTTCTATGAAGTGACAACTAAGTATATGAAGTAGCAATGCTCTCTAGGAAGACACAATCCTGTCTATGAAGTTACAAATCATCCTGAAATTACAATCTTGAGTATGAAGTCAAATTCCTGTCTATGAAGTAACAATCCTGTCTATGAAGTCACAATCCTGTCTATGAAGTCACAATATTGTCTATGAAGCAATAATCCGATCTATGGAGTCACAATCCTGTCTATGAAGTCATAACCCTGTGTATGAAGTTCCAATCCTGTCTATGAAGTCACAATCCTGTCTTGATGTCACAAACCTTTCTCTGAAGTCACAATCCTGTCTATGAAGTCATACCCACCCTATGAAGTAACTATCCCGTATGAAGTAACAATCCTGTCTATGAAGTAACAATCTTGTCTATGAAGTCACAGTCCTGTCTATGAAGTCACAATCCTTTCTATGAAGTCACAATTTGTCTATGAAGTCACAATACTGTCTATGAGGTCACAATCATTTCTATGATGTCACAATCCTGTTTATGAAGTCACAATACTATCTATGAAGTCACAATCATGTCTATGAGGTCACAATTCTGTCTATCAATTCACAATCCTGTCTATGAAGTCACAATCCTGTCTATGAAGTCACAATACTGTCTTGATGTCACAAACCTTTCTCTGAAGTCACAATCCTGTCTATGAAGTCATACCCACCCTATGAAGTAACTATCCCGTATGAAGTAACAATCCTGTCTATGAAGTAACAATCTTGTCTATGAAGTCACAGTCCTGTCTATGAAGTCACAATCCTTTCTATGAAGTCACAATTTGTCTATGAAGTCACAATACTGTCTATGAGGTCACAATCATTTCTATGATGTCACAATCCTGTTTATGAAGTCACAATACTATCTATGAAGTCACAATCATGTCTATGAGGTCACAATTCTGTCTATCAATTCACAATCCTGTCTATGAAGTCACAATCCTGTCTATGAAGTCACAATACTGTCTATGAAGTCACAATCATGTCTATGAGGTCACAATTCTGTGTATCAAGTCACAATCATGTCTATGAGGTCGCAGTCCTTTCTATGAAGTCACAAACCATCTATTAAATAACTATGCCCCATGTAGCAAAAATCCTGTCTGTGAAGACACAATCCTGTTTATGTAGTCACCATTTGTCTAGGAACTCATAATCCTGTGTATGAAATTGTAATCCTGTTTATGAGGTAATAATCCTGCCTATGGATACAATCCTGTATATGAAGCCACCATCCTGTCTATGACGTGAAATTCCCCCCATGAAGTAACAATCCTCTCTATGAAGTCACAATCCTGTCTATGAAGTTACAAATCGTCCTGAAATTATTATCTTGAGTATGAAGTCAAATTCCTGTCTATGAAATAACAATCCTTTCTATGAAGTCACAATCCTGTCTATGAAGTCACAATATGGTCTATGAAGTAATAATCCTATCTATGGAGTCACAATAGTGTCTATGAAGTCATAACCCTTTGTATGAAGTTACAATCCTGTCTATGAAGTCACAATCCTGTCTCGATGTCACAATCCTGTCTATGAAGTCACTACCAGCCTTTGAAGTAACTATCCCCTATGAAGTAACAGTCCTGTCTATGAAGTAACAATCCTGTCTATGAAGTCGCAATCATGTCTATGATGTCACAATCCTGTCTATGAGGTCACTATCATGTCTATGAAGTCACAATGCTGTCTATGAAGTCACAATCCTTTCTATGAAGTCACAATCCACCTATTAAATCACTATGCCCCATGAAGTAACAGTACTGTTTATGATGTCACAATCCTGTTTATGAAGTCCTAATCCTGTCTATGAGGTCACAATTTGTCTATCAATTCAAAATCCTGTCTATGAAGTCACAATACTGTCTATCAAGTCACAAAAGTGTCTATGAGGTCACAATCATGTGTATGAAGTCAAAAACCACCTATTAAATAACTATGACCCATGAAGCAACAATCCTGTCTATGAAGTCACAATCGTGTTTATGAAGTCACCATTAGTTTAGGTAGTCACAATCCTCTGTATGAAATCGTAATCCTGTCTATGGATACAATCCTGTATATGAAGCCACGATCCTGTCTATGATGTTAAAATCCCCCCATGAAGTAAAAATCCTCTCTATGAAGTCACAATCCTGTCTATGAAGTAACAATCCTGTCCATGAAGGGAAAATCCAGCCATGAAATTGCAATTGTGTCTATAAGGTCACAATGCTAACAATGTAGTAACAGTCTTGTTTATGAAATCACAATCCTTTGTATGATGTAAAAATCCCGTCTATGAAGTTGCAATTCTCTCTATGGAGTCACAATCCTGTGTATGAAGTCACAATTGAGTGTATGAAGTCACATTCCTGTCTATGAAGTCGCAGTCCTGCCTATGAAGTCACAATCCTTTCTACGAAGTCACAATCCTGTCTATGAAGTCACAATCCTGTCTATGAGGTCACAATCATGTCTAGGAAGTCACAATCCTGTCTATGAAGTCACAATGCTCTCTATGAAGTCACAATCAGGTCTATGAGGTCACAATCCTGTCTATGAAGTCACAATCCTTTCTATGAAGTCACAATCCTGTCTATGAAGTCACAATCCTGTCTATGAGGAAACAATCTTGTATATGAAGTGAAAATCCACACATGGATTAAAAATCCTTTCTATGGATTTAAAATCCTGTCTATGAAGTCACAAACATATGAAGTCACAATCCTGTATATGAAGTCACTATCCTGTCTATGAAGTCACCATCTGTCTATGATGTCACAATTCTGTCTTTGAAGTCACAATCGTGTATATACAATCACAATCCTCTTTTTGAAGAAACAATCTCTCTATGAAGTAACCATCCGGTCTATGAATTAATAATCCTGTCTATGGAGTCACAGTCCTGTATAGGAAGTCAGGATCCTGTCTATGAAGTGAAAATCCCGCCATGAAGTAACAATCCTCCCTATGAAGTCATAATCCTGTCTATGATGTTACAAATTGCCCTAATATTACAATATTGACAATGAATTCAAAATCCTGTCTATGAAGTAACAATCTTGTCTATGAAGTATTAATCCTGTCTATGGATTCACAGTGCTGTATATGAAGTCAGGATCCTGTCTATGAAGTGAAAATCCCCCCATGAAGTAACAAACCTCTCTATGACATCACAATCCTGTCTATGATGTTAGAAATCGCCCTAATATTAAAACCTTGGCAATGAATTCAAAATCCTGTCTATGAGGTAACAATCCTGTGTATGAAGTCAAAATGCTTTCTATGAAGTCACAATCCAGTATATGAAGTCACAATCCTGTCAGTGAAGTCACAATCCTGTCTATGAGATCACAATACTCTCTATGAAGTCACAACTCACCTATTAAATAACAATTCCCCATGAAGGAGCAATCCTGTCTATGCAGTCATAATCCTGTCTATGAAGTCACAATCCTGTCTAAGAAGTAACAATCCTTTCTATGAAGTAACAGTCTTGTCTATGAAGTCAGAATCCTGTGAATGATGTCACAATCCTGTCTGTGAAGTGACAATCCTGTCTATGAGTTCACAATCCTCTCTATGAAGTCACAACCCCCCTATTAAATAACTATGTCCCATGAAGCAACAATCCTGTCTATGCAGTCACAATTTTGTCTCTGAACTCGCAATACTGTCTATGAAGTAACAATGCTGCCTATGAAGTAACAATCATGATTATGAATTCACAATCCTGTGTATGAAGTCACAATCCTTTCTATGAAGACACAATCCTGTCTATGACGTTACAATCCTGTCTATGATGTCACAACCCTATCTATGATGTAATAATCCTGTCAATGGAGTCAGAATCCTGTATATGAAGTCAAGATCCTGTCTATGATGTTAAAATCCCCCCATGAAGTAACAATTCTCTCTATGAAGTCAAAATCCTGCCTATGATGTTACAATTACCCTGAAATTACAATCATGACGACGAATTCAAAATCCTTTCTATGAGGTAACAATCCTGTCTATGAAGTCATTATTCCTGTCTATGAATTCACAATCCTGTCTATGAAGTCACAATCCTGTATATACAATCACAATCCTGTTTATGAAGAAACAATCTCCCTATGAAGTCACATTCCTGTCTATAAAGTAATAATCCTACCTATGGAGTCACAGTCCTGTATATGAAGTCACGATCCTGTCTATGAAGTGAAAATCCCCTACATGAAGTAATAATTATCTATATGAAGTCACAATCCTGTCTATGATGTTACAAATCGCCCTCATATTACAATCTTGACAATGAATTCAAAATCCTCCCTATGAAGTAACAGTCCTGTGTATGAAGTCAAAATCCTGTGTATGAAGTCACAATCCTGTCCATGAAGTCACAATCCTGTCGATGAACTCACAATCCTGTCTATGAAGTCACAATCCTGTCTATGAAGTCACAATCCTATCTATGAGGTCACAATACTGTCTGTGAAGTCACAACCCGCCTATTAAATAAGTATGCCCCATGAAGCAACAATCCTGTCTATGCAGTCACAATAATGTCTTAGAAGTCACAATCCTCTCTATGAAGTAACAATCCTTTCTATGAAGTAACAATCGTGTCTATGAAGTCACAATCCTGTGTATGAAGTCACAATCCTGTCTGTGAAGTCACAATCCTGTCTATGAAGTTACAATCCTGTCTATGATGTCACAATCCTGTCTATGAAGTAATAATCCTGTCTATGGAGTCACAATCCTGTCTATGAATTCATAATCCTGTCTATGAATTCACAATACTGTCGATGAATTCACGATCATTCCTATGAAGTAAAACTCCCCCCAATGAAGAAATAATCCTCTCTATGAAGTAACAATCCTGTCTATGAAGTAACAATCCTGTCCATGAAGTGAATATCCCACCATGAAGTAGCAATTCTGTCTATGAAGTCACAATGTAAACTACGAAGTAAAAGTGTTGTTCATGAAGTCACAATCCTGTGTATGATGTAACAATCCTGTCCTTGAAGTCACAATCCTGTCTTAGAAGTCACAATTCTTTCTATGAAGTCACAATCCTGTCTATGTGGTAACAATCCTATCAATTATGTCACAACCCCCCTATTAAATAACTATGCCCCATGAAGCAACAATACCGTCTGTGCAGTCACAATCCTGTCTATGAAGTCACAATCCTGTCTGTGACGTCACAATCCTGTCTATGAGGTTACAATCCTGTCTATGAAGTCAAAATCCTGTCTATGAAGTAATAATCATGTCTATGGAGTCATAATCCTGTATATGAAGTCACGATCCTGTCTAGGAAGTGAAAATCCCCCCAAGAAGTAACAATCGTCTGTATGAAGTCACAATCCTGTCTATCATGTTACAAATCGCCCTGAAATTACAATCTTGACAATGAATTCAAAATTCTGTCTATGAGGTAACAATCCTGTCTATGAAATCACAATCCTGTTTATGAGGTCACAATCCTGTCTATGAAGTCACAATGCTCTCTATGAAGTCACAATCAGGTCTATGAGGTCACAATCCTGTCTATGAAGTCACAATCCTTTCTATGAAGTCACAATCCTGTCTATGAAGTCACAATCCTGTCTATGAGGAAACAATCTTGTATATGAAGTGAAAATCCACACATGGATTAAAAATCCTTTCTATGGATTTAAAATCCTGTCTATGAAGTCACAAACATATGAAGTCACAATCCTGTATATGAAGTCACTATCCTGTCTATGAAGTCACAATCCAGTCTATGAAGTCACCATCTGTCTATGATGTCACAATTCTGTCTTTGAAGTCACAATCGTGTATATACAATCACAATCCTCTTTTTGAAGAAACAATCTCTCTATGAAGTAACAATCCGGTCTATGAATTAATAATCCTGTCTATGGAGTCACAGTCCTGTATAGGAAGTCAGGATCCTGTCTATGAAGTGAAAATCCCGCCATGAAGTAACAATCCTCCCTATGAAGTCATAATCCTGTCTATGATGTTACAAATTGCCCTAATATTACAATATTGACAATGAATTCAAAATCCTGTCTATGAAGTAACAATCTTGTCTATGAAGTATTAATCCTGTCTATGGATTCACAGTGCTGTATATGAAGTCAGGATCCTGTCTATGAAGTGAAAATCCCCCCATGAAGTAACAAACCTCTCTATGACATCACAATCCTGTCTATGATGTTAGAAATCGCCCTAATATTAAAACCTTGGCAATGAATTCAAAATCCTGTCTATGAGGTAACAATCCTGTGTATGAAGTCAAAATGCTTTCTATGAAGTCACAATCCAGTATATGAAGTCACAATCCTGTCAGTGAAGTCACAATCCTGTCTATGAGATCACAATACTCTCTATGAAGTCACAACCCACCTATTAAATAACAATTCCCCATGAAGGAGCAATCCTGTCTATGCAGTCATAATCCTGTCTATGAAGTCACAATCCTGTCTAAGAAGTAACAATCCTTTCTATGAAGTAACAGTCTTGTCTATGAAGTCAGAATCCTGTGAATGATGTCACAATCCTGTCTGTGAAGTGACAATCCTGTCTATGAGTTCACAATCCTCTCTATGAAGTCACAACCCCCCTATTAAATAACTATGTCCCATGAAGCAACAATCCTGTCTATGCAGTCACAATTTTGTCTCTGAACTCGCAATACTTTCTATGAAGTAACAATGCTGCCTATGAAGTAACAATCATGATTATGAATTCACAATCCTGTGTATGAAGTCACAATCCTTTCTATGAAGACACAATCCTGTCTATGACGTTACAATCCTGTCTATGATGTCACAACCCTATCTATGATGTAATAATCCTGTCAATGGAGTCACAATCCTGTATATGAAGTCAAGATCCTGTCTATGATGTTAAAATCCCCCCATGAAGTAACAATTCTCTCTATGAAGTCAAAATCCTGCCTATGATATTACAATTACCCTGAAATTACAATCATGACGACGAATTCAAAATCCTTTCTATGAGGTAACAATCCTGTCTATGAAGTCATTATTCCTGTCTATGAATTCACAATCCTGTCTATGAAGTCACAATCCTGTATATACAATCACAATCCTGTTTATGAAGAAACAATCTCCCTATGAAGTCACATTCCTGTCTATAAAGTAATAATCCTACCTATGGAGTCACAGTCCTGTATATGAAGTCACGATCCTGTCTATGAAGTGAAAATCCCCTACATGAAGTAATAATTATCTATATGAAGTCACAATCCTGTCTATGATGTTACAAATCGCCCTCATATTACAATCTTGACAATGAATTCAAAATCCTCCCTATGAAGTAACAGTCCTGTGTATGAAGTCAAAATCCTGTGTATGAAGTCACAATCCTGTCCATGAAGTCACAATCCTGTCGATGAACTCACAATCCTGTCTATGAAGTCACAATCCTGTCTATGAAGTCACAATCCTATCTATGAGGTCACAATACTGTCTGTGAAGTCACAACCCGCCTATTAAATAAGTATGCCCCATGAAGCAACAATCCTGTCTATGCAGTCACAATAATGTCTTAGAAGTCACAATCCTCTCTATGAAGTAACAATCCTTTCTATGAAGTAACAATCGTGTCTATGAAGTCACAATCCTGTGTATGAAGTCACAATCCTGTCTGTGAAGTCACAATCCTGTCTATGAAGTTACAATCCTGTCTATGATGTCACAATCCTGTCTATGAAGTAATAATCCTGTCTATGGAGTCACAATCCTGTCTATGAATTCATAATCCTGTCTATGAATTCACAATACTGTCGATGAATTCACGATCATTCCTATGAAGTAAAACTCCCCCCAATGAAGAAATAATCCTCTCTATGAAGTAACAATCCTGTCTATGAAGTAACAATCCTGTCCATGAAGTGAATATCCCACCATGAAGTAGCAATTCTGTCTATGAAGTCACAATGTAAACTACGAAGTAAAAGTGTTGTTCATGAAGTCACAATCCTGTGTATGATGTAACAATCCTGTCCTTGAAGTCACAATCCTGTCTTAGAAGTCACAATTCTTTCTATGAAGTCACAATCCTGTCTATGTGGTAACAATCCTATCAATTATGTCACAACCCTCCTATTAAATAACTATGCCCCATGAAGCAACAATACCGTCTGTGCAGTCACAATCCTGTCTATGAAGTCACAATCCTGTCTGTGACGTCACAATCCTGTCTATGAGGTTACAATCCTGTCTATGAAGTCACAATCCTGTCTATGAAGTAATAATCATGTCTATGGAGTCATAATCCTGTATATGAAGTCACGATCCTGTCTAGGAAGTGAAAATCCCCCCAAGAAGTAACAATCGTCTGTATGAAGTCACAATCCTGTCTATCATGTTACAAATCGCCCTGAAATTACAATCTTGACAATGAATTCAAAATTCTGTCTATGAGGTAACAATCCTGTCTATGAAATCACAATCCTGTTTATGAGGTCACAATCCAGTCTATGAAGTCACAATCATGTCTATGAAGTCACAATCTTGTCTCTGAAGTAACAATCCTGTCTATGAAGTCACAATCCTGTATATGAAGTCACGATCCTGTCTATGAAGTGAAAATCCCCCCATTAATTAACAATCTTCTCTATGAAGTCACAATCCTGGCTATTAAGTAACAGTCCTGTCCATTAGGTGAAAATCCCACCACGAAGTAGCAATCCTGTCTATGACGTCAAAAGGCTAACTATGAAGTAACAGTCTTGTTTATGAAATCACAATCTTGAGTATGATGTAGCAATCCTGTCTATGAAGTCACAATCCTGTCTATGAAGTCACAACACCCCAGTAAAATAACTATGCCCCATGAACCAACAATACTGTCTATGAAGTCACAATCCTGTTTATGAAGTCACCATCTGCCTATGAAGTCACAATTCTATCTATGAAGTAACAATCCTGTCTATGAAGTCACAATCCTGTATATGAAGTGAAAATCCCCCATGAACTAACAATCCTATGAAGTCACAATCCTGTGTTTGAAGTAACAATCCTGTCTATGAAGTCATGATCCTATGATGTAACAATCCTGTCTCTGAATTGACCATCCTTTCTATGAAGTCACAAAACTCTCTATGAAGTAACAATAACCCAATGATGTAACTATAACCTATGAAGTAAAAATCCTGTCTATGAAGTCACAATCCTGTCTATGAAGTAACAATCCTGTCTATGAAGTTCAAATCTCCACATGAATCAAAAATCCTTTCTATAAATATAAAATCCTGTCTATGAAGTAACAATCCTGGCTATGAAGTCACAATCCTGTTTATGAAGTCACAATCCTGTCTATGAAGTCAAAATGCTAACTATGAATTAACAGTCTTGTTTATGAAGTCACAATCTTGTGTATGATGTACAAATCCTGTCAATGAAGTCACAATCCTGTTTATGAAGTCACCATGTGTCTATGAAGTCACAATCCTATCTATGAAGTAACAATCCTGTCTATGAAGTCACAATCCTGTATATGAAGTCACGATCCTGTCTATGAATTGAAAATCCCCTCATGAAATAACAATCCTCTCTATTAAGTCACAATCCTGTCTATAAAGTAACAATAACACCATGAATTCACTATACCCTATTAAGTAACTATCCTGTCTATGAAGTTACAACCCCCTATGAAGTAACTATCCCTTTGAAACAACAATCCTGTCTATAAAGTCACAAAACTGTCTATGAAGTCACAATTCTTTCTATGAAGTCAAAACCCCCCTATTAAATAACTATGCCCTACGAAGCAACAATCCTGTTTATTACATCACAATCCTGTTTATGAAGTCACCATCTGTCTATGAAGTCACAATCCTGTCTATGAAGTAACAATCGTGTCTATGCAGTCAGAATCCTGTGTACGAAGTCACAATACTGTGTATGAAGTCACAATCCTGTCTATGAGGTCACAATTCCCCTATGAAGTAACTATCTCCTATGAAGGAACAATCGTGTCTATGAAGTCAAAATCCTTAATAAGAAGTCACCATCTGTCTATGAAGTCACAATCCTATCTATGAAGTAACAATTTTGTCTATGAAGTCGAAATCCTTTTTTTGAAGTCAGGATCCTTTCTAGGAAGTGAAAATCCGCCCATGGAATAACAATCCTCCCTATAAAGTCACAATCCTGTCTATGAAGTAAGAAACTTATCTACGAAGTCACGTTCCTATGAAGTTACAATCCTGTCTATGAAGTGACAATCCAGTCTCTGAAGTCACAAAACTGTCTATGGACTAACAAAACCCAATGAAGTAACTATCCCCTACGAAATAACAATCCTTTCTTGAAGTCACAATCATGTTTATGAAGTAACAATACTGTCTATGAAGAGAAAATCCCGACATGAATCAAAAATCCTTTCTATAAATTTAAAATCCAGTCTAGGAAGTTACAAACCTGGCTATGAGGTCACAATCCTGTCTTTGATGTCACAGTCCTTTCTATGAAGTCACAACCCCGCTATTGAATAATTATGCCCTATGAAGCAACAATCCTGTCTATGAAGTCACAATCCTGTCTATGAAGGGAAAATTCCCCATGAGGTAACAATCCACTCTATGAAGTCACAATCCTGTCTATGAAGTTACAAATCGCCCTGAAATTACAATCTTGACAATGATATCAAAATCCTGTCTATGAAGTAGCAATCCTCTCTATGAAGTCACAATCCTGTCTATGAAGTCACAGTGCTGTTTATGAAGTCACAATCATGTCTATGAGGTCACAATCCTGTCTTGAAGTAACAATCCTGTCTATGAGGTCACAATCATGTCTATGAAGTCACAATCCTGTCTATGAAGGCACAGTACGGTCTATGAAGTCACTATCATGTCTATTTGGTCACAATACTGTCTACGAAGTAGCAATCCTGTCTATGAGGTCACAATCATGTCTATGAAGTCACAATCCTGTCTATGAAGTCACAGTACGGTCTATGAAGTCACTATCATGTCTATTTGGTCACAATTCTGTCTATGAAGTCACAATACAACTACTAAATAACTCAGCCCCATGAAGCAACAATTCTGTCTATGAAGTCACAATCCTGTTTATTAAGTCACCATTTGTCTATGAAGTCACAATCCTGTCTATGATGTCACAATCCTGTCTTTGAAGTAATAATCCTGTCTATGGAGTCACAATCCTGTATATGAATCCACAAAACTGTCTATGAAGTGAATATCCCCCCATGAAGTAACAATCCTCTTTTGAAGTCACATTCCTGTCTATGAAGTAACAATCATGTCCATGAAGTGAAAATCCCGCCATGAAGTAGCAATTCTGTCTAAGAAGTCACAATGCTACCTATGTAGTAACAGTCTTGTTTATGAAGTTACAATCCTGTGTATGATGTAAAAATCCCATATATGAAGTTGCAATTCTCTCTATGGAGTCACAATCCTGTGTATGAAGTCACAATAGTGTGTATGAAGTCACATTCCTGTCTATGAAGTCACATTCCTGTCTATGAAGTCACAATGCTGTCTATGAAGTCACAATCCACCTAGTAAATCACTATGCCCCGAAAAGTAACAGTACTGCTTATGATGTCACAATGCTGTCTATGAAGTCCCAATCCTGTCTATGAGGTCACAATCCTGTCTTGATGTCACAATCCTCTCTGAAGTCACAATCCTGTCAATGAAGTCACAACCACCCTATGAAGTCACTATCCCGTGTGAAGTAACAATCCTGTCTATGAAGTAACAATCCTGTCTATGAAGTCACAATCCTGTCTATGAAGTCACAATGCTGTCTATGAAGTCACAATACTGTCGATGAAGTCACAATCATGTCTATGAGATCACAATACTGTCGATGAAGTCACAATCCACCTATTGAATCACTATGCCCCATGAAGTAACAGTACTGTTTATGATGTCACAATCCTGTTTATGAAGTCCCAATCCTGTCTATGAGGGCACAAATATGTCTATCAATTCACAATCCTGTCTATGAAGTCACAATACTGTCTATCAAGTCACAAAAGTGTCTATGAGGTCACAATCCTGTCTATGAAGTCACAATCCTGTTTATTATATCACCATTTGTCTATGAAGTCACAATCCTGTCAATGATGTCACAATCCTGTCTTTGAAGTAATAATCCTGTCTATGGAGTCACCGTTCTGTATATGAAGCCACGAAACTGTCTAGGAAGTGAAAATCCCTTCTTGAAATAAAAATCCTCTCTATGAAGTCACAATCCTGTCTAAGAAGTGTAAACCTTTCCATGAAGTGAAAATCCCGCCAAGAAGTAACAATTCTGTCTATGAAGTCACAATTCTAACTATGAAGTAAAAGTCTTCCTTATGAAGTAACAATCCTGTGTATGAAGTTGCAATTCTGTCTATGGAGTCTCAATCCTGTCTATGAAGTCACAATCCTGTCTATGAGGTCACAATCATGTCTATGAAGTCACAGTGCTGTCTATGAATCCACAATCCTGTCGATGAAGTCACAATCATGTCTATGAGGTCATAATCCTGTCTATGAAGTCACAATACACCTATTAAATCACTGTGCCCCATGAAGGAACAGTACTGTTTATGATGTCACAATCCTGTTTAAGAAGTCCCAGTCCTGTCTATGAGGTCACCATCCTGTAGATCAATTAACAATCCTGTCTATGAAGTCACAATACTGTCTATGAAGTCACAAAAGTGTCTATGAGGTCACAATACTGTCTATGAAGTCACAAACCACCTATTAAATAACTATGCCCAATGAAGCAACAGTCCTGTCTATGAAGTCACAATCCTGTTTATGAAGTCACCATTTGTTTAGGAAGTCACACTCCTCTGTATGAAATCATAATCCTGTCTATGAGGTAATAATCCTTCTATGGATACAATCCTGTATATGAAGCCACGATCCTGTCTATGACGTTAAAATCCCCCAATGAAGTCACAATTCTCTCTATGAAGTCACAATCCTGTCTATGAAGTAACAATCCTGTCCATGAAGGGAAAATCCACCCATGAAATTGCAATTGTGTCTATAAAGTCACAATGCTAACTATGTAGTAACAGTCTGGTTTATGATGTCACAATCCTGTGTATGATGAAAAAATCCCATCTATGAAGTTTCAATTCTCTCTATGGTGTCACAATACTGTGTATGAAGTCACAATACTGTGTATGAAGTCTCATTCCTGTCTATGAAGTCACAGTCCTGCCTAGGAAATCATAATCCTTTCTATGAAGTCACAATCCTGTCTATGAGGTCAAAATCCTGTCTATGAGGTCACAATCATGTCTATGATTTCACAAACCTGTCTATGAAGTCACAATGCTGTCTATGAAGTCAAAATCATGTCTATGAGGTCACAATCCTGTCTATGAAGTCACAATCCTGTCTATGAGGTCATAATCATGTCTATGAAGTCACAATCGTGTCTATGAAGTTACAGTATGGTCTATGAAGTCACTATCATGTCTATTTGGTCACAATCCTGTCTATGAAGTCACAATCCACCTAATAAATAACTCTGCCCCATGAAGCAACAATCCTGTCTATGAAGTCACAATCCTGTTTATTAAGTCACCATTTGTCTATGAAGTAACAATCATGTCTATGATGTCACAATCCTGTCTTTGAAGTAATTATCCTGTCTATGGAGTCACAATCCTGTATATGAATCCACAAAACTGTCTATGAAGTGAATATCCCCCCATGAACTAACAATCCTCTTTTGAAGTCACATTCCTGTCTATGAAGTAACAATCCTGTCCATGAATTGAAAATCCCGCCATGAAGTAGCAATTCTGTCTATTAAGTCACAATGCTAACTAGGAAGTGAAGGTCTTCCTTATGAAGTCACAATCCTGTTATGAAGTTACAATTCTGTCTATGGGGTCACAATCCTGTCAATGAAGTAACAATACTGTGTATAAAGTGACATTTCTGTCTGTGAAGTCACATTCCTGTGTATGAAATCACAGTCCCCCTATGAAGTAATTTTCCCCTATGAAGTCACAATCCTGTCTATGAAGTTCCAATCCTATATATGAAATCAACGTCTGTCTATGAAGTCACAATCATGTCTATGAAGTCACGATCCTGTCTATGAAGTGAAAATCCCCCCATGTATTAACAATCATCTCTATGAAGTCACAATCCCGTAAGAAATAACAAGCCTGTCTAAGAAGTTATGAACCTATGAAGTAACAACACTGTCTATGAAGTGCGAATAATTTCTTTGAAGTCACAAACCTGTCCATGAAGTGAAAATTCCCCAATGAAGTATGAATCCTGACTGGGAAGTCATAATCTTGTCTATGGAGTCACAATCCTGTCTATGAAATGACAAACCTTTCTATGAAGTCATAATTCAGTCTATGAAGTAACAATGGTCTCTAGGAAGTCACAATCCAGTCTATGAAGTTACAAATCGTCCTGAAAGTACAATCTTGAGTATGAAGTCAAATTTCTGTCCATGAAGTAACAATCCTGTCTATGAAGTCACAATCCTGTCTATGAAGTCACAATATTGTCTATGAAGTAATAATCCTATCTATGGAGTCACAATCCTGTCTATGAAGTCAGAACCCTGTGTATGATTTTACAATCCTGTCTATGAAGTCACAATCCTGTCTTGATGTCACAATCCTGTCTCTGAAGTCACAATCCTGTCTAAGAAGTCACAACCACCCTATGAAGTAACAATCCTCTCTATGAAGTAACAATCCTCTCTATGAAGTAACAATCCTGTTTATGAAGTCACAACCCTGTCTATGAAGTCACAACTCTGTCTATGAGGTCACAATCATGTCTTTGAAGTCACAATGCTGTCTATGAAGTCACAATACTGTCGATGAAGTCACAATCATGTCTATGAGGTCACAATCCTGTCTATGAAGTCACAAACCACCTATTAAATCACTATGCCCCATGAAGTCACAGTAGTGTTTATGATGTCACAATCCTGTTTATGAAGTCCCAATCCCGTCTATGAGGTCACAATCCTGTCTATCAATTCACAATCCTGTCTATGAAGTCACAATACTGTCTATCAAGTCACAAAAGTGTCTATGAGCTCACAATCCTGTCTATGAAGTCAGAAACCACCTATTAAATAACTATGCCCCATGAAGCAACAATCTTGTCTATGAAGTCACAGTCCTGTTTATGAAGTCACCATTTGTCTACGAGGTCACAATCCTCTATCAAATCGTAATCCTGTCTAAGAGGTAATAATCCTGTCTATGGATACAATCCTGTATATGAAGCCACGAGCCTGTCTATGACGTGAAAATCACCCCATGAAGTAACAATCCTCTCTATGAAGTCACAATCCTGTCTAGGAAGTAACAATCCTGTCCATGAAGGGAAAATCCAGACATGAAATAGCAATTGTGTCTATAAAGTCACAATGCTAACTATGTAGTAACAGTCTTGTTTATGAAGTCACAATCCTGTGTAAGATGTAAAAATCCCGTCTATGAAGTTGCAATTCTCTCTATGGAGTCACAATCCTGTGTATGAGGTCACAATAGTGTGTATGAAGTCACATTCCTGTCTATGAAGTCACAGTCCTGCCTATGAAGTCACAATCCTTTCTATGAAGTCACAATCCTTTCTAAGAAGACAGAATCCTGTCTATGATATCACAATCATGTCTATGAAGTCGCACTCCTGTCTATGAAGTCACAATGCTGTCTATGAAGTCACAATTATGTCTATGAGTTCACAATCCTGTCTATGAAGTCACAAACCTTTCTATGAAGTCACAATCCTGTCTATGAAGTCACAATCCTGTCTATGAGGTCACAATCATGTCTATGAAGTCACAATCCTGTCAATGAAGTCACTGTACGGTCTATGAAGTCACTATCATGTCTATTTGGTCACAGTCCTGTCTATGAAGTCACAATCCACCTATTAAATAACTCTGCCCCATAAAGCAACAATCCTGTGTATGAAGTCACAATCCTGTTTATTAAGTCACCATTTGTCTATGAAGTAACAATCCTGTTCATCATGTCACAATCCTTTCTTTGAAGTAATAATCCTGTCTATGGAGTCACAATCCTGTATATGAATCCACAAAACTGTCTATGAAGTGAATATCACCCCATGAAGTAACAATCCTCTTTATGAGGTCACATTCCTCTCTATGAAGTAACAATCCTGTCCATGAAGTGAAAAACCCGCCATGAAGTAGCAATTCTGTGTATGAAGTCACAATGCTAACTATGAAGTAAAAGTTTTCCTTATGAAGTCACAATCCAGTGTATGAAGTTAAAATCTGTCTATGGAGTCACAATCCTGTGTATGAAGTAACAATACCGTGTATAAAGTCACATTTCTGTCTATGAAGTCACATTCCTGTGATTGAAATCAAAGTCCCCCTATGAAGTAACTACCCCTATGAAGTAACAATCCTGTCTATGAAGTTACAATTCTGTATGTGAAATCACCGTCTGTCCATGAAGTCACAATACTATCTATGAAGTAACAATCCTGTCTATGAAGTCACAATCCTGTCTATGAAGTCACAATATTGTCTATGAAGTAATAATCCTATCTATGGAGTCACAATCCTGTCTATGAAGTCAGAACCATGTGTATGAAGTTACAATCCTGTCTATGAAGTCACAATCCTGTCTTGATGTCACAATCCTGTCTCTGAACTCACAATCCTGTCTAAGAAGTCACAATTACCCTATGAAGTAACTATCCTGTATGAAGTAACAATCTTGTCTATGAAGTAACAATCCTGTCTATGAAGTCACAATCCTGTCTATGAGGTTACAATCATGTCTATGAAGTCAAAATCGTGTCTATGAAGTCACAGGACGGTCTATGAAGTCACTATCATGTCTGTTTGGTCACAATCCTGTCTATGAAGTCACAATCCACCTATTAAATAACTCTGCCCCATGAAGCAACAATCCTGTCTATGAAGTCACAATCCTGTTTATTAAGTCACCATTTGTCTACGAAGTCACAATCATGTCTATGATGTCACAATCCTGTCTTTGAAGTAATTATCCTGTCTATTGAGTCACAATCCTGTATATGAATCCACAAAACTGTCTATGAAGTGAATATCCCCCCATGAAGTAACAATCCTCTTTTGAAGTCACATTCCTGTCTATGAAGTAACAATCCTGTCCATGAAGTCAAAATCCCGCCATGAAGTAGCAATTCTGTCTATGAAGTCACAATGCTAACTATGAAGTGAAGGTCTTCCTTATGAAGTCACAATCTTGTGTATGAAGTTACAATTCTGCCTATGGGGTCACAATCCTGTCAATGAAGTAACAATACTGTGTATAAAGTGACATTTCTGTCTGTGAAGTCACATTCCTGTGTATGAAATCACAGTCCCCCTATGAAGTACCTATCCCCTATGAAGTAACAATCCTGTCTATGAAGTTACAATCCTGTATATGAAATCACAATCATGTATATGAAGTCACGATCCTGTCTATGAAGTGAAAATCACCCCATGTATTAACAATCCTCTCTATGAAGTCACAATCCTGTAAGAAGTAACAAGCCTTTCTAAGAAGTCATGATCCTATGAAGTAACAACACTGTCTATGAAGTGCGAATGATTTCTTTGAAGTCACAAACCTGTCTAAGGAGTGAAAATTCCCCAATGAAGTATGAATCCTGACTGGGAAGTCATAATCCTGTCTATGGAGTCACAATCCTATGAAGTGACAAACCTTTCTATGAAGTGACAATTCAGTCTATGAAGTAACAATGCTCTCTAGGAAGTCACAATCCTGTCTATGAAGTTACAAATCGTCCTGAAAGTACAATCTTGAGTATGAAGTCAAATTTCTGTATATGAAGTAACAATCCTTTCTATGAAGTCACAATCCTGTCTATGAAGTCCTAATATTGTCTATGAAGTAATAATCCTATCTAAGGAGTCACAATCCTGTCTATGAAGTCAGAACCATGTGTATGAAGTTACAATCCTGTCTATGAAGTCACAATCCTGTCTTGATTTCACAATCCTGTCTCTGAAGTCACAATCCTGTCTAAGAAGTCACAACACCCTATGAAGTAACTATCCTGTATGAAGTAACAATCTTGTCTATGAAGTAACAATCCTGTCTATGAAGTCACAATCCTGTCTATGAGGTCACAATCATGTCTATGAAGTCAAAATCGTGTCTATGAAGTCACAGTACGGTCTATGAAGTCACTATCATGTCTATTTGGTCACAATCCTGTCTATGAAGTCACAATTCACCTATTAAATAACTCTGCCCCATGAAGCAACAATCCTGTCTATGAAGTCACAATCCTGTTTATGAAGTCACCATTTGTCTTGGAAGTCACAATCCTCTGTATGAAATCATAATCCTGTGTATGAGGTAATAATCCTGTCTATGGATACAATCCTGTATATGAAGCCACGATCCTATGACGTGAAAATCCCCCCATGAAGTAACAATCCTCTCTATGAAGTCACAATCCTGTCAATGAAGTAACAATCCTGTCCATGAAGGGAAAAAAACAGCCATGAAATTGCAATTGTGCCTATGAAGTCACAATGCTAACTACGTAGTAACAGTATTGTTTATGCAGTCACAATCGTGTCTATGATGTCACAATCCTGTCTTTGAAGTAATAATCCTGTCTATGGAGTCACAATCCTGTATATGAATCCACAAAACTGTCTAAAAAGTGAATATCCCCCCATGAAGTAACAATCCTCTCTATGAAGTCACAATCCTGTCAATGAAGTAAAAATCCTGTCCATGAAGGGAAAAAACCAGCCATGAAATTGCAATTGTGCCTATTAAGTCACAATGCTAACTACGTAATAACAGTCTTTTTTATGCAGTCACAATCCTGTCTATGATGTCACAATCCTGTCTTTGAAGTAATAATCCTCTCTATGGAGTCACTATCCTGTATATGAATCCACAAAACTGTCTATGAAGTGAAATCCCCCAATGAAGTGACAATCCTCTTTATGAAGTCACATTCCTGTCTATGAAGTAACAATCCTGTCCATGAAGTGAAAATCCCGCCATAAAGTAGCAATTCTGTCTATGAAGTCACAATGCTAACTATGAAGTAAAAGTCTTCCATATGAAGTCACAATCCTGTGTATGAAGTTACAATTCTGTCTATGGAGCCACAATCCTTTGGATGAAGTAACAATACTGTGTATAAAGTCACATTTCTATGAAGTGAAATTCCTGTGCATGAAATCACAGTCCCCCTATGAAGTAACTATCCCCTAGGAAGTAACAATCCTGTCTATGAAGTTACAATCCTGTCTATGAAGTCATATTCCTGTCTTGATGTCACTATCCTGTCTCTGAAGTCACAATCTTGTCTATGAAGTCACAATCCTTTCTATGAGGTCACAATCAAGTCTATGAAGTCACAGTGCTGTCTATGAATGCACAATCTTCTCAATGAAGTCACAATCATGTCTATGAGGTCAAAATCCTGTCTATGAGGTCACAATCCACCTATTAAATCACTATACCCCATGAAGTAACAGTACTGTTTATGATGTCACAATCCTATTTATGAAGTCCCAATCCTGTCTGTGAGGTCACAATCCTGTCTATCAAGTCACAATCCTGTCCATGAAGTCAATTTACTGTCTATCAAGTCACAAAAGTGTCTATGAGCTCACAATCCTGTCTATGAAGTCACAAACCACCTACTAAATAACAATGACCCATGAAGCTGCAATCATGTCTATGAAGTCACAATCCTGTTTATGAAGTCACCATTTGTCTAGGAAGCCACAATACTCTGTATGAAATCATAATACTGTCTATGAGGTAATAATCCTGCCTACGGATACAATCCTGTATATGAAGCCACGATTCTGGCTATGACGTCAAAATCCCCCCATGAAGTAACAATCCTCCCTATGAAGTCACAATCCTGTCTGTTAAGTAACAATCTGTCCATGACGGGAAAATGCAGCCATGAAATTGCAATTGTGTCTATAAACTCACAATCCTAACTATGTAGTAACAGTCTTGTTTATGAAGTCACAATCCTGTGTATGATGTAAAAATCCCGTCTATGAAGTTGCAATTCTCTCTATGGAGTCACAATCCTGTGTATGAAGTCACAATAGTGTGTATGAAGTCACTTTCCTGTCTATGAAGTCACAGTCCTGTCTATGAAGTCAAAATCCTTTCTATGAAATCAAAATCCTGTCTATGAAGGCACAATCTTGTCTATGAGGTCAAAATCATGTCTATGAAGTCACAATCCTGTCTATGCAGTCACAATGCTATCTATGAAGTCACAATGATGTCTTTGAGGTCACAATCCTGTCTTGAAGTCACAATCCTTTCTATGAGGTCACAATCATGTGTATGAAGTCACAATCCTGTCTATGAAGACACAGTACTGTCTATGAAGTCACTATCATCTCTATTTTGTCACAATCCTGTCTATGAAGTCAGAATCCACCTATTAAATAACTCTGCCCCATGAAGCATCAATCATGTCTATGAAGTCACAATCCTGTTTATTAAGTCACCATTTGTCTTTGAAGTCAACATTCTGTCTATGAGGTCACAATCCTGTCTTTGAAGTAATAATCCTGTCTACGGAGTCACAATCCTGTATATGAATCCACAAAACTGTCTATGAAATGAATATCCCTCCATGAAGTAACAAATTTCTTTATGAAGGCTCATTCCTCTCTCTGAAGTAACAATCCTGTCCATGAAGTGAAAATCCCGCCATGAAGTAGAAATTCTATGAAATCACAATGCTAACTATGTAGTAACAGTCTTGTTTATGAAGTCACAATCCTGTGTATGATGTAAAAATCCAGTCTATGAAGTTTCAATTCTCTCTATGGAGTCACAATCCTGTGTATGAAGTCACAATAGTGTGTATGAAGTCACTTGACTGTCTATGAAGTCACACTCCTACCTATGAAGTCACAATCCTCTCTTTGAAGTCACAATCCTGTCTATGATGTAACAATCCTGTCCATGAAGGGAAAATCCTGACATAAAATAGCAATTGTGTCTATAAAGTCACAATGCTAACTATGTAGTAACAGTCTTGTTTATGAAGTCATAATCCCATGTATGATGTAAAAATCCCATCTATGATGTTGCAATTCTCTCTATGGAGTCACAATCCTGTGTATGAAGTCACAATAGTGTGTATGAAGTCACATTCCGGTCTGTGAAGTCACAGTTCTGCCTATGAAGTTCCAATCCTTTCTATGAAGTCAGAATCCTGTCTATGAAGTCACAATCCTGTCTATGAGGTCACAATCATGTCTATGAAGTCACAATCCTGTCTATGAAGTCACAAGGCTGTCTATGAAGTCTCAATCATGTCTATGAGGTCACAATCCTTTCTATGAAGTCACAATCCTGTCTATGAAGTTTCAATCCTATCTATGAAGTCACAATCCTGTCTATGAGGTCACAATCATGTCTATGAAGTCACAATCTGGTCAATGAAGTCACAGTCCACCTATTAAATAACTCTGCCCCATGAAGCAACAATCCTGTCTATGATGTCACAATCCAGTTTATTAAGTCACCATTTGTCTATGAAGTCACAATCCTGTCTATGATGTCACAATCTTGTCTTTGAAGAAATAATCCTGTCTATGAAGTCACAATACTGTCTATGAAGTCACAATCCTGTCTATGAGGTCACAATCAAGTCTATGAACTCACACTGCTGTCTATGAATGCACAATCTTGTCGATGAAGTCACAATCATGTCTATGAGGTCTTAATCCTGTCTATGAGGTCACAATCCACCTAATAAATCACTCTGCCCCATGAAGTAACAGTACTGTTTATGATGTCACAATCCTATTTATGAAGTCCCAATCCTGTCTATGAGGTCACAATCCTGTCTATCAAGTCACAATCCTGTCCATGTAGTCACAATACTATCTATCAAGTCAAAAAAGTGTCTATGAGCTCACAATCCTGTCTATGAAGTCACAAACCACCTACTAAATAACTATGCCCCATGAAGCTACAATCCTGTCTATGAAGTCACAATCCTGTTTATGAAGTCACCATTTATCTAGGAAGCCACAATACTCTGTATGAAATCATAATACTGTCTATGAGGTAATAATACTGCCTACGGATACAATCCTGTATATGAAGCCACGATTCTGGCTATGACGTCAAAATCCCCCATGAAGTAACAATCCTCCCTATGAAGTCACAATCCTGTCTGTGAAGTAACAATCTGTCCATGAAAGGAAAATGCAGCCATGAAATTGCAATTGTGTCTATAAAGTCACAATCCTAACTATGTAGTAACAGTCTTGTTTATGAAGTCACAATCCTGTGTATGATGTAAAAATCCCGTCTATGAAGTTGCAATTCTCTCTATGGAGTCACAATCCTGTGTATGAAGTCACAATAGTGTGTATGAAGTCACTTTCCTGTCTATGAAGTCACAATCCTGTTTATTAAGTCACCATTTGTCTATGAAGTCACAATCCTGTCTATGAGGTCACAATCCTGTCTTTGAAGTAATAATCCTGTCTATGGAGTCACAATCCTGTATATGAATCCACAAAACTGTCTATGAAGTGAATATCCCCCCATGAAGTAACAAATTTCTTTATGAAATCTCATTCCTCTCTCTGAAGTAACAATCCTGTCCATGAAGTGAAAATCCCGCCATGAAGTAGCAATTCTGTCTATGAAGTCACAATGCTAACTATGTAGTAACAGTCTTGTTTATGAAGTCACAATTCTTTGTATGATGTAAAAATCCTGTCTATTAAGTTGCAATTCTCTCTATGGAGTCACAATCCTGTGTATGAAGTCACCATAGTGTGTATGAAGTCACATTCCTGTCTATGAAGTCACAGTCCTGCCTATGAAGTCACAATCCTTTGTATGAAGTCACAATCCTGTCGATGAAGTCACAGTCCTGTCTATGAGGTCACAATCATATCTACGAAGTCCCAATCCTGTCTATGAAGTCACAATCCTGTATATGAAGTCACAATCCACCAATTAAATCACTATGCCCCATGAAGTAACAGTACTGTTTATGATGTCACAACCCTGTTTATGAAGTCCGAATCCTGTCTATGAAGTCACAATCCTGTCTTGATGTCACAATCCTGTCTCTGTAATCACAATCCTGTCTATGAAGTCACAACCACCCTATGAAGTAACTATCCCGTATGAAGGAACAATGCTGTCTACGAAGTAACAATCCTTTCTATGAGGTCACAATCATGTCTATGAAGTCTCAAAGCTGTCTATGAAGTCACAATACTGTCGAAGTCACAATCATGTCTATGAGGTCACAATCCTGTCTATGAAGTCACAATCCACCTATTAAATCACTATGCTCCATGAAGTAACAGTCCTGTTTATGATGTCACAATCATGTTTATGAAGTCCCAATACTGTCTATGAGGTCACAATCATGCCTATGAGGTCACAATCCTGTCTATGAGGTCACAATCCTGTCTATGGAGTCACAATCCTGTATATGAATCCACAAAACAGTCTAAGAAGTGAATATCCCCCCATGAAGTAACAATCCTCTTTACGAAGTCACATTCCTGTCTATGAAGTAACAATCCTGTCCATGAAGTCAAAATCCCGCCATGAAGTAGCAATTCTGTCTATGAAGTCAAAATGCTAACTATGAAGTAAAAGTCTTCCTTATGAAGCCACGATCCTGTGTATGAAGTTACAATTCTATGGAGTCACAATCCTGTGTATGAAGTAACAATACTGTGTATAAAGTCACATTTCGGTCTATGAAGTCACATTCCTGTGTATGAAATCACAGTCCCCCTATGAAGTAACTACCCCTATGAAGTTACTATCCTGTCTATGAAGTTACAATCCTGTATATGAAATCACCGTCTTTCCATGAAGTCACAATACTATCTATGAAGTCACGATCCTGTCTATGATGTGTAAATCCCCCCATGTATTAACAATCCTGTCTATGAAGTCACAATCCTGTAAGAAGTAACAATCCTGTCTAAGAAGTCATGATCTTATGAAGTAACAACAGTGTCTATGAAGTGAGAATTCTTTCTTTGAAGTCACAAACCTGTCTATGTAATGAAAATTCCCCAATGAAGTATGAATCCTGACTGGGAAGTCATAATCCTGTCTATGGAGTCACAATCCTGTCTATAAAGTTACAAACCTTTCTATGAAGTCACAATTCAGTCTATGAAGTAACAATGATTTCTAGGAAGTCACAATCCTGTCTATGCAGTTAGAAATCGCCCTGAAATTACAATCTTGAGTATGAAATCAAATTCCTGTCTATGAAGTAACAATCATGTCTATGAAGTCACAATCCTGTCAATGAAGTCACAATATTGTCTATGAAGTAAAAATCCTATCTATGGAGTCACAATCCTGTCTATGAAGTCATAACACTGTGTATGAAGTTACAATTCTGTCTATGAATTCACAATCCTTTCTTGATGTCACAATCCTGTCTCTGAAGTCACAATCCTGTCTATGAAGTGACAACCACCCTATGAAGTAACTATCCCGTATGAAGTAACAATCCTGCCAATGAAGTAACAATCCTGTCTATGAATTCACAATCCTGTCTATGAAGTCACAATCCTGTCTAAGAGGTCACAATCTTGTCTATGAAGTCGCAATGCTGTGTATGAAGTCACAATAATTCGAAGAAGTCACAATCATGTCTATGAGGTCAAAATCCTGTCTATGAAGTCACAATCCACCTATTAAATCACTATGCCCCATGAAGTAACAGTACTCTTTATGATGTCACAATCCTGTTTATGAAGTTCCAATCCTGTATGAGGTCACAATCCTGTCTATCAATTCACAATCCTGTCTATGAAGTCACAATACTGTCTATCAATTCACAACAGTGTCTATGAGGTCATAATCCTGTCTATGAAGTCACAAACCACCTATTAAATAACTATGCCCCATGAAGCAACAATCTTGTCGATGAAGTCACAATCCAGTTTATGAGGTCACCATTTGTCTAGGAGGTCACAATCCTCTGTATGAAATCATAATCCTGTCTATGAGGTAATAATCCTATCTATGGATACAATCCTGTATATGAAGCCACGATCCTGTCTATGACGTGAAAATCCCCCCTTGAAGTAACAATCCTCTCTATGGAGTCACATTCCTTTCTATGAAGTAACAATCCTGTCCATAAAGTGAAAATCCCGCCATGAAGTAGTAATTCTGTCTATAAAGTCCCAATGCTAACTATGAAGTAAAAGTCGTCCTTATGAAGTAACAATCCTGTGTATGAAGTTACAATTCTGTCTATGGAGTCACAATCCTGTGTATGAAGTAACAATACTGTGTATAAAGTCACATTTCTGTCCATGAAGTCACATTCCTGTGTATGAAATCACAGTCCCCCTATGAAGTAACTATCCCCTATGAAGTAACAATCCTCTCTATGTAGTTACAATCCTGTCTATGAGTTCACAATCCTATCTTAATGTCACAATCCTGTCTCTGAAATCACAATCCTGTCTATGAAGTCATAACCACCCTATGAAGTAACTATCCCTTATGAAGTAAAAATGCTGTCTATGAAGTAACAATCCTGTCTATGAAGTCACAATCCTGTCTATGAGGTCACAATCATGACTATGAAGTCACAATGCTATCTATGAAGTCACAATCTTGTCTATGAAGTCACAATCCACCTATTAAATCACTATTCCCCCTTGAAGTAACAGTACTGTTTATGACGTCACAATCCTGTTTATGAAGTCCGAATCCTGTCTATGAGGTCACACTCCTGTATATCAATTCACAATCCTGTCTATGAAGTCACAATACTATCCAGTCACAAAAGTGTCTATGAGGTCACAATCCTGTCTATGAAGTCACAAACCACCTATTAAATAACTATGCCCCATGAAGCAACAATCCTGTCTATGAAGTCACAATCCTGTTTATGAAGTCACCATTTGTTTAGGAAGTCACAATCCTCTGTATGAAATCATAATCCTGTCTATGAGGTTATAATCCTGTCTATGGATACAATCCTGTATATGAAGCCCCCATCCTGTCTATGACGTTAAAATCCCCCTATGAAGTAACAATCCTCTCTATGAAGTCACAATCCTGTCTATGAAGTAACAATCCTGTCCATGAAGGGAAAATCCATCCATGAAATTGCAATTGTGTCTATAAAGTCACAATGCTAACTATGTAGTAACTGTCTTGTTTATGAAGTCACAATCCTGTGTATGATGTAAAAATCCAGTTAATGAAGTTGCAATTCTTTCTATTGAGTCACAATCCTGTGTATGAAACACAATAGTGTGTATGAAGTCACATTCCTGTCTATGAAGTCACAGTCCTGCCTATGAAGTCACAATGCTTTCTATGAAGTCACAATCCTGTCTATAAAGTCACAATCCTGTGTATGAAGTCACAATCCTGTCTATGAAGTCACAATGCTGTCTATGAAGTCACAATCACGTCTATGAGGTCACAATCCTGTCTATGAAGTCACAATCCTGTCTATGAGGTCACAATCATGTCTATGAAGTCAGAATCCTGTCTTTGAAGTCACAACCACCCTATGAAGTAACTTTCCCGTATGAAATAACAATCCTGTCTATGAAGTAACAATCCTGTCTATGAAGTCACTGTCCTGTCTTTGAGGTCACAATCATGTCTATGAAGTCACAATGCTGTCTATGAATTCACAATACTGTCGATGATGTCACAATCATGTCTATGAGGTAACAATCCTGTCTATGAAGTCACAAAGCACCTATTAAGTAACTATGCCCCATGAAGCAACAATCCTGTCTATGAAGTCACAATCCTGTTTATGAAGTCACCATTTGTCTTGGAAGTCACAATCCTCTGTATGAAATCATAATCCTGTGTATGAGGTAATAATCCTGTCTATGGATACAATCCTGTATATGAAGCCACGATCCTATGACGTGAAAATCCCCCCATGAAGTAACAATCCTCTCTATGAAGTCACAATCCTGTCAATGAAGTAACAATCCTGTCCATGAAGGGAAAAAAACAGCCATGAAATTGCAATTGTGCCTATGAAGTCACAATGCTAACTACGTAGTAACAGTATTGTTTATGCAGTCACAATCCTGTCTATGATGTCACAATCCTGTCTTTGAAGTAATAATCCTGTCTATGGAGTCACAATCCTGTATATGAATCCACAAAACTGTCTAAAAAGTGAATATCCCCCCATGAAGTAACAATCCTCTCTATGAAGTCACAATCCTGTCAATGAAGTAAAAATCATGTCCATGAAGGGAAAAAACCAGCCATGAAATTGCAATTGTGCCTATGAAGTCACAATGCTAACTACGTAGTAACAGTCTTTTTTATGCAGTCACAATCCTGTCTATGATGTCACAATCCTGTCTTTGAAGTAATAATCCTCTCTATGGAGTCACTATCCTGTATATGAATCCACAAAACTGTCTATGAAGTGAAATCCCCCAATGAAGTGACAATCCTCTTTATGAAGTCACATTCCTGTCTATGAAGTAACAATCCTGTCCATGAAGTGAAAATCCCGCCATAAAGTAGCAATTCTGTCTATGAAGTCACAATGCTAACTATGAAGTAAAAGTCTTCCATATGAAGTCACAATCCTGTGTATGAAGTTACAATTCTGTCTATGGAGCCACAATCCTTTGGATGAAGTAACAATACTGTGTATAAAGTCACATTTCTATGAAGTGACATTCCTGTGCATGAAATCACAGTCCCCCTATGAAGTAATTATCCCCTAGGAAGTAACAATCCTGTCTATGAAGTTACAATCCTGTCTATGAAGTCATATTCCTGTCTTGATGTCACTATCCTGTCTCTGAAGTCACAATCCTGTCTATGAAGTCACAATCCTTTCTATGAGGTCACAATCCTGTCTATCAAGTCACAATCCTGTCCATGAAGTCACAATACTGTCTATCAAGTCACAAAAGTGTCTATGAGCTCACAATCCTGTCTATGAAGTCACAAACCACCTACTAAATAACAATGCCCCATGAAGCTACAATCCTGTCTATGAAGTCACAATCCTGTTTATGAAGTCACCATTTGTCTAGGAAGCCACAATACTCTGTATGAAATCATAATACTGTCTATGAGGTAATAATCCTGTCTATGGATACAATCCTGTCTATGAAGCCACAATCCTGTCTATGATGTGAAAATCCCCCCATGAAGTAACAATCCTCTCTATGAAGTCCCAATCCTGTCTATGAAGTAACAATCCTGTCCTTGAAGGGAAAATCCAGCCATGAAATTGCAATTGTGTCTATGAAGTCACAATGCTAACTATGTAGTAACAGTCTTGTTTATGAAGTCACAATCCTGTGTATGATGTAAAAATCCCGTCTATGAAGTTGCAATTCTCTCTATGGAGTCACAATCCTGTGTATGAAGTCACAATAGTGTGTATGAAGTCACAATCCTGTCTATGAAGTCACAATCCTGTCTGTGAAGTCACAATGCTGTCTATGAAGTCACAATCATGTCTATGAGGTCACAATCATGTCTATGAAGCCACAATCCTGTCCATGAAGTCACAGTACGGTCTCTTAAGTCACTATCATGTCTATTTGGTCACAATCCTGTCTAAGATGTCACACTCCACTTATTAAATAACTCTGCCCCATGAAGCAACAATCCTGTCTATGAAGTCACAATCCTGTTTCTTAAGTCACCATTTGTCTATGAAGTCACAATCCTGTCTATGAGGTCACAATCCTGTCTTTGAAATAATAATACTGTCTATGGAGTCACAATCCTGTATATGAATCCACAAAACTGTCTATGAAGTGAATATCCCCCCATGAAGTAACAATCCTCTTTATGAAGTCACATTCCTGTCTATGAAGTAGCATTCCTGTCCATGAAGTGAAAATCCCACCATGAAGTAGCAATTCTGTCTATGAAGTCACAATGCTAACTATGAAGTAAAAGTCTTTCTTATGAAGTCACAATCCTGTGTATGAAGTTACAATTCTGTCTATGGAGTCACAATCCTGTGTATGTTGTAACAATACTGTGTATACAGTCACATTTCTGTCTATGAAGTCACATTCCTGTGATTGAAATGACAGTCCCCCTATGAAGTAACTATCCCCTATGAAGTAACAATCCTGTCTATGAAGTTACAATCCTGTATATGAAATCAACGTCTGTCTATGAAGTCACAATACTATCTATGAAGTAACAATCCTGTCTATGAAGTCACAATCATGTCTATGAAGTCACGATCTTGTCTATGAAGTGAAAATTCCCCCATGTATTAACAATCCTCTCCATGAAGTCACAATCCTGTAAGAACAATAATTCTGTCTAAGAAGTCATGATCCTATGAAGTAACAACACTGTCTATGAAGTGAGAATGCTTTCTTTGAAGTCACAAACCTGTCTATGAAGTGAAAATTCCCCAATGAAGTATGAATCCTGACTGGGAAGTCATAATCCTGTCTATGGAGTCACAATCCTATGAAGTGACAAACCTTTCTATGAAGTCACAATTCAGTCTATGAAGTAACAATGCTCTCTAGGAAGTCACAATCCTGTCTATGAAGTTACAAATCGTCCTGAAATTACAATCTTGAGTATGAAGTCAAATTCCTGTCTATGAAGTAACAAACCTGTGTTGAAGTCACAATCCTGTCTATGAAGTCACAATATTGTCTATGAAGTAATAATCCTATCTATGGAGTCACAATCCTGTCTATGAAGTCATAACCCTGTGTATAAAGTTACAATCATGTCTATGAAGTCACAATCCTGTCTTTTTTTTTTATTTTTTTTTATTTTTCGCTTAAAGTATTACAAAGGGTATTACATAAGTGTCCTTTTTTCCCCCCCGCCCTTGACAAACCCCTACCCTCCCTTACCCCCCAGTGTCTTATGTCCATTAGTTATGCTTATATGCATGCATACAAGTCCTTCGGTTGAACTCTTACTCCCCTCCCTCCTGCCCCCCAACTCTCTCTGGCCTTCCCACTGTAGTTTGACAATCAGTTTGAGGCAGCTCTGCCTCTGTATCTATTATTGTTCAAAAGTTTGTAATGGTCTTTATTATCCATGAATGAGTGAGATCATGTGGTATTTTTCCTTCATTGACTGGCTTGTTTCACTTAGCATAATGCTCTCCAGTTCCATCCATGATGTTGCAAATGGTAGGAGTTCCTTCTTTTTAACAGCAGCATAGTATTCCATCGTGTAGATGTACCACAGTTTTCTAATCCATTCATCTACTGATGGGCACTTAGGCTGTTTCCAGATCTTAGCTATGGTGAATTGTGCTGCTATGAACATCTGGTTACATATATCCTTCTGATTGGTGTTTCTGGTTTCTTGGGATATATTCCTAGTAGTGGGATCACAGGGTCAAATGGGAGTTCCATTTCCAATTTTTTGAGGAACCTCCATACTGCCTTCCATAGTGGCTGCACCAGTCTGCATTCCCACCAGCAGTGCACAAGTGTTCCTTTTTCTCCACATCCTCTCCAGCACTTGTCGTTTGTTGATTTGTTGATGGTGGCCATTCTGACAGGTGTGAGATGGTACCTCATTGTTGTTTTGATTTGCATCTCTCGGATGATTAGTGACTTTGAGCATGTTTTCATATGCCTCTTGGCTTTCTGAATGTCCTCTTTTGAAAGGTGTCTATTAAGATCCTTTGCCCATTTTTTGATTGGATTGTTTATCTTCTTTTTGTTAAGTTGTATGAGTTCCCTATAAATTTTGGAGATTAAGCCCTTATCAGATATGACGTTGGCAAATATGTTTTCCCAAGAGGTGGGTTTTCTTGTTGTTTTGTTGATGGTTTCTTTTGCTGTGCAGAAGCTTTTTATTTTGATGTAGTCCCATTTGTTCAGTTTCTCTTTAGTTTCAACTGCCCTAGGAGCTGTATCAGTGAAGAAATTGTTTTGGAATAAGTCTGAGATTTTGTTGCCTTTGTATTCTTCTAGAATTTTTATGGTTTCCTGTCGTACATTTAAGTCCTTTATCCATTTTGAGTTTATTCTTGTGTATGGTGTAAGTTGGTGGTCTAGTTTCATTTTCTTGCATATATCTGTCCAATTTTCCCAACACCATTTATTGAAGAGACTGTCTTGGCTCCATTGTATGTTCTTGCCTCCTTTGTCAAAAATTAATTGAGCATATTGGTTCGGGCTAATTTCTGGACTCTCTATTCTATTCCACTGGTCTATATGTCTGTTCTTGTGCCAGTACCAGGCAGTTTTGAGAACAGTGGCTTTGTAATACAGTTTGATATCTGGCATTGAGATCCCACCTACTTTGTTCTTTCTCAGGATCGCTGCAGCTATTCGGGGTCTTTTTTTATTCCAGGTGAATTTTTGGAGAGTTCGTTCTAGATCTTTGAAGAAGGCCATTGGTATTTTAATGGGAAGTGCGTTGAATTTATAGATTGCTTTGGGTAGTATGGACATTTTAATGATGTTGATTCTACCAATCCAAGAACATGGTATGTTCTTCCATCTGTTTATGTCTTCCTCTATCTCTTTTTTCAACGTCTTGTAGTTTTCTGAGTAGAGGTCTTTAACCTCTTTAGTTAAGTTTATTCCTAGGTATCTTAATTTTTTTGGTGCGATGGTAAATGGGATTGTTTTTCTAATCTCTCTTTCTGAAAGTTCACTATTGGTGTATAGAAATGCCTCAGATTTCTTGGGGTTAATTTTGTATCCTGCTACATTGCCAAATTCATGTATTAAGTCTAGTAGCTTTTTGATGGAGTCTCTAGGGTTTTGTATGTATAATATCATGTCATCTGCAAATAAGGACAGTTTTACTTCCTCTTTTCCAATTTGGATGCCTTTTATTTCTTCTTCTTGCCTAATTGCAATGGCTAATACTTCCAGTACTATGTTGAACAGGAGTGGTGAGAGTGGGCATCCCTGTCTTGTTCCTGTTCTTAGGGGAAATGGTGTTAGTTTTTGTCCATTGAGTATGATGTTGGCTGTGGGCCTGTCATATATGGCTTTTATTATGTTGAGGTATGATCCTTCTATTCCCACCTTGCTGAGAGTTTTTATCAAAAATGGGTGTTGGATTTTGTCGAATGCTTTTTCTGCATCAATTGATATGACCATGTGGTTTTTTTCTTTCAATTTGTTTATGTGATGTATCACATTTATTGATTTACGGATGTTGTACCATCCTTGCATCTCTGGGATAAATCCTACTTGGTCATGGTGTATGATCCTTCTGATGTACTGCTGGATCCGATTTGCTAAGATTTTGTTGAGGATTTTGGCATCTATGTTCATGAGGGATATTGGCCTGTAATTCTCTTTCATTGTGATGTCTTTACCTGGTTTTGGTATTAGGGTGATGCTGGCTTCATAGAATGAGCTTGGAAGTGTTCCTTCCTCTTGAATTTTTTGTAGTAGTCTGAGGAGGGTAGGTTTTAGTTCTTCCTTGAATGTTTGGTAGAACTCCCCTGTGAAACCGTCTGGCCCTGGGCTTTTGTTTGCTGGAAGCTTTCTGATGACTGCTTCAATTTCTTCCATAGTTATTGGCCTATTGAGGTTTTTAGATTCTTCCTGATTGAGTTTTGGAATGTTGTATTTTTCTAGGAATTTGTCCATTTCCTCCAGGTTGTCTAGTTTGTTGGAGTAGAGTTGCCCGTAGTATTGTTTAACAATCATTTGTATTTCTGTGGGGTCTGTTGTTATTTCGCCTCTATCATTTCTGATTTGGTTTATTTGGGACCTTTCTCTTTGCTTCTTGGTGAGCCTGGCGAGGGGTTTGTCAATCTTGTTTATCCTTTCAAAGAACCAGCTCTTGGTTTCATTGATTTTCTGTATTGTTTTTTTGGTCTCTATGTCATTGATTTCTGCTCTAATCTTTATTATCTCCTTCCTTCTGCTCACTCTGGGGTTTTCTTGTTGCTCTCTTTCTAATTCTTTGAGTTGTAGAGTTAGATGATTAACTACCATTTTTTCTTGTTTTTTGAGATAGGCCTGTAGAGCTATAAACTTCCCTCTCAGGACTGCTTTCATTGTGTCCCAGAGGTTTTGGATTGTTGTGTTTTCATTGTCATTAGTGTCCAGGATGTTTTTAATTTCTTCTTTGATGTCATTGGTAACCCAATCAATATTTAATAACATGCTATTCAGCTTCCAAGTGTTTGAGTATTTTGGGTTGTTTTTATTGTAGTTTATTTCTAACATTATGCCATCGTGGTCTGAGAAGATGCTTTTTATGATCTCAATCTTCTTGAATTTGTGGAGACTTTGCTTGTGACCCAATATGTGGTCTATTTTTGAATATCTCCCATGAGCACCTGAGAGGAATGTATATTCCGCAGCTGTGGGGTGTAGTGTTCTGAAGATGTCAATTAAGTCCATCTGATCTAGTGAGTCATTTAGGATTGCTGTTTCTTTGCTGATTGTTTGTCTAGCGGATTTATCCAGTGATGTCAATGGTGTATTAAAGTCCCCTACTATGAATGTGTTATTGTCGATATCTCCCCTGATATCTTCCAGAAGTTTTCTTATGTATGTAGGTGCTCCTGCATTGGGTGCATATATGTTTACCAGGGTTATATCTTCTTGTTGTATTGATCCCTTTAGTATTATGAAGTGGCCTTCCTTATCTGTGGTTATGGCCTTCACTTTGAGATGTATTTTGTCAGATATAAGTATTGCTACCCCAGCTTTCTTTTCCTTTCCATTTGCGTGAAAGATATTTTTCCATCCCTTCACTTTCAGTCTGTGTGAGTCCTTTCCAATGAGGTGGGTCTCTTGTAGACAGCAGATGTATGGGTCATGTTTTTTTATCCATTCAGCCACTCGATGTCTTTTATTTGGAGCATTTAGTCCATTTACATTTAAAGTTATTATTGAAAGGTACTTGTTTGTAGCCATTTCTTTTTTGTGTGTGTGTGTGGCTGTTTTCTTTCTGAGCTTGATATTTCTTCTTTTACACCAGTCCCTTTAGCATTTCTTGCATGGCTGGCTTGGTGGTGATAAACTCCCTTAGCCCTTTTTTGTCTGTGAAGCTTCTTATTTCCCCTTCAATTTTGAATGATAGCCTTGCTGGATAGAGTATTCTTGGATTCAGTCCTTTGCTTTGCATTACTTTGTAGATTTCCGTCCATTCTTTTCTGGCCTGATGTGTTTCTGTTGAGAAATCATTTGATAATCTAATGGGAGATCCCTTGTATGTTACTTTCCGTCTCTCTCTTGCAGCCTGTAAGATTCTCTCTTTATCCTGAACATTTGCCATGGTAATTATGATGTGTCTTGGTGTGGGTCTTTTCGGGTTCACCTTGTTTGGGACTCTCTGGGCTTGTGTGACTTTTTTCTTCCCCACCTCAGGGAAGTTTTCTGATATTATTTCTTCGAATAGGTTTTCTAATCCATGTTCATCTTTCTGTTGTTCTGGTACCCCTATTATTCGTATGTTGCTTCGTTTCATGTTGTCCCAAAGTTCCCTTAGGCTCTCCTCCTGTCTTTTAATTTTTTTCTCCATTTGCAGTACAGTTTGAGTGTGTTTTGCTTCCTTGTCTTCTAATTCACTGATTCGGTCCTCCGCTTCTCCCAGTCTACTGTTGATACTTTCAATGGTGTTTTTTATTGCAGCTAAGTCGCTCTTCATTTCTTCTTGGGACTTACTTAAGTTGTTGATTTTTTCATCTGTTTCTTCTAGCTTCTTGCATACGTAGTTGAGTTTTTCATCTGTTTCTTCTTGCTTCTTGAACATCTGGTGCATGTACTCTAGGAACCTTATTCTGAATTCTTTTTCCGTCATGTTGCATATCTCTGTCTCACTTAGCTGCTTTTCTGGCGAGTCCTCCTTTTCTTTCCTTTGGGGGTTTCTTTGTCTACCCATGTTTGATCTCACTGACATTACTAGTTGTTGAATCGTTCAGTGGCTGGACCCTGGGTGGCAGTGGCTGCTCCCTGGGTGGCAGTGGCTGCTCCCTGGGTGGCAGTGGCTCCTCGGTCTGTGGTTGCTCCTTGGGCGGTTGTGGTAGCAGCGGCTCCTCTGTTGATAGCAGGGCCTCTGATGGGTGCTGTTCACAGTTGTGGTGGCTCTTCTGGCTGGTGGAGGGAGGCTTCAGACGCAGCAACTGTTCCCCAGGCAGAGCGTGTGGTGATCAGGAGGCCGCTGTTGCTTGAATCTGTTGCGTTGATTTAGAGGCACAAAATACAACACAACAAGGCACAACGTACCAGGCACTGAACACTATTGTATTTACGATATTACTAACCCCAAATAAAGGTGGCCACCCGAGCTAAGAGAGTTGGGAGATAAGGGGGAAAGAAGAGAAAAAGGTAGAAGAGAAAAAAGAAAGAAAGAAAAAAAAAGGAGTGCAAAAATGAGATTGGAAAAGGGAGGGGAAAAAGAGGAGGAAAAAAAGAAAAAAAAAGAAAAAAAAAAGAAGAAGAAAAAAAGTAAGAGAGAAAAGAGAGTGAAGTGTAAAAGGGGGAGAGACTATTTATGTGAGGAGAAAACTCCTATAGGTCCGCCACTAATAACAACAAATTGCAGCAACAGATTCCTGGAGATGAATACAAACTACAAACAACCAATGATATCAAGCGACGCAAGGGGACAGAGAAGCGCAGAAATAACCGGGGGGGCGGGGGGGAGAGGGAGGGGCAGGAAAATAAAAAGAATAAGCAGTCTAACCTCACAAACGATCAAAAAAAGAAAAACAATATACTCGTCAATCAGGCAAACAACGATAAAACAATAGAGAGAGAAAAGAAGAAGAAGAGAGAGAAAAAAATGGATAGTGAAGGAAGATAAGGGAAAGGTGTATAAGGATTTAGAACAGGGGATTGGACATAGGATATTTAAGCCGGGTTAAATTTTGACAGAGGGTAAAAAGAGTAGGGAAGATCTAAAGCTGGAGTAGGGTAAGAGAAACAGGACAGCAAAAGGGAAAAAGTGGGGAAGATTGTTTAGCACAGAGGCAAATTGAGGTAGAGAAAAATGTTGCTAAAGGAACGATGAAAATAGAATGGAGAACATTAGTCCCAAAATAAAATAAAGACAAGATAAGATGACACTTTAAAAACTGGTAAAATGGTAGCGGTAATAATACTAGTTAAAAATAAAAATGTAGTAGCTGAAAGGGCAAAATCGGGTGATGGAGAAAAAGAAAAAAAGAAAAAAAAAAAAGAAAAAAGAAAAGAAAAAGAAAAATGTTTTCTTAGTTAAAAGGAGAAAAAGTAATTTAAAAAAATAAAAATAAAAATGTGCATTAATGCAGGTGCTTCAGATCTTCTACTCTTCTTATTGGCATGCCTGGCATTCAGGAGAATGTTGACTTTCCCTCTGATACACTGTTCCTCCTTGTTGCAAGCCACAGTCCTTAATGCCTTATCTGTATTTATAGAGGAGTCAGTTCGTGGCTCTGCCTCTGGGTGGCAGTGTGTCTGGGTTGACCTCCGAGGCTATAAGTTCTCTCCAACCAGTTCTCTATTGTACCTGAACCAGCTCCGCCCAGAGGTGGTTCCCCCGGCGCCACTCCCAGCTCTGTTTCCCAGGCTCCCCAAAATCAATCTTCCCCTACAAGCTCTGCTAGTGACCCCAACTGGGCACTCACATGCACTGGGCTCAACAATCAAACTCACAGAAGTAAGAGGAAGTATGTAAACTAGAGCCTGGGAAGCTGTTCGAACTCGCAGGGTTCCACCCTCCAGAACCGCGCGGAGTGTCTGCGCGCGCTCAAGCCCCTGGCCACAACAAGTAGCCGGCTATCAGGGAAACTCTGAGGCAGCCCTTTTGTCCAGTCCAACTATGGGCTCATTTATAGTGTTACCTTCTGGCAGCAGCCCTGCGGGAGCCCTCCCCACTTGCGAGACACGCTGGCCTCTATAGGCACGGATTTTGGAGAGCGCAGATTTTGGCGGACGCAGATTTCCCCCTGTGCCCGCGCGCGCGTTCCTCGCTCCAACCTGAACTGCGAACCGCACCTTTGAGGTAAGTCTAACCTTTCCGTGGAGGGGTGCAGGTCTCCCCTTGGCTCTTGCAGTCGCGCTGTTTGCGAATTGTTGCCTCCGGGTTAGTAGCCGATCTCTGGATGCTGGTAAACGCTGCCTGAGATGGCGCGGTCTCGCCCCTGCGCTGGCGCCCAGAGGGAGGTTTCAGCCTCAATCTCTAACCATCCGCATTTTTTGGGAGTTTTCTGTCTTTCCTGGCTGCAGACTGTCTCTCAGCTGAACCTCCCCAGCTTGATCGGGCTGATTGTTACCCGTTTCAGCTGCTCGCCCCTATCTGGTCTGGGACGAAGCACCAACACTTCCGTCTAAGCCTCCGCCATTTTCTCTGGAATCCACAATCCTGTCTTGATGTCACAATCCTGTCTCTGAAATCACAATCCTGTCTTTGAAGTCACAACCACCCTATGAAGTAACTATCCCGTATGAAATAAGAATCCTGTCTTTGAAGTACCAATCCTGTCTATGAAGTCACTATCCTGTCTATGAGGTCACAATCATTCTATGAAGTCACAATGCTGTCTATGAAGTCACAATACTGTCGATGAAGTCACAATCATGTCTATGAGGTAACAATCCTGTCTATGAAGTCACAAACCACCTATTAAATTACTATGCCCCTTGAAGCAACAAACCTGTCTATGAAGTCACAATCCTGTTTATGAAGTCACCATTTGTCTAGGAAGTCACCATCCTCTGTATGAAATCGTAATCCTGTCTATGAGGTAATAATCCTGTCTATGTATACAATCCTGTATATGAAGCCACGATCCTGTCTATGACGTGAAAATCTCCCCATGAAGTCACAATCCTCTCTATGAATTAACAATCCTGTCCATGAAGGGAAAAATCCAGCCATGAAATAGCAATTGTGTCTATAAAGTCACAATGCTAACTATGTAGTAACAGTCTTGTTTATGAAGTCACAATCCTGTGTAAGATGTAAAAATCCCGTCTATGAAGTTGCAATTATCTCATTGAGTCACAATCCTGTGTATGAAGTAACAATCGTGTGTATGAAGTCACATTCCTGTCTATGAAGTCACAGTCCTGTCTATGAAGTAACAATCATGACTATGAGGTCACAATCCTGTCTATGAAATAATAATCCTGTCTATGGAGTCACAATCCTGTATATGAATCCACAAAACTGTCTATGAAGTGAATATCCCCCCATGAAGTAACAATCCTCTTTATGAAGTCACATTCCTGTCTATGAAGTAGCAATCCTGTCCATGAAGTGAAAATCCCGCCATGAGGTAGCAATTCTGTCTATGAAGTCACAATGCTAACTATGAAGTAAAAGTCTTCCTTATGAAGTCACAATCCTGTGTATGACGTTACAATTCTGTCTATGGAGTCTCAATCCTGTGTATGTAGTAACAATATTGTGTATAAAGTCACATTTCTGTCTATGAAGTCACATTCCTGTGTTTGAAATCAGAGTCCCCCTATGAAGTAACTATCCCCTATGAAGTCACAATCCTGTCTATGAAGTTACAATCCTGTATATAAATTCACCGTCTGTCTATGAAGTCACAATACTATCTATGAAGTAACAATCCTGTCTATGAATTCACAATCATGTCTATGAAGTCACGATCCTGTCTATGAAGTGAAAATCCCCCTATGTATTAACAATCCTCTCCATGAAGTCACAATCCTGTTAGAAGTAACAATTCTCTCTAAGAAGTCATGATCCTATGAAGTAACAACACTGTCTATGAAGTTAGAATGCTTTCTTTGAAGTCTCAAACCTGTCTATGAAGTGAAAATTCCCCAATGAAGTATGAATCCTGACTGGGAAGTCATAATCCTGTCTATGGAGTCACAATTCAGTCTATGAAGTAACAATGCTCTCTAGGAAGTCACAATCCTGTCTATGAAGTTACAAATCATCCTGAAATTACAATCTTGATTATGAAGTCAAATTCCTGTCTATGAAGTAACAATCCTGTCTATGAAGTCACAATCCTGTCTATGAAGTCACAATGTTTCTATGAAGTAATAATCCTATCTATTGAGTCACAATCCTGTCTATGAAGTCATAACCCTGTGTATGAAGTTACAATCCTGTCTATGAAGTCACAATCCTGTCTTGATGTCACAATCCTGTCTCTGAAGTCACAATCCTGTCTTTGAAGTCACAACCACCCTATGAAGTAACTGTCCCGTATGAAATAACAATCCTGTCTATGAAGTAACAATCCTGTCTATGAAGTCACTATCCTGTCTTTGAGGTCACAATCATGTCTATGAAGTCACAATGCTGTCTATGAATTCACAATACTGTCGATGATGTCACAATCATGTCTATGAGGTAACAATCCTGTCTATGAAGTCACAAACCACCTATTAAGTAACTATGCCCCATGAAGCAACAATCCTGTCTATGAAGTCACAATCCTGTTTATGAAGTCACCATTTGTCTTGGAAGTCACAATCCTCTGTATGAAATCATAATCCTGTGTATGAGGTAATAATCCTGTCTATGGATACAATCCTGTATATGAAGCCACGATCCTATGACGTGAAAATCCCCCCATGAAGTAACAATCCTCTCTATGAAGTCACAATCCTGTCAATGAAGTAACAATCCTGTCCATGAAGGGAAAAAAACAGCCATGAAATTGCAATTGTGCCTATGAAGTCACAATGCTAACTACGTAGTAACAGTATTGTTTATGCAGTCACAATCCTGTCTATGATGTCACAATCCTGTCTTTGAAGTAATAATCCTGTCTATGGAGTCACAATCCTGTATATGAATCCACAAAACTGTCTAAAAAGTGAATATCCCCCCATGAAGTAACAATCCTCTCTATGAAGTCACAATCCTGTCAATGAAGTAAAAATCATGTCCATGAAGGGAAAAAAACAGCCATGAAATTGCAATTGTGCCTATGAAGTCACAAGGCTAACTACGTAGTAACAATCTTTTTTATGCAGTCACAATCCTGTCTATGATGTCACAATCCTGTCTTTGAAGTAATAATCCTCTCTATGGAGTCACTATCCTGTATATGAATCCACAAAAATGTCTATGAAGTGAAATCCCCCAATGAAGTGACAATCCTCTTTATGAAGTCACATTCCTGTCTATGAAGTAACAATCCTGTCCATGAAGTGAAAATCCCGCCAGGAAGTAGCAATTCTGTCTATGAAGTCACAATGCTAACTATGAAGTAAAAGTCTTCCATATGAAGTCACAATCCTGTGTATGAAGTTACAATTCTGTCTATGGAGCCACAATCCTTTGCATGAAGTAACAATACTGTGTATAAAGTCACATTTCTATGAAGTGACATTCCTGTGCATGAAATCACAGTCCCCCTATGAAGTAACTATCCCCTAGGAAGTAACAATCCTGTCTATGAAGTTACAATCCTGTCTATGAAGTCATATTCCTGTCTTGATGTCACTATCCTGTCTCTGAAGTCACAATCCTGTCTATGAAGTCACAATCCTTTCTATGAGGTCACAATCCTGTCTATCAAGTCACAATCCTGTCCATGAAGTCACAATACTGTCTATCAAGTCACAAAAGTGTCTATGAGCTCACAATCCTGTCTATGAAGTCACAAACCACCTACTAAATAACAATGCCCCATGAAGCTACAATCCTGTCTATGAAGTCACAATCCTGTTTATGAAGTCACCATTTGTCTAGGAAGCCACAATACTCTGTATGAAATCATAATACTGTCTATGAGGTAATAATCCTGCCTACGGATACAATCCTGTATATGAACCACGATTCTGGCTATGACGTCAAAATCCCCCCATGAAGTAACAATCCTCCCTATGAAGTCACAATCCTGTCTGTGAAGTAACAATCTGTCCATGAAGGGAAAATGCAGCCATGAAATTGCAATTGTGTCTATAAAGTCACAATGCTAACTATGTAGTAACAGTCTTGTTTATGGAGTCACAATCCTGTGTATGAAGTCACAATAGTGTGTATGAAGTCACTTTCCTGTCTATGAAGTCACAATCCTGTCTATGAAGTCAAAATCCTTTCTATGAAATCAAAATCCTGTCTATGAAGGCACAATCTTGTCTATGAGGTCAAAATCATGTCTATGAAGTCACAATCCTGTCTATGCAGTCACAATGCTGTCTATGAAGTCACAATGATGTCTTTGAGGTCACAATCCTGGCTTGAAGTCACAATCCTTTCTATGAGGTCGCAATCATGTGTATGAAGTCACAATCCTGTCTATGAAGACACAGTACTGTCTATGAAGTCACTATCATCTCTATTTTGTCACAATCCTGTCTATGAAGTCACAATCCACCTATTAAATAACTCTGCCCCATGAAGCATCAATCATGTCTATGAAGTCACAATCCTGTTTATTAAGTCACCATTTGTCTATGAAGTCAAAATCCTGTCTATGAGGTCACAATCCTGTCTTTGAAGTAATAATCCTGTCTATGGCGTCACAATCCTATATATGAATCCACAAAACTGTCTATGAAGTGAATATCCCCCCGTGAAGTAACAAATTTCTTTATGAAGTCTCATTCCTCTCTCTGAAGTAACAATCCTGTCCATGAAGTGAAAATCCCGCCATGAAGTAGCAATTCTGTCTATGAAGTCACAATGCTAACTATGTAGTAACAGTCTTGTTTATGAAGTCACAATCCTTTGTATGATGTAAAAATCCTGTCTATGAAGTTGCAATTCTCTCTATGGAGTAACAATCCTGTGTATGAAGTCACCATAGTGTGTATGAAGTCACATTCCTGTCTATGAAGTCACAGTCCTGCCTATGAAGTCACAATCCTCTCTATGAAGTCACAATCCTGTCGATGAAGTCACAATCCTGTCTATGAGGTCACAATCATGTCTTCAAAGTCCCAATCCTGTCTATGAAGTCACAATCCTGTATATGAAGTCACAATCCACCTATTAAATCACTATGCCCCATGAAGTAACAGTACTGTTTATGATGTCACAATCCTGTTTATGAAGTCCGAATCCTGTCTATGAAGTCACAATCCTGTCTTGATGTCACAATCCTGTCTCTGTAGTCACAATCCTGTCTATGAAGTCACAACCACCCTATGAAGTAACTATCCCGTATGAAGGAACAATCCTGTCTACGAAGTAACAATCCTTTCTATGAGGTCACAATCATGTCTATGAAGTCTCATTGCTGTCTATGAAGTCACAATACTGTCGAAGTCACAATCATGTCTATGAGGTCGCAATCCTGTCTATGAAGTCACAATCCACCTATTAAATCTCTATGCTCCATGAAGTAACAGTCCTGTTTATGATGTCCCAATCATGTTTATGAAGTCCCAATCCTGCCCATGAGGTCACAATACTGCCTATCAAATCACAATCCTGTCTATGAAGTCACAATACTGTCTATCAAGTCACAAAAGTTTCTATGACGTCACAATCCTGTCTATGAAGTCACAATCCTGTTTATGAAGTCACCATTTGTCTAGGAAGTCACAATCCTCTGTATGAAATCATAATGCTGTCTATGAGGTAAAAATCCTGTCCATGGATACAATCCTGTATATGAAGCCACGATCCTGTCTATGACGTGAAAATCCCACCATGAAGTAACAATCCTCTCTATGAAGTCACAATCCTGTCAATGAAGTCAGAATCCTGTCCATGAAGGGAAAATCTAGCCATGAAATTGCAATTGTGTCAATAAAATCACAATGCTATGTAGTAAGTCTTGTTTATGAAGTCACAATCCTGTGTATTATGTAAAAATCCCGTCTATGAAGTTGCAATTCTCTCTATGGAGCACAATCCTGTGTATGAAGTCACAATAGTGTGTATGAAGTCACATTCCTGTGTATGAAATCACAGTCCCCCTATGAAGTAACTATCCCCTATGAAGTAACAATCCTGTCTATGAAGTTACAATCCTGTATATGAAATCACCGTCTGTCTATGAGGTCACAACTCTATCTATGAGGTATCAATCCTGCCTATGAAGTCCCAATCATTTCTATGAAGTCACAATCCTGTCTTTGAAGTCACAATCCTGTCTTTGAGGTCACAATACTGTCTATCAAGTCAAAAAAGTGTCTATGAGGTCACAATCCTGTCTATGAAGTCACAAACCACCTATTAAATAACTATGCCGCATGAAGCAACGATCTTGTCTATGAAGTCACAATCCTGTTTATGAAGTCACCATTTGTCTAGGAGGTCACAATCCTCTAATGAAATCATAATCCTGTCTATGAGGTAATAATCCTGTCTATGGATACAATCCTGTATATGAAGCCACAATCCTGTCTATGACGTGAAAATCACTCCATGAAGTAACAATCCTCTCTTTGAAGTCACAATCCTTTCTATGAGGTAACAATCCTGTCCATGAAGGGAAAATCCAGACATAAAATAGCAATTGTGTCTATAAAGTCACAATGCTAACTATGTAGTAACAGTCTTGTTTATGAAGTCATAATCCCATGTATGATGTAAAAATCCCGTCTATGATGTTGCAATTCTCTCTATGGAGTCACAATCCTGTGTATGAAGTCACAATAGTGTGTATGAAGTCACATTCCTGTCTATGAAGTCACAGTCCTGCCTATGAAGTTACAATCCTTTCTATGAAGTCAGAATCCTGTCTATGAAGTCACAATCCTGTCTATGAGGTCACAATCATGTCTATGAAGTCACAATCCTGTCTATGAAGTCACAATGCTGTCTATGAAGTCTCAATCATGTCTATGAGGTCACAATCCTTTCTATGAAGTCACAATCCTGTCTATGAAGTCACAATGCTGTCTATGAAGTCACATTCCTGTCTATGAGGTCACAAACATGTCTATGAAGTCACAATCCGGTCAATGAAGTCACAATCCACCTATTAAATAACTCTGCCCCATGAAGCAACAATCCTGTCTATGATGTCACAATCCAGTTTATTAAGTCACCATTTGTCTATGAAGTCACAATCCTGTCTATGATGTCACAATCCTGTCGTTGAAGTAATAATCCTGTCTATGGAGTCACTATCCTGTATATGAATCCACAAAACTGTCTATGAAGTGAAATCCACCCATGAAGTGACAATCCTCTTTATGAAGTCACATTCCTGTCTATAAAGTAACAATCCTGTCCATGAAGTGAAAATCCCGCCATAAAGTAGCAATTCTGTCTATGAAGTCACACTGCTAACTATGAAGTAAAAGTCTTCCATATGAAGTCAAAATCCTGTGTATGAAGTTACAATTCTGTCTATGGAGCCACAATCCTTTGCATGAAGTAACAATACTGTGTATAAAGTCACATTTCTATGTAGTGACATTCCTGTGCATGAAATCACAGTCCCCCTATGAAGTAACTATCCCCTAGGAAGTAACAATCCTGTCTATGAAGTCATATTCCTGTCTTGATGTCACTATCCTGTCTCTGAAGTCACAATCCTGTCTATGAAGTCACAATACTGTCTATGAAGTCACAATCCTGTCTATTAGGTCACAATCAAGTCTATGAAGTCACAGTGCTGTCTATAAATGCAAAATCTTGTCGATGAAGTCACAATCATGTCTATGAGGTCACAATCCTGTCTATGAGGTCACAATCCACCTATTAAATCACTATGCCCCATGAAGTAACAGTACTGTTTATGATGTCACAATCCTATTTATGAAGTCCCAATCCTGTCTATGAGGTCACAATCCTGTCTATCAAGTCACAATCCTGTCCATGAAGTCACAATACTGTCTATCAAGTCACAAAAGTGTCTATGAGCTCACAATCCTGTCTATGAAGTCACAAACCACCTACTAAATAACAATGCCCCATGAAGCTACAATCCTGTCTATGAAGTCACAATCCTGTTTATGAAGTCACCATTTGTCTAGAAAGCCACAATACTCTGTATGAAATCATAATACTGTCTATGAGGTAATAATCCTGCCTACGGATACAATCCTGAATATGAAGCCACGATTCTGGCTATGACGTCAAAATCCCCCAATGAAGTAACAATCCTCCCTATGAAGTCACAATCCTGTCTGTGAAGTAACAATCTGTCCATGACGGGAAAATGCAGCCATGAAATTGCAATTGTGTCTATAAAGTCACAATCCTAACTATGTAGTAACAGTCTTGTTTATGAAGTCACAATCCTGTGTATGATGTAAAAATCCCGTCTATGAAGTTGCAATTCTCTCTATGGAGTCACAATCCTGTGTATGAAGTCACAATAGTGTGTATGAAGGTACTTTCCTGTCTATGAAGTCACAGTCCTGTATATGAAGTCAAAATCCTTTCTACGAAATCAAAATCCTGTCTATGAAGGCACAATCTTGTCTATGAGGTCAAAATCATGTCTATGAAGTCACAATCCTGTCTATGCAGTCACAATGCTATCTATGAAGTCACAATGATGTCTTTGAGGTCACAATCCTGTCTTGAAGTCACAATCCTTTCTATGAGGTCACAATCATGTGTAAGAAGTCACAATCCTGTCTATGAAGACACAGTACTGTCTATGAAGTCACTATCATCTCTATTTTGTCACAATCCTGTCTATGAAGTCACAATCCACCTATTAAATAACTCTGCCCCATGAAGCATCAATCATATCTATGAAGTCACAATCCTGTTTATTAAGTCACCATTTGTCTATGAAGTCACCATTCTGTCTATGAGGTCACAATCCTGTCTTTGAAGTAATAATCCTGTCTACGGAGTCACAATCCTGTATATGAATCCACAAAACTGTCTATGAAGTGAATATCCCTCCATGAAGTAACATATTTCTTTATGAAGTCTCATTCCTCTCTCTGAAGTAACAATCCTTTCCATGAAGTGAAAATCCCGCCATGAAGTAGCAATTCCATGAAGTCACAATGCTAACTATGTAGTAACAGTCTTGTTTATGAAGTCACAATCCTGTGTATGATGTAAAAATCCCGTCTATGAAGTTTCAATTCTCTCTATGGAGTCACAATCCTGTGTATGAAGTCACAATAGTGTGTATGAAGTCACTTTCCTGTCTATGAAGTCACACTCCTGCCTATGAAGTCACAATCCTCTCTTTGAAGTCACAATCCTGTCTATGATGTAACAATGCTGTCCATGAAGGGAAAATCCTGACATAAAATAGCAATTGTGTCTATAAAGTCACAATGCTAACTATGTAGTAACAGTCTTGTTTATGAAGTCATAATCCCATGTATGATGTAAAAATCCCATCTATGATGTTGCAATTCTCTCTATGGAGTCACAATCCTGTGTATGAAGTCACAATAGTGTGTATGAAGTCACATTCCTGTCTGTGAAGTCACAGTCCTGCCTATGAAGTTCCAATCCTTACTATGAAGTCAGAATCCTGTCTATGAAGTCACAATCCTGTCTATGAGGTCACAATCATGTCTATGAAGTCCCAATCCTGTCTATGAAGTCACAATGCTGTCTATGAAGTCTCAATCATGTCTATGAGGTCACAATCCTTTCTATGAAGTCACAATCCTGTCTATGAAGTTTCAATCCTGTCTATGAAGTCACAATCCTGTCTATGAGGTCACAATCATGTCTATGAAGTCACAATCCGGTCAATGAAGTCACAATCCACCTATTAAATAACTCTGCCCCATGAAGCAACAATCCTGTCTATGATGTCACAATCCAGTTTATTAAGTCACCATTTTTCTATGAAGTCACAATCCTGTCTATGATGTCACAATCCTGCCTTTGAAGTAATAATCCTGTCTATGGAGTCACTATCCTGTATATGAATCCACAATACTGTGTATGAAGTGAAATCCCACCATGAAGTGACAATCTTCTTTATGAAGTCACATTCCTGTCTATGAAGTAACAATCCTGTCCATGAAGTGAAAATCCCGCCATAAAGTAGCAATTCTGTCTATGAAGTCACACTGCTAACTATGAAGTAAAAGTCTTCCATATGAAGTCACAATACTGTTTATGAAGTTACAATTCTGTCTATGGAGCCACAATCCTTTGCATGAAGTAACAATACTGTGTATAAAGTCACATTTCTATGAAGTGACATTCCTGTGCATGAAATCACAGTCCCCCTATGAAGTAACTATCCCCTAGGAAGTAACAATCCTGTCTATGAAGTTACAATCCTGTCTATGAAGTCATATTCCTGTCTTGATGTCACTATCCTGTCTCTGAAGTCACAATCCTGTCTATGAAGTCACAATACTGTCTATGAAGTCACAATCCTGTCTATGAGGTCACAATCAAGTCTATGAAGTCACACTGCTGTCTATGAATGCACAATCTTGTCGATGAATTCACAATCATGTCTATGAGTTCATAATCCTGTCTATGAGGTCACAATCCACCTAATAAATCACTATGCCCCATGAAGTAACAGTACTGTTTATGATGTCACAATCCTATTTATGAGGTCCCATTCCTGTCTATGAGGTCACAATCCTGTCTATCAAGTCACAATCCTGTCCATGTAGTCACAATACTGTCTATCAAGTCACAAAAGTGTCTATGAGCTCACAATCCTGTCTATGAAGTCACAAACCACCTACTAAATAACTATGCCCCATGAAGCTACAATCCTGTCTATGAAGTCACAATCCTGTTTATGAAGTCACCATTTGTCTAGGAAGCCACAATACTCTGTATGAAATCATAATACTGTCTATGAGGTAATAATACTGCCTACGGATACAATCCTGTATATGAAGCCACGATTCTGGCTATGACGTCAAAATCCCCCATGAAGTAACAATCCTCCCTATGAAGTCACAATCCTGTCTGTGAAGTAACAATCTGTCCATGAAAGGAAAATGCAGCCATGAAATTGCAATTGTGTCTATAAAGTCACAATCCTAACTATGTAGTAACAGTCTTGTTTATGAAGTCACAATCCTGTGTATGATGTAAAAATCCCGTCTAAGAAGTTGCAATTCTCTCTATGGAGTCACAATCCTGTGTATGAAGTCACAATAGTGTGTATGAAGTCACTTTCCTGTCTATGAAGTCACAATCCTGTTTTTAAGTCACCATTTGTCTATGAAGTCACAATTCTGTCTATGAGGTCACAATCCTGTCTTTGAAGTAATAATACTGTCTATGGAGTCACAATGCTGTATATGAATCCACAAAACTGTCTATGAAGTGAATATCCCCCCATGAAGTAACAAATTTCTTTATGAAGTCTCATTCCTCTCTCTGAAGTAACAATCCTGTCCATGAAGTGAAAATCCCGCCATGAAGTAGCAATTCTGTCTATGAAGTCACAATGCTAACTATGTAGTAACAGTCTTGTTTATGAAGTCACAATTCTTTGTATGATGTAAAAATCCCGTCTATTAAGTTGCAATTCTCTCTATGAAGTCACAATCCTGTGTATGAAGTCACCATAGTGTGTATGAAGTCACATTCCTGTCTATGAAGTCACAGTCCTGCCTATGAAGTCACAATCCTTTGTATGAAATCACAATCCTGTCGATGAAGTCACAGTCCTGTCTATGAGGTCACAATCATATCTACGAAGTCCCAATCCTGTCTATGAAGTCACAATCCTGTATATGAAGTCACAATCCACCTATTAAATCACTATGCCCCATGAAGTAACAGTACTGTTTATGATGTCACAATCCTGTTTATGAAGTCCGAATCCTGTCTATGAAGTCACAATCCTGTCTTGATGTCACAATCCTGTCTTTGTAGTCACAATCCTGTCTATGAAGTCACAACCACCCTATGAAGTAACTATCCCGTATGAAGGAACAATCCTGTCTACGAAGTAACAATCCTTTCTATGAGGTCACAATCATGTTTATGAAGTCTCAATGCTGTCTATGAAGTCACAATACTGTCCAAGTCACAATCATGTCTATGAGGTCACAATCCTGTCTATGAAGTCACAATCCACCTATTAAATCACTATGCTCCATGAAGTAACAGTCCTGTTTATGATGTCACAATCATGTTTATGAAGTCCCAATCCTGTCTATGAGGTCAGAGTCATGCCTATGAAGTCACAATCCTGTCTATGAGGTCACAATCCTGCCTATGGAGTCACAATCCTGTATATGAATCCACAAAACTGTCTAAGAAGTGAATATCCCCCAATGAAGTAACAATCCTCTTTACGAAGTCACATTCCTGTCTATGAAGTAACAATCCTGTCCATGAATTGAAAATCCCGCCAGTAAGTAGCAATTCTGTCTATGAAGTCACAATGCTAACTATGAAGTAAAAGTCTTCCTTATGAAGCCACGATCCTGTGTATGAAGTTACAATTCTAAGAAGTCACAATCCTGTGTATGAAGTAACAATACTGTGTATAAAGTCACATTTCTCTCTATGAAGTCACATTCCTGTGTATGAAATCACAGTCCCCCTATGAAGTAACTACCCCTATGAAGTTACTATCCTGTCTATGAAGTTACAATCCTGTATATGAAATCACCGTCTTTCCATGAAGTCACAATACTATCTATGAAGTCATGATCTTATGAAGTAACAACACTGTCTATGAAGTGAGAATTCTTTCTTTGAAGTCACAAACCTGTCTATGTAATGAAAATTCCCCAATGAAGTATGAATCCTGACTGGGAAGTCATAATCCTGTCTATGGAGTCACAATCCTGTCTATAAAGTTACAAACCTTTCTATGAAGTCAAAATTCAGTCTATGAAGTAACAATGCTCTCTAGGAAGTCACAATCCTGTCTATGAAGTTAAAAATCGTCCTGAAGTTACAATCTTGAGTATGAAATCAAATTCCTGTCTATGAAGTAACAATCATGTCTATGAAGTCACAATCCTGTCAATGAAGTCACAATATTGTCTATGAAGTAATAATCTTATCTATGGAGTCACAATCCTGTCTATGAAGTCATAACACTGTGTATGAAGTTACAATTCTGTCTATGAATTCACAATCCTTTCTTGATGTCACAATCCTGTCTCTGAAGTCACAATCCTGTCTATGAAGTGACAACCACCCTATGAAGTAACGATCCCGTATGAAGTAACAATCCTGCCAATGAAGTAACAATCCTGTCTATGAATTCACAATCCTGTCTATGAAGTCACAATCCTGTCTAAGAGGTCACAATCTTGTCTATGAAGTCACAATGCTGTGTATGAAGTCACAATACTTCGAAGAAGTCACAATCATGTCTATGAGGTCAAAATCCTGTCTATGAAGTCACGATCCACCTATTAAATCACTATGCCCCATGAAGTAACAGTACTCTTTATGATGTCACAATCCTGTTTATGAAGTTCCAATCCTGTCTATGAGGTCACAATCCTGTCTATCAATTCACAATCCTGTCTATGAAGTCACAATACTGTCTATCAATTCACAACAGTGTCTATGATGTCATAATCCTGTCTATGAAGTCATAAACCACCTATTAAATAACTATGCCCCATGAAGCAACAATCTTGTCGATGAAGTCACAATCCTGTTTATGAGGTCACCATTTGTCTAGGAGGTCACAATCCTCTTTATGAAATCATAATCCTGTCTATGAGGTAATAATCCTATCTATGGATACAATCCTGTATATGAAGCCACGATCCTGTCTATGACGTGAAAATCCCCCCTTGAAGTAACAATCCTCTCTATGGAGTCACATTCCTTTCTATGAAGTAACAATCCTGTCCATAAAGTGAAAATCCCGCCATGAAGTAGTAATTCTGTCTATAAAGTCCCAATGCTAACTATGAAGTAAAAGTCGTCCTTATGAAGTAACAATCCTGTGTATGAAGTTACAATTCTGTCTATGGAGTCACAATCCTGTGTATGAAGTAACAATACTGTGTATAAAGTCACATTTCTGTCCATGAAGTCACATTCCTGTGTATGAAATCACAGTCCCCCTATGAAGTATCTATCCCCTATGAAGTAACAATCCTCTCTATGTAGTTACAATCCTGTCTAAGAGGTCACAATCATGACTGTGAAGTCACAATCCTGTCTATGAAGTTATAACCACCCTATGAAGTAACTATCCCTTATGAAGTAAAAATGCTGTCTATGAAGTAACAATCCTGTCTATGAAGTCACAATCCTGTCTATGAGGTCACAATCATGACTATGAAGTCACAATGCTATCTATGAAGTCACAATCTTGTCTATGAAGTCACAATCCACCTATTAAATCACTATTCCCCCTTGAAGTAACAGTACTGTTTATGACGTCACAATCCTGTTTATGAAGTCCGAATCCTGTCTATGAGGTCACACTCCTGTATATCAATTCACAATCCTGTCTATGAAGTCACAATACTATCCAGTCACAAAAGTGTCTATGAGGTCACAATCCCGTCTATGAAGTCACAAACCACCTATTAAATAACTATGCCCCATGAAGCAACAATCCTGTCTATGAAGTCACAATCCTGTTTATGAAGTCAGCATTTGTTTAGGAAGTCACAATCCTCTGTATGAAATCATAATCCTGTCTATGAGGTTATAATCCTGTCTATGGATACAATCCTGTATATGAAGCCCCCATCCTGTCTATGACGTTAAAATCCCCCTATGAAGTAACAGTCCTCTCTATGAAGTCACAATCCTGTCTATGAAGTAACAATCCTGTCCATGAAGGGAAAATCCATCCATGAAATTGCAATTGTGTCTATAAAGTCACAATGCTAACTATGTAGTAACTGTCTTGTTTATGAAGTCACAATCCTGTGTATGATGTAAAAATCCAGTTTATGAAGTTGCGATTCTTTCTATTGAGTCACAATCCTGTGTATGAAGTCACAATAGTGTGTATGAAGTCACATTCCTGTCTATGAAGTCACAGTCCTGCCTATGAAGTCACAATGCTCTCTATGAAGTCACAATCCTGTCTATAAAGTCACAATCCTGTCTATGAAGTCACAATCCTGTCTATGAAGTCACAATGCTGTCTATGAAGTCACAATCACATCTATGAGGTCACAATCCTGTCTATGAAGTCACAATCCTGTCTATGAGGTCACAATCATGTCTATGAAGTCAGAATCCTGTCTATGAAGTCATAGTACGGTATATGAGTCAGTATCATGTCTATTTGGTCACAATCCTGTCTATGAAGTCACAAACCTCCTATTAAATAACTCTGCCCCATGAAGCAACAATCCTGTGTATGAAGTCACAATCCTGTTTATTAAGTCACCATTTGTCTATGAAGTCACAATCCTGTCGATGATGTCACAATCCAGTCTTTGAAGAAATAATCCTGTCTATGGAGTCAAAATCCTGTATATGAATCCACAAAACTGTCTATGAAGTGAATATACCCCCATGAAGTAACAATCCTCTTTACGAAGTCATATTCCTGTCTATGTAGTAACAATCCTGTCCATGAAGTGAAAATCCCACCTGGAAGTAGCAATTCTGTCTATGAAGTCACAGTGCTAACTATGAAGTAAAAGTCTTCCTTATGAAGTCACAATCCTGTGTATGAAGTTACAATTCTGTCTATGGAGTGACAATCCTGTGTATGAAGTAACAATACTGTGTATAAAGTCACATTTCTGTCTATGAAGTCACATTCCTGTGTATGAAATCACAGTCCCCCTATGAAGTAACTATCCCCTATGAAGTCACAATCCTGTCTATGAAGTTACAATCCTGTATATGAATTCACCGTCTGTCTATGAAGTCACAATACTATCTATGAAGTAACAATCCTGTCTATGAATTCACAATCATGTCTATGAAGTCACGATCCTGTCTATGAAGTGAAAATCCCCCTATGTATTAACAATCCTCTCCATGAAGTCACAATCCTGTTAGAAGTAACAATTCTAAGAAGTCATGATCCTATGAAGTAACAACACTGTCTATGATGTTAGAATGCTTTCTTTGAAGTCTCAAACCTGTCTATGAAGTGAATATTCCCCCATGAGTATGAATCCTGACTGGGAAGTCATAATCCTGTCTATGGAGTCACAATTCAGTCTATGAAGTAACAATGCTCTCTAGGAAGTCACAATCCTGTCTATGAAGTTACAAATCATCCTGAAATTACAATCTTGAGTATGAAGTCAAATTCCTGTCTATGAAGTAACAATCCTGTCTATGAAGTCACAATCCTGTCTATGAAGTCACAATGTTTCTATGAAGTAATAATCCTATTGAGTCACAATCCTGTCTATGAAGTCATAACCCTGTGTATGAAGTTACAATCCTGTCTATGAAGTCACAAGCCTGTCTTGATGTCACAATCCTCTCTGAAGTCACAATCCTGTCTTTGAAGTCACAACCACCCTATGAAGTAACTGTCCCGTATGAAATAACAATCCTGTCTATGAAGTAACAATCCTGTCTATGAAGTCACTATCCTGTCTTTGAGGTCACAATCATGTCTATGAAGTCACAATGCTGTCTATGAATTCACAATACTGTCGATGTCACAATCATGTCTATGAGGTAACAATCCTGTCTATGAAGTCACAAACCACCTATTAAGTAACTATGCCCCATGAAGCAACAATCCTGTCTATGAAGTCACAATCCTGTTTATGAAGTCACCATTTTTCTTGGAAGTCACAATCCTCTGTATGAAATCATAATCCTGTCTATGAGGTAATAATCCTGTCTATGGATACAATCCTGTATATGAAGGCACGATCTTGTCTATGATGTGAAAATCCCCCCATGAAGTCACAATCCTCTCTATGAAGTCACAATCCTTTCTATGAAGTAACAGTCCTGTCCATGAAGGGAAAATCCAGCCATGAAATTGCAATTGTGTCTACAAAGTCACAATGCTAACTATGTAGTAACAGTCTTGTTTATGAAGTCACAATCCTTTGTATGATGTAAAAATCCCGTCTATGAAGTTGAAGTTCTCTCTATGGAGTCACAATCTTGTGTATGAAGTCACAATAGTGTGTATGAAGTCACAGTCCTGTCTATGAAGTCACAATCCTTTCTATGAGGTCACAATCCTGTCTATGAAGTCACAATCCTGTCTATGAGGTAACAATCATGTCTATAAAGTCACAATCCTGTCTATGAAGTCACAATGCTGTCTATGAAGTCACAATCATGTCTATGAGGTCACAATCCTGTCTATGAAGTCACAATCCTGTCTATGAATTCACAATCCACCTATTAAATCACTATTTCCCATTTAGTAATAGTACTGTTTATGATGTCCCAATCCTGTTTATGAAATTACAAGCCTGTCTATGAAGTAATAATCCTGTCTATGGAGTCACAAAATTGTATATGAATATACGTACCGGTCTGTCAAATGAAAACACCCCCATGAAGTAACATTCCTCTCTATGAAGTCACAATCCTGTGTATGAAATAACAATCCTGTCCATGAAGTGAAAATCCCGCCATGAAGTAGCAATTCTGTCTATGAAGTCACAATGCTAACTATGAAGTTACCGTCTTGTTTATGAAGTCACCATCCTGTGTATGATGTCACAATCCTGTCTATGAAGTTACAATTCTGTCTATGGAGTCACAATCCTGTGTATGAATTCACAATACTGTGTATGAAGTCACATTTCTGTCTATGAAGTCAAAATCCCCCTATGAAGTAACTATCCCCTTTGAAGTAACAATCCTGTCTATGAAGTCACAATCGTTTCTTGATGTCACAATCCTGTCTATAAAGTCACAATCGTGTCTATGAAGTCACAATCCTGTCTGTGAAGTAATAATACTCTCTTTGGAGTCACAATCCTGTATATGAAGCCACGAACCTGTCTATGAAATAAAAATCCCCCCATGACGTAACAAACCTCTCTATGAAGTCTCAATCCTGTGTATGAAGTATCAATCCTGTCCATGAATTGAAAATCCCGCCATAAAGTAACAATTCTGTCTATGAAGTCGCAATGCTAAGTATGAAGTAAATCTTGTTTATGAAGTCACAATGCTGTGTATGATGTAACAATCCTGGATATGATGTCACATTCCTGTCTATGAAGTCACCATCCTGTGTATGAAGTTACAATCCTGTCTGTGAAGTCACAATCCTGTCTTGATGTCACAATCCTGTCTATGAATTCAAAATATTGTCCATGAAGTCACAACAACCCTATGAAGTAACTATCCCCTATGAAGTAATCATCCTCTCTATGCAGTCACAATCCTGTTTATGAAGTCACCAACTGTCTATGAACCCACAATCCTGTCTATGAAGAAATAATCCTGTTGATGGAATCACAATACTGTATAGGAAGTCACGAACCTGTCTACGAAGTCAAAATCGCCACATGATGTAACAATCCACTCTATGAAGTTACAATCCTGTCTATGAAGTTTCAAATCGATATGAAATTACAATTTTGACTATGAAGTCAAAATCCTGATTATTAAGTAACAATCCTGTCTATGAATTAACAATCCTGCCTATGAAGTGAAAATCCCCACATGAAATAAAAATCCTTTCTTTGAACTTCAAATTCTGTCTATGAAGTCAAAATCCTGTCTATGACGTCACAATCCTGTATATGAAGTCACAATCCTGTCTATGAGGTCCCAATCATGTCTATGAAGTCACAATCCCATCTATGAAGTCACAGTACTGTCTATGAAGTCACAATCATGTCTAGTTGGTCACAATCCTGTCTATGAAGTCACAATCCACCTATTAAATAACTCTGCCCCATGAAGCAACAGTCCTGTGTATGAAGTCACAATTCTGTTTATTAAGTCACCATTTGTCTATGAAGTCACAATCCTGTCTATGATGTCACAATCCTGTCTATGAAGTAATAATCCTGTCTATGGAGTCACAATCCTGCATATGAATCCACGAAACTGTCTATGAAGTGAATATCTCCCCATGAAGTAACAATCCTCTTTATGAAGTCACATTCCTGTCTATGAAGTAACAATCCTGTCCATAAAGTCAAAATCCCGCCATGTAGTAGCAATTCTATGAAGTCACAATGCTAAGTATGAAGTAAGTCTTCCTTATGAAGTCACAATCCCGTGTATGAAGTTACAATTCTGTCTATGGAGTCACAATCCTGTGTATGAAGTAACAACACTGTCTATGAAGTCACATTTTTGTCTATGAAGTCACAATCCTGTGTATGAAATCACAGTCCCCCTATGAAGTAACTATCCCCTATGAAGTAACAATCCTTTCTGTGAAGTTACAATCCTGTATATGAAATCACCGTCTGTCTATGAAGTCACAATTCTATCTATGAAGTAACAATCCTGTCTATGAAGTCACAATCGTGTATATGAAGTCACGATCCTGTCTATGAAGTGAAAATCCCCCCATGTATTAACAATCCTCTCTATGAAGTCACAATCCTGTAAGAAGTAACAATCCTATCAAGTCACAATCCTGTCTATGAAGTCACAACCCCCCTATGAATTAACTATCCGCTATGAACTGATGATTCTGTCTATGAAGTTATAATTCCTGTTTATGAAGTCAACATCTCCCTATGAAATCACAATCCTGTCTATGAAGTAATAATCCTGTCTTTGGAGTCACAATATTGTATTCGAAATCACGATTCTGTCTAGGAAGTGAAAATATCCCTATGAAGTAACAATCCTGTCTATGAAGTCACAATCCTATATATGAGGTCGCAATCCTGTCTATGAATTCAGAACCCCCCTATTAAATAACTATGCCCCATGAAGCAACATTCCTGTCTATGCAGTCACATTCTTGTCTATGAAGCGACAATCCTTTCTATGAAGTTACAATCCTATCTTTGAAGTCACAATTCTTTCTATGAAGTCACAATCCTGTCTATGAGGTCACAATCCTGTCTATGAAATCACAAACCCCCTATTAAATAACTATGCCCGATGAAGCAACAATACTGTCTTTGCAGTCACAATCCTGTCTATGAAGTCACAATCCTGTCTGAGAAGTCACAATCCTGTCTATGATGTTACAGTCCCGTCTATGAAGTCACAATCCTGTCTATGAAGTAATAATCATGTCTATGGAGTCACAATCCTGTATATGAATTCACGATCCTGTCTAGGAAGTGAAAATCCCACCAAGAAGTAACAATCCTCTCTATGAAGTCACAATCCTGTCTATGATGTTACAAATCGCCCTGAAATTACAATCTTGACAATGAATTCAAAATCCTGTCTGTGAGGTAACAATCCTGTCTATGAAGTCACAATCCTGTCTATGAAGTCACAAACCCCCTATAAATAACTATGCCCCATGAAGCAACAATACTGTCTATGAATTCACAATTCTGTATATGAAGTCACGATCCTGTATATGAAGTGAAAATTCCCCCATGAAGTAACAGTCCTCTCTATGAAGTCACCATCTGTCTATGAAGTCACAATCCTGTATACGAAGTCAGGATCCTCTCTATGAAGTGAAAATTCCCCCATTAATTAACAATTTTCTCTATGAAGTCACAATCCTGTCTATTAAGTAACAATCCTGTCCATTAAGTGAAAATCCAACCACGAAGTAGCAATCCTGTCTATGAAGTCAAAATGCTAACTATGAATTAACAGTCTTGTTTATGAAGTCACAATCTTGTGTATGATGTAACAATCCTGTCTATAAAGTCACAATACTGTCTATGAAGTCAGAACCAGTCTAAGATGTCTCAATCCTGTCTATGAAGTCACAATCCTGTCTATGAAGTCACAACCCCCCTCTAAATAACTATGCCCCATGAAGCAATAATCCTGTCAATAAAGTCACAATTCTGTATATGAAGTCACAATCCTGTATATGAAGTGAAAATTCCCCCATGAAGTAACAGTCCTCTCTATGAAGTCACAATCCTGTGTATGAAGTAACAATCCTGTCAATGAAGTGAAAATACAGCCATGAATTAGCAAGCCTGTCTATGAAGTCACAATGGTAACTAGGAACTAACAGTCTTGTTTATGAAGTCACAATACTGTGTATGATGTAACAATCCTGTCTATGAAGTCAAAATCCTATTAAGTTACAATCCTGGCCATGAAGTCACAATCCTGGCTATGAATTAACAACCCCCTATGAAGTAACTATCCCCTATGAAGCAACAATCCTGTCCATTCAGTCACAATTCCGGATATGAAGTCACCATCTGTCTATGAAGTCAATTCTAATAATGAAGTAACAGTCCTGTCTATGACGTCACAATCCTGTATATGAAATCAGGATCCTGTCTATGACGAGAAAATCCCCCCATGAACTAACAATCATCTCAATAAAGTCACAATCCTGTCTATGAAGTAATAATCCTGTCTATAAAGTCACGATCCTATGAAGTAACAATCCTGTCTATGAAGTGACAATCCTCTCTTGAAGTCACAATGATGTCTATGAAGTCACAATCCTGTCTATAAAGTCACAACCACCCTATGAAGGAACTATCTGTCTTTGAAGTCACAATCCTGTTTATGACGTAATAATCCAGTCTATGGAGTCACAATCCTGTATATGAAGTCACAATCCTGTCTATGAAGCGAAAATCCCCCCATGAAGTAACAATCCTCTCTATGAAGTCACAATCCTGTCTATGAATTCACAACCCCCCTATTAAATAACTATGCCCCATGAAACAACATTCCTGTCTATGCAGCCACATTCCTGTCATGAAGTCACAATCCTGTCTGTGAAGTCACAATCCTGTCTATGATGTAACAGTCCCGTCTATGAAGTCACAATCCTGTCTATGAAGTATTAATCATGTCTATGGAGTCATAATCCTGTATATGAAGTCACGATCCTGTCTATGAAGTGAAAATCCCCCCAAGAAGTAACAATCCTCTCTATGAAGTCACAATCGTGTCTATGATGTTACAAATCGCCCTGAAAGTACAATCTTGACAATGAATTCAAAATCCTGTCTATGAGGTAACAATCCTGTCGGTGAAGTCACAATCATATCTATGAAGTCACCATCTGTCTATGAAGTCACAATCCTGGCTCTTAAGTAACAATCATGTCTATGAAGTCACAATCCTGTATGTGAAGTCACCATCCTCTCTATGAAGTGAAAATCCCCCCATTAATTAACAATTTTCTCTACGGAGTCACAATCCTGTCTATTAAGTAACAATTCTGTCCATTAAGTGAAAATCCCACCACGAAGTAGCAATCCTGTCTATGAAGTCAAAATGCTAACTATGAATTAACAGTCTTGTTTATGAAGTCACAATCTTGTGTATGATGTAACAATCCTGTCTATGAAGTCACAATACTGTCTATGAAGTCAGAAACCTGTCTAAGATGTCTCAATCCTGTCTATGAAGTAACAATCCTGTCTATGAAGTCACAAGCCCCCTATAAATAACTATGCCCCATGAAGCAACAATACTGTCAATGAAGACACAATCCTGTTTATGAAGTCACCATCTGTCTATGAAGTCACAATAATATCTATGAAGTAACAATCCTGTTTACGAAGTCACAATCATTTATATGAAGCCGCGATCCTATGAATTGAATATCCCCCCATGAAATAACAATCCTCTCTATGAAGTCACAATCCTGTCTATGAAGTAACAATCATGTATATGAAGTCACGATCCTATGAAGTTACAATCTTGTCTATGAAGTGACAATCCAGTCTATGAAGTCACAAACAAGTTTACGAAGTGAAAATTCCCCCATGAATTATCAATCCTGACTAAGAAGACAAAAACCTGTCTATGAAGTAACAATAACACCAGGAAGTAACTATACCCTATGAAGTAACTATCCTGTCTATGAAGTTACAACACCCTTTGAAGTAACTATCCCTTTGAAACAACAATCCTGTCTATGGAGTCACAATCCTGTGTATGAAGTCACAATACTGTGTATGAAGTCACAATCCTGTCTATGAAGTCACAATCCTGTATATGAAGTCACCATTTGTCTATAGGGCACAATCCTATCTATGATGTAACAATTCTGTCTATGAAGTCACGATCCTGTATATAAAGTGAAAATCCCCCATGAACTAACAATCCTCTCTATGAAGTCACAATCCTGTGTATAAAGTAACAATCCTGTCTATGAAGTCATGATCCTATGAAGTAACAATCCTGTCTCTGAAGTGTCAATCCTTTCTTTGAAGTCACAAAACTGTCTATCTAGTAACAATAACCCAACGATGTAACTATAACCTATAAAGTAACAATCCTGTCTATGAAGTCACAATCCTGTCTATGAAGTAACAATCCTGTCTATGAAATTAAAATCTCCACATGAATCAAAAATCCTTTCTATAAAATTAAAATCCTGTCTATGAAGTAACAATCCTGGCTTTGAAGTCACAATCCTGTCTATGAAGTCACAACCCCCCAATTAAATAACTATGCCCCATGATGCAAAAATCTTGTCTATGCAGTCACAATCCTGTCTATGAAGTCATAATCACGTCTATGAAGTCACAATCCTGTCTATGAAGTCACAATCCTTTCTATGAAGTCACAATCCTGTCTATGAGGTCACAATCCTGTCTATGAAGTCACAACTCCCCTATTAAATAACTATGCTCCATGAAGCAACAATCCTGTCTATGATATCACAACCCCCCTATGCAGTAACTATCAGCTATGGACTGACAATCCTGTCGATGAGGTTACAATTCCTGTTTATGAAGTAAACATCTCTCTATGAAATCACAATCCTGTCTATTAAGTAGTAATCCTGTCTTTGGAGTCACAATATTGTATATGAAATCATGATCCTGTCTAGGAAGTGAAAATCCCCCCATGAAGTCACAAAACTGTCTATGAAGTCACAATGCAAACTACGAAGTAAAAGTGTTGTTCATGAAGTCACAATCCTGTGTATGATGTAACAATCCTGTCTATGAAGTCACAATCCTGTCTTTGAAGTCACAATTCTTTCTATGAAGTCACAATCCTGTCTATGAGGTCACAATACTGTCTATGAGGTCACAATACTGTTTATGAAGTCACACCCCCCCGTATTAAATAACTATGCCCCATGAAGCAACAATACTGTCTATGCAGTCACAATCCTGTCTATGAAGTCACAATCCTGTCTGTGAAGTCACAATTCTGTCTATGAAGTTACAGTCCTGTCTATGAAGTCACAATCCTGTCTATGAAGTAATAATCATGTCTATGGAGTCACAATCCTGTATAAGAAGTCACGATCCTGTCTAGGAAGTGAAAATCCCCCCAAGAAGTAACAATCCTCTCTATGAAGTCACAATCCTGTCTATGATGTTACAAATCGCCCTGAAATTACAATCTTGACAATGAATTCAAAATCCTGTCTGTGAGGTAACAATCCAGTCTATGAAGTCACAATCCTGTCTATGAAGTCACAATCCAGTCTATGAAGTCACAATCATGTCTATGAAGTCACCATCTGTCTATGAAGTCACAATCCTGTCTCTGAAGTAAAAATCCTTTCTATGAAGACACAATCCTGTATATGAAGTCACGATCCTGTCTATGAAGTGAAAATCCCCCCATTAATTAACAATCTTCTCTATGAAGTCACAACCCTGTCTATTAAGTAACAATCCTGTCCATTAAATGAAAATCCCACCACGAAGTAGCAATCCTGTCTAAGAAGTCAAAATGCTAACTATGAATTAACAGTCTTGTTTATGAAGTCACAATCTTGTGTATGATGTACAAATCCTGTCAATGAAGTCACAATCCTGTTTATGAAGTCACCATGTGTCTATGAAGTCACAATCCTATCTATGAAGTAACAATCCTCTCTATGAAGTCACAATCCTGTATATGAAGTCACGATCCTGTCTATGAATTGAAAATCCCCTCATGAAATAACAATCCTCTCTATGAAGTCACAATCCTGTCTATGAAGTAACAATAACACCATGAATTAACTATACCCTATTAAGTAACTATCCTGTCTATGAAGTTACAACCCCTATGAAATAACTATCCCTTTGAAACAACAATCCTGTCTATGAAGTCACAAAACTGTCTATGAAGTCACAATCCTTTCTATGAAGTCAAAACCCCCCTATTAAATAACTATGCCCTACGAAGCAACAATCCTGTTTATTACATCACAATCCTGTTTATGAAGTCACCATCTGTCTATGAAGTCACAATCCTGTCTATGAAGTAATAATCCTGTCTATGAAGTCACAACTCCCCTATGAAGTAACTATCCCTTTGAACTAACAATCCTGTCTATGAAGTCACAATCCTGTTTATGAAGTCACCATCTGTCTATGAAGTCACAATCCTGTCTATGAAGTTACAATGCTGTTTATGGAGTCACAATCCTGTGTACAAAGTCACAATACTGTGTATGAAGTCACAATCCTGTCTATGAGGTCACAATTCCCCTATGAAGTAACTATCTCCTATGAAGGAACAATCCTGTCTATGAAGTCACAATCCTTAAGAAGAAGTCACCATCTGTCTATGAAGTCACAATCCTATCTATGAAGTAACAATTTTTTCTATGAAGTCGCAATCCTGTATATGAAGTCAGGATCCTTTCTAGGAAGTGAAAATCGGCCCATGAAATAACAATCCTCCCTATGAAGTCACAATCCTGTCTATGAAGTAAGAAACTTATCTATGAAGTCACGTTCCTATGAAGTTACAATCCTGTCTATGATGTGACAATCCAGTCTCTGAAGTCACAAAACTGTCTATGGACTAACAAAAACCCAATGAAGTAACTATCCCCTATGAAATAACAATCCTTTCTTGAAGTCACAATCATGTTTATGAAGTAACAATACTGTCTATGAAGAGAAAATCCCGACATGAATCAAAAATCCTTTCTATAAATGTAAAATCCAGTCTAGGAAGTTACAAACCTGGCTATGACGTCACAATCCTATCTATGAAGTCACAAACCTGTCTATGATGACAAAATACTGTCTATGATGTCACAATCCTGTCTATGAAGTAACAATTCTGTCTATGAAGTCAAAATCCTGTAGATGAACTCACGATCCTGTCTCTGAAGTGAAAATACCCCCAATGAAATAAAAATCCACTCTATGAAGTAGGTATCCTGTCTGTGAAGTCACAAAGGAAACTATGAAGTAAAAGTCTTGTTCATGAAGTCACAATCCTGTGTATTATGTAACAAACCTGTCTATGAAGTCACAATCCTATGAAGTCACAATCCTGTCTATGAAGCTACAATCCTGTCTATGAATTCACAATCCTGTATTGAAGTCACAATCCTGTCTTACATTCACAATCCTGTATTTGAAGTAATAATCCTGTCTATGAAGTAAAAATCACCACATGAAATAAAAATCCATTCTATGAATTTAAATTCTGTCTATGAAGTCAGAATCTTGTCTTTGAAGTCAGAATCCTTTCTGTGATGTCACAATCCTGTCTATGAGGTCACAATCCTGTCTATGAGGTCACAATCCTGTCTATGATGTCACAGTCCTTCCTATGAAGTCAAAACCCCACTATTAAAAAACTATGCCCTATGAAGCAACAATCCTGTCTATGAAGTTACAATCCAGTTTATGAAGTCACCATCTGTCTATGAAGTCACAATCCTGTCTATGAAGTCAAAATCCTGTATATGAAGTCAAGATCCTGTCTATGAAGTGAAAATCCCCCCATGAGGTAACAATCCACTCTATGAAGTCACAATCCTGTCTATGAAGTAAAAATCCTGTCTATGAAGTCACAATCCTGTCTACGAAGTAACAATCCTTTCTATGAATTAACCATCCTGTCTATTAAGTGAAAATACCCACATGAATAAAAAATCCTTCCTATGAATTTAAAATTCTTTCTATGGAGTAACAATCCTGTCTATGAAGTCACTATCCTGTCTATGATGTTACAGATTGCCCTAAAATTACAATATTAACAATGAATTCAAAATGCTGTCTATGAAGTAACAATCCTGTCTATGAAGTCACAATCCTGTCTATGAAGTTCCAATCCTGTCTATGAGGTCACAATTCTGTCTATGTATTTACAACACCCCTATTAAATAACTATGCCCCATGAAGCAACAATCGTGTCTATGCAGTCACATTCCTGTCTATGAAGTCGCCATCCTGTCTATGAAGTCACAGTCCTGTCTATGAAGTCACAATTCTGTCTATGAATTCACAATCCTGTCTATGCGGTCACAAGTCTGTCTACGAAGTCACAACCCCCCTCTTAAATAACTATTCCCCATGAAGCAACAACCCTGTCTATGCAGTCACAATCCTGTCTATGAAGTCACAATCCTGTCTATGAAGTAACAATCTTGTCTATGAAGTAACAATCATGTCTATGAAGTCACAATCCTGTGTATGAAGTCACAATCCTGTCTGTGAAGTCACAATGCTCTCTATGAAGTTACAATCCTGTCTATGATGTCACAATCCTGTCCATGAAGTCACAATCCAATCTATGAAGTCACAATCCTGTCTATGAAGTCACAATCCTGTATATACAATCACAATTCTGTTTATGAAGAAACAATCTCCCTATGAAGTAACAATCCTGTCTATGGAGTAGTAATCCTGTCTATGGAGTCACAGACCTGTATATGAACTCAGGATCCTGTCTATGAAGTGAAAATCCCCCCATGAAGTAACAATCCTCTCTATGAAGTCACAATCCTGTCTATGATGTTACAAATCGCACTAATATTACAATCTTGACAATGAATTCAAAATCCTGTCTATGAAGTAACAATCCTGTGTATGAAGTCAAAATCCTGTCTATGAAGTCACAATCTGTCCATGAAGTCACAAACCTGTCTATGAAGTCACAATCCTGTCTATGATTTTCCAATCCTGTCTATGAGGTCACAATTCTGTCTATGTACTCACAACACCCCTATTAAATAACTATGCCCCATGAAGCAACAATCCTGTCTATGCAGTCACATTCCTGTCTATGAAGTCACAATCCTGTCTAAAAAGTCACAATCCTGTCAATGATGTCACAATCCTGTCTATGAGGTCACAATCCTGTCTATGAGGTCACAATCCTGTCTATGATGTCACAGTCCTTTCTATGAAGTCAAACCCCGCTATTAAAAAACTATGCCCTATGAAGCAACAATCCTGTCTATGAAGTTACAATCGAGTTTATGAAGTAACCATCTGTCTATGAAGTCACAATCCTGTCTATTAAGTCACAATCCTGTATATGAAGTCACGATCCTGTCTATGAAGTGAAAATCCCCCCATGAGATAACAATCCACTCTATGAAGTCACAATCCTGTCTATGAAGTTACAAATCGCCCTGAAATTACAATCTTGAAAATGAAGTAAAAATCCTGTCTATGAAGTAGCAATCCTCTCTATGAAGTCACAATCCTGTCTATGAAGTACCAATCCTGCCTATGAAGTCACAATCCTGTTTATGAAGTCACCATCTGTCTATGAAGCCACAATGCTGTCTATGAAGTAATAATCCTGTCTATGGAGTCACAATCCTGTATATAAAGTCACGATACTGTGTATGACGTGAAAATCCCCCCATGAAGTAATGATCCTCTCTATGAAGTCACAATCCTGTCTGTGAAGTCACAATGCTCTCTATGATGTTACAATCCTGTCTATGATGTCACAATCCTGTCTATGAAGTCACAATCCAATCTATGAAGACACAATCCTGTCTATGAAGTCACAATCCTGTATATACAATCACAATTCTGTTTATGAAGAAACAATCTCCCTATGAAGTAACAATCCTGTCTATGAAGTAGTAATCCTGTCTATGGAGTCACGGACTTGTATATGAAGTGAGGATCCTGTCTATGAAGTGAAAATCCCCCCATGAAATAACAATCCTCTCTATGAAGTCACAATCCTGTCTATGATGTTACAAATCGCCGTAATATTACAATCTTGACAATGAATTCAAAATCTTGTCTATGAAGTAACAATCCTGTGTATGAAGTCAAAATCCTGTCTATGAAGTCACAATCCTGTCCATGAAGTTACAAACCTGTCTATGAAGTCACAATCCTGTCTATGAAGTTCCAATCCTGTCTATGAGGTCATAATTCTGTCTATGTACTCACAACACCCCTATTAAATAACTATGCCCCATGAAGCAACAATCCTGTCTATGCAGTCACATTCCTGTCTATGAAGTCACAATCCTGTCTAAAAAGTCACAATCCTGTCAACGTCACAATCCTGTCTATGAGGTCACAATCCTCTCTATGAATTCACAACCCCCCTATTAAATAACTATTCCCCATGAAGCAACAATCCTGTATATGCAGTCACAATCCTGTCTATGAAGTCACAATGCTGTCTATGAAGTAACAATCCTGTCTATGAAGTAACAATCGTGTCTATGAAGTCACAATCCTGTGTATGAAGTCACAATCCCGTCTGTGAAGTCACAATCCTGTCTACCTAGTTACAATCCTGTCTATGATATCACAATTCTGTCTATGAAGTCACAATCCTATCTATGAAATCACAATCCTGTCTATGAAGTCACAATCCTGTATATACAATCACAATCCTGTTTATGAAGAAACAATCTCCCTATGAAGTAACAATCCTATCTATGAAGTAATAATCCTGTCTATGGAGTCACAGTCCTGTATATGAAGTCAGGATCCTGTCTATGAAGTGTAAATGCCGTCATGAAGTTACAATCCTCTCTATGAAGTCACAATCCTGTCTATGATGTTACAAATCGCCGTAATATTACAATCTTGACAATGAATTCAAAATCCTGTCTATGAATTAACAATCCTGTGTATGAAGTCACAATCCTGTCCATGAAGTAACACTCCTGTTTATGCAGTCACAATGCTGTCTATGAAATCACCATCCTGTCTATGAAGTCACAGTCCTATGAGGTTACAATACTGTCTATGAAGTCTCAACCCCCCTTTTAAATAAGTATGCCCCATGAAGCAACAATCCTTTCTATGCAGTCACAATCCTTTCTATGAAGTCACAATCCTATCTATTCAGTCACAATCCTGTCTATGAGGTAACAGTCCTGTCTATGAAGTCACAATTCTGACTATGAAGGAATAATCCTGTCTATGGAGTCACAATCCTGTCTATGAAGAAACAATCCTGTCTATGAAGTGAAAATCCCCACATGAATTAAAAATCCTTTCTATGATTTTAAAATACTGTCTATGAAGTCACAATCGTGTGTATGAATTCACAATCCTGTCTATGAAGTCTCAAGCCTGTCCATGAAGTCACAATCCTGTCAATGAAGACACAATCCTGTCTATGAAATCACAATACTGTCTATGAAGTCACAGTCCTATCTATGAGGTCACAACACTGTCTATGAAGTCACAACCCCTCTATTAAAATAAGTATGCCCCATGAAGCAACAATCCTGTCTATGCAGTCACAATCCTGTCTAGGAAGTCACAATCCTTCTAGGAAGTGAAAATCCACCCATGAAGTATCATTCCTGTCTATGAAGTCACAATCCTTTCTATGAAGTAACAATCCTGTCTATGAAGTCACAATCCTGTCCATGAAGAACAATCTTGTCTATGAAGTCACAATTCTGGCTATGAATTCAGGATCCTGTCTAAGAAGCGAAAATAACCCCATGAAGTAGCAATCCTGTCTATGAAGTCACAATCCTGACTGTGATGTAACAGTCCTGTTTATAAAGTCACAGTCTTGTCTCTGAAGTAGCAATCCTGTGTATGAAGTCACAACCTTATCTATGAATTCACGATCCTGTCTATGAAGTAACAATCGTCTGTATGAAATTACAATCCATTCTATAAAGTCACGATCCAGTCTATGAAGTGAAAATCACCCGATGAAGTAACAATCCTGTCTATGAAGTCACGATCCTGTCTATGAAGTAAAAATCCTCACTATGAAATAACAGTCCTGTTTATGATGTCACAATCCTGTCCGTGCAGTAACAATCCTGTCTATGAAGTCACAGTCCTTTCTAAGATGTCACAATACTGTATATGAAGTAACAATGGTCTCTATGGAGTAAGAATTCTCTCTATGAAGTCACGATAATGTCTATGAAGTGAAAATTCACCCATGAAGTAACAATCCTGTCTATGAAATCACAATCCTGTTTACGAAGTCATAATCCTTTCTATGAAGTCACAATCCTTTCTATGAAGTCACAATCCTGTCTAAGATGTAACAGTCCTGTCTATGAAGTCACATTCCTGTCTATGAAGTCATGATCCTGTCTATTAAGTAAAAATCCCCCCCCATAGAAACAATACTGTCTATGAAGTCACAATACTGTCCTTGAAGTAACAATCTTTTCTATGAATTCACAATCATGTCTATGAAGTCACGATCCAGTCTATGAACTGAAAATCTCCCCATGAAGTAGCAATCCTGTTTATGAAGTCACTGTCTTGACTATGAAGTAACAATTCTGTCCACGAAGTCACAATCCTCTCTTTGCAGTCACAATCCTGTCTATGAAGTAACAATCCTTTCTATGAAGTCACAATCATCTGTATGAAGTCACGATCCTGACTATGAAGTGAAAATCCCCTCATGAATTAACAATCCTGTCTATGAAGTCACAATCATGTTTATGAAGTCACAATTCTATGAATTAACAATCCTATCTATGAAGTCACAATACTGTCTTTGAAGTCACGATCCTTTCTATGAAGTCAAAATCCCCCCATGAGTAACAATCCTTTCTATGAAGTCACAATCCTGTATATGAATTCACGATCCTGTCTATGATGTGAAAATCCCCCCAAAATTAACAATACAGTCTATGAAGTAACAATCCTGTCTATGATGTAACAATTCTATTACGTCACAATCCTGTCTATGAAGTGAAAATCCCCCCATGAAGAAACAATACTGTCTATGAAGTCACAATCTTTTCCATAAAGTAACAATATTTTCTATGAAGTCACAATCATGTTTATGAAGGCATGATCCTGTCTTTTAAGTGAAAATCTCCCCATGAAGTAGCAATCCTGTCTATGAAGTCACAGTCCTGACTGTGAAGTAACACTCCTGTTTTTGAAGTCACAATCCTTTCTATGAAGTAACAATCCTGTCCATGAAGTCACAATCTTGTCTTTGAAGTCAATTCTCTCTATAAAGTAACAATCCTCTCTATGAAGTCGCAATCATGTCGATGAAGTCATGATCCTGTATGAAGTGAAAATCCTCCCATGAAGTAACAATCCTGTCTATAATGTCTCAATACTGTTTATGAAGTCACAATACTGTCTATGAGGTCACAATCCTTTCTATGAAGTACCAGTCCTCTCTATGAAGTCAGAATATTGTCTATGAAGTCAGGATTTTGTCTATGAAGTCACAAACCTGTCTATGAAGTGAAAATCCCTCTATGAAGAAGTAATCCTGTCTTTAAGTCACAACCCTGTCTAAGAAGTAACAATCCTGTCTATGAAGTCGCAATCCTGTCTATGAAGTAACAATTCCACCATGAAGTAAATATCCCATATGAAGTATCAATCCTGTCTATGAAGTTACAATTCCTCCTGAAATAGCAATCCTTACAATGAATTGTTAATCCTGTCGATAAAGTCAAAATCCTGTCTATGAAGTGAAAATCCCCCCATGAAGCAACAATCCCCCATGAAGTCACAATTCCGCATGAAGTCACAATCCCCATTGAGGTAACAATCCTGTCTATGAAGTAACAATCCCCCATGAATTAATATTCCCCCCTTGAGGTAACAACCCTGTCTATGAAATTACAATACTGACTATGAAGTGAAAATCACCCCATGAAGCAACAATACTGTCTATGAAGTCACAATCCTGTCTATGAAGTAACAATCCTTTCTATGAAGTAACATTCCTGTCTATGAAATCACAATCCTGTCTATGAAGTTAAAATCCTGTCTATGAAGTGAAAATCCCCCCGTGAAGTAACAATTCCCGTCTATGAATTCACAATCCTGTCTATGAAGTATGAATAACCCGATGAAGCAAGAATTCCCCAAGGAGTAACAATCCCCACTGAAGTAAAAACCCTGTCTATGAATTCATAATCCTGTCTATGAAGTAACAATCCTGTTTATGAAATAACAATCCTGTCTATGAAGTCACAAACCTTTCTATGAAGTAACAATCCTATCTATGAAGTAACAATTCTGTCAACGAAGTCACAATCCAATGAAGTAACAGTTCCTCCTGAAATAACAATCCTATATATTAAGTAACAATACCCCATGAAGGAACAATCTCCCCTGAAGTTACTATCCTGTCTATGAACTTACAATCCTGTCTAAAAAGAAACAATCCCCCCTGCAGTAACAAAACCCCCAGGATGTAACAATCCTGTCAATGAAGTGACAATCCTCCCTTGAAGTAACAATCCCCCATGAAGTAACAATCCTGTCTATGAAGTAAATATCCCCCCATGAAGTAACAATCCCCTATGAAGTAACAAGCCTTTGTATGGAGACACAATCCTGTTTATAAAGTAACAATACCCCCATGAAGCAACAATACCACCTTAATTAACCATAACCCTGATGTAAAATCCTGTCTATGAAGTAACAATCAGTCTATGAAGTCACAATCCTGTCTTTGAAGTAACAATCCTGACTATGAAGTCATAATCCTGTCTATGAAGTAAATCCAACCTGAATTAACAATACCCCCATGATGTAGCAATCCTGTCAATGAAGTAACAACACCCCCATGAAGTAACTATACCTCATGAAGTAACAATCCCCTCATGAAGTGGCAATCCCCCATGAAGTAACAATTGCCCCATGAAGTCACAATCCCCCTGAAGCAGCAATCCTTCTATGAAGTAATAATACTCCCACGAAGTAACAATCCTATTTATGAAGTAACAATTCTGTCTATGAAGTCATAATCCTGTCTATAAACTCTCCTCCCATGAAGGAACAATACCCACTAAAGTAACAATACTGTTTATGAACAATCCAGTCTATGAAGTCACAATCCTGTCCATGAAGTCTCAATCCCCCAACTAAGTATCAATCCCCCATGAAGTAACAATCCCCCCTGAGGTAACAATACTATTAAGTAACAATACCCCAATGAAGTAACTATCCCCTATGAAGTAACAATCCTGTCTATGAAGTAACAATCCTGCCAAAGAAGTCACAATCCTATCTATCAAGTGTCAATCCTGTCTATGAAGTCACAACCCTGTCTATGAAGTCACAATTGTCTCTATGAAGTGAAAATCCTTCCTTGAAATTACAATCCTGTCTATGAAGTCACAACACTGTTTATGAAGTCACAGTCCTGTTTATGAAGTCACAATCCTCTCTATGAAGTAACAATAACCCCATGAAACAACATTCCCTCATAAAGTCACAGTCCCCCCTGAAGTAGCAATCCTCTCTATGAAGTAATAATACCCCCATGAAGCAAAAATCCCCCATGAAGTAACAATTTTTTATGAAGTAACAATCCTGTCTATGAAGTCATAATCCTGTCTATAAACCATCCCCCCATGTAGTAACAATCCCCACGGAAGTAACAATCCTATGAAATAACAATACCCCCATGAAGCAACTATCTCACATGTAGTAACTATCTTGTCGATGAAGTAACAACCCTATTTATCAGATCACAATCCTGTCTAGGAATTAACAGTCCCCATGAGGTAAGAAACACCCCTGAAGTAACAATCATGTCTATGAAGTGACAATCCTGTCTATGAAGTCACAATCCTGTCTATGAATTCATAATCCTGTCTATTAAGTAACAGTCCCCATGAGGTAACAAACACCCCTCAAGTAACAATCCTGTCTATGAAGCGACAATACTGTCTATGAAGTCACAATCCTGTCTATGAAGTAACAATCCTGTCTATTTAGTCACAGTACTGTTTATGAATTAACAATACCCCCGTGAAGCAATAATCCCCATGAAGTAACAAAATTCCCCTGAGTTAACAATCCTATTAAATCACAATCCCCCATGATTTAACAATACCCTCTGATGTAACACTCTTGTCTATGAAATTAAATAGCTCCAGGAAGTAACAGTCCCCCCTGAAGTTATAATCCTGTCTATAAAGTAACACTCCGGTCTATGAAGTGACAATCCCCCCATGAAGTAACAATCCCCTATGAATTAACAATCCTATGGGGTCACAATCCTTTCTATAAAGTCACAATCCCCCTCTGAATTCACAATCCCTCATGAAGTCACAATCCCTCCTGAGTAACAATGCTGTCTATGAAGTAATAATATCCCCATGAAGCAACAATCCCCTATTATGTAACAATCTTGTTTATGAAGTAACAATCCTGTCTATGAAGTCATAATCCTGTCTATAAAGTAACAATCCCCCCATGATGTAACAATACCCCCTGAAGTAACAATCCTTTCTATGAGGTAACAATCCCCCTGTAGTAACAATCCTGTCTATGAAGTATCTATCCTGTCTATGAAGTAATAATTATATCTATGAATAACAATCCCCCACGAAGTAACAATCCCCCATGAAGTAACAATCCTGTCTATGAAGCAACAATACCCCAATGAAGTAACTATCCCCTATAAAGTAACAATCCGGTCTATGAAGTAACAATCCCCCCTGAAGTAACACTCCTGTCAAAGAAGTCACAATCCTGTCTATGAAGTAACAATCCTGTCTATGACGTCACAATCCTGTCTATGAAGTCACAATCCTCTCTATGAAGTGAAAATCCCCCCATGAAGTAACAATCCCCACTGAAGTAACAATCCCCCCATGTGTAACATTCCCACATAAAGTCACAATGCCCCCTGAAGTAGCAATCCTGTCTATGAAGTAATACTACCCCCATGAAGCAAAAATCCCCATGAAGTAACAATTTTGTTTATGAAGTAACAATCCTGTCTATGAAGTCATAATCCTGTCTATAAACAATCCCCCCATGAAGTAACAATCCCCCATGAAGTAACAATCCTGTCTATGAAGTAACAATACCCCAATGAAGTAACTATCCCCTATGAAGTAACAATCCGGTCTATGAAGTAACAATCCCCCCTGAAGTAGCACTCCTGTCAAAGAAGTCACAATCCTGTCTATGAAGTAACAATCCTGTCTATGACGTCACAATCCTGTCTATGAAGTCACAATCCTCTCTATGAAGTGAAAATCCCCCCATGAAGTAATAATCCCCACTGAAGTAACAATCCCCCCATGTGTAACATTCCCACATAAAGTCACAATGCCCCCTGAAGTAGCAATCTTGTCTATGAAGTAATACTACCCCCATGAAGCAAAAATCCCCATGAAGTAACAATTTTGTTTATGAAGTAACAATCCTGTCTATGAAGTCATAATCCTGTCTATAAACAATCCCCCCATGAAGTAACAATCCCCACTGAAGTAACAATCCGGTTCATGAACAATCCTGTCTTTGAAGTCACAATCCTGTCCATGAAGTCACAATCCCCCCGCTAAGTAACAATCCCCCATGAAATAACCATCCCCCCGAAGTAATAATCCTATGAATTAACAATACCCCCATGAAGCAACTATCCCCCATGAAGTAACTATCCTGTCGATGAAGTAACAACCCTGTCTATGAGGTCACAATCCTGTGTATGAATTAACAGTCCCCATGAGGTAACAGACATCCCTGAAGTATCAATCGTGTCTATGAAGTGACAATCCTGTCTATGAAGTGACAATCCTGTCTATGAAGTGACAATCCTGTCTATGAAGTAACAGTCCCCATGAGGTAACAAACACCCCTGAAGTAACAATCCTGTCTATGAAGAGACAATCCTGTCTCTGAAGTGATAATCCTGTCTATGAAGTAACAATCCTGTCTATGAAGGCACAATGCTGTTTATGAAGTAACAATACCCCCATGCTGCAACAATCCCCCATGAATTAACAAAATCCCCCTCAGATAACAATACTATTAAGTAACAATCCCCCCATGAAGTAACAATCCTTTCTATGAAGTAACAATCCTGCCTATGAAATAACAATCCCCCATGAAGTAACAATACCCTCTGATGTCACAATCCTGCCTATGAAATATAATACCCCCATGCAGTAAGAATCCCCCCTGAAGTTACAATCCTGTCTATAAAGTATAAATCCTGTCCATGAAGTGACAATCCCCCCCATGAAGTAACAATCCCCCCATGAAGTAACAATCCCCTATGAATTAAGAATCCTATGAAGTCACATTCCTGTCTATGATGTCACAATCCCCCCATGAATTCACAATCCCCCATGAAGTCACAATCCCTCCTGAAGTAACAATGCTGTCTATGAAGTAATCATTCCCCCCATGAAGCGACAATCCCCTATGAAGTAACAATCTTGTTTATGAAGTAACAATCCTGTCTATGAAGCCATAATCCTGTTTATAAAGTAACAATCCCCCCAAGAAGTAACAATACCCCCTGATGTAACCATCCTGTCCCTGAAGTAATAATCCCTCTGTAGCAACAGTCCTGTCTATGAAGTATCTATCCTGTCTATGAAGTAATAATTGTATCTATGAAGTAACAATACTCCACAAAGTAACAATACCCCACGAAGTCACAATCCCTCTTGAAGTAACAATCCTGTCTATGAAGTAACAATCCTGTCTATGAAGGAACAATTCCTCCATGATGTAACTATTCCCTATGATGCATCATTCCCCCCTGAAGTAACAATCCTATTAAGTAACAATCCCCCCTGATGTAACAATCCTGTCCATGAAGTAACAATCCCCCATTAAGTAATTCTCCATGAAGTAACAACCCCCCATGAAGTAACAATCCCCCATGAAGTAACGATCCCGCCCAGGAACTCACCTCCAGCTGTACCTGTGTTCAGGCACCAAGTGTCCTAGATCAGCTGCCTGTTTGAAACGTGCAAGGAGGTGAAGAGCTTCTCTTTCTCCTGTACAACTAGCTCATTTTTAGTTTTGTTTTTACTGTTTGATGTGTTCAAACTGTTTGAAAATATAGGGCATAGCTAAGACTCATTATTAAGTACCCTGATCCTTTTACTCCTCTCACAGCATCTCAGACAAAATCCAAAGCTTTTCCACAGAGGTTATAATCTGATTGCTATTTCTAGAATTATGTCAGTTTGAAAATGCTATATAAGTGGAATCATGCAGCATCTAACCTTTGGCAATGTACCCCCCTCCCCCGTTTAATTATTTAATTATTTACAACAGTCTTACAGATGTTCCCAATTTTTTTAAAAAAATTGAATCTTTATTGTTGAAAGTATTACATATGTTTCCCCCTTTCCCTCATTGACTTCTTCCAGCCTGCCCCCACCCCCTACCCCTACCCCAGGCCTTTGCAACCTTATCTGTGTCCATGGATTATGCATATGGGCAGACAAGTTCTTTAGTTGATCTCTTCCCACCCACCCACCCACCCTCCCCAGCCTTCCCTTTACAATCCGACAGTCTGTTCCATGCTTCTATGCCTCTGGATATTTTTCTTCATCAGTTTATTTTGTTCATTAGATTCCACATGTGAGTGAAATCATATTATACTTGTCTTTCTCTGACTGGCTTATTTCACTTAGCATAATGCTCTCCAGGCCCCTTCATCTGTCTCAAAGGGTAAGAGACCCTTCTTTTTTACTGCTGCATAGCATTCCAGGGTGTAAATGTACCACAGGGTGGAGGTGTGCAGCCGACATCTGGAGTTAGGAAGACGTTCCAGGCTGGTGGTCATAGCTTCAGAATCATCATTGGTGGCCTTTAAAGCCATGACTTGTGGGGTGCCTCGGGGGTGCATGTGGATGGACCTGGCTTCACATTTGACAGGGTGTGACCTCCAGAGAGTCCCCTCTCATATGACTCTGGAGCCTTCCCTGATGGAGGTGGGTTCTCAACTCCCTGTCACCATGAGAGGCAACCCTGCAAGGCCTCGATCTGGGGTCAGCATTTCCAAGAACAGAATCATTTGCCTTTGTAATATGACATGTGCCTTTGTCCCTCCAGTGCTCTCCCTGCCCAGTCCCCGCTGGCACTATACTATGGGTTGTGCGGTCAGGATGCCTCGCTGAGGTAGCAGGGTGGCTCCCAGCATTGCCACCCTGCATTGTGGGAACGCTGATCAAAGACGCAAGGGTTTTAAAACGCTATGGGATTGCTTAACTGCTCAGAGGAGGCTCCTCCTTGCCGATTTGCTTCCTCATTGGTTCGTCCCCTTGCTGGTTTTCCCAAGTCCAAATAAGAGTATCAAGGATTTAGTTTGACAGGGGACAGTTTAATCTGATTCTCTGGGAGTTTTCATGTTGAAAAGAATAAAAGGCGTTAGCATGTATGAAGATCACAGAAAGCCCTGTGCAAGAGAGGAAAATGGCGACACACTCTGAGCTTGGCTTCCGAGGCCTCAGAACTATAAGCATGAGCAATGGAATCAGCAGTTAGCTTTCCTGCAGCTGCGCTAGACCTGGGTGCTTTCTCAGGAAATATGAGCTGGATGTCAGTGTGGTTAAAATTCCCTAGACTGTGGCCCAAATGAGATCGATGCCCACCATCCTTGCTGAGCCCATGTCTAGCACATGCTCAGTGAAGTCCTGGCCTCCGGTGGGAAGAGGCAGGAGGCTTGGCACAAGCTTTGTGAGAGAGGCCCAGCACACCTGGCCCCCGAGGCCTGGCCCTGGGCTGAGATGAACTAGCAGTCAGCGACCCTGCACTGGGGGCAGCCAAACCAGCCACTGCTTCCTCCCTCTCCCCCTTGGCCTCTGCCCTTGCTCCTCTGTGAAAGGCCCAAATGAGCAGTTTAGGCCACAGGCATCCAGGAAAACACCCCCAATCAGTGGGGCAGGATCAATGCTCTGTCCAGGACGGAAGATGGGTCCTGGGGTCTGCTTTACTTCCCCTCACTGTAGCCCCTGACCCCAGGGACTCTGCCTTTGGGCGTCCCTCTCCAGTTCTGGGCAGGACCTGGCCTGGAGGGGCTGGGGCTGGAAGGGGCTGTTCCCCCAGGACGGGTGGGGGCTGGCAAGGACCAGCTGCCCATCCTGGGAGGATGCGATGGGAGGTGGAGAGCTGGAGTGTGCTGGCCATCTTTCCTGACCCCTGAAGTCAACTATGTGAAATGACTTAAAAAATAAAAGAATAACTTAGAATGCAGACTGCTTTGCACTCCGGGCAGCTTTGGGAGCTGTGTGTGAGCGTTAGGGTCAGGTGTGGAAGGAGTGGGGAGGACACGAACCCCTCACAATAACAGCCCCCTTCTACTTGGCATTTGTCTCTTCCACACTCTTCAGGGCAACTGAGGGGAAGTGTTACTTTAATATCGTGAAGGTCAGAGCAGTTAGACGCCATCTAGTGAACTGGGGGGCCACGGGGTCAGATTCAGGTCCTGAGCTTGAGCCTGAGCGGGCCTCTCTACTCAGCGGACCTGCTTGTTTCGGGCTGTGTGACATGGAGACCTGGCGGAGAAGGCAGAAGGCAACTCTTTTCTTGGCTTCTCAAAAGTTTTCTCATATATGCAGAGGGTGACCACCCTCAGAATGCAAGGTTGAGGGACCTGCATGGGGAGAAAAGCAGGTGGAGAGTACATGTCCATGTCACCACCACTCAACACTGAGCACGCACAGTGAACAATGTTCCCAGGCTTGACGCCCAGTCTGGGCCCCCTATCCTCATGCTGAGCAATTCAGAACAAGGACTTGAGTAATCTCATCCTTATCATTTGCAAAGTGGGCACAATAACTGCTTATCTCCTTGGAATGTGGCAGAGAAAACGGAATTGATCGCAAGGCATGAAGTCAGTTTTTAAAGCGCCATGTAGAACACACGCAGAAGTAAACAGAAATGCATGTCCCTTTTCTAGGAGGCTGTTATTTATGTAGATGAAGGAAAAACTCAGACATTCGGACGACGATGTTCGTTACACATTGCCAAGTTCATTTACAAACTTCTGCAAGGTTTGCAGAGCCAAGAGGTTAGCTGAAACCTGTCTGGCAACTGCAATATATTTGCAGTTAAATGTCCCAACAGAATACATTGCTTTTTTTTTCATTTATGTGGAAATGTTGCTCAGATTTTAATTCCCTTTGACCTACAAGCCATTTTGGCCCTTCTGGTTTTAATTACATCTGTCTCTGATTAATCCCTTGGTGTTCTTCACCTTCTCTGCTGTCACTGGCAGAACATTTTGCAAAGTGCAAATGCCTTTGGTATGTTTACTAATTTAATTGATCCCAAATGTAGAGGGGGGATACCTGCTGGAGTTGAGAGCTAAATTCTCACCTATCAGAACTTCCTAAGTGCTTTCTTTGTGCCTTCAATGAAGACTTTGGGGAAATGCTGTGGCATTTTATTTTTTTGTAATTAGATGTTTCTCATTATTTCCACATGTTTCTATCAACGAGAATTTTATCTTGTTTGCAAATAATACATCATATTGTAATTAATAGGCCCTGTGTTTCTGCCTATTTTGTTCATGAGAATCTTAGTTAATATCTATAACTCATAATCCAGCATTGCTGGGAGCAGCCCCTCAAGGCTTCTGCTTCCTGTTAACCCAAATCATGTCACCTTGCCCGCCCCCTCGCCCCCCACAATGGAGCAGGGGGAGGATAGGCTAAGGGCTGAAGGCGTGAGGACCTGGGGGTGAACTTGAGTTCTGATACCAAATCTGCATTTGGTTCTGGGCAAGTGTTTCAAGGCTTTTCATCTATAGAACTGAATGAAGCTATTGATGTGAACACAGAAAAATGAAGAGGACTCTAATAAAAAGGGGGATTCACACGTATGTTCACATGCATATACCCATAGGTTTGAGAACACATCAGGATGCATGTGTGGTTTTGCACAGGTGGTGATGTAGGAGATAAACCCAGCTTTGAAATTCTGTGAATTTGCCTAGATACTCTGTTTCTCTGTCTCTCTGTCCCTCCTTCCACCTCCCGCCCCCGCCTCACACATACACACATACACACACACACACACACACAAATACACACACAGTTCTGGAACATTGGTATATAAATTATCAATTGCATTAGAGATTAAATTTGTTTACAGGTGCTATGCTTTAGGGAATTTGGTAATAACATTCATTAAATTTATATAAATTTACTTAAGAGCAATTCATGTAAGTATGATGTATTACTGTTACATCAATTTATATCTTTCTATCAATGATTAGGAAGTGCATTATTAAATAATTTTTATCATATTTTACTTTTCAAATAATTTTACTGTTGTTCAGTACTAATTGTTTCTGAAAGCAAACTTTCAAATGTCTTATCATATTCATTTGTCATATTACAAAACAACTACATACATATAATGGATGGCCTTTTTAGGTCTCTTATTTTGTTGTGGTTGTTGATGATGTATAATTTATAATCAAAATGGATACATTTGAATGTTTCAGTGCAATGAGGTTCAATAATTATATGTGTATGTTATATATATTCATGTAACTATGACTCAAACCAAGATAGAGAACATGTGGTCACTAGGGAGTTTCCCTTGCTTCCTTCCAGCCAGTCCATAGGTAGCCACATTCTGATTTTAATCCCTGTAGATTAATTTTGTCTTTTATATGGTTTCATGTACATTGAATTATTCAGTATGTGCTATTTTGTGGTTTGACTCTTACTCCTCAACATCATGTTTTTGAGACTCATCCAAGTTGTTGCTGCCTGTATCAGTAGTTTCTCCATATTTGTGACAATATATATGCACATATGCATTTACACACACTACGTTAGCTTTCAATTCATGAGCATGAGCTTGTCATGCTTGTCTACTCACTTGGGTATTGTTTCAATTATCTATGCAATGTTTTCTAGTTTTCAGTGTAACAGTCTCACATATATTTTACTTGATTTATTGTTAACTATTTGATGCTTTTAAATGATATTTTTATTTCATATTTAAAATTTCTTGCTGCTGGCATGTAGAAATATAGATAATTTTGTATATTGCCTCTGTGTTCTATGACTATGGATTCTAGTGCTTTTCTGTTTTTGTAGATTCCACAGGGTTTTGTATGTACACAATTGTCAATGGTAAATAATGACAGCTTTATTTCTTCCTTTCTTTTTAAAATATTTTTTATTGATTTTAGAGAGGAAGGGAGAGGGAGAGAGAGATAGAAACATCAATGATGAGAGAGAATCATTGATCGGCTGCCTTCTGCATGCCCAAAACTGGGGATAGAGCCCTCATCCTAGGCATGTGCACTAACTGGGAATCGAACCCTGATCTCCTGGTTCATAGGTCAATGCTCAATACAGAGTTATGCTGGCCAGGCTACTTCTTCCTTTCTAATCCTTGTCTCCTTTATTTATTTTATTTACCCTCATTGGAACTTCTGGTATAGTAATTTAGATAGAAGATACAAGAGTGGACATCCTTATCTTGTTTTTCATCATAGGGAGAAAGTATTCAATTTCTTTACCAAAATTATGATAGGTGCAGGTTTTTGTCCATGACTTTTATTTGATTGAAAGACTTCCATTTTATTCCTAGTTTAGAGAGATTTTTCTCACAAGTGGGCACTTTTAACTATTGCATCTCGTTTCTTTTAAGGGATGGGCTCAGCTGCTATTGCACTAGATGTTGATCTCATTCATGGAGATTTGCCTCTGATGGTGATCCTAATCCTTCTACTTTCATTGATGTTAGCAGAGTCTAAATAATCCCATTTTGACATGAAAAGTTCAGCTGTTAAGGTAAACATTACTTCAAAACGTTACTTTTGAGATCAAATGTCAATCAGACTTTACTGCTTATTGTACAACTTGGTGCAAAACAGCTACAAGCTCTTCACTCCAATCCATTTTCATTCTTTCACAAGGTATCACTGAAATTTAATGAAATATTTTACAATAATGTTTACACTACATTTTAGACCAAAAATCTAGTAATCAGGTTTAAAATAAAGAAAATTAGTTCATTTAAAGCCTGTTGTACAGGATTACTTGCTTTTCTGGGTGTTAATAGGTAATATTTGTCATATTGGCCACATTTTAATATTTTTATAAATTATGGTATCTGGAATTTTCTTTAAGACATTTCAGTGTGTAATGGAGGTAGTACAGAATGTTTGGGCGCATATAGAATGACCATATCAGTTGTCATCAAAATTGAAACATTTGAGAGTAAAATTGGTGCTATTAACAATTGATCAGCCATAAACAGGCATAAGCAGGCTCTAGCCCTGCATGTACATCTGCTCAGGGCCGTGAATGCAGCACTCCGGTCTGGACACTTATGGGGAACTCCAGTAGACAGCGCTCCCACAGAACAGGGCTGCATTCCAGCAGCATGAGTGCCCAGCTGAGACCAGATAGTGTCTTATTGAAGGAGGGGCTGTGCCTGGTTTATGGACTGTTCTGAGCTTGGTCTTTCTTCCTGCTTGCTCAGCTGAAATAGAGATGCCCTGTCTTTGTGAGGCGGCCTAATTAAGTAGGCTACATCAAAAGCAACGACTTCTTGTTCACCTCAGACAATAAGAATCTGATCATGGCCAATGGCCCTTCCCTGACAAACAATATCTCCTAGAGCCCAAGGGTAGCAACTGAAGAAAGCTGGTACCTGGTCCTGATGGAGAAGCAGGAAGAGCAGGGCAGCATTGAAATGTCTCCAGGGCTTGTTTAGGATGTGAGGTACTTCAAAGTGCCCATTCATTCATTTTGTATTTATTTCACAAATATTTATTGAGCCTGCACTACAGGCCTGGTTCTGGGATAGGCTGTGAGAAAACCGACATAAAAGAGACTTGGTCCCTGTTCTCAAAGAGCTCGTGGTCTAATGGAGCAGATAGGCCATTTTTAATGTATTTATTTTTGTCAGGAATATAAACTTAGAGACAGGTACTTTCATAGTTCATTCCAACAACACCCCTGAGTATTTATGAAAAGCTGAGTATTATTTTAGACAGAAGAAAGAGTATTGGGCAAGATGCTCACTCCCTTTATCCTCAGGAAGATTAATAGCAGGCTTGCGTGTCCAGGAAGGGCTTCACAGATCAGTGAACTCTGGGCAGAGTCTTGGAGGAGAAGGAGGAGATAACCTGAGAGAGGAAATGAAGGCTGGGCATTCTAAGCAGAGAGAATAACACAGGCCAAGGGATGGAGGAAGAGAAAAGCCACTGCAAATGTCAGAGGCAAAAAACGAAATTCTCATCCCTGGGTGGGCTCCAGCCTTTCAGGAACAGCCAAATGTGCCAATTAATCGCTTTATGAGCTGATTAGCCCTTGGACCTTAGCTTCTTCTATGGAGTTGAGGACAGGCCTAGCTTCCATCTCTGCTGAAGCCCACATCTAGCTCTTGTGCCTCCCAGAATAAAGCATGTGTGGGCAGAGCTAGACTTTCTGTCATGTTGGCTCAAGCCCTTCCTCTGGCATTGTCTCCAGGACTAAGAAAAGGATTCTTACTAACTCAATAGGAATTATTGCCAATTGCACAATCCTGATAACAGAACTCATCCAAAATTATCAAGGACTCTGTAGCTGGGTTTCCAATGAAAAAAATATTGTTTAAGGCATAGCTCTTAAAGCTTGTGGAAAGGAGGGGGATTAGATTTTAGGGCTAACTCTGTAGGTCACTAGAGGTGACAGACACTAAGTAAACAGCTCTACTAGAATCTACCACTCCCACCACATAAGTTCTCCTATAACCTGATTTTTAAATCATCTGTTTCCCTAACTCCCACCAATGAGCTATCTGCTAACTTGGAAATGGTAGAGAAAGTCGTATCAACACATTGTTTGCGGGTAGTTTTTATCGCGCGCTAACAGGTGGCTCTACTACTTACAGTCAACGTAAAACGTATAAATCCGTTTCCCGCATACAATGTGTCAAGATGACATTTTAGCCTATGGCAAGAACTTAGAAAAAGAATATATAGCCATTTGCATGAATTTATATTTTCATGTCCAGGTTTTTATATCTTGAAAGCATGGAAAAAAACACACACAATTAAAGACATGATCTTAGAGCAAAGTTTAGACAATTATCACTGATGAATCATAAAGAATGAGATAGTTTCCAGTTTCTGAACTGACATGTAAACAAGTCATCACTCCCATTCTCACAACAAGCAAAAAAGCTTAAGAAACAAAACCAAAATCTTTCCTTATACCCATCAGAAAATTGAGGTCTCAGGGAAAAACGATGTCTCCGAAATTGGAGGAAGAGGTGAACACAGAGAATTACAACTTACTGAAAATAGACGCTTCTAGAGCCAGGAGCAGAGATCCAGTATAAGAACAGGAGGATTACAGCTAAGAGATGAGTGCTTAGATTCGATTTAAACAGGAGTCTCTAGGGAAAGCCAAAGATAACAGGGGAGACAAAAACAAGGACATTAGAGGGTTTTGAAACCTAATGCTACAGAGAAGAGTCAGCACAGCATAATTCCTACTCAGGTTAAAAGAGACACCAAAACACAACTCTCAGACTAAAGACTTAGTAACCTTGGTTTTTTATTATTCAGTACATTTTGTCTGACTTAAAAAAATGTATGAAGCATGCTAAAAGGCAAGAAAGAACACAGTATAAAGAGACAAATCAAGCAACAGAACCAGATTCAATTATGACACCGATTTTGGAATTATCAGAGCAGGAATTTAAAGTAATAATGATTAATATGCTAAGGGTTCTAATGGAAAAAGTGGACAACCTGCAAGAACAGATGGGTTATGTAAGGAGAGGATTCAAAATTCTAAGAGAGAATCCACAGGAAATTCTAGAAATTTAATATACGCTATCAGAGAGAAGAATATCTTTGATGGGCTCACTACTAGACTGCACATTGTCGAGGAAACAATCAGTGAGCTTGAAATATGTCAATAGAAAATTCCCAAACTGCAGTGTGAAGGGAAAAAATAATACAAAACCCCCAGAATATCTAAAAATTGTGGAATATTTATGCATATGCATAATGAGGAATACCAGGAAAAGAAAGATGGGAACAGAAGAAATATTTGAAGCAATACTGGCTAAAAATTTTCAAAAATTAATGACAAATCCAAACCACTGATCCAGGAAGTTCAGAAAACACCAATCAGGATAAACATAAAAAAAGTATACCTAGGCAGATGGTATTCAATCTGCAGAAATCCAAAGATAAAGAGAAGAACTTGAAAGAAGTCAAAAGGAAAGAACCTTACCTATTGGTAGGAACAAGGATAAGAATTACATCAGCCTTCTCTTCAGAAAACATTCTTGTTTTCCTTCAGAATGAAATACTTAAAGTGTTAAAAAAAATCAGCCTGAAATATTGTGTTAAGAAAAATTATTCTTCAAAAGTAAAGGAAAAATAAAGACTTTTTCAGACACATACAAAAAATTAAAGGAATTTGTCCCTAATAAATTTGCCTTGCATGAAATGTTAAAAGAAGTTCTTCAGACAGAAGGACAATGATATAGGTCAGAAACTCAGATCTACATAAAGAAAAGAAGAGCATGAGGAAGGATTAAACAAAGGTAAGATAAAAACTTTTATTTTAAATTTTAATTGTGCTAATAGATAACCATTCATAATAATCACAGCAACAATGCATTGGGTGATTATTGCTTATAAAATATAATGAATAGAAAACAGTAACAAGTATAGTAGATGTTAATCCAATTGTATCATTTAAAATATATGATCTAAATACATCACTCAGAATACAGAAACTGGTGGATAGCAAACAAGATCAAATAATATGTGGTCTGTAAGACACCCATGTTAAAAATAGACACAGATTAAGAATAAAAGGAAGGAGAAAGATATACTATGCTAACAAAAATAAAAATTGTAGTAGCTCTTGATTGATTTTAGGCAAAGTTGACTTCAGAACAAGGAAAATCACCAGGTATACAGAGGACATTACATAATGACATTACACAGACTCTTTATCCAACAACAGCAAAAACACGTTGTTCTTAACCTTATTAGGAACATTCACTAAGGTAGACCATATTCTGGACCAAAAAACACTTCAAAATATTAAAATAACAAACGAGTTGAGGAAGAAGTCTCAAGAGAAATTTAAAATATTTTCAGTTAAATGAAAATAAAAATATAACATCAAAATTTGTGGGAGTAGTTAGAGGAAAATTTATAGCATTGAATGCATATACCAGAAATAGTAAAAGATCAAAAGTCAATAACCTAAGCTTCTACCTCAGAAAACTAGAGAAAGAAGAGCAATATAAACATAAAGTAAGCAGAAGAAAATAAGTAATAAAAATTAGAGCAGAAATTAATAAAATTCGAAGCAGAAAAACAATTGATGAAATTGACAAAATCAAAACATAATTCTTTGAAAATATCAATAAAATTGACAAACTTCTAGCCAGGCTAACCAAGAAAAAAAACGAGAGACACAAAATGCTGGTGTGAGAAATGAAAGAGAGACAATCGCCACTGACCTCATGAACATAAAAACATAAAAAGAGAATAATACTATGAATAACTCTATGCCCACAATTTGATAACCTAGATCAAATTGAACAATTTCTTAAAGTAATGAAGAACACAAGAAATGGGAAAATGTCCTGATTAGTTAAACATGAAAATTAACATACTCTAAACACTATGAGATTCAAATACTGTTATTGAAACAATCCAAAAATGTTTAGCATATTATTAAAAAATTGTTAATAAAAATGGGATTACAATGGAGGAATATGAATTCAATAAAAGTAAATAATGTCAAAATATCTTCAGTTATTATTTTTAATACAAATTACAAAAGGGAAAATGCTTTGAACTATATATCTTAATTTTGACAATAATACAATAAAATATGTTCTTTTCAATACTAATTGTAGAAAAATGTGTAGCTGGTTTAGAAACTCTGACTTAACAATTTGATTAATAGCTTAATCTCAACACAATACTGTGTTTTGACCCTCTCATTCAAAATTTTTATTTTTATCTTATTTATTTTTTTGAACATATTTTTATTGATTTCAGAGAGGAAGGGAGAGGGAAAGAGAGACAGAAACATCAATGATGAGAGAGGATCATAGATTGGCTGCCTTCTGCACGCCCCCCACTGGGGATTGATCCCACAACCCAGGCATGTGCCCTTGACCGGAATCAAACCTGGGACCCTTCAGTCCACAGGCTGACGCTCTACCCACTGAGCCAAACCAGTTAGGGCTCATTCAAAATTTTTAACAAGGAATGGAATGAAAACCTAGAAGGAATGTATATGGAGCTAAGTAAAAACTAAAATAAAATGAGAGAATAAGGATTCAAAATTAAATTCAGGATTAAATTCAGTAGGAACAAATATAAAGCCCCGAGTCAGAGGTCCCAATGACCACCCCCAGGTTTGGTGATTTGCTAGGAGGACTCAGAGCACTCAGCGTACTGTAACCTGTGAAGTCTCAGGACACCAGATGCAAGCCTCCCAGTCCTCTTCCAGTGGTCACACAGGATGTGCCTTGCTCTCAGGGAGCTGTGACAGCGTGTGGGAAGCATCTACCTGGGAAGGTCATTGGAAACTCAGTGCGTAGGGTTTTTACTGAAGCTGGCCATGTAGGCACCCTCTGCCTAACATGCACAAAATTCCACATTTCCTGAAGGGAAGCATAAGCTGTACTGTCTGCACAAACAGTTCAGGTCAGTGAGCCATTCTTAACAGGGAATGGTGGAATCCTTCTGAAACCCAAGTTGCCAGGTGCTGCTCAAAGGCTAACTCTGAAAGCTGGCATGAGTATAGCAATTTTAGGTTTGCTATGTTAGCTGTTGTCTGCGCAGCCCCACCTTAGAATGAACACCAAATGTATTGTGCACAATGGACAAAGTGATTGACAGGTCTTCAAGTGACAGAGCCGATGATCGCTGTTGATCTCAAGTGTGAAGCTTGGAGAACGATGAGAAAATTTGATCTTGAAGTCAAAGTTCTCTGAGTTCAAATACCTATCGACTACTTACCCACTTTGAAATCTTTCTCTTTCCCCCCATTTTCTTTTTATTTTTATTGAATACATTGGGGTGATATTAGTTATTAAAGTTATATAGGTTTGAGGTGTATAATTCTATGATATATTATCTGTATATTGTATTGTGTGTTCACCACCCCCAAGTCAGTCTTATTCCATCATTGTTTGTCCCTTCTTTACCCTCCTCTACCTTCCCTCACCCCCCTTTCCATCTGGTAATCACCATGTTGTTATCTGTGTCTATGAGTTTTTCTTTTTTATTTAATCCCTTCAACTTTTCACACAGCTCCCAACCCCCCACCCACCTGACAGCTGTCAGTCTGTTCTCTATATACATGAGTCTGTTTTTATTTTGTTTGTTAGTTTATTTTGCTCATTAGATTCCACACATGAGTGAAATCATACGGTACTTGTCTTTCTCTGACTGGCTTATTTCACTTAGCATAATCTCCAGGTCCATCCATGCTGTCACAAAAGGTAGAGATTTCCTTCTTTTATTACTGCCAAGTATCATTCCAATGTATAAAGGTACCAAAGCTTTTTTATCCACTCATCTACTGATGGACATTTGGGTTGCTTCCAAATCTTGGCTATTATAAACAACACTGAAATGAACATAGGGGTGCACATATTCTTTCCAACCAGTGTTTCCAGTTTCTTCAGATATATTCCCAGAAGTGGAATCATTGGCTCATAAGTTCCATTTTTTATTTTTTAAAGGAAATTCCAAAATGTTTTCCACACTGGTAGTACCAATCTACATTCCCACCAACAGTGCACAAGGTGATTCCTTTTTTTCCATGTCCTCACCAACAACAGTTGTTTGTTGACTTATTGATAACTAGAAGCTCGTTTCACAAAGAGATTCATGCAATAGGCCTTCCCTTCCCTTGGCTGCCAGCACCGGCTTTCCTCCGGCACCCAGGACCCAGGCCTTCGCTCCCGCCAGGGAGCCTTCAGTCTTCGTGGTTCCGGATGGAGCCTTCAGTCTTTGCTCCACCACTTCGCCCCTCTGTATGCAAACTAACCGCCATCTCTGTTGGGTTAATTTGCATACTCTCCTGATTGGCTGGTGAGCATAGCGGAGGGACGGTTAATTTACATGTTTGTCTATTTTTTAAAAAATATATTTTATTGATTTTTTACAGAGAGGAAGGGAGAGAGATAGAGAGCTAGAAACATCGATGAGAGAGAAACATCGATCAGCTGCCTCCTGCACATCTCCTACTGGGGATGTGCCCGCAACCCAGGTACATGCCCTTGACCGGAATCGAACCTGGGACCTTTCAGTCCGCAGGCCGACGCTCTATCCACTGAGCCAAACCAGTTTTGGCTACATGTTTGTCTATTATTAGGTAAGACTAGAGGCCCGGTGCACAAAAATTTGTGCACTGGCGGGGGGGCGGGGTGTCCCTCAGCCCCACTTGTGCACTCTCACAGTCTGGGACCCCTCTGGAGATAATGACCTGCTGCCTTAGGCCAGCTCCCGGGTGGCAGAGGGCAGGCCCAAACCCTAGGTGCAGCCCCTGGTTGGGCTCAGATCAGGGACAATTGAGGAGTTGGGGCGCCACCCCCTGTCATGCACAGATCAGGGCAGATTGGGAGGTTGCGATGCCAACCCCAGTCACGCTCAGGGTAGGGCCAATTGGGGGGTTGGAACGCTGCCCCCTGTCACACTCAAAGCAGGATCGATGGGGAGGTTGCAGCGCCACCTCTCATCATGCACAGAGCAGGGCCTATCAGGGGGGTTGGGGCTCCGTACCCTGTCACACACAGAGCAGACCCAATCAGGGGGTTGGGGAGCTCCCCCCTGTCATGCACAGAGCAGGGCCCATCAGGGGGGTTGGGGCTCTGTACCCTGTCACACACAGAGCATGGCTGATCAGGGGTTTGGGGCACTCCCTCCGTCCCACTCAGGGCAGGGCCGATGGGGAGGTTGTGGCTCCACTCCATCACACACAGAGCAGGGCCCGTGGGGGGGGTTGGGGAGCTGCATCCTGTCACACACAGAGATGCAGGGCTATCAGGGGGTTTGTGCGCTGCCCCCTGTCACGCTGCTCCAGGGGCCATGAGGCCTCATGGCTCTGCTGATCCCAGTGCTGGGAGGCCTCGCGGCTCCACTTGACACAGGGGCAGTGAGGCCTCGCTGCTCTGCTGATCCTGGTGCTGGAAGGCCTCTTGGCTCCGCTGATCCTGGTGCCAGGAGGCCTCGCGGTTCCACTGATCCTGGTGCTGGAAGGCATATTACCCTTTTACTATATAGGATAGAGGCCTGGTGCACGGGTAGGGGCAGGCTGGTTTGCCCTGAAAGGTGTCCTGGATCAGGATGGGGGTCCCCCTTGGGTGCCTGGCCAGCCTGGATGAGGGGATGATGGCTGTTTGAAACTGGTCATACCCCCTTCAGGGTGGGGGTCCCCACTGGGGTGCCTGGCCAGTCTGGGTGAGGGGCTGAGGGCCGTTTTCAGGCTGGCGGGTGACTGAAGCTCCCAACCTCTCCTTTTTTCTTTTTTTTTTAATTCTGGGATTTATTTACCTTCTATGGCTGTCACTGGAATGGAGAGCTGGCTTTAGCTCTGAGGCTCGGCACCAGCTCTGAGACCTCAGCTGCTGAAAGCAGGTATCTGGTTTGTTTGGCTTCTATAATTGAAACTCTGTTGCAACTCCAACTCAGCCGGCTGGCTGAAAGCATGGGGATTGTTTAGCTTCTATAATTGCAACATAGTTGCTTAGAGTGCAGCTCAGAGGCCGGCAGCGGCAGGTGGGGAACCTTGGCTTCCTCCTTCACTGGAGCAAGCAAACCTCCTGTTTGCTTCAGCCGCCATCTTGGTTGGCAGTTAATTTGCATATCGCCCTGATTAGCCAATGGGAAGTGTGTCGGATGTACGGTTAATTACCATGTTTGTCTATTATTAGTTAGGATATCTATTCAAACAGGTGTGAGGTGATACTTCATTGTGGTTTTAATTTGCATTTTTCTAATGTTTAGTGATGTTGAGCATCTTTTCATATGTCTATTGCCCATCTACATGCTGTCTTCAGAGCTGACAATCCAGGTAATTTGTCCATTTTTTAATTGAATTGATTGTTTTTTTGGTATTGAGTTGAGTTCTTTATACAATTTAAATATTAAGCCCTTATCAGCTGTATCATTGGTGAATATGTTTTCCCATTCAGTGAGTTGCTTTTTATTTTATTAATGGTTTCTTTTGCTGTGCAAAAAAACATTTTAATTTGATGTAGTCCCATTTGTGTATTTTTTCTTTTACTTCCCTTGCATGAGGAAATATATCTGAAAAGCATTGCTAAGAGATCTGTTGAAGATTTTACTGCCTGTGTTTTCTTTTAGGATTTTTATGGTTTCAAGTTAAACTTTAACTCTAACGCATTTTGAGTTTATTCTTGTCTATGGTGTAAGAAGGTGGTCTAGTTTCAGTTTGGCACATATTTATACAATCTTCCCAGCACCATTAATAGAATACTGCATTGCATGTTCTTGACTCCTTTGTCAAAAATTGATTAACTATGAAGGATTTGGTTTATTTCTGGGATCTCTAGTCTGTTCTATTGACCTATATGTCTGTTTTTATGCCAGAATCATGCTGTTTTAATTACTATAGCCTTGTAGCATAGTTTAATATCAAGTAGCATGATATCTCCAACTTCTTCTTTTTCAAGATTGCTGTGGGTCTTTTGTGGTTCCATATAAATTTTTGGAATATTTGTTTTAGTTCTGTGAATTACAGCATTGGTAGCTTGACAGGAATTGCATTGCTTTGATAGTATGGAAATTTTAATGCTATTAATTTTTTCTATTCATGAACATGGTATATGCTTCCACTTATTTGTATCTCCTTTAATTTACTTCATCAGTATCTTATAATTTTCTGAGTACAGGTCTTTTACCTCCCTGGTTAAATTTATTAATAGGTATTTTTTTATTTGATGCAATTGCATATGGGATTGCATTCTTAATGTTTCTTTCTAATATTTATTTATTGATGTATAAAAATGCAACTGATTTTTGGATATTTATTTTGTATCCTGTTAATTTACTGAATTCATTTGTCAGTTCCAGTAGTTTTTTGGTGGAATGTTTAGGGTTCTCTACATAAAGTACCATCTCATCTTCAAATAATGACAGTTTTACTTCTTTCTTTCTAATTCTGATGCTTTTATTTCTTCTTATCTTATTGCTGTGGCTAGGACTTCCAGTATTGAAATGAATAAGAGTGGTGAAACCAGACATCCCTGTCTTGTTCCTATCCTTAAAGGAAACACTTGTAGTTTTGCCCATTGAGTATGATGTTGGTTGTGGGTTTGTCATATATGGCCTTTATTATGTTGAGGTATGTTCCATCTATTCCCATGTTACTGAGAGTTTTTATCAGAAATGGATGCTGGATATTGTAAAATGCTTTTTCTGCATCTATCGATATGATAATGTGGTTTTTATCACTCATTTTGTTTATGTGGTATGTCAAGTTTATTGATGTTCAGATATTGTACCAACCTTGGATGCACAGAATAAATTCCACATGATCATGGTATATGATCTTTTTAATGTATTGCTGGAACCAGTTTGCTAATATTTTGTTGAGGATTTTAGCATGTATGTTCACTAGGGATATTAGCTTATAATTTTTTCTTTGTAGTGTCTTTATTTGGTTTTGAAATTGGGATAATGCTGGCCTCATAAGAATAGATTGGGAGTCTTCACTCCACTTGAATTTTTTTGGAACAGTTTGAGGAGGATGGATATTAATTCTTCTTTAAATGTTTGATAAAGTTAACCTGTGAAAGCCATCCAGTCTAGGACTTCTTTTGTTGGCAGTTTTTTCATTACTGCTTCAGTTTTACTAAATGTAATCTGTTTATTCAGATTATCTTATTCTTCCTGATTCAGTTTTGGAAGATTGTATGTTTCCTAGAATTTATCCATTTTGTCCAGATTGTCCAATTTGTTGGCATGTAGTTCTTCATAATATTTTCTTACTATCCTTTGTATTTTTTTTGGTAGCAGTTGTTATTTCTCTTTTACTTCTGATTTTATTATTTGGTTCCTCTCTTTTTTTCTTGGTAAGTCAGGTTAAAGGTTCATCAGTCTTGTTTATCTTTTCAAAGAACCAGCTCTTGTTTTCATTGATCTTTTGTATTGTTATTTTTTTAGGATCTATTTCAATTACTTCTGCTCTGTTCATTATTATTTTCTTTCTCCTACTCACTTTGGGCTCTGTTTGTTGTTCTTTTTCAAGTGCCTTTAAGTATAAAGTTGAATTGTTTATTTGAGATTTTTCTTGTTTCTTGAGGTTGGCTTATAATGTTATGAATTTCCCACTAAGCTGCTTTTGCTGTATCTTGTAGATTTTGCATTGTTATGTTTTTATTTTGATTTGTCTCAAGGTATCTTTAGTTTTCTTTCTTGATATCATTGTTAACCCATTCATTCTTTAGTAACATGCCATATGCTTTTGTGTGTTTTTCAGTTTTTTTCTTCTGATTTCTAGTTTCATAACATTATGGTCAGAGAAGATGCTTGATATGATTTCAATATTCTTAAATTTATTGAGACTTGTTTTGTGTCCTAACATGTGGTCTTTCCTAGAAAATGACCCATGTGCACTTGAAAAGAATGTATATCCTACTGTTTTGGATATCTGAAAATAACAATTAAATCCATCTGATCTACTGTGTCATTTAAGGCTGTTGTTTCCTTGTTGATTTTTTGTCTGGAAGATCTACCTATTGATGTCAGGGTATTAAAATTTCCTACGATGATTGTATTACTGTAAATATCTCTCTTTACTGCATGTTCCATGATGGGGAGGTGCCAGTCAGGCTGGGGGAAAGATGGGGAAGTGGCTCCTGCACAAGAAAGTCACACAACTCAGTCTGTCCAAGATTCTGCCCACACCTTATCAGGGTGGAGCCACCAGGGGACAGGAGGTGGGGCCACTGGAAGCCCAGAGATTGGGGCTAGTGCATCTCCTGTGAGGTGAGGCACCATTCAGGTTCATGGAAAATTGGAAGAAATGGTTCCTGCACCAAAGCCCGACAACTCAGTTACACCTTCTGAGTCTGCCCAGACCTCTACACTCAGACCCATGCAGCTGACTCCTCAGCAGAGTGCAAGCCCTGCATGGTGGGGAGAGAGGAGTTCAGAGGTTGGAACTATTGCTTTGTTACAGGCTGATACCATATGGAGGGGAGTGCACTACCCAAGAATGATAGTGACTGGGGTGTTGGAGAGTGACTCACCACAGGGACCCATGGAGCTTCAGCTCTCTCCCCACAGCCACAACCCCAGACTCCTCATGTGACTGTAGTCTGCTCCACCGTCCCTCCCCTGGAGCCCAGGGAGAGTGGCTGTGAATGAGATTTTGTGAGTTGGCCTTTTAATAGGGCACCTGTTTCTCTAGCAGATTTATCTCTCTCTCTGGCAGACAAACTCCCCGCTGATTTTTACAGACACATATTATATGGGCACCTCTTTTTGGTTCTGGTACTCTGGGCTGTGTGCTTGGGTTGAGACACCATGCTTTTTGGGGAAACCCCCACAGCTGAACTATCCCTCTGAAATTTTAGCTGCTGCCCATGGGATTGGGGCTAGCCTTTTCACATCTCCCTGCTTCTTCCCACTCTCAATGTGGCTTCTGTAAATCCTTGGTTATATGACTTCTCTTCAGCTAGTTTTTAGTTGGTTATTCAGGTTAATTGCTCTATATTTTAGTTGTAATTCCAATTTGGTCCTGGAACGAAGTGAGCGTAACATTCACCTTCTTTGTCACCATATTGCATCTCCCAAGATCTTTTTTTCAAGTTACTTAAATTGAATCTATAAACTGGGATAGCAATAAAAGTAAATAATCTTGAAAGTTATTGTAGGAATTATAGATAATTTATTTAAGGAATTTTACAATAAATGGTTGCCACTACAGTTAAGCTTAATATGAAACTAAATTGTGATTGTTTAAAAAATATATAATCCATTTTGGAGCTTCCTATGGGAGTTCTATTTTAATCAATATTTGGATACTATTTCCAACTCTTGAGCCACTAAAATATTTAATTACATAATATATACAAGGAGGAAGTTTCTGGTGGCTGGTGAAGTCCACAAGATCACCAGAGTCCACTGGATCTGTAAAGAAGAATGCCTTTGATCTGGAATGGAGATTGAATCAGGAATCTTAAAAAGCCACTGGGAAGGTAGAACATGAAATACAGGGTGGGGCAAAAGAAGGTTTGCAGTTGTGAGTACTCAAAACAAAGAGTTTCTTCTTGTACTATTATTTATTAACTAGAAGCCCTGTGCACGAAATTTGTGTATGGGGAGGTCCCTCAGTCCAGCCTGCACCCTTTCCAATCTGGGACCCCTCGGGGGATGTCCGACTCTCTGGGATTGGGCCTAAACCGGCAGTCGGACATCCCTCTTGCAATCCGGGACTGCTGGCTCCTAACCACTTGTCTGCCTGCCTGTCTGATCACCCATAACTGCCTCTGCCTGCTGGCCTGATCACCCCTAACTTGCCCCCCTGCCAGCCTGATTGGCCTTAACTTGCTCTCCTGCTGGCCTGATCGCCTCTAACTGCCTCTGCCTCGGCCCTGGCCTAAGCCACAGTCTGGCCTCCTTCTGCAGGAGGTGACCTGCTGGATCTGGGGAAGGTGCTGCTTCCATTACCCTGCTGCTGCTGCCACTGCTGGCCTGAGCCTTGGTCCTTCACAGCCCCCATTGTGGCTTTGTCCGGAAGGATGTCCGGAAGACGACTGCCCTAATTAGCATATTACCCTTTTATTAGTATAGATTATTGTATTATTTTCCATACAATACTGAAAAACTACTTCTGCTTCACCCTGTATAAAAGATATGCTAAAATTGACTCAAGCATTTAAAGCACTTTTTTGGGGAAGATAAGATTATAATTTTAAATTATGGAGTTCTGATCAGTAGAGTTATGTTAATTGCTTAGCAATTAAATAAAGAATGTTTATTTAATTGCTAAAATAAAGAATATTTTTCTGACAACTAGCTTGTACAGCATTAGATGGAAAACATTTGGAAATAGTGAGTTCTTCATATTGGGGTGTATTAAGGGAAATCAGGTGGAATATGTGGAAGAACATTGAAGAAGAAATTCCCATATGAAAGGGAATGGGTTTGCTATTCTTGAGAAATCCTTTTAATTATATTGTAGAAAAAATTGGTACTTTTCCTGCTCAGCATCCCTTTCTGCTTATTTTGGCAATAGCATTCCAATTTTACAGCACCCATTCAGCCTATGAAGTTTAGAGTCATGGCCCCTCCCTTAGCATTAGGCTAGGCATATGACTCAGACCAGGCCACCCAGAACGCTGCCTCTTTCTGCCATAGTGATTAGTCCATGAGTGGACACACAGATCAATGACAACCCTCCCAGGGTTTAGGCTGGAATCACTAAGGAGGAGATGCTCCAGGCCCACTGAGATTATGGAGGAGGAGGTCTATAATCCTTCTGCAACAATATGCTGCCTTACAGAAGACATGACTAAGAAGGCAGCTGGCACAGAGGAAACAAAAGCTCGAGTCAGAGACTGTTCTGATAACATCTTTTAAACCCTATCTCTACCCATTCCTCCCAGTTTTATGAGCCAATAAAACCCCATTTCTTGCTTAGAGTGGTTTGAGTCAGTTTTCTGTTAAATGTAGCCAAATTAGCCTTAATAATATATATGTTCTCCTCAAAACCACAGGTTCATTTTATGAAATAAAGTATATGTGAAAATCTCTTCTCATTCCAGAGTATGAATGCCATTCATAAATATAAGAGGGCTAGCTAAATTCGGTACTCAAAAATATATGCCAGAGGGTCCTGTACAATTGTGAAAGCTGGGTTACACATTTACCTTGAAGTATTTCAGGAGCCAATCATAACAGAAGAGCATTACTTACAACATCATCCAAAGAAGACCAGTTGCAGGGTTTATATTATACAAACAGTACTTGGTGTGTCTCCCATGGGCCTTGGTGAGGAGATCACATTCTCACCAAGCCCCTAGGGCAGTGATGGTGAACCTATGACACGCGTGTCAGAGGTGACACGTGAACTCATTTTTTTGGTTGATTTTTCTTTGTTAAATGGCATTTAAATATATAAAATAAATATCAAAAATATAAGTCTTTGTTTTACTATGGTTGCAAATATCAAAAAATTTCTATATGTGACACGGCACCAGAGTTAAGTTAGGGTTTTTCAAAATGCTGACACGCCGAGCTCAAAAGGTTCGCCATCACTGCCCTAGGGCAAGAGCAATGAACACATGTTGCTTGGGCCTCTACATAGTGCCCCTTAGTATAAACTGTGGGCATCAAAGAAAAACAAAGGGAAATAAACGCTCATTTGTATGATGTCAAAGCAACCAATGTATTTTAATGTCTAATCACCGAGAAACAGTCAATAGCTCTGATAACCTGGCTTCATTAAAGAGAAGAAATTATCAAATTTTGAAGGTATTTGCTGAGTGTCAGGGCCTCTATATCTGGAAATGCAGGCTTATCCCTTCAAGTGGTTTCTCAGGTGAGGGGGCAGCTCTGCTCAGTGAGCTGATGCCCTGGCAAAGGGCTCCATACCAGAGGGAAGGTGTGCCTTTTCTTTATTAACAGTGCAGTCTCCCCCTCAATAACCAAAACAATCTTCAAAAAGAACAAATCTGTAGGCTTCACAGTTCCTGAATTTAAAACTTATTACAAAGGTACAATAAACAAAACAGCGTGGTACTGCCATAAAGACAGACATGAAGATCAAAAAATAAAATGGAAAGCTCAGAAATAAACCCATGTGATCAATTCATTTTTTTTGTCAGTAGCTTCTTACTGTTTAATACAGCAGTTCCCATTTCTTTGTCACTCAGGACACCCATGATAGATGGCAGTCATGTGACTGAAACACCATCATGTATATTCAGGGTTATGTACAATGTTTCACACATTTGTTATAACTTCACACTTTTCCCTCACTTTAAAAATAAGCATATCAAGATTTTACATTTTTCTTCTGAGATTGCTATTCATTTATTACAGCATATTTTCTTTTAGTTGATTGAAAATAGTTACAATAAGTAATTTAAAGTTCTTTTCTGAAAGTTACAATGTCTGTATTTTCTTGGAGTTGGCATCTGTTGATTGTTCTTTCCCTTATGAATTTGCCATATTTACCGAGGTCTTCATATGTCAAGTAATTTTGGTTTGAGTCTTTGACATTTTAATATTCTTCTATGGAAACTCTCAATTCTGTTATATTCCTCCAGAGTGTTTTTTCTCCCTTCAGAAGGCAGTTAACTTGGTTAAGTTCAAAATGCAAACTTAACCTGTCTTGATGGTGGCTCTGCATGTGGGTTCAACAGCCTGCCAGTCTTGGAAAAAGTTTATACACAGACTTTGACATTCCCTTATCTGGTTCTCTCTTTCTGAAGTTTCCCCCATTACTCTCCAGTGGTCCTAGTTTCCCAAGTCTCCTTCCTCTAAATCATCTTGCCATAGAGGTTTTAATTTCTCTTGCCCACACCATCATTGCCCATAGGGAAAAACTGGTTCTGGCCATTGGCAATCACTTCTTCTAACTTTTGACTTCCTGCTTTTCTGCACTCTCTAGAGCACTCACAAAGACATTTTAATTTTATTTTTCAACTACAGTTGATATTGAATATTTTTATATTAGTTTCAGGCATAGAGCATGGTGGTTAGATATTTATATAATTTACAAAGTGATCCCATGATGAGTCTAGTATCCACCTGGAACTATAGTTTTACAATGTTATTGACTATCTTCCCTATGCTATACTTCACATCCTCATGACTATTTTGTAAGTACCAATTTGTACTGCTGAATTTTTCATATTTTTACCCGCCCTACCAAACACCCCACTCCCATCTGGTAACTATCAGTTTGTTCTCTGTGTCTATGAGTCTTTTTGTTTTATTTGTTAGTTTATTTTGTTATTTAGATTCCACGTAAAGTGAAATCACATAGTATTTGTCTTTCTCTGTCTGACATATTTCGCTTAGCCTAATACCCAGGTCTATCCATATTGTCATAAATAGTAATATTGCATTAATTTTTATGGTCAAGTAATATTCCATTGTATTATGTACCACATCTTTATCCAATTGTCCATTGATGGGCACTTAGGTTGCTTCTATATCTTGGCTATTGTAAATAATGATAGTCCTACATTCACTTGAAATGAATACATCTTCTGCTGCTTTAGGGTAAAATGCTGTAAAAATATCAATTAAATCCTGGTTTAATCTGTCATTAAAGGCTGTTGTTTCATTGTTGATTTTCTGTCTGGAAGATCTATCACTTGATGAAAATGGGGTGCCAGAGTCCACTACTCTGACTGTATCGCTATTGATCTCTCCCTTTATGTCCATCAGTATTTGCTTTCTATACTTAGGTGCTCCTATGTTGGGTGTATAAATGTTTAGAAGGGTAATAATTGTTGTATTGAACCCTATATCATTATAAAATGTCATTCTTTGCTTCTTAATGTAGCCTTTATTTTAAAGTCTATTTTATCAGATATAAACATTGCTACTCCAGGCTTTTTTTCTTAATTTCTATTTCAATGAAATATTTTTCTCCTTTCCTTTCCTTTCCTTTCCTTTCCTTTCCTTTCCTTTCCTTTCCTTTCCTTTCCTTTCCTTTCCATTCAATATGTGTGTCTTTCCATCTGAAGAGGGTCTCTTGTAGACAGCATATGTATGTGTCTTTTTATGAATTCATTCAGCTACCCTATGTCTTTTGATTAAAGCATTTAATCCATTTATAGATAAGGTGAGTATTCATAGGTATGTAATTATTACCATTTTATTATTCATATTTATGTTTTTCCCTTCTTCTTAAAGAGGTACCTTTAACATTTCTTATAATAATGGTTTGGTAGTGATGAACTCCCTTAACTTTTTCTTGTCTGGGAAGCTCTTTATCTCTCATTCAATTTTAAATGGCTTTGCTGGGTAGTATGATCTTGGTTGTAGGTCCTTATTTTTCCTCACTTTGAATATTTCATGCCAATACCTTCTGACCCGAAGGTTTCTGTTGAGAAATCAGCTGATAGTCTTATAGGAGCTTCCTTGTAGGTAACTAACTGCCTTTTAATTGCTTCTTTTGATTCTCTCTTTGTCTGTGTTTTTTTTGGATTCATCTTGCTTGGGACTCTGCTCTTCTTGGACTTGTATAGGTATTTCCTTAGGCATGGTAGGGAAGTATTCAATCATTATTTCTCCAAATAGGGTTTCAATCTCTTGCTTTCTCTTCTTTTTCAGGTATCCCTCTGATGTGAATGTTGTTACTGTTGATGTTGTCTTAGAAGTCTCTTAAATTTTTTAAATTCCTTTTTCTTTTTGTTGTTTTGTTTTTTGTTGCCTTATCTTCCAAATGACTGATTCGATCCTCTGCCTCATGTAATCTGCTGTTGATTTTTTTCAAGTGTATTTTTTATTTTAATTATTGTATTGCTCATTTCTGATTGTTTCTCTTTTATTTCTTGTCATTTTTATGCTTACTATCTCTTTGTTGAAGTTCTCATACGTTTCTTGAGTGTTCTGATAACCAGTGTTTTGAACTCTGTATCAGGTAAATTGCTAGTTTTCATTTGGTTTAGTTCTTTTTCTGGCATTTTCTTCTGTTCCCCCACTTGGGCCATATTTCTTAGTTTCCTGATTTTGGCTGCCTCTCTGTTAGTTTCTGTGTCTTAGGTAGATCCACTACATCTCTCAATCTTGACAGGGTGGCCTTATGTAGTAGGTGGAGCCCTGGGGCACAGTCTCCCTGATCCCCTGTACTGAATGCTTCACATGTGTCCCTTGTGTGGGTTGTGTGTACTCTTCTGTTGTAGTTGAGCCTTGATTGCTGTAGGCACATCAGTGGGTCAGGTTACCCTCAGGCTGACTGGCTGTGAATATTGGCCATGGCCACAGCATAGGAGCTGCTATGTTGGTGCTGATCCCATGGAGTGTGATTTGCCCAGTTCTCTCTGATGCCTGCCAAGGCTATCCTAAAGCTTATGGAGCTTTACTGGTGCTCTGTTGTAGCTGAAGTTGTCAACTGGGTGTGTTGTTTTTGGCATCTTTTGGGGACTCTGCTGTAGGATGAGATCAGCCACTGCCTGCTGGCTGCCTATAAGGCTCAGCCTCTGAAAGAACTTTAGGTAGTTTGCAAGTTGGGTGAGGCAGGTTCTCAGGGAATCACTGGGTGGGGCAAGTGGTGTTTACTATATTAATGCAGATTCAGATGTGGCCCTGTGAGGGTACTTTCCAATATAGGAAAGATGGTGCCCCACGGCTGGCTGTGTGGGAGGTGAGCTCAACACAGGAATAAAGTCATCTATTCCTCCAGCTATCCCTCTGAAGCCACACAAACTCAGTTTCTCCTGTATATCTCTGACACCACTCCTAGCCACAGCACCTTCACCAGGGCCTGTGCATGGGTCCTTTCCTTTAAGAGGATGCCTGGGTTTCCAGCAGCCTCTGTCTCACCTGAATAAATGGAATCCCCGCTGATTTTCACCTGGAAGTTTTGGGGACAACTCTTCCTGGCACTTGTGCTCCAGTCTCCCCAGTGGAGGCCTGGGACCCTCTTGCTCCCTAAGGAGGTCCTCTGCAGCCATGGTATTCCTCCCAATTCTCAACTATTCTTGCCCATGGAAATGGGCTTCTTTCAAAGAAATGCAAGGAAAACATTCAAAGAGATGCAGGCATGGGAGGTTGAGGCTTTGTGGTAAGATTCATTGTAGAAGAAAATCAAAGGACTGCCCCTGTGTTCCCAATGCCTCATGTCCATTTGTCCTGCCATTGAAAGAGTCCAGCCTTGTTGTCATCAAGCCCAGAACAAGGAACAGTGTTGATAGACTCTGTGCCATACTAAAGTATAGTCTTTTGAAACCCACGTGGTCTATTGGGGCCCTGAGTTTCAGCTAGATGTGCATGGCTGTCATAAAACGTGTCCCAACAAATGGTGCGAGTGTGTGTGTGTGAGAGAGAGAGAGAGAGAGAGAGAACTCTTGGTTGGGCTGATATTATCTTGGGCTTTGGAAGAACTACTTTTTCAAAAGAACCAATCAACTTCCTAATCTTTTGTGGGCTTGTGCTGGATCCTCCCCTAAACCAATCCCTTTCCTAGAAATCCTGAGGCCCCTTGTTCCTTATCCAATCTGATCCTTTTCCAAGGCTAGACAGACAGACCTTTATGGTTGCCATCTTGGCCTCTACTGGGCATGTTCCCAATAGAGAAATTTCTCCTGCTGTTTGTATTCCTCCCCCAGTATGCCTGCTCTTGAAGATTTGGTCCCAAGTGTGGAGGATGCCCTGGGGAGTGTGAGAAGCTGTAAGATCCTAGTGAAGTAAGCCTAGGTTCCCTAGTTGATTATGCTTCATAATATCTGATTCCCTTTGTTCTCTTACTTTATTAATATTTAACTACCTGTGCTAACACTGCCACATATGAGTGTGGGGTAGCCCATTTCACATCTCCATCCTTTCTACCAGCAACATGGCTTCTTCTTTATATCCTTAGTTATTGGAATTCTGTTCAGCTAGTTTCCAGAAGGTTTTCCAGGTTGATTTTTATATAATTTAGTTGTAATTTTGATGTGGTCATGGGAGGAGGCAATCAGAGTGTTTATCTACTTTGCTATCACCTCTAGTCAATTGATTTTTGACAAGGAAGCCAAGGGCATTCAATGTGGAATAAACAATCTTTTCAATAAATAGTGTTTGGAAAATAAATATCCACATAAAAAAGAAAGAAGTTTTAGGTATATTCACATTATTGTGTAACCACTTTCCTGTATAACCAATTTGTGGACCCTTATCTTACACCATATACAAAAATTAACTTAAAATGGAACAAAGACATAAACATAAGAGCTAAAACTACAAAACTCTTAGAAGAAAATATGAAAAAGCTTCATGATAATGGATTTAGCATTGACTACTTAGTAACGACACCAAAAGTACAAACAACTAAAGTAAAGCTAATATATTGGAATAGATCAAAATGTAAAACTTTTGTGCATAAAAGGATGCATCAACAGAATTCAGAATGGGAGAAAACATTTCCAACTACATAGGGGATTAATTTCAGAATACTGTCTATAAAGAACTCCTACAACTCAACAACAACAAAATAATGCAATTAAAATGGTTAAGTGCTTGAATAGATAATCCTTCAAAGATGATATACAAATGGCCAATAAGCATATGAAAAGATTATTGTCATTCCTAATCCCTCAGGAAGTGCCAATCAAAAGCACTATGAGATACCACCTCACACATATTAAGATGACTATTATAAACAAAACAAAATAAAATAAAACAATTGTTGTCAAGGATTTGGAGGAATTGCAAACCTGTGGAAATGTAAAATGGGGCAGCAGCTATAAAAACAGTATGACAGTCATCAAAAAATTAAAAATAGAATTACCCATATGATTCAGCAATCCCACTTCTGGGTATATATCCAAAACAATTGCAGGGGAGGTCTTTTTCATGAAAAGATATTTGCATGATGATATTCATAGTGTTAGTATTAGTCACACTAACCAAAAGGTAAATGACAGATGAATGGAAAAACAAAATGTGGTATATACTGACACATGTAATAGACTATTATTCAGCCTTAAAGAGGAAAATAAAATGTTGATACCTGCTACCACATGGCTGAACCTATAGGACATTGTGCTAAGTGAAATGAGCCAGTCACAAAAAGACAAATACTGAATAATTCCACTTACATGAGGAATTATTGTGTTTCTTTAAATTATTTTATTTTTTAATCCTCACCTGGATGTATTTTTCCATTGATTTTTGGAGAGAAAGATCAATGTGACAGAAACATATTGAAGCCCCCACCAGGGCTTGGGATGGGGAGGAACCTGCAACAAAGGTATGTGCCCTTGACCGGAATCAAACCCAGGACCCTCTGGCTAGGGCAGGAGTTGTTGTTTAATAGTATAGAGTTTCAATTCTACAAGATAAAAAAATTTGGAAATTGGTTACATAATATACCTAAAAGTGCTGAGCTGTACACTTAAAAATAGCTTAAGATGATAAATGTTATATTTAAAATAAATATGCATTTTACTACAAACTGAGAAAAAGTTATAGTTTTCACTTCAAGCCACACTTTTGTGGAATTATGTCCATCCATAGGGTCTCCTCTGTTTAATTTGTATAAAAATGTCAAAGAAGGGAGCAGTGGCTAAGGAAACATGTTTCACAATGGCACTTTGGACAATTTTGAGGAACAGATTGAAGTTATACTAAGGGAAGACTGAGAATAAAATCGATGTGTCACATAAATCATATGCAAGTGTTCAAAAACATAAATAGCGGACTGACTTATCTCAAAAATATTATAGTATTTGAAAAAACTCGTTTCTGTAAATAAGGCTATTTGGTCTTCACACAGGGGTGGAACAAAGAAACACACTTGAGCAGGACTAAGAAAACAGTCCTGATATGCTGGGAACAGGACAGCCTCCAAACTTGGGACCTCTGGGCCATGAAGTGTAGTCCCAGTGATTCTGAAAATGTTCTGAGCATTTACAATCACCCACCATGACCATAACCTTGCAATAATTCACTCAAAAGTTATTAATTTTAAGCAATGCCATTCCTAATAAAATTTCCAAGATAAATTAGTTGCAAAAATGTGCATTCAAGTAACTAACTGAGTTGACCTGCAGAGCCCAAGTGTTAGATATGAGCCAATTAAATGCTGGCAGGTGGCTGATTTGGAAGTTAGAGGAACTGATCTTAAATCATCTTTTTGGATTGAAATTAGATACAAGGCCCAGGGGACTGTTGGGGGGTCACCAAATTTATGACTATTCAAGAAAGAATAATTATGGTTTATCTAAAAAAGGACTTCGGTAAAATTTAAAGGGAAGGCAATACAGAACACATTCCTGTTTTATGACATCATAAATATCTCATTGATAATATTTTAATAGAACCTGTTTGTTTCAGTTACATTGGATGGCAGATTTATATTTAGCATTAATAATTAAGGATTTGATATTAAATGCCTCAATAGAAAGTTATTATTGAAGGATACTGATTCTCTCTAATATTTCCATATATTTAGAACAATTCCAATCAAATATAGCAAATGACTACTTTAAAAAAAAAACTACTTAAAAAATTAGAATGCTACTGGCAAAGAAATTGCTATAGAAAAAGAGTAATGAGGGAGAATCTTACTAACAGATGTGAAATCATTATATGGTTCAGAAATAGACAAAAATGTTGATAGAGTTTATGTTAGTGAGAAGTTAAGTGAGAGGTAAAGATGGTGTGGTTACTTTGAAACTGGGGTTAAATGGACAATCATTTGGAAAGGACAGAATAGATGTAGACCCCTGTCTTGTGCCAGATTTAATTCAAGTTGATTAAAGATTTAAATATAAAACCTGAAAACATTGGAGAAATGTCTATTCAGGTCCTCTGCCCATTTTTAATTGGATTACTTGTTTTCTTGGTGTTAAATTGTATGATTTTTAAATAAATTTTGGATATTAATCCTTTATCACAGGAACAATAGCTTCTTCCCAGTCTCCTCTTAATGTCTCCCTTTCCTGCGTATTTTACAGGGTAGGATCTGCCTTGACTTCCTGTTTCTCCCCAGTTATCTGTGAACTGGTTAAGCAAGGCTAGAAGGGATGGCAAATAGAAAAGGGCCAAAGAGTCCAAATGGCCTGAGCTGAAAGTAGACACAATCCACTTGCTACAAAAAGCGGAGCTCTGAGACTTGCCCAAGCCTGCTTGCTTTCAACCAGATTGTTTTTGACCAGCACTAAGAGGTACGGAGAGTGGAGGATGTGCTTCCCACAGGCAACTTCATGTTAGCCCCATTGCACATTCAGTGAGAAGATGGGCACCACTGTACTCAGCGTCTGGCTCCTTTGTTTTTTAGAAGGAGGTATTTTCCTGGGAGAAGCAAACTTGCCTTCAGGAAATTGTTGAAGAGGCACCTGGATCTGTTTCTATTATCATACTTTGAATTTGAAAGAGTAAATTTACTAAAAGCAAGAGCTTGGTTTGCCTAGGGTAAATTATAATAAGAGGACAGATGAGATTACCAAGGATAGTATTTGGATTTATCTATAGAGCAGTTAATGAAAACATCATACCTGAGTCCTAGGGGACGGGGAAAAGAGGTGAGAGCCAAGGCACAAAGCTTTGAGATGGACTCACAGCATGGAAATAGAAAGCCCCATTAGAGACAATCTTGTAGGGCATTGTGAAGTGAATGCAAGGCAATACGTAGCTACCATCCTAACTTAAAAAAAAGAAAAATATTCTGTGCTGATGGAAATGTCCTATAGTCATACTAATACAGTAACCAGTATCTACACGAGGCTATTGAGTTTGTGAAATGTGGCTAGTGAGACCCTTGCCACATTTCAAATACTCACATGTAGTTTGTGGCCACTGTGTTGAACAGGGCAGTGCTAAAGGACTTTCTGGATATTAAAATGATATGGAATTTTTTAATAGATGAGAGGAAATTAAACAAACATTTGTGTATGTATACTTGTTGATATATAACCCCATAGTCTTATTCATAGGCAAACAACCACAAAAAAAGCACCTCGAACAAGACATGTTGGCAAATCAAGTGTTATTGATAGATCATACTGTTAATATACTGGTACTAGAAGCTGCATGGCCCTTGGGCTGTAGCTGAGGGACAGCCTAGAGGAGAGCCAGGAACAGGCAGTGTGACTGTGGCTTTAGAAGAGATGGTACACGGAGAACACTCAGGGGACAGGACAGAGTGTGGTAGTGCGAATGGAGAAGAATAGCCTGGAATGTTGAAGTCAGACATGCTCTGCTTTCTTCATGTCCAATTTTTACTAGAGAATCGAACTTTTCTGTTGCTCGTGGGAGTGGGGTTTTTGTGATATCTGTAGAGAACGTATTTTCTAAGACTTGCATGGGAAGGCAAATGGTTTTTATGGGTGTGGAATTATATTTCTTGGGTTGTAAAGTCCCATGTCCCTTAACACAGTCCTGAGAAAGGTGCAGCTGGGTTCCAGTAGAGTCAAAAGCAGGGCTAGTATCCAGAGCTTCCATCCTATGATGGAACTGAGTCTAGTCCAGTCAGTCCAGATTCAGTCCATTCATCCATTGTGTGGAGTCTACATGGCTGTGAGCCATTTGCAGGGAATGGAGGGGAATGTGCCTTCTGCATCAGGAGTCCCAAGATAGCTAGAAGGCCAAGAGACAAGGGCCAAGAGAACAACCTCCCTTTGTTCAGAAGTTTAAATGTTCAGGTTCCCCACCCTTGCAGTGGCCACGCCTATTCTAGCCAGTTACCTGTCCCCAGATGTGATTGACAGACGGGTAAGCACTTTCCCAGGTCACTCAGACCTTATTGGGCACATGTCTAAACTGCCTTTGTCCAGTCCCTTCCCCCAATGATCAGCGGGGAACAGACTTGGTGAATGTTAAATTACAGCTTTCTAGCAAAGCTGTATAAATGGCATGTTTATATTATCCAGTCTTCCCTGTATTCCTTTCCTGTTAAATAATAATCAGATTATTACAGTGGTATCACAATGTCTTGCCTAATCATTAAGGCATCTGGGGGTTGGAGGACACAACAAATGTATGGAGTGGCAAATTCCAAGTATTGAAAGTCAACCAGGAAAGCTTTTCTAAGCTCTTCTCCAATTCAATAGGCCACAGAGAGAGAAGAGATATGGTAATCAGTGTCCAGGACCACAGACCTGGGAAGCTCCAGAGCATGAGAGGAAGGCAGACAAGAGACCTGGAGAGGTCTTCTGTGTGGCTAGCCTGCCATATAAAATGTTTCCATTCATTTATTTCATTAATAGTTAATATTTATATAGTTCTTAGTGCAAGGGATACAGGAATAAAAGGAAGAGACATTATACCTGCCATCAATGAGCTAAAATTCCACCAGGGAAGACAAGCATTAAGTACATCATCATACTAAGAGTTAATAAAGCCCAATTGTAATAGCCGCTATGAAGGCATATGACTGGCAAAGTTGACCTACTTGTGAAGGGGAGTTGGGTAGGGCTGAGCCACAGCCTCTGTTAAGAAATCATATTTTAGCTGCTACCTGAAATGTCAGTAGGTATTATTGTCCTGAAATGTCCAGAAGAATAAAGGAGAAGAACATTCCAGGAAAAAAAATCATTTGCGGATCTGAAAGACCAGTGTGATCAGAAGTGGTAGATAATGAGGTAGCTATAGGCATGGGGTAGTCATATAGGGCCTGGAGCACATTCCAGGATGTTGGCATTTTATCTTAAGGGGCTTGAGGTAGTCCTTTCCCCTGAAAACACACATATGTCCTGAGTCTGCAAGGCCATTTTTGGGTGGCCCACATTCTCTTCCCCAGGCTCTACTGCATGTGGATGGAATGATGGAGAGGTTGGCCAGGATTTGGGCAAGTGCACTGTGATTTAGCAAAGGTATCCATCTGTCCTGACCAATTTTGACACTAAAAAAACTTTAATTTTGTAGAGTCTGTCTTATTTGGAGTTGCTGTAGAGTCATCCAAGCTGTGGCTTGCACCCAAGGTCATTAATTATTAAAGACAGTGAGGCCTTTTAAGGGCATGAGTTTGTGGTGAGAACTTTGTTACAAGTAATCCCCACAGAATTGGTCTCCACATTCGAACTCATCTCTGACTGAACAGATGGTAAAAGTCTGCATTTACCCAAGTGGAAGCAGCCAATGTTTCACCTCAGTGTTATCAGATGCTTCATTTTCCCCAGGCATTGTGCTGGGTTCTTCACTATGGAAACATGGAACTAAAAGCTTCCATAGTCCAGGCTCCACATCCAATTTGTGATTTTTGTGAGGAAACAAGAAACCTTAAAATCTGTTCAGATCTCCAGATCTGGTATGGTGAGTAAGAATTCTATACATAGAGATGTTGTCACTGCCCCGTTAAATTTGCATTTCAGATGATTAGCAAATTACTTTTTAGCTTAAGTATGTTCCAGGTTATAAAAAGACAGACTTATACTAATAAAAGTATTTGTTTATCTAAAATGCAAATTGAACTGCTCATTCTGTATTTTATCTGTTAATCCTATGTGTGAGTGACATCTCATTATCATAGATGGGGGATGGAAAAAGCTTTGGGAAATGTTTGAAAAGCAAACTGGTATAGTTGGGAATAACTTAAATGACCACAGGGTTTTGTAGTCTTTTAGATCTGTAAGAAAATCCTAAGGAATTGCAACCTTGTGGAATGAACCAAATATGGGGTTCATCCAACCTAGCTTTGAACTTTAGTTTCATTATTGAGTTATCTTGTGCAAACCTTACTTTCTCTGTAATTTAGACTTCTCATTTACGTAAGAACTAATAATGCTTGTTTTAAGAGTTTAAGTAAATATTAAAGATAATCTATGCCAAGTATGTGGCACCTTGTAAATACATGCACTTAAAAATACACAGTTAAACTGGCCAACATCCTCCCAAAAGAAGACAAACATAATTAAGGAGAACAGGTCCATTAGAAAACCAAAGGGCAGGTGACGCCTGCCAGGCAGCTGTAGAGAAACCTAGACGGTGTTGGTGAAGAGGCTGTGCATCTGTAGAAATAAGATAAGGTTTAGAAAAGGCATCTCAGCAGGTGCACATCATCAAGTGGCTATGTGTCTACACAATTGTACTAAGAGGGTCACACAAAAAAGTGGAGATAGAGGACACCTTCTGTGGGCCAAGCAGTGAATGATCTGCATCTGCATGGCATTTTATAGGCTGTCCACTAACTCTTTGACACTGGTTCAAAAAGGTACCCTAATTCTCATTTCCTTAATTAAAAGCAGGACTCAGTAACTCACTTTTCACAAATAGATTTGGGGGGAGGTGACTGTGTAGGACTTCTAAGATGAGGCCATGTAAAGAACAGCATCCTCTCCTTTCTCAGGGATCCTTGCTCCAGGAAAAGCTGGATACTACAGTGTAAGAGCACTCCACTAACCCTACAGAAAAAGCCACAGGGTGAGGCACCAAGGCCTCCTGCCAACCGCTATGTGAGGGAGCCATCTTGGAAGCAGATCCTCCAAATTCTAGCCAAGCCTTCAGATGACTTCATGAGTGAACCTAAATCAGAACCACCCAGCTAAGTGGCCTCTAGATTCCTGACCATCAAAACTGTGTGAGACGATAAATTCTTGTTTTAAGTGCTAAATTTTGATGTAATTTGGTATGTAGTAATGAATAATTAACACAAATAATAATAGTAGCTACCATGTATTGACTGCTTATTGATTATAATATATGTCAAAGATCCTTCTAAGCTTTTTACACAGGCTATCATTTTTCTCTAAATTGTAGATGAGAAAACTGAAGTACAAAAAGGTTAAATAACTTGTCCAGAGTAAATACATAGTAAATAACCTAAATGCAGCTAGGTTCTCCTACCATATGTGCTCACTCTAATGTATGTATGTTTTTCTTACTAGATTAAATCCCATGAAGTCAGAGAATATTTCTACCCATAGTAATGGAATTTAGTAGAGTGCTTAGAATACAGTATGCCTGAAATTTTGATAAATTAAATAAATGAATGATGAAGAAGTAAAATAAAAATTATTACACACCAGCTTTTTGCCCACAAAACTTGAGTGTTTGAGTGTAACATCAAGCCACATATGAGAGCTTCACTGTTGGGTGATAAGTATGTGCCCTCTCATTAAAGATCTGAAAAATTGAACTTATCTTGTTGCCAATTTTAGATGGCAAAAAATGCCCTAATCTAACCCAGAAACCTAATGTTTCATGAATTTGCATTTAAATCCAAGAAAAATTGGAAATAACCTAAATAACCAACATTGGAGTTTAATAAATTATGGCAGTCAGTGCAGTGAAATTTTATCCAAAATTTCAACCACCAAAATTATAAAAACTATGTTGAATCAAGAAAAAATGTTTCAAAGTGTATTATTTGAAAATAGCAGAAAAAGTAAATTTTAAGAAAATTCCCATTATATATTATTTAGTTATTAAAATATGAAGAATATTTTTACTCATGGAGTGACATCAAAGATATATTTTTAAGTTCTAATGTTACGTGTGAATAGTATTGTATAAAATTTTATTTTTCATTTAAAAATAAAAAAAAAATGCCATGCTGGTGTGACTCAATTGGTTGAGTGTCATCCTGTGCAACAAAAGATTATAAGTTCAATCCCTGGTCAGGACAAATGCTCAGGTTGCCTGTTTGATTCCTGGTTGGGGTGCATGTGGAAGGCAACTGATCAATGTTTCTCTCTCTCTCTAAAAATTCTCATATATATATATATATACATATATATATATATATATATATATATATACATATATATATATATATATATGAATTATTTCCAAAAACGATACTACCCTAAATGGCAATAAACACTGGAAGAGCATTTCATAGGAAGCTTTGTTCTTGTGTGTAAAGCCTGTCATGTCAATGAATATGGTACATCATGCTAATGGCACCACATGTCAACGAGCACATCATCCAGCACAAAGCAAAATCAATTGGATATTAACAGATCTCAGACAGAAGACTCAGCATAGGATGCCCAGAATAGAGTAGAGAGAACTTAAATACTGTCTGGTCAAACTCCTTGCTTTAGGGGTGTGGAGAACAAAGCACATGTAAGATGAACATTCAGATCTCTGCAGTCTTAATTGAATGACAGAGCATGATGCAGACTATGTAGCTATATCATATATGTTGCATGCTATAATGACATGCTACTTCTATGCCTATTTTACAGGTGGTAAATTGAGCTCCAGAGAGTTTGAGTAACTTAATATATTGGTTTAGGCAGCAGTTCTCAACCTGTGGGTCGGACCCCTTTGGCAGTTGAACGACCCTTTCACAGGGGTTACCTAAGACCATCCTGCATATCAGATATTTACATTATGATTCATAACAGTAGCAACATTACAGTTACGAAGTAGCAATGAAAATAATTTTATGATTGGGTCACAACATGAGGAACTGTATTTAAAGGGCCAGAAGGTTGAGAACCACTGGTTTAGAGTGTGGCTTCACATGTGAGAGACTACATGGATTCACATTTTTCTTAAATATTTAACAAATATAGGACTTGGGGAAGTTGCTTAGTCTAAGACTCAGGGTCATTTAAAAAGTGGGGGCAAAAATATCCTTAACTTGTAGAATTCTTATGAGAATCAAATGAGTGAGCTCACCTGAAGCTCCTAGCAGAACCTGCACATGCTGATAATTTAATCAATATTAGCTTTTTAATTGTTTATGTATCAAGCATGAGAGATCAGAGCTAGAATTCCAATTATCAGTTTGTTTTATAGCTCCAAGCCTGACATTCTTTTGGTCATAGCTCAGCTGTCGTGTGATGCTAACACTGCCATAAGGAAGGAGTGAGACCTTGAGCAATTCGTTTCCTTTCACAGAGGGTATTCCTCACCTTTGCAATGGGATACGGTGCTTAGGGCTGGGTAGACTGCTTCTAGCCCTGGGATCCTGCTATATGTTCACTCCTTCACTCGTGCATTCCTTCTTGAGTGCACACAATAAAAAATGTGTGGCCTCAGTACCATACAGGGTGCAGAGATGGTCCTACCCAAAAGGCAACTTAGAAAAGATGTGTGCATAATACAGTGCAGGATCAGGTAGAAAATGAAAGGGTGCTATTAGCAGGAGAAAGACAGATGAATGTCTTTGGGACTTCAGAAGGAAGTAATCCACTTTCAACGTGTGGGATTAGGGGAAGTTAAATGGAAAATAGAGCTTTCAGGATGGACCTCAAAAATAAAGTGAGCTGGAGGACTAATGGAGAATGAGCATGGAGAGGGAGGGAGGCAGGGCCAACCATGAGAACTTCAAATACACAGAATATAGAAATGCAGATAATAACACAGAGAAGTGGTGGACAGTCCAGAGAGGCAAAAACTAGGCTAGGATAGATTTGTGGAAATGGATGAGGAAGAAGAAGGAGAGAAAGAAGAGTCAGAGAAAATTTAGCACTTCTAATGGTAAAACCTGGAATGCTGCAGTCTTTTTGCAGCTAGGGTTCAGGAATCTGGAGAAGGGCTGTGCATAAATGGATAGAGACTAGACAAGAAATATGAATTTGGAAGGCATGGGGAAAGCCAGTTGGAAACAGCTCTCTAGTGAAGTGGCTCCCCTCTAGACCCAAGGCTTTTTATTAACACATTTTGTCCTTTAGCAAAGCAAATATACATATCAAAGGTAAGGTTTGGTAAACAATAAAAGGTTATCAGGTTAGGGGAATTGCCCTCAGCTGTTTGGCAGCAGGTAATAATATGCAGATTGCCCTAGCGGGCTTGGCTCCATGGATAAAGCATCAGCCTATGGACTGAAGGGTCCCAGGTTTGATTCTGGCCAAGGGCACATGCCTGGGTTGCAGGCTCGATTCCCAATGTGGGGTGTACAGGAGGCAGCCGATCAATGATTTTCTCTCATCATTGATGTTTCTATCTCTCTCTCCTTCTCCCTTCCTCTCTGAAATCAATAAATATATTTTAAAAATATGCAGATCTTCAGCCCTTCTGAAGATGTCCATCAGCCTTCTGAGGAACTTCTCACATTTATTATGCTAACTACTGTTCTTAGCCTCCAGCACTGGAGACTGAAGATGAGTGTAATATTGTTCATGAGCATCAAAGAAGAACAGGCTTGGGTTGACCAAGTTCTACCAAGGAACGGCTAAGCATGGGGTGTCCATTGGTCATCAAGTGGTGATGGCCAGGAGCAAGCAGACACAGGGAGCTGAATCTCTGCAGGGAAACCAGGGCTAATTGCACATGAGGTGCTTATCTGCTCATTAATTACTTCCTTGAATGCTCATCGGGTGCCTCCTCCCTAATAGCAATTAGGACTGGGTGTGCATGGATGAAATTGAGCAGCCCACACCTGGCTTCTGAGTGATTTGGATTTAGCCATGAGAGTCAAGGCTTCAGAGTGGAAGAGGTGGGCCATCAGGAGGAATCCAGTGCTCAGGTCCATGGTGCTTTGGTTCTGGAAGGGGGTTCTGGTGTCAGACCAGTCACCACTACTCAGGACACATAGGCTGCATCCACAGAGCACTATGGAGGTTTGGGCAAACCTGGGTAGATAAAGGTGAATAAAGGACTCAAGCCAGGGCTAGTGGCCTTTATTATTTTATTTTTTTCCAAAAGCAGCTGTCAATAATGTGGTAAGAATAGTATTAACCAAAGACAGGAGAGAAAGGAGGGCTTGGTGCAGGTGAGGCAGGGAGGAGAATGATGAGAAAGAGCGGTGTTCTTCCAGCAGTGTGCTCCCCACCTGCCTTGTGCTTATGGTCTCTGCTGTCATCATTTTCCTCCTTAAAATACAGGCATCCGAGGTCAAGCTAACTTATTTGATGTGGTGATTAGCTTGGTTAAGATTTGTGTAGGGGGATGAGAGATGTGGTTTAGCAGGAATAGCTATCCCATAGCAAGATCAAAGGGCCAATGAGGGTATTGTGCTGAATTGGAGCTAAACTTAAAAATACTACGCTGCGGTAAAAAAGAAGGAATTCTTACCATTTGTAACAGCATAGATGGAACTGGAGAGCATTATGCTAAGCAAAATAAGCCAGTCAGAGAAAGATAAATATCACATGATCTCACTCATTTGTGAAATATAACGAACATAAACTGTTGAACAAAAACAGATCCAGAGACAGAGAAGCATCAATCAGACCGTCAAACCTCAGAGGAAAGGTAGGAGAGGATGGGGGTAAGGGGGAGAGATCTAACAAAGAACTTGTATGCAAGTATATAAGCCTAACCAATGAACACAGACAACAGGGGGGTGAGGGCATGAGTGGGGGTGGTAGAGGGGCAATGAGGGGATAAGGACACATATGTAATATCTTAATCAATAAAGAAAAAAAAATTAAAAAAATGAAAGTAAACTGTAATTGGAAAAAAAAGACAGTTCATGGCCCAGCTGGTGTGGCTCAGTGGTTAAGTGTTGACCCATGAACCAAGATGTCACCAGATTGATTCCTGGTCAGGGCACATGCCTGGGTTGTGCGCTCGATCCCTAATAGGGGCATGCAGGAGGCAGCCAATTGATATTTCTCTCTCATTCATCTGCTCATTTCTCTCTCTTCCTCTCTGAAATAAATTTAAAAAATATTTTTAAAAGTGCATGCCTCTACAGCTTGCTTTGTTTGAGCCCCACATCTCAGGGGACCAGGGGTCATGCAGTGACTGGCTTGCTACCTGAGGTGGCCAGGAACAGAAAGAGGCAGAAAGAGAGCCCAGGAATAGTCCTTTGTGTCTCAATTATGAAGTCAATATTGAAAATCAGGAGCTAGGAAGACATAGAGTGAGTAAGTTAATGATGAACCATATCCACAGATGTAAGAGGAAGGAAAATACAGCAGTTTAAAGCTTTGGAGTCACACCAACCTGACTTGGAGACCAGGTATGTCATACCCTATGTGAGAGAACTTGGCAAGTTACATAATTTTCCTACTAGAGTTGTGCTCAAATTCAGGAAGCAGGAACACACTGAATGGCTTAATCAATTAGGGATTTGTTTCCTCACCCAAATCAAAGTCCTGAAATAGGTGTTCAGGCTGGCTCAGAGGCCCCCAAAGTTACCCGTGTCCCAGATTTCTCTTTCCATGCCATCACCCTTAGGTGAGCTTTTGTCCTCTTGCCTACCGCCTCTTATTTACAGCCAGCTGCTCGCCTCCAGCCTGGTGTCTGCAGTCCAGGCAAACAGAAGGAAGGAAGCAGAGAAGGTGGCACTAAACCTGGGAGTCAGAGCCTACACCGAAACCCTCCAGCTCAGGGCAGGTTCATTACCGCCCTGAACAAAACATTCTGTTGGGGAATGAATGCTGAATAGGCACCTAGGAGTGTCTTCCTTTCCTCTTCCTTATCTGTACAATGTTCAGGTGATAATCCATTCAGGAAGTTTAGCATAGAACTCGGCATGAGTGAACACTGCAGTGATAGCTGTGAATGATGTGAACTGTCCTCCTTAGCTGTCTCTCAGAGACTGGAATGGATTCCTGGGCGATCACCTGACCAAAGCGGAAGGGGGTTTTTCTTTTGAGAAGAGTGTTGTTGGGTGAATGCATAGCTCATTTAGTTTGTACACATACATTCAATAGTGCAACATTTTGTATATCAAGTATGCATCTGGGAAAAAAGAGTGAACTTTTTTGGTTAAAAATGCTTCCTCACTTGAACTGCCATATTCATCCAGAAGTGTATGGCCATTTGTATTAAAATAAATTTATATTTTTAGAATAGTTTTAGATTTGCAAAAATATTTTGAAGATAGTATAGAGAACTTTCATATACTCCACACCCAGTATCTCCTACATTTTTAACATTTTAAATTAATATGATACATTTGCCAAAATTAATAGACTAATATTGTTACATTAGTTTTACCGAGAGTTCATACTTTATTTACAATCTCTTAGTTTTATCTAATGTCCTTTTTCTGTTCCAGGAACCTGTTCAGGTACCACTTTACATTTAGTCATCATGTCTCCTTAGGCTCCTCTTGGTTATGTCTGCAGTCCAGGCAAACAGAAGGAAGGAAGCAGAGAAGGTGGCACTAAACCTTGGACTTGCCCTGGTTTTGATGATCTTGACAGTGTTAAGGAAATCTGGTGAGGTATATTTTATATTTTTAGAATGCCCCTCTACTGGGATGTGTGTAATGCTTTTCTTATGAGTAGGCTGGAGTTTGAGGTTCTTGGGAGAAATATCACAGAAATAAAGAGCCCTTCTCATCACATCATATCAAAGATACATGATATCAACACAGCATCACTATTGATGTTGACCTTGATCACCTGGGTGAGAAAGTATTTCCAAGGACATTTCCCCCCCTTTGTATATATAACTCTTTGAAAGGAAGGAAGTCATTATGGGGAACACACACTCAAGACATGGAGCGTTATGCCCCACTGCCTTGAGGATTATTTACATAAATTATTTGGAATATTCTGCATGGGAGATTTGTTTCTTCTCTCCATTTATTTATTTACTCAATGATGTATTTATATCAGTGTGGACTCATGGATATTTATTTTATACTTTGGGTCATAACTCAATATCATAATATTTATTTTGTTGCTCAAATTGTTGCAGCTTGGGCCATTGGGAGTTCCTTCAGTTGGCTCCTGTTTCACTTTGACATACCCCTAGCAATGTGTTTTATTGTTGTTTAAGCATTCCCTAACTCTTGGCACTACAATATGCCCTAGCCCAGCAGTTCTCAACCTGTGGGTCTCGACTCCTTTGGTGGTCGAACGACCCTTTCACAGGGGTCGCCTAAGACCATCCTGCATATCAGATATTTACATTACGATTCATAACAGTAGCAACATTACAGTTATGAAGTAGCAATGAAAATAATTTTATGGTTGGGTCACAACATGAGGAACTGTATTGAAAGGGTCAGAAGGTTGAGAACCACTGCCCTAGCCCATCTTGTGTATTTTCTGCCCCAGTCCTAGAAACAGCCATTTTCCCAAGGAGCCCTGTTTCTTTTTATTGTAGGATGGTATTAGAAACTGAGATATGGGTGCTAGGTACTGGGCTGTCCTTGCTTCTAGGCCCCTCAGGGATCAGAGGAAGGAAATATACATATGGAAATCTACATGTGGGTTAGCACTTATATATACTTATCCATATATAAATGTATGTGTATAGCTATGTGTGTATGTATATTTATATGCGTTTATATTAATCTAAACACAAATTTATACTATTTTCCAAACTCTAATCCATTACTGTATGGAACATGTTAGCTTTGTTCCCTTGCTTATCTGTTAACTCCTGCTTTAACAGTGAAAAATGTGGCTCTATATACCATCTATGCACTGCAAAGCTATTCTCCAAAAGTTAAGGAGAAATAAAACCATTTTTTTGAGGAAATTCCTCACTGGCAGACCTTTCCTGCAAAAAAAAAAAAATGTTTTAAAAGTTCTTCAGGTAAAATGGAAAGCAATATAGATGAGAAACTGATATACATGTAAAAAGTGTTGGTGAAGTAATAATGGAGTTAAATAGAATATTTTTCTTATTCTTAATTGATATAAAAGTTAACTGTTTAAAGTAATAATAGTAACAATTATTGGGTAATTATGGCATATTCATAAGTGAAATAAGTGAATGGCAATGATGGCCTCATGTCAGGAACCAGGACCTCTTTAAGGATGGCCTTGAACACCTTACTCTCCACAGATAGCTGCTTCTACTATAGTCTTTACAATATTTGATAATATCCGGGGGCAGGCAAAGCTCTCAGTCAGTATTTCATCCCATCCTGTTAGTCCAGTAAAGGTAGAGGTAGAACAGGACAGTAGTCCTCACAGGGGATGGAGAACTAGGGAGATAATAGAAAAATAAATCAGAGGTCTGAAGACAATTTTACGAGCTGGAGTCACAGGGAGAGCAATGGGGGTAGGAGGTCAGATTCAGACCTGAGAATATGAGAGACACCATTTGAACAGAATGGAGTACTGTGGGATGTAGGCCTGTGACCTGGGCAACAAGGCACAGGGAATTTCCACTGCTCTAGTTGTTTCCTGTGTCCACTATGGTTTTACCGGGGCCACTTGCTGAACTCACCTGACATATGTGTGACCTGCTACCCTCAGCTGACTGGCTTGAGTGACTTGGGGTACAACCCTCCAAACTATTGAGTATGGGACTTGGCTAATGTGTGAGCCTGTAGTTTAGCTCAGTTAAATGGGCAGGATTGGCTGGCCCTGAGACCATTCTACTGGAAGAGTTGGGACAGGGGACACTGCCCTGGGACCCTGCACAGTCCACATGGTGCTGCATGTTCTTATTGGTGAGTACAGGGAGGAAAGGCCACAGGGAACCCCACAGATCTATTAGAGGAAACAATGCTTGCAACAAATTCCACACTTACTGTGGACTTTGATGTTCTGGGCTTTCATGTTGAACAAAACATGGAAGACTAGAGTAAACTGTCCTGAGAACCCAAAACAAATAATCTCTTCTGTGACTCACATGTCACAAAGTTAAGTGTTTTCTCTTCTTAGAGGTTATTATTAGAACTCTTCACTCAGAAGGGACTGGGCTATTTTGGGAGATGGATTTTATAGGCCCTTGAAGGAATAGAAACAGGCTTCCTGGACCTGGGTTTGGAGCTGGTGCCTAGTTTCCGCCGGGAAGAGAAAAACTCTGCCTAATTTATGAGACTGGGAAGAATTTGATGTCCCTTCAGAGACAAATTCAGGAGGGAATAGGCAAGATGGATTGACTCTCATGTGAGGGGATGGTTAAGGGCTCTGAAGTTGAGTGCAGATGTGACTAGAAATGCGTGATAGTTTTTGTTTGGTTCATTTTTATATCATGTTGGGTTGGATGATGCAAACCATCTCAGCCATCTTTCTCTATGAAACTGCTCCTATTAAAAAAAAAAAAAAAAAGAAAGTTGCTCCTGTGTGGATTGGGGATGGGGAATGATAAAGGGAAGAAGGAGATCCTGACAACAGGATTCACCTATGTAATTAATCAGAAAAGCTTTTTGCCAGAAATCACTAGGAATGACAAGGTGCATGCGTGTGTGTGTGTTCCTTGATCAAGGCAGGATGAGTGAAGCCTAAAAATATTTTTATCTGTGTGAACAAAACTATGGACACTTCACAGTACCAGTATACCTCTCAGTGTTTAAGGGAGGTTGTTAAATTTTCTCTGATTTCATAGAAAGCTGTGATTGGCTGATTTATCCATTCTGACAGCCTGTATTCATGGTGCTATAAATAAAATGGTCTCACTCAAGTAAGGAATTGAGAGGGGAAAACTAGAAAAAGTCAGGATTTCAGAATGGAATAGTCTCATTTGAAGAGCTTTCCATAGCAAACGAAGGTTTATGATGTCCCCTCTCTTTTCCTTTTTGAAGTGTGGATCTTCAACCAGCAGCATCAGCATCAGCATCACCTGCAACTTGTTGGAAATGCAAATTATTGGGCTTGGTCCCAGACCTACGGAATCAGAAACTCTGGGTATGAGACCCAGAAATGTGTTATAACCAGTCAATCTGATGTAATGGTTTGAAATTCTTTTTGTATGTTTCTGGATTCAATTTTCTAACATTTTGTTGGTGATTTTGGCTGTTATGTTCATAAGAGATACTGGTCTGAGATTTCTTTTCGTTTTATTGTTTTGAATTCTACGCATAGAATTCAAATAACAACCAGAATCTCATAATATTCACAATGCTCAGGATAAAATCCCAAGTTTTGGTATATGAGGAACCAGGAAATTTCAATTCATAGAGGAAAAGACATTTAACAGGTACTAACTCCAAGATAGGCTTTAAAATGTTCCAAAAATTAATAACAAAGACTGCTAAAAATAGAGAGGAAAATGTATCAGCAAAGAAATCTATATAATAAAAGCCTAAGCGACCCTTAAGGCAGAACAACCAGAACGACTGGTTGCTATAATGTGCACCGACCACCAGGGGGCAGACGCTCAATGCAGGTCACTGTGCTCCCACAGGGGGAGCCAGAATCTGGGCTCACAGCTGGTGAGCACAGCTGCCATGGTGGGAGCCTCTCCAGACTCGACGGCAGCAGGAACAGCAGGCCGAGATGAGTGTGAGCAGTGTGGCGCCTAGCCCCAATTTGGGCTCCTCCCTGGGTGCCTGCCACTGGTGCACTGCTACATTCCCCGAGGGGTCCCAGACTGCAAGAGGGGCAGGCCGGGCTGAGGGACCCTTCCTCCCAGTGCATGAATTTCGTGCACTGGGCTTCTAGTAGATTATATAAAGAAATACATATTTCTATATATAAAGATGGGAAATATATTTCATTAAATGGCATTTCTAGAAGTGAAAAGTTCAACAAATAAAATAAAATTGTTGAGTGGGCTCAAAATAGAATAAAAACGACAGAGGAAAATTAGTAAACACAAAGACAGATAAATAGAAATTATCCAATTCAAACAGCGGAAGTAAAATAATTAGAAAAAAATACACTGAGCATTAAGAACCTATGGAACAATAACAAATGTTATAGTATTTGTGTCATCAGAGTCCTAGAAGGAGAGAAAATTAGAAAAAAGTAGACAAAAATATTTGAATAATCACTAAATATCCTCCAAATTTGGTAAATGATATAAACTTATAAGAAGCGCAGTGATGCCGAAGCTAGTTTGGCTCAGTGGATAGAGCGTCGGCCTGCAGACTGAAGGGTCCCAGGTTCGATTCCGGTCAAGGGCATGTACCTGGGTTGCGGGCACATTCCCAGTGGGAGATGTGCAGGAGGCAGCTGATCGATGTTTCTCTCTCATCAATGTTTCTAACTCTCTATCTCTCTCCCTTCCTCTTTATAAAAAATCAATAAAACATATTAAAAAAAAAAAAAAAGAAGCGCAGTTAACCACCATCAGGGTAAACCCAAAGAAACACATGATAACACAACATAATACTACTGAAAACTAAAGACAGAAAAAATATTGAAAGAAACAAGAGAAAAACCTTCAGGAAACAATGATTTACATGAAAGTGGATTTCTAATTACAAATCATGGAAACCATAAGAAAGTGGCACAATACTATTAAAGTAATGAAAGCAAAAAGCAAAACACTGTCAATCTAAAATTCTACATCCTGAAAAAACATTTTTCAGAAATAAAAATGAAATAACAAATTTCAAAGAGTAAGAGCATTTGTTGCCAGCAGACTTGCTCTAAATGAAGTAATATAGTAAGTTTTTCTTTTCTTTTCTAGGAGGGAAATATCAGATGACATAAACAAAAAACTTAAATATCTGGGTTCTCTCCTCTTCAGTTCTTTAAAATATGTTAGATGGTTGAAAGCAAATAATAACATTGTCTGATGAGGTTTTTAATGTGCATAGATGTAATATTTCAGAACACTGCCAAGTAATAGGTAGTGAAACAACGAACCTGTATATTGGTAAAGTCTATATATCCCAACTTAAAGTTGTAAAACACTGAATTTAGATCTTTAAAGCTTAATATGTTTATTTTAACCTCCAAAACAATCACTAAGACAAACAGACAAATGAAACAAAATTATACAGAGAGATATAGTTAAAACACAACAAATAAATGAAAAAAGAATACTAAAACATTTTCAAATATCCAAAAGAAACAAGGAAAGAGAAAGCAGATAAATGACAAACAGAAGTAATGAACAGAAATTAAATGTAAAATGATAAACCAAAATTAATAATTACATTAAATGTAAATGGTCTAAACACATCAATTAAGATACAGAGATTGTCAGAATGTATAAACACAGGACACACTACTTGTCATCTTTATATATGTATATATAGTGAAAGGATAATTTAAGTGACTGAATGACCGAATGACTGGTCTCTATGATATGCAGTGACCACCGGGGGGCAGATGCTCAACGCAGGAGTTGCTCCCTGGTGGTCAGTGTGCTCCCTCAGCAGGAGCGCTGCTCAGCTGACTGAAGGGCTCCAGATGCAGGGCTCACACAGAGACCGCAGCAGAGCGGCAGCAAACCTACTGAGCAGCAGTGGCGATAGGCACAGCAGGGCCAGAATGAGCAGCAGTGGCAGGCAGGAGTGGCAGGTGGCATTGGACTGCTGGTTTCAACCTGATCTATGCAGGCCACGCCAAGGTACTCCACCAGTGCACGAATCCGTGCACCAGGCCTCTAGTATATACATATGTGTATGTGTGTGTGTATATATATGTATATATATATACACACACATATATATATATATATATATATATATACACATATATATATATATGCAAACACTAAACTAACAATGGTATGTCTATATTAATATCAAAGTAGGTTTTAGAGCAAAAAATATTGCCGGGAACAAATAGAGACATTACATAATGATAAAAGAGTCAATTCTCCAAGAAGACATAATAATAATGAGTGTATAAAACCTAAAATAAAGTTTCAAAATATATGAAGCTGACAGGACTGTAGGATTGATGAACAAACCAACAATTTTCAACACTATCAATAATAGAAAGAGAATCAGCAGGAATATAAAAGAACTGAGTAACACTATCAGCCAAATGGATCAATTTGACATTTAAAATTGTTTATGCAAACACAGAAGAATACATGTTTCAAGGGAAAGTAGAAAATATTTTCAACTGAGCAAAATTGAAAACATAACAAAATTTTTGGAATGTAGGTAAAGGAGTGCTGTCAGGAAAAGTTATAAAATTAAGTGCTTATGTTAAAAAGAAAAACATTTTAAAACAAATAATCTAAGCCTCCATTATAATTTTCTAGGAAAAGAAGAGCAAAAATATCTCTAAAGCAAGTAGAAGAAGAAAATAATAAAGATAAGAGAAGAAATCAATAAAATTTAAAACAAAAATGATAGAGAAAAATAAAAAAAAATGATTCTTTAAAAAGAAATACCTTTAGCCCAGCAGTGTGTCTCAGTGGTTGAACATCGACCTATGAATCAGGAGGTCATGGTTTGATTCCTGGTCAGGGCACATGCCCAGGTTGCAGGCTTGATCCCTGATAAGGAACATGTAGGAGGCAGTTGATCGATGATTCTCTCTCATCATTAATGTTTCCATCTCTCTCCCTTCGTCTCTAAAATCAACTAAAAAATATAAAAAGATATACCTCTATAAAGACTGACAAAGATAAAAGGAGAGAAGACACAATTATTAAAATTAGCAATGAAAAAAGGGGTATCACTGCAGACATTAAAAGAATAACATGGGAATATTATGAACAACTTTATGCTCATAAATATGACAACTGAAAAGAAATGGGCCAGTTCTTTAAAAACCATAAATTACCAAAATTCACTCAAAATTAAATAGATGACCTCTGTAAAACAAATGGGCTTTGTAATTAAAATCCTTTTGAAAAAGATGTGTTCAGTCCCAGATGGTTACACTGAAAAAAAAAATTTAAAGTTTAAAAAAGTAACACCAATTTTACACAATGTCTTTCAGAAAATAGAAGAAAGGGGAACACATTTTATGGCAACCAGTCAAACCTCTTGTTTTGGGGGAGTGGGACAAATAAGTATAGACATGTGTTAATTTTAATCCATTCTGTGTGTGCTGCTGGTGGTGGTAGTGCATTTGCTTTTGATTATATGTATGCATTACTCTAACTATAATTGTAATTAAGTATAAGCACCCTGGTTGCAGGCCTCGAGAGTCACCCAGCACCGGGCTATCACTTGTTATCCTGTGGACTCTGCCACAGGAAGCCAGGTGACTCATTTTCTCCTCTAAAATGTTCTTTTCCTGCAACTGCAGAGCTTTCTCAGGGGACTTTCAACTGCAGGACATCTGACCTTCTTTATCTCAACTCTAATAAATCTAATTTCCCCTAAATGAGGTCTTTGGTCCACCAAAATGCGGTGAGTTCAGGATCTTTTTTCACAATCAGCCTCAGGAGAACGATCAATGAGGTTCTCAGAAAAGAATGCACATTGAGGAAATACCCTTTGAGCTGACCATGTCCATGAACTCCAGTTCTGTTTGTGGTTTCATATTTACTGAGCACCCAGAGTGGGTCAGGGGACTTTTAGGGAGAGAGCATGGGGAGTACTCGATGGGGGGTCATGACACTATGGATTGTGAAACTGCATTCATTGGGAGTATAACTGACCTTGGGCAAACATTCACTGCGGGGGTGAGAGGCCAGGCCATGCTATGCAGCCCACTTGGAAGAATCGTGAATGGCACAGGGGCAAGATGAAATCAAAGGTTCATGGACATAAAATAATCCCATGGTCCTTGCATAACCTTGGATGGAGCCCAGAAAAAAGGAATCAAAACCACATAGAGTTGACCTAGGAGCTTTAATGAGGGAGAATTAGTTGGCAAAATCTTGGTCTCTATCAAGAACGAGATGTTTTGAAAACCATTCTGAGCTATTTGTTTAAGTCAGATGTGTCTGCATGGATCTCAGTCTTATTTCGTCCTAGCCTATTGCAGAGGTTTATGAGACATTTTGGGTGCTTAAATTGTTGACTTTTTCTGACCACCTGAAATGTGTAGTGACAATAGGAGGGGGAGCTGGTTGGTTTCACATCTGGGACCTGATTTCTCCTACATCTATTCCAAAGGCAGCCATTGGGCATGACCTGAGATTCCATTCTGTAAGAACCCAACAGCTACTCCCCCCACAAACATCCCTGTAGAGAAGTTATAAGATGAATGGATAGAAGCCTTCTTATGGGGTCTGCTGTGAGCCACTGTCCCTCCTGCCCACTGAGCATGCAGAAGGGACAGCACAGAGAGCAGAGAAGGCAGCGCAAAGCTCCTTTCTAAAGGACCTTTCTTGCCTCCATCCTGCAGTGGCCTCCATCCTGCAGTGGATACAAGCAAAATCCCTTTTGAGAAAAGAGTAGATAGAATCTGACATTGCCACAAACAGCTACAGAGCCAACCACCCTCTCCTCCCTGAAGCTTAGACGTGTGGAAATAAGAAAACAAGCAATTATAATAGCAGAGGCATATGCAGCACTTACCTTGTGGCAGGTAATGTTCTGAGGGTGCTGTGTACACCAATCTATGGCCTTTGTAACTCTCACAACAACCCTATGAGTTGTTATAATCACCATCTCTCGATAAGGGGACTAAGGAACACAGGGGCAAGTAACTTGCTGGTATGGCCGCACAGCAGAAAAATGGCAGAGCCAGGATTCAAACCTAGTTTGGCTGGCTCTAGAATCAGTGTGTAACCTCTGGTCTGAACTTCCTCTCTGCTTTCATGAAGCAGAGCCCATTGGGATAGGTCCTGGCCCCTATCAGCTAATGCCATGGTTCCTTTGTTGTGTAGAATTATTACATGTCTCAACTCAAGCAGTGTGGGGTATTTGGAGAACAATGTTCTTTTTCAATTACATGTCTCTGATGATGCTCAGGAATATGGATAAAACTTTAATTTGAAATGGTATTTAGCACCTTCATTTTCTCCTCAAGACTCTGACACAATAAAAGTTTCAGAATACATAAGACAAAACTGAAAGAATTAAGAGAGTAACACAAATTCACAATAACAGTAGGGCACTTTTTCTAACACTGTACTCTCAGTAATTGGCAAAACAAGAAGGCAAAATGATAGGATAACCTGAAAAACTTGGAAAACTTAATCCACACTCTTGACTTAATATACTTTCACAGACACCTCATCTAACAATTTCAGAATACGTATTTTTTAAAGTGTACATCGCCGAAACCGGTTTGGCTCAGTGGATAGAGCGTCGGCCTGCGGACTGAAAGGTCCCGGGTTCGATTCCGGTCAAGGGCATGTACCTGGGTTGCGGGCACATCCCCCGTGGGGGATGTGCAGGAGGCGGCTGATCGATGTTTCTCTCTCATCGATGTTTCTGACTCTCTGTCTCTCTCCCTTCCTCTCTGTAAAAAATCAATAAAATATATAAAAAAAAATAAAAAATAAAAAAAATAAATTTAAAAAAATAAAAATAAAAAAATAAAGTGTACATGAAGCAGTCATCAAAAGAGGACATGTACTCAACCATGAGTATCAAAAAATTTATAAAAATTGAGGTAATAAATATCTGACCACAAAATAAATTAGGTAGAAAAGAGGAAATATTTCCAAATAGTTGACAATAAAACAGCACACTTCTAAATAACTTCTGTGAAAAATACAACTTACCAAAACTGACAATAAGATACAATAAGAAATTTGACTACCCTTATATCTATTAAAGGAACGAAAGTAATTAACAGAAAATCCAAAATTCCTTTAAAGCAATCTTCATGTCTAGATAGATTTTCAGTGATAAATTCTATCAAACATTTAGGATAAAAAGATCAATCTTACACAAACTCTTTTAGAAAATAAATGAGGAAATATTACTTTCCAAATTTTTGAGCCCAATATAAATCTGATACCAAAACCAAAGATACTACAAGTAAAGGAAATTACAATGTCCTTTAAGAACAGATATATTTTTAGCAAACTAGAACAAAATGAATTCAGCAACATATAAGATTATCATTACTTTCAAGTAGGGCTTATCCAGAAACACAAGTTGGTTTAATATTTAAAAGCAATCAGTATGATTCACCAGATTAACAGAATGAAAAAAACAAACAAACATACAAGTATCCCAATAGATGCAAGCCAAAGATTTGACAAAATTTGAGACTCCCTTATGATTTAGAAAATGGATTCTCATGAAACTAGAAGTACAAGGGGACTTCCTCAATATTATACTTCATGGAGAGATACGCCTATTGTCACCAGTTCTATTTAACATTGTTGAGAAGGTCCTATTTCATGCAATAAATCAATTAAAAGAAATTCTCAACAAAAATAATGAAAAGGGAAGAAAATATGTAACAATCCATTTTACTCATAGTAGGTGGTATGTAGATATTCAGAACCAGACAATCAGATACAACCCTTATGGGGACAATTTGATAATATCAATCTAAATTTAAAATGTACATGTTATTTACCTAGAAATTCCAATTCTAAGAATTCTTTCTAAAGATATACTTGGCACATGTATAAAATAATGTATGTAGAAGGGTACCATTACAGTCTTTTTATTTTTCTTTTCTTTTTAAACTAGCAAACATTTGGAAGCAACCTAAATATTCATCAACATTTCTTGGCTAAAAAATATTATGAGATACTGTGTGACTGTAAAAAGAATAATAATAGTAAGCATATCAATATGTTCTTATATGAAACAATCTGTTTGATAGTTTTATAGCAAAAATAAAAATCCAGTTGCAAAAAGGGAATAGATTCTGGCTCATTCCTCACTGAACTTTGAACATGTAATTCAATTTCACCAAGGGGTCCCAAGGACTGCCAACATCAGGGCCCTCTGAGGTCCTTGCTAGAAACACATATTCCCTACCCATGCCCCCTGCAGATATGTTGCGATGTATTGCAATTATTTGAGAACTAACAAATCCTATATAATAAAAGCCTAATATGCAAATTGTTCCCTTGACTGGAAGTTTGACCAGGAGATCCACCAGGGGGTGGGGCCAGCAGGTCAACCACTCTCAGCCCCTCCCCCCAGCCGGCCTCGGTCCTGGCCCCTATCATGGCATGGGTGTCATCTGGACCCTACCTGTGCACGAATTTCGTGCACTGGGCCTCTAGTAAATGAATAAAAGCACATTTGCCATTGTTCCCATGTTGTTCCTTCTTCCCACTGATTTAAAATGCTTCATTGTTCACAGTCAACCGAGAATGGTGCCCTCCTGTGCTTCACAGTGGACCACAAAGCAGGGCAAAGGCAGTGTGTGCCATTGGCTGAAGGGCAAGACGTACTTGCCTCAGGTCTATTTCTGGCTCAGAAGGTGGCATGGAAATGTGTGTCCCCAGGACGTTCCTTTTTTGTGCTTTGATTTGTGCAGCTGCTCAGTGCGTAAAGTGATACCCTATGGAGAAAGTATAGAACTTGCTGAGATATTTTCTTAGGATACTGGATTTAAAGTAATTGGCTAAGGGTTTTCTAAGCTATTTTCATTATTCAGAAATGCCCTTTAAAGAAACAAATAGGCGCTTACTGAGTAATCTAACATTTTAATTTTATTTGGCTTTCTGTATCGCCTGAGGTTTTGTTGTGAGATATGAGTGTATTATCTCATTGTTTTGATAACTCACCATCTATTCATCCAAATAAAACAATATCTGTACACATTTACTACTCATGAATTTTAGGTAAGATACTTGCTTGGTTCTATGGAAATGCCAAAGTAAATGAGAAAGATATAGGTGAGTTTCACAAAAAACTCCTAGCTGGGGAGAAGACCATTTTGTAAATAAATGCAGTGTCTACCAGAGATGGTGAGAACTGTAAGGAAGGCATGGGCAGCCTTGTGTGTTGAAGTTAAGAGAGGATCTGTAGCTCAGACAATGGCGGAGTCGGTGAGCTCAGCTTTGCAGGTAGATAAGGCTTCAAAAGAGGAGCTGGATTTGTAGCAAGAACAGCATTGCAAAAGCACTAAGTCAGGAAATCAAAAGTGTGTTCAAGATCTAGTGTAGAGAACCATTTAACAGGCAACAAGGGCATGCACAGGAGTGGGAGATATGGCTAGAAAGACGGACAAGGCTTGAGAAGGAGAGTTTGCTGGCATGGTGAAAAGCAATGAAATCCAGGGCATGTGAAGCTGGGGAAAGCTTCTTGCAGCAAATACTTCAAATGATTAAACTTGTATTTCTTCCCGCACAATTGGTACCTTTAGGTCCCAAAGGGGAGGGAAGATACACCTCTCATAATCACTGTTACTTGGCATTCAGTAAGTATTTGCCAACTAAATGATTAGATAAATGGAAATAAGACATCAGAGAGAACTACTGCTTAGTGTCACATACATCAGGGAGCTCATTGCCATGTGCCCCAACACTGGACAAAGTCAGAACAATGGCAGAGTCAAGTTTAAAGGAAAAACTTCAAATAATACATGAAATATTCATATGCGGCTGCAGAAGAAAGGTCCATATCTGAGGAAATCGGCTGAGCGTCCAGGGCTTTTCTGGCCTGCTTCGCTGATGTCTTTTAGAGTTTGACACAAACTGGCAGAGCCCAGAGGAACCCAGTTCTTGTTTGCTCTGTGTCCTGGTGGGAAAGAAGTAAATAAATGATTACTTAATACAGTGTTATTTTTTCTTAATATCTTTCACTTAACTGGTGTTTTTGACTTTCTAAAAGCTCTCTCATAATATTATTGCATTACTTTTACAACCCACTCTTTGTGTGAGGCAACAGAGAGGGATCATTTTCATCTGGTTTGACAATGAAGAAACTGAGGCCTAGAAGGATTTCATGGCTTTTCTGAGAACCAGTTGCTAAATGGAGAAGGTGAGATGCACCTCAGGCTTATTGATTCACTAGTCAAAAGTTTAAATGTTGTCTGTGCTGGGCACTTGCTGACCGCTGAATAAACCACACCTCCTACTTCAAGGTCTGCAGAGCCCAGAGGGAAGATTCCAGTTCATAAAACAGGAGAGTAAAGGTAATGTGTGTTGCTTTTCTCGTTATAAAGCAGAAAAACACTGGCTATGTGTAACCAAAATAAAATATTTTTAGACACATAGCTGAGCTTAGTAGAAAGAAATAAAAATTCCCGCATGCCAGAAATGAAAATTGCAGGCTAGTGATGTAGCTTGTGGTCAGATGCTTAGCTGGCAGAAGAGTGAGATCTGGATATGGGTCCTAGAAGCTGAGAAGGAGGACGGATGCCCCTCAGGACGGGGCATGGGGTGGAGGACCGGTGGAGAGTAGGAGGTTTGATCCAGATGCTCTACAGAGAGCAGGAATCTGAAAGGGCTGTCCTTCCATAAAAGGAAATGAAACACAGAAGCAATTAGGAAACTGACTGTTCACCTGGGGCTCTGAGTGGAAAGCAAATGGGAAGTAACCTGTGAGGCATCAAAACATGACACCCATGCCATGCATAAGACGGGCCCGGAGTTCAAGGGTATATTCCCATAGGGTGTGAAGTTCCCCAAGAAATGGAAGTCAGACTAGACCTGGTCAGGTGTCCTGCAGAAACAAAAGCAAAGCCACTCTGCATGGAATTTTCCACTGTTCCGAGTGCCCACAGACAAACAAATCCTTGGAAGATAAACTTGGAAACAAGAATTATGAACCGCACCAGAAAGCTATAAATTGTGAGAAAGAAGTAAAAGACACAACAAATATGAAAATAGTAAGAACTTGAGATAAGCTGTCTGAAAGAACTAAAAATAAGCTTGTTGTAATATGTTAAAGAGGCAAAGAAATGATTAGAAACTCAAATGAAATAACAAATACTAAGTAGAAAAATGAAACAAGCAAGACAAAGCTACATGAAAGAACTTCCAGAAATAAAATCCTTGTAACTGAGATAAACAAAATGCAATGGACCAGCAGATTGGACTTAACTGAAGAAAGAATGAATGCTTGGGAGACAGATGAGAAAACTGTTAGAGAAACCAAAGGTTAAGACATATAGAAGATTCATGATACATCTAATAGGAGTTGCAAAAGTATTAAGAGAGAGAATGTGGGAAAGCCATCTCAAAGTCATAATACTGAGAACTTTCTATGCACGATACGTCTTCAGTTGGCATCGTGTACTGCCTTCCAGGGAGGGTGAGGAACAGAATTCACACCAAGCGTCATGGCAGTCCAACCACGCCAGGCTGCAGACCAGCGGGCACGTGGAGGAGACAAACATTAGGGGACCAGTTGCTGAGGAGGGTTCCCTGGCCCAGACACACGTCAGGAATGGGGGCGGGGGTGTCAGAGCAGAGTTATGAAGTGGTTGCTCTGGAAACCTGCCAGGAGATGGGGGAGGCAGGTAGAGCAAGGTGATATGGCAATAAGGCAGGCGCTGATTGACAGACTCCGAGGAAGAGGAGGCGTCAGTGTGGCTGTGAGGGATGGAAATGGCCAGGGCAGGAGGGAGAGCTGCAGGGGAGGGACCCGCTCCGGGACAGCACTGTGTATCCTTCCTTGCAGGCCCAGGACAGTCACTAAGGACAGGGGAAATGTGCATTTTGGAAGATACTCTGGCTCTGTGTAGAGAATGGACAGAAAGCGGGGAAAAAGGAAACTAGGCTTTAGCTAGAAGGTTGCTACCATGATCCAAGCATGAAGTGAATGCTGAGGGTCTGTCCGAATACAGCCAGACCCAGGGTTGTGAAGGAAGGAGACAGCCCTGTAAGGGCTGAAGGACAGTCATGTGTCAGACGTGCTGCCTGTTGGGAGAAGGAAGAGGGACAGAGGTGACTTCCATGTGCTTGGCTAGGAATATGGATGGCTGGTCCCCTGACACCGGCCACACAGGCTTTCTGATCTTACTAGCCATGTGGGATTTGTAATATATTCACTGTCTATTCACTATTTACTATTTCACTATCTTCCTTATTGATACCAATGCCAAGCATCGTTGATTCACAAGTATTCACCTTTACCAATCATCTTGAAAGGAAACTTACGTTCAGTTTGGGACCAATGATGAAATATGATGCTCTTGGCAAGGTGATGTTACATAAATGAGTAGCAGAATGTTTACACTGTGTATCCCCTATACCAGGAGGCCCCTTCATGAAGGAAGTAAACATTTATACATATGGGGAGGCCCGGATCATGTGAGCAAGTATTTGTGATGAGGGGTTGTGAGACGATGATGTTTATAATCATAGCAATTTCTCAGCATCATAAAAAGTGCTAATGGGATAGATAAGATGTAGCTGGAATCCCATACACGGGGCTGTCTGACCCTGGGCTGGATCTGAACACCTACCCAGTCCTCCTGCTTGTGGCCTGGAATGGGAGGAAGAATAGTTTTCTACTTGAGGGTGACTTGCGAGGTCAAAGGGAACAACATTGCTGAATGTCTATTAAATGTGCTAGAGATTCCTCATGCACGATTCCCAGTGCGCCTGACTGCGGATGTAAATGCGAATGTTGTAACTGTGTTAAAGGCACGGGAAAGGGGACTCAGATGAGTACGTTGGCAAAGTCACAGCCCATGGACTAGAAGAGATGTTTTTAAGGTAGTTGAGGCGTTCCTGCTGTCACCCCACCATGAGGCAAGCAAGGGCTCCCCCATTGGGTCTTCTGGTGGGCCCCTCACTTCTTCAGGAGGGGTCTCGCTCAGGACAGTGGCCAGGCCCTGCTCCTGCCCCTCCGTCCTCGTCCTCTAGTTGTGTGGTCTCCAAAAATCACTTAACTTCTTGCTGCCTTGGCCTCCCCATCTGTGAAATGGGGATCAAATTTCACTGCTGCATGTCTGTCTACCCGCACAGCCTAGATGATTAATGATTAATTAGATCTCGGAAGGGCAATTGCACCCCAGGGCAGACTCATTTATTATGCAGCCAAGTCCATATTTCTTCTTCCTTTCATACACTGACAAATAGTTTTTTAAAAGTAAAATAAGCTAAGGGATAAATTTTCCAGAATTTTATTGCAAAACAGTTAAAAATTACAAACCAACTTAAGCTAAAAACCTTTAATTTAGTTAACAAAGTGAGATTACTATCTGAGAAAACCGATTTAGGTTTGGAGTTGGTATAATTTTCAAGGTTTCAACTGGATTTTTATTTATTCCCTAAATAAAATGGGTAATGCACAAAGTGACATTTCAAATGACCAGTTTCCAAACACCTTCAGGGCATTAAGGTTTAGTCTTTCTCTGTGGGGAGTCTGGAGAATAGCTTTAATAATTCCTAACCAACTCTCAGCTATAATTTTCCCAAACATTAGAACTGAATGAATTCTCCACGTTCGTTTTAGAAGTTAAAGCTACAAGTTGAGAACACAGTGTGTTATCAATCTTTGAAATCACCATTGACAAATACACAGACGAGTCATCAGCTTGCATACTTAGTCATTGTTCTACTCAGGGTAGAGTAACTGGGGACTGCCTAAGGGTCCTTCAAAATCTCCAGGGACAAGTATTTATGTAAACATATTATTTTAATGGCAGGCACATGCGATTAGAATTCAGGGGGACTCTCATACTCTGGGCAGTTTTAGTCTGAGAACATATCTTTGCAAGTTTCTAAACTGTCCTAGAGGGTGTTTTCATTCATTTCATCCTCTGGATGTGAGCATGCCTCTGAAGTGGGCTGGAATAGGCGATAGGAACGAGATTACACTGCAGTGCCCACGGGTAGGAAAACGGGGTGCAGGCTAGCTGAGGGGACAACCCGTCCCCGACAGGTACTACCCCCTGAAGAAAAGCCAGCGCTCTTCCAAGACATGATGAATGTTTGGATTTTTATGTGAAGCTTTAGTATTTTTTAATATTGGTAATTAATTGCAGAATCATAATCCTTTTAAAAATCTTTTTATTGATATTGGAGAGAGAGAGAGAGAAAGGAGATAGAGAGAGAGAGAGAGAGAGAGAGAGAGAGAGAGAGAGAGAGAGAGAGAGAAAGGAGATAGAGAGAGAAACATTGATGAGACAGAAAAATTGATCGACTGCCCCTCACTGAGAATCAAGCCTGCATCCCTGGCATGTGCCCTGACCAGGAATTGAACGGGTGACCTCGGGGTGCAGGGAGGATGCTTAATCAACTGAGCCACGCCTGCCAGGGCACAACAATCTTTCTTTAAACACTGGACGCTGTGTTGGGCCAAATGAAACTAGTTAGCGGTCTTTGCTTTAAAGATTCTCTCTGCCCCTGAACTCTCACTTTCATCAACGGTTTCCATCACAGGCAAACATCTGGCCTCTGTGTCCCGGGCAGAAATGTGACACAGGATCTGACAGTGTGCAATCTCAGTCGTGGTTCTATTTGGTGGCATAGCTACCTCATTTCTCAGGGATTGTAGTTGCTTTTAAGAGAAGAAGGTCTAACCTGAGTGTTTCTGGAAGGAACCAATTCAAAATATATGTACAATTAGGTGACCAGTTAAGCACTCTCCTCAGAAAATCCTTTACTCATTCATCCTCCCTTGCACAGAAGCCCAATATGCATTAGTTAAACTTTCTATTTGTTGGTAATGAGATCTTTTAATTAAAAAAAAAGTTTAGAGAACTTTTAGAAGCTGGATCCCTATATAATTCTGTGTTATTTTTTCCCTTCAGGAGCAAAGCCCATGGAGAAGGCTGGAGAGGCCCAGGATACCCCCTCACAAATCGCCAGTCCAGAATTAGATGTAAGTCCTGTAAATGTCAGCCTGACCTGCTGCGACAATCCTGGGCTCCTGGTGGCCTCATCTTTCAGCGACTGTGTGGTCACTGTGGCTAAAATGGACTAATATGCCTACGGACATGAGAAACATCTGCCCCGCACCCAGTTATGTCAACAGCTGACCTGAGCTGTTCTCTTGAAGAGGCAGAGAATAAACAAATTCAATGGTGTGATCAGGAAAAAATATCGTCCTCCCTCTCTTACGTCTATTTGGACATGAGGAACAGGGTGATCTGGGAGGTTAAAGCAGTCTTTCCTATAGCTCACAAGCTTATATAAACAGAAGGGTTTGAAGGACGCCTCCGTAGACATATTCCCAAAGGTCAATGTACGTGAGGCACAGACAGATAGAAGGCAGCGCGGGACCTCATTTGGGATGAAAAGACCACCCTGGTCTAATTGAAAAAAGTGCATCAGGGTCTATGATGTGACTGCTGATTGGTGTCTGCGTTTGGAGTGAAGAATGGCAGTTTACGAGACGGCAGCAGCTTGGCGTTTGCAATGCTGTTGAGGACAGATATCAGGGGAACCCATCCTGTTTTTCTTTTTGAGTAATGCCATCCCCTGCCCTGAAGGTATATTATGAGTTCAGAAATCTGTCCGAGCCATGAGAGCTGACCGTGGTGTAAGTGAAACGCACGTGCCCTTGCATCAGAGAACCACAACCTGGCTCGTCACCTTCTTCTGAATTTCTCTGCGGTCTGGGCCACTCACTATATGGAGCTGCAACTGAATGCAGATGCTTCAGAGACCCCTGGGATGAGAAACCACAACTGCTTATCCTCACTACATAATACGGCTTAATGAGCGTGACAGGGACTTATACTGGCAGCAGTTACTTATGGTAAAGACAATTTCTCCAAGAAAGTGAGATTTACTCAAATGGGCTGTGGATAATTACTTACTTTCTGTGTTACTCAGATATTTTTTTCCTTTTTGTTTAGCAACCATGATTATTCAGTAGAAAATGCAATGATAATGATATTTCATTTGCCAAATACCTTTAGCTCCATTATAAGGAATCAACAAATCTACTCACAAAGGAGGGTATTAATTGTGAGCCCATGATTTACTTAGAGTTTCACTTTAAAGGTTCTTAGTACTTAATGCTTCTTATGTTTATTTTTACTTGGTTAAAGAAAAAAGGTCAGGTTCAAGGTCTTTGAAGAATGGGTGCAGGGACAGAATATGGAGAGTGAGGTGCATATTTGTATATTTCTGAACATAATTTCAAGAACAAATGTCTGATCTTTGGGAAAAGCTCTTCCTGGAAGGGAGTTGAAGTCCTGTGGCTTCAGTCTCTCACATTCTACTGGGCCATGTCCTCCTTAGGGTGTCAAGTTTCCGGGGCACCACAGAGCCACCCCAGCTCCGATTTAAACAGCAGCAGACATCCATCAGGAGGAACAAAGGGCCCTCCCTGCCCCTCGCAGCCCTCCCATTAATGAAATATTCACCAAGAAAACAGTGCCAGAATGCAAGCAAACAGTGCTGACCATATCCTTGCTTCACTTCTAGCCTCTTGTGATCTTTGGCTGCTGTTCAGTAATTGTATTTATTTTTATTTCATTAAAAATGTGAGAGAAGGAATTTTACTTAGGCCTGAAGTTCAAGGATTTATAGCAGAGAGAGTGGTCTTGGTGTTTGTATCCATTTGGGGTGGGAAGCCCTGGTCTCTTTGGGATGTTTATTGAGAATGAGGTAGCAGATGTCCCTCATATTTTCTTAGCCATGTACAAACAGTTTACAACATACTATCACCATCCTTTTCCTCCTCTGATCTCTCAGCAACTCTGTGAGTTAGGTCTGGTCACTTTCTTTTAACAAACCTCATTTCCCCAGATTTGTGAGATTAGAGATAAAGTGCTTCCGCAGTATCCACAGATTGAAATAAGCAGTTTCTTTCATTCATAAATATCTACCTGCTCAAAGTACCCCTTCCCTGTGCCAAGCCCACAGTGTCAGGCCCACAAATATGTAGATGAGCCATAGTCCAAGCAGTGTCACTGATAATTCACATGAGAGCACATTCACATTTTTTTTTAAAAATATTTTTATTGATTTCAGATAGGAAGGGAGAGGGAGAGAGAGATAGAAACATCAATGATGAAAGAGATTCATTGATTGGCTGCCTTCTGCATGCTCTCTACTGGGGATCGAGCCTGCAACCTGGGCATGTACTCTTGACTGGAATCGAACTATGACCTCCTGGTTCATAGGTTGATGCTCAACCACTGAGCTGCTCAGGCCAGGCTACATTTTTACTATTTCAAATTAAATCGTGAATCCAATTTAAAAATAATAATTTGCAAGTTTATGTCACTAGATAGTTAAAAACTTTTCCACTATCAGAATCCATGTGTCTCCATTCTCTCTGCACCTGAGTCCCTAAGCCATACTGTCTGCATGTGATGGAACAAGGACTTACCTGGGCTCTATTATTGGATGGGCCTTTCATCTTCATCCTGAGTCTTATCTGGCAGTGTTCCACCAACTGAAGGAAGCCACTCATTTTAGAATGGCAGGATGCCAAAATGGCTGTACCATAAAACCATATAAAATATATTCCAAACTTCCAAAGAGAGATGAGACAACTAAGATTTAGGGAGACAGTCCTTTACTAGTACCTGACAAAAATGGAGGACAGTCAAGATTATGTGACCAAGAGTCCTCTGCTTGGTGATCAGCAGATCTGATGATAAGTCAACAGCGAGGTATAGAACAGCTGAGATGAAACACTAGGCATATCCTGTGGAAGCAGGGACAAGGCAAGTGCTGACCACACAGATGTGGACTGAGACGCTGAGTCTAGCCAACAGATATTAGAAATGAGGACACACATTGAGGAGGCCATGTGTCCCCCAAAGCTGTGATGCACAATGAACAGAAGTAAATACTGTGAGCTGGTGTTTTGTGCATCTTGACACCCTCAGCTTCCAATAACATACCTGGCTCAGCGGATACTTGATGATATTTGCCAGGAGGTAATACATTGCAGATGAGTTTCAGAACAACTGAATTCAATTAGAGAAGTATATTTTAATTTTCAAGTCTTTCCTCATCATGGAAGACTGACACACTTGATGATGATCACTCAATATTGAAGCTGTTATTACTATACTCTTCAACATTCTTTGTTTTTTTCTCTTTATTCCAAGTTGAAAGCGAAGTCCCAAAAGCTGACCTTAGTGATTTTTCCTCATTCGCTCTTTTGGTCAATGTCAAGAATGGCTCTGACATTCAGTGTGGAGGAGACTGGTTTCCACTTCTTCTTTTCATCAGATGAGGACAACTAAAAAAAGAAGTCCTTAACTGTCTGGAACAGCTATGGTATTAGCACCAATTTACGACTTTATCTTAATGTCTCTCATATTTAGAGTGACAGACTTCTTTGAGGTTTATGATTGTGTGAGACACAAACAATGGTATCATAGTAATTAATGGAGGTTGTGTACATGCCATGAAACCTCACCAAGTCGAATTCACAGCCTTCCATTCCAGAGAAATGGCCTCACTGTGTCTTCCTCCCTTGGTTCATGCTGACAATTCTTTCACCATCCCTCCTACATAAGAACTTTAATAACAACTTAGATGCAAGAGCTGGCACTTTAGGAAAACAAATTAACCATGATTATACTTGGCAAGTATAACTGATGAAAAAAATAAGAGAAAAAATAAGAATGGGTGGATGAAAAGGGGCCACATGTTAACCTGACTAACTCAGGGAAGGCCTGTGTGGTGGCCTTGCAAAGTCAGAGACCTAAAGTAACCACAAAGGATGGTCTGAAATTAAACTTTTTAAATTACAAAGCAGTCTATGTTGGGTAGTCATGTTCCAGGCGGGTATCTTTCCTGACAAAGATCAACTTTGATCTTAACTGAGCCTATTGTCTTTTTGTATCTGTGCTAACACATCTGTGGAATGTCAAGGTAACTTGTAAGTTCCCTTTTTTTTGAACCCCTAAGGACTCAACCAATGTACCACAAATTCCCTCCTCATTGTTATTATCATGTTAATTGTTGAGTGTTAACTATCCTGTACCCACTTATGTAAAAGCAGCATGTGTCTATCATTTTACTTTTTATCCAATCCTAGAGGTTTCCCTGTTTTGATTTCTCCCACCTCCTTAATCTATCAGTAATTGGTTTCATGAAACCCACTTACATCTTATCTCCTCCTTTGATGGTAATTTATAAAAATAGGTGAAAAACTGCCATTCTCTGGAGCATTATCTCAAGCCATTGAAATTCACTTCCTGGAAATTGATAACAGTTTGGCTCAAATAAACACACAAAAGTTCTGTATAGGTTTAAATTTTTCTTACATTAACAAATGAGAAAGACCATCTAAATTGAAAGACTTCAAATTTTACAAGAAAATATTAAGAATAAATCCATATTGATATGTTTTAAAATATATATGAAATTATTTCCCAGGAAAAGGGAAGGTACCAAGATTAACTAAAGGAATATAAAGCTTAAACAGACTCATAGTAGTAGAGATAAAGGTGACAAAACCATGGTACAATGTCCCTTTGGTGGTATTATTGACAATTAAAAAAACCAAAAAACTTGAAACATTTAGATGAACTTTACATGATGCAAACTGTTCCAGAGAATAGAAATGTGAAAACTTTCCCAAATCACTTTTTGAGTTAGCCTAACACTGGTATCTAAATCTGAAAAGACTAAAACAAAAAAGAAAACTTTAAGCTTAGCTTAGTTATAAATAGCAAAGCAAAACAACTAAATGAAGACTACCATCAGAATTCAGCAGTGTATTTAAAGACTAACATTCCAAGTCTAAATTTTCCTCAGGAATGTATTGTTGATATGCTAAAAATAAATCAATTAGGAGACTGCCTACAATAAACTGGCCAAAGGGGAAATTATACAAGTTCATTTTTTAAAAAATCATAGGTCATTTGATAAATTTCTGAGGAAACCTGAGGGTAAATCAGCAATTAGAGTGACAAGAAATATCCAATGCAACTCAACAGTGGCCATCATTTACGATGGATGGTGAAATCCCCCCATAGGGGCGGAGGAGGGGGGGTTGCTTTTAAAATCAGAAGCAAGGAATGGTTGGTATGTATTATTTACCATCCTTCTGGAAGTCACAGTCATTACACTGAGATATGGAGACAGAAATAAGAAATATAGGAGAATGTCCGGCTGGCATGGCTCGGTGGTTGAGTGTTGACCTAAAAACCAGGAGGTCACAGGTCAGTTCCCAGTCAGGGCACATGCCCAGGTTGAGTTGTGGGCTCAATCCCCAGTAAGGGGCATGAAGGAGGCAGCCAATCAATGATTCTCTCTCATCATTGATGTTTCTATCTCTCTGTCCCTCTCCGTTCCTCTCTGAAATCAATAAAAATATATTTTAAAAAAAGAGAAATATATAAGAATTACTGAGTAAGCGAAGGTTAAATGTGTTTGCACTGGTTGTCTTATTGATGCCAATGGCTTTAACGTACTACACTCACACCTGATACCTAGCACTGGGACACGGGTCTGGAAATCTAGCCCTTTCATCTCGGAGGAGGGCAAGTGGTGCCACACTCCTCCTTGCTCTTTGTCCTGCAGAATTGTGCCCGCCCCCTTCATATGTTAAGTCATAATGCCCAGGACCTCAGAATGTGACTGTATTTGGAGTCAGGGCCTTTGAAGAGGTAATTGGTAAAATGAAGTCATTAGGGTAGACGTTAGTCCCATGTGATTGATGTCCCTGTAAGAAGAGATTAGGACATAGAGAGACACAGGCATGTGCTCACACACAGAGACAACCTTTGCTACTCCCAGTGCCCCCAGTCCGCCCGAGGCATCGGATGCAGCCCCTGTCAGAACTGCTGTTAGGGACCAATTAAACTCGACTGAGGCTACTTGACTGAGACCACAACCGTGATTCAAATGAGATGGGAGGAGCAGGGGTTCCTTTCCAAATTCACACTAACCTCTGAGCTTCCAGGTTCTCTCAGACCCTATTCTCCCGTGTGCTGTGGCGAGCAGTAGATGCTTGGAGCACAGCTGGACCTGTTGTTCTCTCTTCTCTCCTCGCCCATAAAGGGCCAGAGAAAAAGTATTTCTTAGTTCTGTGTGAGGCACTGAAAACTCCTCCCCAGATGACAGACACTGTACTAATGAGAAACATGTGGAGGGCCCAAATGCCTTAGCCAGGGGGCCGGGGAAGTTGAGAAAGAGGAAAATGCCAATATCGCCACATCCATCTGCGCTGCCAGTTCCAAACATGTTTCATTCAGCTACGGTTTGCACTTTGGTAATTCAATCATTGTAGCATTGCCCCACTGAGTCATGCGAAAAGAAATGGATTTAATCAATTAGCTACAACTTCAGGACACATTCAACAGAAGGGATGTTTTCATTTGTCTTTAGACCTTAAGTCTCACCCTTTAAGAAAAACTGAAGTATTCTAAACCCAAACCAGTGGTTAATTAGCACATTTCAGATGAGTGGAAAAAAATAGGATCCAGCAAGAAACAAACTGAGGGTGTGATATGTTGGTTTGTACATCATGGGTGGTGGCTCCGCCGTGAGGGCTCTGAGCCAAATATGCACACAGCACCCAACTCCTCCACCTCCCTCTTTATTCCTGAGGTTTGTTTAACCTCAAATCCTCGTTAGTATATTTTCCTGTGAATGGTTTTATGGGGAAATTTATTAGCTATTACTGGAAGAAACTCTGATGATAAGAAAAACGAAAAAAGCTGAGAAGTTCCCTTTCCTCATCTTTTCGCTGCTGAGGCACAGAGGCGGGAGGCAGTGGCTTGAACACTTAGGCATGAGTGTTGGAAAGGCGTGCACACCAGTTCCAGGAACATAAAAGCCAAATCTTTGCGTATTTAGCAATCGCGTGTTTTTCAGCAAATGACAGGAGGAAGGGAAGGAGGGAGCAAGACATATCAGAGGCCCTGGCGGGTCTTTTTTCAGACTCCATCCCTCGCCCACCTTTCTTTCTTCACTGGTACCTTCATCTCAATCCGCTGGCCCTGAATTCTGGAATTTCCCCCAGAAGCCACATAACATCATAAAATGAATTGGATTTCTGTAAGCATCTCTGAATGTTCTAGGTTTTTTTCTCTTATATTTAGTCTTTCTTTTTGAATCAAGTTCATTAAATGATTAGAAAGTAAAAAAAAGCAAAAGAACCACCACAACAAACCCTCACATCCCCCACCTTGGGACAAGCACCTAGGAGTTTGCCATTTTTTTTTAATGAAAATTAAATCATACAAATTGCTATTCTTTGAGAAATTGTCCCAGATAACCTACTGTTGGCTATTATTTGTTGTATCTTTTCACTACTTAGAGTTCTACAGAGCAGGAACAGAAATCTAAAATCTAGTCATACTTAAGGCCTTCAGAAAATTTTTCTGAAAAACTAACAAAACCACTCAGATATAAATCAAGGTTTACAAAACTACCCACCAGGATGCATCCAAAATGACTCAATAGATGTTTGTTTTTGACTCAGATGTTATTTGACCAAATTGTCATGTTTTTGAACTTGCACGGGCCAAATTGCTTTAGGCCAATGTACCTTAGGCCAGCATAATGTTGCAAAATCATGTGTAACAAATCTAAGAGACTTTTTCAATTTTTATCTCAATATTTTCCTCTACTAAACTTGAGACCTTTTATCCCTATCCCTGCCTTCTTCTCCTTCAACCCATGTTACCCTTCTCCCCCCTGGCTTTCCACCTGGCATTCTTACTGACTTTCAGACTGTTTCTTCTGAGAAGCCCAGTATCTCCTGGGGAGACACCTATGTGTACATGAAGTGCATAGCACAGAGTAAGCATGCCCCACACCCCCAAATAGCTATCATTATTTTTCAGTCTTTTGTCAAAAAATAAGTATAACATGTACATTTGCAGTCTCTTAGGATTCATTAAGAACATGAGCTGAGTTCCAGTTCCCCAGCTTGAGTTGAAGACCCCAAGATGCAGAGAAGGGGTGCCTTTCCCAAGAGCAGAGTTAGGTTTTAAACAAGAGTCTAATGATTAGAATGTTCTTTTCTGTACCAGGTTGTTGGCAGTATTTGGGTATGAGAGGTCATTTTGCATGAAGTTGAAGAGCATTTTAAAACTTGAAAAGCTGAGCACAAAATTAAAATCTTGCTGAGTTTTCAAATTCTATTAAGGCAAATTCTTTCACAAACCTTAAATTTGTGAAAGTAATTAACATTCTTCCAGGCAATGCAGAGCTATTATTTAGAAGTTAAGAAAACAGACTGCTCTAGCAATTGTTTTCCTGAACTTGGTTGGCACCATAGTATGTGTTTTGCAGAAAGTCAAAGCACAATTATTTACAGGGGCCCTGTTGCTCAATGTGGCTTTGCTTGTGTTTGATCAGGTTTCACAGAACATGGAGAAATTTCTCAGACTAGGACTCAAAGGGGCCAGCCTGGCTCTGCTGGATACCAATGCTTCAGATCCGATCTAACACAGAGTGGAACTCAGCACTCAGGAGTGTTTGCTTTGTGGGAGTCATTACTCTGAGCATTTACATATTCATAACAAACCTGTGGGGTACACATTACTGCTATTTTACAGATGAACAGACTGAGGCACAGGAAGAGTTAAGTACCCTGACATATCACCAGCTAATTGTGGGAGAACTTGGACCTGAGCCCAGCAGCCTGGCTCAGAGTTGCCCTGAGATTCTGCTTCACTGTGGCCTATGTGGTCAGATACAATGCCCTGGGATTAGTCAGGAGCCCCTGGAAAAAAAAAAAAAGCACTTCATGCAATCTATATATATAAAAGCCTAAGTGACCGAACGACTGAAAACCCAAATGACTTGTCTATCTGTTGCTATGATGCATACTGACCATCAGGGGGCAGATGCTCAATGCAGGAGCTATCCCCGGGTGGTCAGTGTGCTCCCACAGCAGGAGCATGGCTCAGTTGACTGTCGAGCTCCAGACTCCGGGCTCACGGATGGCCAGTGCAGCTGAGGAGGTGCAAGTCTCTCCCGCCTCCAGGGCAGCAATACTGAGCGGCGGCAGCAGTGGCAGGTGCAGCGGGGCCAGGATGAGCAGGAGCGGTGCAGCACCTGGCCTGGGCTTGGGCTCCTCCCTGGCCACCTGTTGCCACTTTGTGCACTACTACATCCCTCAGGCCTGGACTGCGGGGATCGGCCAAAACCAGCAGCCTGACATCCCCCCGAGGGGTCCAGGATTGCGAGAGGGTGCAGGCCAGGCTGAGGGGCCTCTAGTTGTTAAAAAATAAGATAAAATGGTTTTGGCTACTATGAAATATACTGCATTCATTTCATGTCCATGTGGATTCATTGTTCAGTTCCAGGTGCCCCCTTCCAATATGATGGTAGGTAGGAGGGAGAATGATGTGGTCAGAGCTATAAATATCACCTTTCTCTGTGGTTTCACATCTCTGAGTCCCATGCCCCCACCCTGCATTAGAGGCCACGCCCACATCCCAGAGTGAGGCTCCTCACTGAGCTCGCTTGGACTGGAACAGAAAACACTGGCGAAGGATCCAAATCTACTGGGGAGGGCCAGGTAAACGCAGGAAAGGGAACTTGCACCTAGAAGGCTGGTAGGATTCCCGCCAGGGAGGAGTGAGTGAAGAAAGGGTGATTCCAAGAAGTGGAGAGAAAAACTCATGGGCAGTAATGCGGACAGGCCAAGACTTGAAGGGCTGAGCCCAGTCACTGACTGGGAGTTAGGCTCCCAGGAGCACAGGGAGGGTAGGGAAAGAGTAGAGAACCCGGAGGCCTTGAAATGGTATCATTTGCCACCTACTTGCCTTTACATTCTTTCTTCTCTGCGCCCACTGACCGCCACTTTATATATGGCTTCCCCACATGCTCTGACATGGAGAAACCTGCAACCTCCCACCCCTCACCCACTTCTGAAAGGCGATGAGTTGAGATACGCAGTAGAAGGACTTAAACACCAAACTGAAAACTTTCAGCATGACATAATAAGGTCAGGGGAGGGGGAGACGCTATAAAAGAGTTTTATGCAAGAGGCAGGCATGACAGAGCTACACATCCGGGTGGAAAGCCTGTTGGATATTAAATTAATTGGGAAAGGATGGGAGGGAGAGAGAAAGGAAGGAAGGAAGAAGAGGGAATGAAGGGAAGGAGGTGGAAGACCAGGGAGGAGGCGTGCGACTTCACAGAGGCAGGGCCAGTGCAGACGGAATGGAAGGAGCCAGAACATTCTCCTTGGAATCCTGATCCCTAAAGACCTCATCCTGAGTAAACCTAGAACTGCCATGGCAGCATTGCCACATGTTTATTTCCCATGTTCCCCTGAACATTTTGCAAAAGAAAGGGGAGTTTCCATTTTTACAGGAGAAGAAACCCTCCCATGAAAATGATGTCAAAGTGAGTGTTTAGTTTGGTACTAGAAGGACAAATTTTGGTACCCAAATGCCTCATTTGATATTATTTAATATATGTATGTCTGTGTGTGTGTGTGTGTGTGTGTGTGTAATTGACTTTAGAAACTGGGAGAGAGATAGTGAAAAACATCAATGTATGATAGAAACATTGGTCAATTTCCTTCTGTACACACCCTGACCAGTGATCAAACCCACAACCTGGGTATGTGCCCTGACTGGCAACCGAACTCACAACCTTTTGGTGTACAGGACAATGCTCTAACCAACTGAGCCACACTGGCCAGAGCTCACCTGATACTATTCTCTGTGCTTTGGTTGCTTCCCAAAGAAAAATAGAAAAAATAACATACATTTCACCTGTGCCCAGCCCCACTGTGTGTCAGGTGCCATGGTGGACGTGGCGGGAAGCGAGGGCTGAACAAGATGAAGGCCCTCAATTCACCGAGAAATGAGAGAAAAGGGCATTCGAATGGTGGGGAAAAAAGGTCCTTCAAAGTCCACCCATTTTCAACCCCCACTAAATTATCCCTCCTCTATGGTGTTATTTATCTGTGGGTGGGGAGGGGCATGGGAGAGAGAACATTTTGAAATATTTACACAGGAGAGTTTCAGTGGCTCTGAAACCTTCACCAGCGTATATTTGTCAGTGTTGATCTGATTCTTGTGTTAGAATAATTTCATGTCAAGCTCCCTGACAGGACGTCAGGATCCAGTGTTCATTGCTTGTGACACTTGACAAATGGAAAGAAACCTCAGCGGACAGACATCTTCTTTTCCTTTCCATGGGAAGAGGCCCTTTAAGAGACTCCGAGGGACAATGGTTCTGGCCAAACTAAGGATGAGTGTTACATGATGGGAAAGTGTCTGCAAGCCCAGCTGGAGATCCCAAGATCTCGTCCAAGGATTACATTAGTTTCCCATCCACACTCTGGCTCCAGGTCCATGTAGAGCCCCATGCAGTCCCCATGGCAGAGCCCAGTGTGACAGCCAAGGCAGAGCTTCCTGGGGAACGGGCCCCAGCTCCCTGAGGTCCTCTGGCTCTGCTCAGGGCGGGAGAGTGCAGAGTGGACCTTATTTTGAAGTGATATTGCAGTGGGGAGCTATTTTTAAAAATGCTCCCTTCTCTACACACGTTATAAAGGAAAACTGTTGGCTTTGGTTTCTTTAATGACAAAAAGCTAGTTGTAACCATTCCAGAAGCCCACTCTGAAGTTGTTCCTGAAAACGATGACAGTTATGGCCACTGTACATCGCAGGGTCACAGACTTGAGCTAGTATCCAGGTGGGGCCTTGGCAGGAAGACTCTATCCTTTATAAGAACTTTGGACCAAGGAACCCCACACCCAGAGGCAGGCTGAAATTGTTGGCTACTTGCCAGCTCCTTGGATTACAAGAAACTACTTCCCCACAAACTCAATAAACCTGCACACATATGTGCACCCACACAGATATACCCTCCCCTACACACTCTCACATGCACACTCTCACATGCACACACACACACACACACACACACACACCACACGCCCTCATTCATACTGCCCACTCCACTGTATCTTGGTGTCAGGGAAGCAGGGAAGCAGAAGCAAACACAGCATTGGTTGTCTTATTTGGGGTATCACTCTACCTGTATTACATATCAACAGAGGCTTTGTCTTGGAAGGAAAACAGCAGGAAGATGACAAGACTGGAGACATTGATCGACTCCTCAGGAAGGAGGGTTTGTGTTAAGGGTGGAGAGGCCTGACAACTCCAAAAGGCTCCACAACCTGATGAAGTCACTGTTCTCACAAGGTCTTTGGTCATCTGGGCACCAGATGACGATTCCCAATAATTAAGGGACATCCTGAGGCTTGGTCTGCTGAGGGTCCGGGGTGTCTAAGGAATGGAATAGGGTCTTGCAGTGAGGGGCCTTTCACACATTTCCAACTCTGAACCCAGCAGAGCCATTAGTAGCCTCAGGGTAGGCACTGGCTCCTCTAAGTCAAAAACCACCTGCATCCAGGAGATTTCTTTTCCCACCTGAGGACAATTTGCCACTTTGTTCAAATATACACATATTCAGTCTCTCCAAACAGTGACCCACTTGTTCCTTTGTGTTTTTTTTATTCATTCATTCATTCTTTTCTGCATTCAAGCTTTCATAGAGCATAAGAGCTCCCCAACTGCCAAACCTCCCTCAAGAAGAAATGAATAATCTGAAGACACCTATAGATGCAATGAAAGAAATTGAATTTGTAATGAGAAACCTTCCCACAAAACCCCAAACTTCTAGATAGCTTCTCTGGTGAGATTTACCAAAGAAGAAATAAAACCTGCTCTATACAAATGCTGCAAAAAAATTAAAGAGAAGGAAGCACTTCCTAACTCATACTTAGAGGCCAGCATTACCCTGATATCAAGCCTGACAGAGACATGACAAGACACAGAAACTACATTATCCTTCCAAAAACACAATGCAAACATTCCAAACAAAATTTTATCAAATCAAATTTAACAGTATATAAAAACAATGTTACATCATGACCAAGTGAGGTTTACCCCAAGAATGAAGGGTTGGTTTAATATTTGAAAATTTATCATAGTAATTTACCATACAAAAAAACTAGAAAGCAAAATATTTTTGACAAAATCTAACATCCATTGCAAACAAATTTCCAGAAATCTAGAAATATCCTCAACCTGATAAAGAACATCATAAAAAAACCTACTGACTCAAGAAAAACTGAACTCTTGCAAGACAGGAAAGTGTAATACAAGGAGCTGGCAAATAACCAAGCTTATATCATACAGATTCATGCAAAACTGAACTCTTCTGCAGTCAGGAAAAAGTTAAGGATGTCCAGTGTCATAAGTTTTATTGAACACTAGAGGCCCGGTGCATGAATTCTGTGCATGGTAGGGTCCCTAGGCCTGTCCGGTGATCAGGGCTGATTGGGGCCTTCCTTCCAGCTGCTGGCTAGGGCCTTCCTTCGCTCTGTGCTGCCCCCTGATGGTCAGCGCATGTCTCAGCAAGCGATAGAACTCCCGGTATCCTGGTTGAACTCCTGTGGGGACACTTTGCATATTAGCCATATATATATACAAAGCTCTAACCAGTGCATCCAAATTGAAAGGAAGACACAAAATGGTTTTTACAGATAACCTGACTACCTGACTACCTATGTAGAAAATTTAATAGATCTACAAAAACAGTTACTAGTACTAATAAATGAGTTAAGAATTTACTTGATATAAAATAATATAAAAATCAATTGTATTTCTGTATGTTATCAATGAACAATAAGATATTTAAAAATTTTAAAAGAACTATTTATAACAACAAAAATATTAATTAGTGATAATACTGAAAAAGATGTGTAACACCTGTACAGTAAATTAGAAAATATTTCTAAGTAAAATTTAAAAAGATCTAAATAATAGAGAGGCATATATTTTGTTCATGGACCGGAGGGTTCAATATTGTGTTTATTCAGGTCCTTTACCCATTTTTTAAAAATGTATTTTTACTGATTTCAGAGAGGAAGGGGGAGGGAGAGAGAGATAGAAACATAAAGAATGAGAGAGAATTATGGATTGGCTGTCTCTTGCAAGCCCCCCACATCAAGCCCACAATCCAGCCATGTGCCCTGACTGGGAATCGAACCCTGACCTCCTAGTTCAGGGGTAGGCAAACTTTTTGACTCAAGGGCCACAATGGGTTCTTAAACTGGACCGGAGGGCCGGAACAAAAGCATGGATGGAGTGTTTGTGTGAACTAATATAAATTCAAAGTAAACATCATTACATAAAAGGGTACGGTCTTTTTTTTTTTTTTTTTTTTTTTTTTTTTAGTTTTATTCATTTCAAACGGGCCAGATCCAGCCCGCGGGCCATAGTTTGCCCACGGCTGTACCTAGTTCATAGGTTGATGCTCAACCACTGAGCAACACTAGCCAGGCTATTGGGATTGTTTTTTGGTGTTTAGTTGTATGAGTTCTTTATAAATTTTGGATATTAACCACTTACCAGTTGTATCATTACCAAATATATTCTCCCATTTGTGGGTTGTCTTTTCATTTTGTTGATAGTTTCCTTTGCATGAAAAAATTTTTAGTTTTCTGTTGTAGTCCCATTTGTTGTTGTTTTTCCCAACACCATTTATTGAATAGATCATTTTTACCCCATTGTATGTTCTTGCCTCCTTTTTCCCAGTGACTTCACTTCTGGGAATATATATGAAGAAACCTGTAACACTAATTCAAAATCATCTAGCACTATTTACAGTAGCCAAGATTTGCAAGCAGCCCATTATGTATATTTACATTCAGGAATACTAGTCAGCTGTAAAAAAGAAGGAAATCTTCCCTTTCCTGACAACATGGATGGACCTAGAGGGTATTATGCTAAGTGAAATAAGCTAGTTAGAGAAAGACAAATACCTTATGATCTCACTTATATGTGGAATACTAGTATAATAAACAAAGTAAATAAATAAAATAGAAACAGACTTATAGATACAGAGAACAGACTGACAGCTGTCTGTGTGAAATGGGTGAAGGGTTAAGCAAAACTAACAAACAAAGAACAGAAGGTATAATGATTGCCAGAGGGAAAGGTCAGTGAGGGGAGGTAGAAGAGGATCAAGAGGGAATAAATGGTGACAGGAGACTTGACTTTGAGTAGTGAATGCACCACGTGATATGCAGATGCTGTATTATAGTGTTGTACACTTGAATTCTGTATAATTTTATTAATCAATGTCACCCCAATAAATTCAATAAAAAATAGTATGGTGTCAATTTTCTTAAAATTTATCTATAGATCCAATGCAATCTCAATCATAATTCACAACAAGCCTTATTGTAGATCAAGCATGTCAAACTCAAAGGCTAACATGGGCCAAATAAACAAGGTTTAAGTTTATGTGGGCCGCAAAAAAACACAAAAGCTTCAATTTTCATAGAAACGTAGGTTTATTTAGAAAAGTATAGTATAAAAAAAGAACAAAAGCAATGATAAAATTAATCTTTTCTTCTTGACACTTGGCATCTCTTCTCTGCTACTATCTTTCCTACTTTGGGAGAAATCTTGTTTGTAGTGATTACTTTCAAAATTGACCCAAGGTGAATGTTAGTAATTCAGGAGACTTATTTCCTTTCATAATCTATAATAATAAAAGCATAATATGCAAATCGACTGAAGAGCTGAACAGCGGAATGACCGACTGTCTGGCTGCCCTTCTGGATGACTTTCCAGACGACCCTCTGAACGAAGCTGGGGCTGCGAGGGCTGAGACAGCTGGGGCTGCGAAGGCTTACTCTTGCACGAATTTCGTGCATTGGGCCTCTAGTTGTAAAGAGCTGCCGTTATATTGGTTGGGTCAGAAAAATATTTGTTGTGGGCTGCATGTGGCCTGCAGGCCTCGAGTTTGACATGCTTGTTGTAGATGTTTACAAACTGGTTTTAAAAATTCATATGGAAATAGAAAGGATGTAGAATCATCAAAACACCATGAAAAAGAAAAGCAAAGTTAGAAGTCTAACACAAATTAATTTTTAGAACTTATTATAAAGGTATCATAATCAAAACAGTGTGGTATTGGCAGGAAGATAACAAAGAACATCAATGTAACAGACCAGACTCTGGAAATCAGCTGCATACCTATGGGAAAACTAATGTTTGACAAAAGGGCAGAAATAATTCAGTGAAGAAAGAGTCTTTTTACAAACCAGTGCTAAGACAATTGGGTCTCTATATGGAAAAATAATGAACTTTGATCCATAGTACACAAAACACAAACCAAAATGAATTGTAAATCTAAATGTGAAGTCCAAAACAATAAAACTTTTCTAAGAAAACATAGAAAATCTTTGTGATCTTGTGTTAGGCAAAGATTTCTGAGCTACAACACCAAAAGTACAGTCTATTTTTAAAAATGATGAATTTGACTTCATGAATATTAAAACACTTCTTAGAAAGACAGTAAAGAGAATAAAAAGACAAACCATTACTGGGTGAAAATAATTTCAGAGCCAGTATCTGGTAAAGCGCTTGTATTTAGTATATAATGGACTCTCAAAATTTTAAAATAAGAAAACAAACAACCCAGTAAAAGAATAGACCAACGATTTGAACAGACATTTCATCAAAGAGCAAATAACATAGGAAAACGTGCCAAACACGATTAGTTATTTGAAAAGTACAAATTAAAATCACAATGAGATGCTGCCTCACGTTTATTCATGGCTCATAATAAAAGAGTGACCATACCAAGTGCTGGTGAGGGTGTGGAGAAACTGGAACTTTCAGACATTTCTTGGTGGGGTGGCGGGTGAAATGGCACAATCACTTTGAAAAAATTTGTCAGTTTCTTTTTAAATATGTTTTTATTGATTTTAGAGAGAAAGGAGGGGAGAGGGAGAAAGAGAGAGAAACATCAATGCATCAACATTGATCCACTGCCTCCTGCATGCCCTATGCTGGAGTCAAGCCCAAAACCCAGGCATGTGCCCTAACCAGGAATCAAACTTGTGACCCACTGAGCCACAAAGGCCAGGTTTCTTTAAAAATTAAACACTCACCTATGAAATGATCCAGCCGCCTTATTTTTAGGTATTTACCCAGAAGAAATGAAAGCATGTGAACTCACAAAGACTGGTAAATGAATGCATAGCTTTATATGTAATAGGCAAAAACTTAAAAACAATCCCGGTGTTCACCAACCCGTCAATGCATAAATAAATTGTGACGTATCCACTAGAATAAGACTACTCAGCAATAAAAAGGACTTTGCTATTGGCATGTGAAAAATGGATGAACTGGAAAATAATTATATAAACAAAAGGAGCCTGATAGAAAAAGGTACACAGTGTAGCATTCCATTCATATAAACTCCAGGAAATGCAAAGTAGTCATTAGTAACAGAAAGAACATCAGTGGAAACGCTCTGGCTTCAGACAAATAGGGGGACCGGTCAGCAATGGCTCCCCATCTTGACTGCAGTGACTGCTTCATGAGGTCTGTAGAGACCAGTATGTGCAGTTCATTGTGTCCATCACACATCAATAAAGGTGTTAAAAATAAGAGATGGAAGGAGGGAAAGAAGGAGAGATTAGGACAGAGGGAAATAAAAATAAAAATAGAAGGGTAAAGAAAGTATTGTGAAGAAGGTGTTCACTGGGCTTAGAGTGGGTGTGGGCTGCATGGTGGTAAGCAGGTGACTGAGAATGCTCCAGAAGCTCTTCTACCCAGTCAGTCCACTGAAGTCCACTGTGTGCGTTTTGGCAGGACCTTACATTGCTGATGGTAAGGTACTTGGGTCCTAAAGAGGAAAGGTCTTTCATTTCCAATGCTCCCATTCCTAAGCCTGGAACATTTTTTAAAATGTGTTTTTATTGATTTTTAGAGAGAGGGGAAGGGGGAGAGAAAGAGAAAGAGAGAGAGAGAGAGAGAGAGAGAGAGAGAGAGAGAGAGAGAGAAACATTGATTGGTTGCCTCCCGCATGCGCCCAACCAGGGACCAAACCCACAACCTGGGCATGTGCCCTGACTAGGAATCAAACTGACGACCTTTCACAGTGCACGAGACAACGCTCCAACCAGCTGAGCAAAACCGGCCAGGGCAGCCCGGAACACTTTGTGGAGGCCTCTGAAGAGACGTTTTATCTGTACGGTTCTCTGTGACATGTCCACATTACAGCAGAAGACTTTTAGTTCTCAGCATGGCCTACAAGGCCCTGAATTATGAAGCTCTAGCCCAATTTTCAGCTCTAGCTGTGCCTCAATGCTCCCACTCTCTAGGCTTTATTCACACAGCCTCCTCTCTTCTCCTGAAACCAGCCAAGCTCCTTTCTGCCTCAGGACATTTGCTCATGCAGTTCGCCATGCCTGTCTAGATCTGTAGGTGAAAGTCAATGTTACTGACTCAGAAGACCTTCCTCTTCCCACCTCCAGACTAGATTTGATTTCTTTACTTTGGCATATTCTCGTTTTTCATACAGTGCTCTTTTAGAACAACAGTGCTGCCTTAATAAAGTAAAAGATGAGATTTGCACTTTCCACTTCATCTCATTTGCAAAACAACTTCCAGTTGCAATTATGTCCGTGAGTGAAAGCGAGCACCACCCTGCCGGCTGCTGGCTCCTGGTCCCCATGGCCCTTGTGCATCAGGTCCCCCACCCCTATGACAATGTCACTTCAATGAACACAAAACTCTGCAAAAATCATCTGCTTCTTCACAGTTTCAGACTCGAGGACATGGAAATTCTCCAGATCCCTTCCTGATTCACTAGGCTTTAACTGAAGTGGCTGCTCACTGCATCACAATTTTGAAATCTGAGCAGGGGCCTCAACCATGAAACACAAACTCAACACAATTCCCAACAGGAGCTTGTGGTTCTTTTCCAGAAGTCTGTCTGTAAATCACTTTTATAGGAACATAATCATATTATTGAAAAGTGATAAAGTTCTCATGTGTTTGTAATCTTGCTGAGTGAGCTTCTATCTGCCGCCTCTCCCATCTTCTAAGCTAGTCAAGCTCTCTAATGCCTCCTTCTAGACATTTCCCATACTCACCTTTGAGCTTAGGAACACAGAACCAACATGTTCCAAATGAAATAGCATAACTATCAGATTATTCCTTTATCTCAGTATCTACAGGAAGCTACATTTGCTATGCCAAAGGAATGTAAATAGCTTGTGGATTTTATTTGTTGAACTCTTATCAACAGAAAAAGTAATGCCATCCTATATAATCCTATATAATAAAGAGATAATATGCAAATTAAGCCTCACGCCCTCACAAGATGGCTGCCTACAACCAGGCCTGCAGGGGGGTTAGTGAGGGATGACCAAACAACTGAACAAGCAGGCTGCATGGGGCGACCAGGCCAGCAGGAGGGACAACCAAATGACTGAAAAGCAGGCTGCGTGGGGCAGCCAGGCTGGCAGGGGGGTTAGTGAGGGATGACCAAACGGCTAACAGCAGCCTGCGTGGAGCGACCAGGCCAGCGGGGGGGTGGGGGGGTGGGGGGGGGGAGGGCGTGAGGGGTGACCAGGCCGGCAGTGGGGGCATTTGGGAGCGATCAGGCTGGCAAGCGGGGGCAGTTAGGACTACCAAGCCAGCAGAGAGATTGGGCCTAAACCAGCAGTCAGACATCCCCCAAGGGGTCCCAGATTGGAGAGGGTGCAGGCTGGGCTGAGGAGACCCCCTCCCGTGCCTGAATTTTGTGCACCGGGCCTCTAGTCTTATTCATAAGAACTCTATGTCTTTCATACAGGAATACTTTCAAATGCAAGAGATCTCAGTTGCTCTTCAAACATTTTATTGAGATATAATTGGCATAAAACATTGTGTAAGTTTAAGGTATATAATGTGTTGATTTGATACATTTATATATTACAGTATGATTACCAACTTAGTGTTAGCTAACACCTCTGTCATGTCACACAACTATGATTCCTTTTCTTTTTTTTGTAATGGGAACAAGTAAGATTTAGTCTCCTAGAAATGTTGAAGTTTATAAAACAGTATCATTGTATATAAACATTATGCTGTGCATTAGGTCATCAGGACTTAATTATCAATTAGTTGCATGTTTGTACCCTTAAAAAACATGTCCCCAATTCCTCTACCCCCAGCCACTATTCTGTTTTTATGAGTTCAGCTTTTTCAGATTTCACATATAAATGATGTCACACATTTGTCTTTCTCTGTCTGACTTATCTCACTTGGCATAATGCCATCAATGCCCATCCATGTTGTCACAAATGGCAGGATTTCCTTCTTTCTCATCACTGCATAATACTCTAATATATATACATACACACATACTGTGTGTATGTATATATATATATCCTATATAATAAAAGCCTAATATGCAAATTGATTGAATGGTGGAACAACCAGGGAATGACCAGTTGTTATGATGCACACTGACCACCAGGGGGCAGATGCTCAATGCAGGAGCTTCCCCCAGCCTGCAGGCTCCAAGCCAGCCAAGGTGGGTGCCGGAGGGGGGCCCCCCGATTGCCCCGCCGGTAACCCTGCAGAGGGAGGCAACTGGTGGCAGCGGCAGGGGGCAGGGCTGGCGAGTGGGTGGCACCAGGCCAGCCAAGGCTGGTGCCAGTGGGGTGCGCCCCCATTGCCCAACCAGTCACCCCACAGATGGGCCATGATCACTGGCCAGGCCTAGGGACCCTACCTGTGCATGAATTGCGTGCATCAGGCCTCTAGTATATATATCTCACATGATCTTTATCTATTCATCCACTGATGGACATTTAGGTTGTTTCCATATATTAACTGTTGTAAATAATGCTGTAATAAACATGGGAAGGTAGTTATCTTTTTGACATCTTATTTTCATTTCTCTTGGATATATATCCAAAAGTAAGATTGCTGGATCATATGCTTCTCAAACTTTACAAACTGCTTTGCTCTTTTAGATCTGAGAATTAGAAAGTAGTCTTTGAGGCTGGGCTTCCCCCCATACCTGGAGGGTCTGCAGAACACACCTGCCCTCACTCAGACCCCTCCTCATGCAGCTCTAGGGGCAGCAGGGAAGTAGGGAGAGCAACATGTGGCATCTCAGCTCTCACTGTCCACATGGCACCCCCCAGGACTGCAGAATGCCACCACCCTCACTAGGATCTGTGGAGCTGTCTCCTCGTGGGCTTTTGCATCTGGATATTGTCAAGTTCCCTTTCTTTACCTGAATAACTGCACACTCATCCTTCGGGACCCAAATATACGTGCTAGGTGCTTCCCTGGGAGAGGAGGGAAACTCACCTCAGTGAGATGAGACTGAGGGGGCAGATGCCTCGGGGGTGGGCAGAACAGAGATGAGGGCAGCCAGGCCTCTTCACCTGCCACCCCCTGCTGTGAAATTGGGGGCGCATTCATTTCCAGCCCTGCTGTAACAGAGTGGCACAGACTGGGGGGCTTAAACAGCAGATGGTTATTTCTCACAGTCCCGAGGCTGGAAGTCTGAGATCGAGGTGTCAGCATGTTGGCTCCCCTGAGGCCTCTGTCCTTGGCTTGTAGGTGGTCATCTTCTACCCATGTCCTCATGTAGACTTCCTTCTGTGTGTCCCAATTTCCCCTTTTTATGAGGAAACCAGTTGTTGGATTAGGGCCCACATGGATGATCGAATGTTAACATAATCTCTGTAAAGACCCTGTCTGTTGACAAGGTTACAATCTAAAGTACTGGGAGTTAGCACTTCAACATACAAACTTGGGGGACACAATAACTTGGAGGGGTCCTTTATCCTCCCTGGTCTCAGTTTAATCTCTTTACCTCTAACATGGGGACTGGGGGATGTAGCAGGGGATCCTGTGTGTCCTTCACAGCTCTAGATTTGTCAGGCAAAGTGGAATAAGAGCTTGAGCAACAAGATTCTTACATCTTCCCAGTAGAAAACAAACCAGGGTTTCAGACCGGGATGATCTGTGTTGATGTCTGAATCCTCCCTCTACTTTCTTACATGCTGCATCACTCCCCTCTGATGTGTGAAGGACCCAGGAGAGAGCCAGGGGAAATGGGAGATGGAAATGCCCAGGTGTTAAGTGTTCCACAGGCACGGAGCCAGCATGGAATGGCTCAGAGAGACGGAGAGTGAGTGGAGGGAAGAGAGAGCAGCACTTGTCTGGGTGTCCATGTTCTAAAAGGACCAACAAAAGCCATTTGAGACCTACAGTGGCCAGTGAAGAAAGTGGCCACTCAGTAAAGGCCTGGGGTCCTCTCTTTCCTTCTCTCCAGTCTTTCGTGTGAACCTAGCACATCCCCTGTTAACATGAGAGGGACATGTCCCTCTTACTGATGGGGAATATTCCCACAGATGCCCAGGGCTGCAGGCTCCAGGCTGTAGGTAGCTCTTTTTGGGGTTCCCTGAGTCATCTTAGCCAGATGTCTACTAGAGGGAATGCCAGGCATGGAGCCCGGGACCGTGGTAGTACGCACTCTGAGACAGGAAGTATCTAACATTGCTTTTAAAAAAAGGTTTTCGTGTATCTAGTGTATTTACAGTTGAAACCACTTGCAAGCATGCACTGAAAGATTGGAAGGCAGAATAACTTGGTTATGTTGGAAACAGATAGACCTGTCTTTCTTATTTCAAGTCTAATTGTAGAAGCTTTCTCCTCACAATGGCCCAGAGATTGAGACCTTCACCCTGAGTCTATGCATTCTGTCAAGAATAGTGTTACAGGACCATAGTCACATAACTGCTCCTTATCGATTTCCGTCTCTTCAAGCCCATGTGTGCACAGAGTACAGCACAGTCGTAGTTGTGATAAAGGAATGGCTAAGTTGATACCATACAGAGTCCCTGAGCTTTCTCCTCACGTACAGCTTTCTCTCCATAGGACACTTTCCTTCATCTACTTACTCCCAGTCAACCTTCGAATCTCCCCACTCAGCTAGATGCCTCTCCAGCCCTTCCTCAGACTTGGGCGGGTTCCTCCGACCCCCCACTCCCTCCCTGAAGTCACCATAAATTAACTTCTTTTGGTAGAGTTAACTATCATTGATTCCTACTGTATCTCAATGAGGTATGCTTCTACCTGGTGACCATGCCATTCTTAATTAATTTGAGCTCAAAATAAACATAATAGCAAACAAGAAACCAACAAACGGGATTCTCTGTCAACATAGATCTCTCTAATCCATTAATCCACTTAGGGAGATTATCAGATGGTCAGGCAAAATTCCCAATTATTGCCACCCATGTGGCATAACTTCCCTGCTGTGTACTCCCCTGGCAACAGATTTTGCCTGCTTTTGCCAGGTGAGTCAATTGAGCAACTCCATGGATGACATCCCAAATTGTCAAAAGATTACTACTCAAAGGGGACATAGCCATCTACCTCACACAGATAGATAAAGAGCAGTTGTCAAGTATTGTATTTTACTCATTAATAATTTAATATTTTATTTTTCTTTATTTTTTTTTTTTTCCGTGTCAGGCCGTCAACCATCCAGGCGCCCACGGCCAGGACGCTGGGCGTAGGCGAGCCTCTCTGCTCTCTGCTGCCTAATGACGCAGGCGGGGCACGGGAGCCACACCTGCAATGCCTCTAGGGGCAGTAATTTAATATTTTAACTTCTTATAATAATGTTGACATGTTAATAATGTAACAAGTAAGACTTTTTTTTTTAACAACTGATTCAAAGGTGAATTCAAAGTAACCACTCATGCACAGGCCAGGAAAGATGTCTAAATTAATGTAGATGAGAAAAGGGCATATCTACATGGTAATAAATATATTCCATCGAGCACAATTAATTTGTATTTTTATAGACAAGGGTCACTTGCATTATGATCAATTTTCCACAATTCACAGAGTTGTAAAGCAGCTTAAAGGCAGTGAGAGGTAGAAATAACCCAGAAGGGGTCACGGGACAGGGCAAGGAGTAATGCTTTCTGTTTCCATTGCAAATTCTTTCCTACCTTTTTTTCTGACACTTCAGTAAGTCCAAGCAACATCTCATCTAGCAAGAGTACTTCCGACCATTCCTCACACAACACTCTATTATGGTGGGCCCCAAGGAGAGTTTTTGTTTCACATGGTTTTTAGTGGAACAGCTTTCCTTGGTTTTTGAATTCCTATCTTTTTAGTTCATGTAGAAAAGGCCAATCCAGGAAGAGTCCACTCCACAGTCATCAGCACCACCTCTCCCTGCAATGCTGCTCCAAGTCATCACATCCCCACTCCTCATCGACAAAGAGCTTCTGCAGGGCTGCCCTGTTACACCTGCGCTGAGGAGCGAATATGACTTAGGCTCCCAGTTTGGAGATAGATATCATGAAAGTAAAGTCAATATTCAACACAAGAAGAAAACAGACAAAATGTTTTCAGTAATTAGAACATATAGAAATTATAGGACTCAGTACCCTGTGTGAAGGAAACATAAAGTGTGAAGATTAGACAATGCAATTCTTAACATTCCTTGTTGATCATTTGTTTCTTTCTTTGTATAAAAAAAAGCAGCTGTCATTTATCAATTTTCATCCGTGTGCCAGGCTCTCTGGCAGGAATTCCTACATACTTAACCAGAAGGAAAATGGTGTTACTCACATCTTACAAATGAATCCCCCCCCCCCCCCCCCCACACACACACACAAACAAGACTATGGCTTAAAGAAGTAAAAAGTTATGCCCAAAAGTCATAATTAGTAAGTTGTGGATCCTGAGTTAGTGTGATTCCAAAGCTCATCCTCTTTCTTCATACCCTTCAGTAAATGCTTGCAAAACGAATGCTCTTGCTTTCCATCTGGCAGAGGGAGGAGCAACTGACATTCTTACTGGAATCTAGAAGCTGCTGCACATGATTATCAGCCAAGGAATCCACATCTCAAGCAGAACCAGATCTCTGAGGCGGTTACTCACAACGGAGAGGATCTGGCATGTAGTCAGGCAGGGACCACGAAGACCACACCAACTCCTGGGAATTTACAGCAAGAAGGTGGCCAGCGAAGCCCAAACCCAGAGGTTTGGGAGGAGATTCCACGGCTTTTCTTAGAACTCCCCAGCCTGGTGGAGCTGACTGCAGCACAGAGATCCCTCTGGGGGGACAGGAAGAGCCCAGTCCTCACAGGCAGCCTTTATCTTGCTAGAGGCTGATGTTTCAGAGAAACACTCCAATGGGCCTTGGCAAATTTGATGAGTCTCCTGCTCAGTCTATAGCTCTCTCTGTTCCTAAGTTTAAGTTCCAAAGTGCTGGATACTTTAAGAGGCAGAGGGAGAAATGTTTAGGGGCACGTAGTATACAAGATCAGAAAGAATTCAATGCTGATACTGGAAAAATTGCTCTGTGTGGGCAGAAGGTATTCTGAAGTCAAAACAACAAAAAAAGTCTTAAACTAAGAGTTGGTTTTTTAGAAATAGAAACAGAATGGTCAAACCTTTAACCAGACTAAGAAAAAACCACAGAGAATACTCAAATAAATTTAGAAGTGAAACAGGAGACATTGTAATTGATGCCATAGAAATAAAATGGATTACAAAAGACTACTATGAATGATTATGCACCAATAAAGTGGATAACCTAGCAGAAATGGATAAATTCCTAGAAACATACTACCTACCAATACTAAATCATGAATAGGAAATATAAATAGATCTATGACTAGTACAAAGCCTGAATCAATCATCAAAAACCTCCCAATAAAAAATTATTAGTGAATTCTGCCAAACATCTAAAAAATAATTAAGTCCAATCATTCTCATATTACTACAAAAACTTGAAAATGAGAGAATGCCACCAAACTAATTTTATGAGGCCAGTATTTCCTGATACCAAAGACAAAGACATCACAGGAAAACTACAGGCCAATATTCCTGATGAGCATTAATGCAAAAATCCTTAACTAGCATACCAAATCCCACAGCATAGTAAAAGGATCACACACCATGAGAAAGTGGGATTTATCCCTGGGATGCAAGAATGACTCAACATACTGTTACCAATGAGACAATGAGACCTCGGTTCCTGTCTTCTAGAAGGAAAGGTTTCAGGCAAGAGACATAGTGCAGGAAAGCAAGCGGGAATTTACTGGCTGGGCATCGTCCTGTGCACCAAAGGGTTGCAGGATCGATTTCTGGTCAGGGCATACACCAAGATTCCCCAGTGGGGAGTGTGCAGGAGGCGCCAGTTGACGTTTCTTTTTCACATAAATGTCTCTCTCTCCCTCTCCCCTCCTCTCTCTCTCAAATTCAATAAACATTTTTAGAAAAAAGAATGTATTGGCAGCAGCAAAAACACACTTAGGAGAATGAAACAAGGAAGGACATAGAAGAAGTAACAGGAGGGCCTAGGCTGGGCTGCTTTACTCACTGGGAAGTCAGAGAAAAGAGGGCCTTGGGGACAGGCTCAGGGGGTGAGCCTCCACCATTGCTCCCTGGTTGCAAGTTTCCTGGGCTCCATTGGAGGGAAGGAGAATGGTAAGAGTGCATATGGGTCCTTTGCACTGAGGGCATTTATTTCTCTCTTGCAGGTGAAAATCTTAGAGGAAGTCTCCAGGGAGGGCCTCAATAGAATATTCATCAGCTTTCCAATTGTGTTCTTTCAGGGTCATGATCTCTGCCAATCGGTCTATGGTTGGAGCCAGGGCAGGGGATCATTAGTCAATGCAGTTGGTCCTGAGGCAGCCCCAGTAGCACTTGTCTGGTGTTGCTGCTTTTCTGGGCCTGGAGGTGAAATGCAACCGAGGCCTAGATGTTATCTTTAGGGAGGAAAAGTCAGGGGGTTGAACCCACATGACCAGTGATATGTCAGGTCAAGAGTTCAAACCACATGACCAGGGACATGCTAGGGGAGGAGAGGTTACCCTGGGGGCCAGATCCTTGTTTTCCCAGTTTTGCCCCTTGCTAGGCATCCAGGGCTTTCTGCCCTGGTGACCTGCTGTACTTGGCCTATTGTCCTCGCTCTGCTCATGTCTGTCTAACTCCCTATTCCAATAGAAAAATAAATGAATGTAATAGCCACATTAACAGAAAAAGGATAAAAATAACATGATCATCTCAATAGATGCATAAAAAACAACTAAATTCAACATTCTTTCATGATAAAAAAACAACAACCCTCAAACTAGAAATAGAAGAAAACTATCTCAATATAACAAAAGGCCATACATGAAAAGCCCACAGCTGGCATTATTGTCAATGATGAAAAACTGAAAACTTCTTTAAGATCAAGAAGAAGACAAGGATGCCCACTTCCACCACTTCTATTCAACATAGTCCTAGCCAGAAATAAATCTTACCCTTCGCGACAGCATGGATGGACCTGGAGAGCATTATGCTAAGTGAAATAAACCAGTCAGAGAAAGACAACTACCACATGATTTCACTCATATGTAGAATCTAATGAACAAAATGAACTAACGAGCAAAACAGAGACAGACTCATTAGCTATAAAGAAGGCTGACGCTGTCTGGTATGTATTTTGGGGGGGGGCAGAGGGGAGGTTGAATGGATGGGATGGAGGGATTGAGCAAAAGAAAAAACTCATGGACACAAACAACAGTGTGGTTATTGCTGGGGTGAGAAGAGGCTGAAGAGGTGGAGGAGGGTATAGGGGGGATAAATAGTGATGGACCAATACTTGATTTGGGATGGTGAACACATAATACATTGTACAGATGATGTATTATATATTTTTTCACCTGAAACCTGTATAATTTGTTAACCAGTTTCCCCACATTAAATTCAATAAAAATAGATAAATCTAAAATTTACAGAATAAACGGCAAGGGATTTTGCTGGTAATATAAAAAAGTGGAGTGATTTAGCAGAGTTTTGTTGGCAATCAGGTGAGATAGTTAAGAATTAGCTGAGTGTAAGAAAGGGAGACTGGTTCTATAAAATTTTATTGACATAATTTAACAGTAGTGATAGAAAAAAAATAGTTTCCAGAACTTAAGCCTCACCTCAGTATATAGGCTATGAAATAAAAGGAGATAACAAGTTTTAAAAATAGATAATAAGTGTAGTGTGTGACCCAATCTGTTGTAAAATACAATTTTAATTGATCACATTAAAATAAATGGTGCCTAGGAGATGGGAAATAATGAGTTGACAAAAACAAGTATAGATAGACAGATAGATAGCTATACATATTCACACATATACAAATGTATAATTTGAAATTAAATAAATATTATATATATATAAATTATGAATTTTACATGCAAAATACATATAATTTGCATATAATGTCTATATAGATAATTATATATAAATCTCTATATAAAATCTATACAATGAAAATTAATAATTTGCCCTAGGTGACAAACATAAATTTGACTCAAACTCAGTATTTTTCCAGCTCAGAATCCTGTGTATTTTCTACTCTCCCATGCTGCTTTGTCTCCAATCTATTTTTTGACACTTTTTTTGAGCCTCTGCAATTTTACTACACTGTTTCAGGACAGATTATTGTACTACTAGAGGCCCAGTGCACAAAAATTTGTGCACTGGAGGGTGGTCCCTCAGCCCGGCCTGTGCCCTCTCGCAGTCTGGGACCCCTCAAGGGATGTTCACCTGCTGGCTTAGGCTCATTCCCCCAGGGGGACGGGCCTAAGCTGGCAGGCAGACATCCCTCTGGCAGCCCGGGAGCCCTTGGAGGATGTCTACTTGCCAGCAGGGAGTAGGCCTAAGCTGCAGTCGGACATCCTGAGTGCTGCTGAGGAGGCAGGAGAGGCTCCCACCACCACCACTATGCTGGCAGCCGTCAGCCTGGCCTGTGGCTGAGCAGAGCTACCCCTGTGGGAGTGCACTGATCACCACGGGGCATCTCCTGCATTAAGCGTCTGCCCCCTGGTGGTCAGTGTGTGTCATAGTGACCAATCATTCCCAGTCGTTCTGCTGTTAGGGTCAATTTGCATATTACCCTTTCATTATATAAGATAGAAGCCTGGTGCACGGGTGGGGGCCGACTGGTTTGCCCTGAAGGGTGTCCCGGATCAGGGTGGAGGTCCCGCTGGGGTGCCTGGCCAGCCTGGGTGAGGGATTAAGGGCCATTTTCAGGCTGGCCACACCCCCTTCAGGGTGGGGGTTCCCATTGGGGTGCCTGGCCAGCCTGGGTGAGGGACTGAGGTCTGTTTTCAGGCTGGCCACACCCCCTTCAGGGGGGGTCCCCACTGGGGTGCCTGGCCAGCCTGGGTGAGGGTCTGATGGCTGTTTTCAAGCTTGCCACGGCCACGGGCTGGAAGCAGATATCTGGGATTTATTTATCTTCTATAATTGAAACTTTGTAGCCTTGAGCGGAGCTCAGGGCCAGCCAGGGGAGGCGGGAAGCTTGGCTTTCTTCATCATCGGGGGCAACCCAAGCTTCCTGCTCACTCCAGCTCCGTGGCTGCCGCCATCTTTGTGATGGAGTGATGGAGTGAGGGAGTGGCAGTTAATTTGCATATTACTCTTTTAGTAGATAGGATTTTTAAATACTTAAATAAATAAAAGAATTAAACTACTTACTAATTTATCTAAAATAACCATCATCTCAAATATTACTTACAAAAATAAACAGTAAACTCAACTTCAGTTAAGACCAGAAAGGCCTAACCAAGATGATAGTAGGTGCACCACTGGGCAAAAGAAAAGGAGAAAGAGAAGCTCCGTGAATGGGCAACAAGAGGAAGTGCTCATTGAAAAAGAGGAGGAAAAAGCAAAACCAGTACTGAGACTAAGGAGCCATCTGCATTCTATCAGATGCAAAGGGCAGTCTTGAGAAGCACTCTGTTGAGACTTTGTAAGCATAAACTTACAACCCCTCCTCTCTTCAAGGCAAAAGTTCTTGAAAAAGTTTCCTAAACAAGCAGTCTCCTTTTGTTTATCTCTAATTTGTTCTGCAGCTCATTTTATTTGGTTTGTCAACCAAAATCTACTGCATCTGCACTTATAAAGGTTTCCAACAATTTTCACATTGTCAAATCAAGGGTCACTATCTTTCCCTCATCTTACTTTAAATCCTAGCAGTCTGACTGAGCTACCCACTTCTTTGCTCTACCAGTATTCTTTCTCAGCTTCTGTGATTCCACATCTTCACAATTTTTCATCTCTTACTTATTCTCAACTTTTCTTCTCTACCCAATTTAAAAATGTTGTAGTTTTCTCAGAACTTTGTTTTGGAATCCCTTGTCTTCTTTATCCTGTTTCCATAAAGGATTCTATCCATTCCAATGTAATGAAATAATATGCATATGCCAGTGATGCATAATTGTAATTCCTTTATAGCATTAACCATATTTTATAATTTATTTATTCTTTTGTGTTTTTTTTTAATTTATCTTTATTGTTAGAAGTATTAAAGATGTCCCACTCCCCTCCCCCCATTGACTCCTTTCTCTCCACACACTTCCCCTCCCCAGGCCTTCACACCACTATTGTCTGTGTCCATGCATTATTTATATATTAGTAGGCATATAAGTTCTTCAGTTGATCTCTTCCCTACCTCCTCCATTCTCTCTGAGGATCCTCACTCAGTCTATGGCATGCTTCCATGTCTCTGGATCTATTTAGTTTGTCAGTTTATTTTGTTTATTAGATTCCACATATAAGTGAGATCATGTGATATTTGTCTTTCCCTGACTGACTTATTTCACTTAGCATAATACTCTCCAGGTCCCTCCGCGCTGTCTTGAAGGGTAAGAGATCTTTCTTTTCTTTTCTTTTTTTTTTTTTTTTTACAAATGCATGGTATTCCATTGTGTAAGTGTACCACAGTTTTTTTTTTTATCCACTCATCTACTGATGGGCATTTGGGCTGTTTCCAGAACTTAGCTATTGTAAATTTTGCTGTTATGAACATGGGGATGCATATATTTTTTCTGATTGGTATTTCAGGCTTCTTAGGATACATTCCTAGAAGTAGGATCACTAGGTCAAATGACAGTTCCATTTTTTTTTTTTATTTTTTTTATTTTTCGCTTAAAGTATTACAAAGGGTATTGCATAAGTGTCCTTTTTTCCCCCCCGCCCTTGACAAACCCCTACCCTCCCTTACCCCCCAGTGTCTTATGTCCATTAGTTATGCTTATATGCATGCATACAAGTCCTTCGGTTGATCTCTTACTCCCCTCCCTCCTGCCCCCCAACTCTCTCTGGCCTTCCCACTGCAGTTTGACAATCAGTTTGAGGCAGCTCTGCCTCTGTATCTATTATTGTTCAAAAGTTTGTAATGGTCTTTATTATCCATGAATGAGTGAGATCATGTGGTATTTTTCCTTCATTGACTGGCTTGTTTCACTTAGCATAATGCTCTCCAGTTCCATCCATGATGTTGCAAATGGTATGAGTTCCTTCTTTTTAACAGCAGCATAGTATTCCATCGTGTAGATGTACCACAGTTTTCTAATCCATTCATCTACTGATGGGCACTTGGGCTGTTTCCAGATCTTAGCTATGGTGAATTGTGCTGCTATGAACATCTGGTTACATATATCCTTTCTGATTGGTGTTTCTGGTTTCTTGGGATATATTCCTAGTAGTGGGATCACAGGGTCAAATGGGAGTTCCATTTCCAATTTTTTGAGGAACCTCCATACTGCCTTCCATAGTGGCTGCACCAGTCTGCATTCCCACCAGCAGTGCACAAGTGTTCCTTTTTCTCCACATCCTCTCCAGCACTTGTCGTTTGTTGATTTGTTGATGATGGCCATTCTGACAGGTGTGAGATGGTACCTCATTGTTGTTTTGATTTGCATCTCTCGGATGATTAGTGACTTTGAGCATGTTTTCATATGTCTCTTGGCTTTCTGAATGTCCTCTTTTGAAAGGTGTCTATTTAGATCCTTTGCCCATTTTTTGATTGGATTGTTTATCTTCTTTTTGTTAAGTTGTATGAGTTCCCTATAAATTTTGGAGATTAAGCCCTTATCAGATATGACGTTGGCAAATATGTTTTCCCAAGAGGTGGGTTTTCTTGTTGTTTTGTTGATGGTTTCTTTTGCTGTGCAGAAGCTTTTTATTTTGATGTAGTCCCATTTGTTCAGTTTCTCTTTAGTTTCAACTGCCCTAGGAGCTGTATCAGTGAAGAAATTGTTTTCGCATAAGTCTGAGATTTTGTTGCCTTTGTATTCTTCTAGAATTTTTATGGTTTCCTGTCGTACATTTAAGTCCTTTATCCATTTTGAGTTTATTCTTGTGTATGGTGTAAGTTGGTGGTCTAGTTTCATTTTCTTGCATATATCTGTCCAATTTTCCCAACACCATTTATTGAAGAGACTATCTTGGCTCCATTGTATGTTCATACCTCCTTTGTCAAAAATTAATTGAGCATATTGGTTCGGGCTAATTTCTGGACTCTCTATTCTATTCCACTGGTCTATATGTCTGTTCTTGTGCCAGTACCAGGCAGTTTTGAGAACAGTGGCTTTGTAATACAGTTTGATATCTGGCATTGAGATCCCACCTACTTTGTTCTTTCTCAGGATCGCTGCAGCTATTCGGGGTCTTTTGTTATTCCAGATGAATTTTTGGAGAGTTCGTTCTAGATCTTTGAAGAAGGCCATTGGTATTTTAATGGGAAGTGCGTTGAATGTATAGATTGCTTTGGGTAGTATGGACATTTTAATGATGTTGATTCTACCAATCCATGAACATGGTATGTTCTTCCATCTGTTTATGTCTTCCTCTATCTCTTTTTTCAACGTCCTGTAGTTTTCTGAGTAGAGGTCTTTAACCTCTTTAGTTAAGTTTATTCCTAGGTATCTTAATTTTTTTGGTGCGATGGTAAATGGGATTGTTTTTCTAATCTCTCTTTCTGAAAGTTCACTATTGGTGTATAGAAATGCCTCAGATTTCTTGGGGTTAATTTTGTATCCTGCTACATTGCCAAATTCATGTATTAAGTCTAGTAGCTTTTTGATGGAGTCTCTAGGGTTTTGTATGTATAATATCATGTCATCTGCAAATAAGGACAGTTTTACTTCCTCTTTTCCAATTTGGATGCCTTTTATTTCTTCTTCTTGCCTAATTGCAATGGCTAATACTTCCAGTACTATGTTGAACAGGAGTGGTGAGAGTGGGCATCCCTGTCTTGTTCCTGTTCTTAGGGGAAATGGTGTTAGTTTTTGTCCATTGAGTATGATGTTGGCTGTGGGCCTGTCATATATGGCTTTTATTATGTTGAGGTATGATCCTTCTATTCCCACCTTTCTGAGAGTTTTTATCAAAAATGGGTGTTGGATTTTGTCGAATGCTTTTTCTGCATCAATTGATATGACCATGTGGTTTTTTTCTTTCAATTTGTTTATGTGATGTATCACATTTATTGATTTACGGATGTTGTACCATCCTTGCATCTCTGGGATAAATCCTACTTGGTCATGGTGTATGATCCTTCTGATGTACTGCTGGATCCGATTTGCTAAGATTTTGTTGAGGATTTTGGCATCTATGTTCATGAGGGATATTGGCCTGTAATTCTCTTTCATTGTGATGTCTTTACCTGGTTTTGGTATTAGGATGATGCTGGCTTCATAGAATGAGCTTGGAAGTGTTCCTTCCTCTTGAATTTTTTGTAGTAGTCTGAGGAGGGTAGGTTTTAGTTCTTCCTTGAATGTTTGGTAGAACTCCCCTGTGAAGCTGTCTGGCCCTGGGCTTTTGTTTGCTGGGAGCTTTCTGATGACTGCTTCAATTTCTTCCATAGTTATTGGCCTATTGAGGTTTTTAGATTCTTCCTGATTGAGTTTTGGAATGTTGTATTTTTCTAGGAATTTGTCCATTTCCTCCAAGTTGTCTAGTTTGTTGGAGTAGAGTTGCCCGTAGTATTGTTTAACAATCATTTGTATTTCTGTGGGGTCTGTTGTTATTTCGCCTCTATCATTTCTGATTTGGTTTATTTGGGACCTTTCTCTTTGCTTCTTGGTGAGCCTGGCGAGGGGTTTGTCAATCTTGTTTATCCTTTCAAAGAACCAGCTCTTGGTTTCATTGATTTTCTGTATTGTTTTTTTGGTCTCTATGTCATTGATTTCTGCTCTAATCTTTATTATCTCCTTCCTTCTGCTCACTCTGGGGTTTTCTTGTTGCTCTCTTTCTAATTCTTTGAGTTGTAGAGTTAGATGATTAACTACCATTTTTTCTTGTTTTTTGAGATAGGCCTGTAGAGCTATAAACTTCCCTCTCAGGACTGCTTTCATTGTGTCCCAGAGGTTTTGGATTGTTGTGTTTTCATTGTCAGACAGTTCCATTTTTAATTTTTTTAGGAAACTCCATATTGTCTTCCATAGTGGCTGTACCAGTCTGCATTCCCACCAGCAGATTATTCTTGTTACTTATTTTTTCATTAAGATATCAGCTCCAATAATCATATAACTTTGTAAATTTGGTCAAGAAGAGGTCAAGGAAACAGGTTTAAGTTCTCAAAATTATTAAGTGACAGAGCCAGAAATGGATCACAGATCTTCCTAATTCTAGAGTTGTTTCTATCTCCCATACAATAAAAATTAGAGGGGATTTATAAGCCTGAACAAATAGAGTAGCTTGAAGTAGGCCAACTTCTGCCAAGAAAAATTTAAAATCCAGATACAATGCAAAATAAACAGCTGTTGAAAGCATTGAAGAGACACTAACATAGCAAGGGATTAAGAAGCAAAAATCCATGAGAGAAGTAAACCACATTAAAAAAACAAAACAAACAACTCAACATTTGGTGGTTTTCTTCTCAAGATACTTGCTGAACTAAATAATTGAGAATCTAAAATTGATTCTAAAATGCATATTAAGAAACTGATTTATGACACTACTGACATTGCAGTAGACTGGGATAAAGATTTTTTTTCCCCAAAAAACACCAAGTGGAGTCAATTAGATATTGGTACGGAAAAGAAATGAACCTTGGTCTATACCTTATAACATAGATAATCTATCAATTCTAGATGGATGGAAGTTCTCAAAATGAAACTTCTAATTTTAGAAGAAAATTAAATTAACTTCATCATAAAATTAAATTGGGAAACACTTCCGAAAAAGAACACAAAAAGTATTAATAATAGAATGAAAAAGTGAAATTGAACTAAATGATTTGATTAAAAATTTTATCAAACTCTGTAGTAAGATAATGAAATAGCAAGCCACAGTGTTAAGACAATTGCAATATGCCTTGAATCCACATAAATTTTTTTAAAAAATAATTTTTTATTGATTTTAGAGAAGGGAGAGAGAGATAGAAACATCACTGATGAGAGAGAATCATTGATCTGCTGCCTCCTGCACTCCCAACATAAGATCAAGCCTGTATCCCTGGCATTTGCTCTGAATGGGAATCGAACTGTGACCTCCAAGTTCATAGGTGGACACGCAACCATTGAGCCACTCTGGCTGGGCAAGAATTCTTAATCTATAAATAATAAAAACAAAAGTGACAAAAGTTTTGAAGAGGCATTTCACAGAAAAATATAGAACTAATGAAAATATGAAAAAGTGCTCAATTTCATTAGTCATCAGAGAAATGCAAAGTAAAGCCAAATGACACGTACACTCCTACCAGAATGCTGCAATTAAAAAAACCAATGAAACTGAAACATTCTACTGATGGGCATGTAAACTGATATAACCACTTTGAGAAATTGCTTGGACGTAGCTATTACTTCTAGGGTCCCACAAATCCATAGGCATACCAAAAGATATATTAAAGAATATTTACTACAACACAATCCTATATAATAAAGAGCTTATATGCTAATTAGACTGAACGGCAGAACAACCTTCCAGAATGACCTTCTGGAACCAGCATTGGGCGGGACTGCAGGGCTGCAAGGTAGCTGGGGCTGCGAGGGCTGAGGCAGCCAAGGCTGCGAGGGCTGAGGCAGCTGGGGCTGCGAGGGCCAAGCCCCTTTGATGAATTTCGTGCATCGGGCCTCTAGTTTCTAAAAATGACAACAAAAGGTAGATCAACAGCAGAATAAGAAAATAAATTTGGTAAATTTATACACTGAAGCACAAGATAGCAATAAGAAAGGATGAAATATTTCTCCATACAGCACTGCACATGCATCACTAAAACATAATGTTGAGCAAGAAAGACACAAAAAAGCACACACAGTATGATTCCATTTGCACTGGGCTGGGCAGTGGAGACTGGGCTTGGGAGGGGGAGTAGGGCTTTTGGGGGTTGGTGATGCTTATTGCTTAGTCTTGGTGAGGTTACACAGGTGTGTTCACTTTGTGAAAATTCAATGAGCTGGACACTTAAATTGTTCAGTTATAAATAAGACATCTACACTAATAAAAGAGAAACATGGTAATTAGCGTATCACCGCCACCCTTCCCATTGGCTAATCAGCATATCCTTATGCAAATTAACTGTCAGACAAGATGGCGGCCAACAGCCATGCACTGAAGCGAACAGGAAGGCTTGCTTGCTCCAATGATGGCGAACTCCAACGTTCCCCGCCTGACTTGCCAGCCTCTCAGCTGCAACTCTAAGCAACTATGTTGCAAATATAGAAGCTAAACAAAACCCCAGAAACCGGCTTTCAGTCAGCCGGGCTTTAGCCAGCCGGACCGCAACATTGTATCAAATACAGAATGTAAAGGCCAGAAACCTGTTTTCAGCAGCAAGGCCTCAGAGCTAAAGCTGGCCTAGAAAAGAAAAAAAAAAAAAAAAATAGGAGCAGTTGGGAGCTTCAGTCACCCGCCAGCCTGAAAATGGCCCTCAGCCCCTCACCCAGACTGGCCAGGCACCCCAGTGGGGACTCCCACCCTGATCCAGGACACCCTTCAGGGCAAACCAGCCGGCCCCCACCCATGCACCAGGCGTCTATTCTATATAGTAAAAGGGTAATATGCCTCCCGGCACCAGGATCAGCATGACAAGGGGCAGCGCCCAAACCCCCTGATTGCCCTGCGGCTCTGTGAGTGACAGGGGGGAGCGCCCCAACCCCTGATCGCCCTGTGGCTCTGTGTGTGACAGGGGGCGGGGCCACAACCTCCCTATCTGCCCTGCTCTGTTTGTGACAGGGGAAGGCGCTCCAACCCCCTGATCAGCCTTGCTCTGAGCCTGATAGGGGGGAGCTCCCCAATCCCCTGATTGCCCTGTGGCTCTGTGTGTGACAGGGTGCGGTGCACCAACCCCCTGATCGGCCCTGCTCTGTGTGTGACAGGGTGCGGCACCCCAACCACCCCCCCCCAATCGGCCCTGCTCTGTGTGTGGCAGGGTAGAGCCATAACCTCTCCATCGGCCCTGCCCTGAGTGTGACAGTGGCGGTGCCCCAACCCCCTGACTGGCCCTGCTCTGTGGGTGATAGAGGGTGGCACCCCAACCCCCCTCCACGGGCCTTGCTCTGTGTGTGACAGGGTAGAGCCATAACCTCCCCATTGGCCCTGCCCTGAGTGTGACAGGGTGCAGCGCCCCAACCCCCTTATCTGCCCTGCTCTGTGTGTGAGGGGGGCGGTGCCCCAACTCCCTTATCAGCCCTACTCTGTGAGTGACAGGGGGGAGCTCCTCAACCCCCTGATCGGCCCTGCTCTGTGTGTGACAAGGTACAGAGCCCCAACCCCCTTGATGGGCCCTGCTCTGTGAGTGACAGGGGGCAGTGCCCCAACCCCCTGATTGGCCCTGCTCTGTGCATGACAGGGGGTGGCGCCACAACCTTCCCATTGACCCTGCCTTGAGTGTGACAGGGGGCCCTACCCTGAGCGTGACTGAGGGTGGAGTCGCAACCTCCCGATCTGCCCTGCTCTGTGCATGACGGGGCGGCGCCCCAACTCCCCAATTGGCCCTGCTCTGAGCCTGACCAGGGGCTGCACCTAGGGATTGGGCCTGCCCTCTGCCACCCGGGAGCAGGCCTAAGCCAGCAGGTCATTATCTCCTGAGGGGTCCCAGACTGGGAGAGGGCACAGGCCAGGCTGGGGGACCCCCCCCCCCCCAGGTGCACAAATTTTTGTGCATCGGGCCTCTAGTCTATATAATAAAAGTCTAAGTGACCATTATGGTGGAATGACTGGAATGACCAGAACAACTGGTCGCTATGATGTGCACTGACCACCAGGGGGAAGACGCTCAATGCAGAAACTGCCCCCTAATGGTCAGTGCGCTCTCACAGGGGGAGTGCCACTCAGCCAGAAGCTGGGCTCATGACTAGCAAGTGCAATGGTGGTGGCGGAAGCCTCTCCCACCTCCATGGCAGTGCTAAGGAGTAGCAAGCTGAGCAGTTAGCAGCAGCGAGCAGGTGGATGGTAAGGAGTGAGGGATCCCAGATTGCCAGATAAATGTCTGACTGCCCGCTTAGGCCTGATCCCCCTGGGCCTAGCCAGCAGGTGGACATCCCCCAAGGGGTCCTGGAGTGTGAAAGGGTGCAGGCTGGGCTGAGAGACCCCACCCCAGTGCATGAATTTTATACACCAGGCCTCTATTGTTTCAATAAAAATTTACTTTTAAAAGCATAGCAAGAATTAGAGAAAACTTGGAGTGTCAGCATTTCATACAAAAGCTGAAATGCCTGTGGGCACAGTACAAACTTCACACATGCACACACATAAGGATAGCACATATTTTCAGGTTACACATCACCAGACTTAGTGAGAGGCTCTGAGAATTTGACTTGAATCCTGAGAAAGTAGCTTGTGATCCTTTAAGTTTCAACTAAGCGACATATTTGAGCCTTGCAACTGCTTTCCTCATCTTCTGAGAATGAAATAACATAGACTTCAAGTAAAGGGACACCTTTCTTATGTTATCAGCATCACAGGCAGGAGTTTCATTCCATCACTTTTCTTCCTCCTCTTCAACAACCAGAAGGAGGGCGCGCTTTTCCCTTCAGAGGCTGCATGTTCTGTGTGGGAAAGCAGAACCAAACAAAACAGAAATTGTGTTGCTGCACCACCATCAACTCTCCCAGCCCAGTGCCATGAATGCAAAGGAAAAGTCTAATCGCAAGTCAATAGGATGAAAGTCTAAGTTAAAGTAATATTTCCACCATCCTTCTCTATAGTCGGGGCCTTTGAGACATCATCAGGCTGCACACATGCCGACACTTACGCATCCCTGGGTGCCAGGGACAGTGCCGGCGAGGGGGCTCCCAGGGGTGTCTGTTTGGCAGATTGGGCCAGAGCTCTGCTCTTAGTCCCGAAAACGCTCAGAGGATGCCAGGTGGTGCCTCTGCTGTTTCTCATGATCGATTGCAATGATTTCAGTGTTCAGGGTCTGGGATCTGACTCTGGCACTGAGCTTGATCCAGTCACTTATGACTTGTGACCTTAAACAAGTTACTTCATTGCTTTCTTATCTGCGAAACTGGCAAATAAAAGGACTTACTTCAGTGCTATGAGAGTTCAAAGGGTTTCATAGTTGAAAGTGTATCTTACAGTGTCCAGCGCCTAAGTGTTCTATGTAATTACTTCCCTGAACAGGTTCTGATCTGGAGCCTGGTAATGAGTGTGAGTCCAGACTAGACTTCCCCTCGAGTCCCGAGTGTAAGCCAACTCATGTATGGGTCAGAATATGGAATACGAAAGAGAAGGTAAGTAAACATGCTTAGAGTATTTTCAGCACAAACACATATATAAAATCATAAGAATTAAAATGCTTCTCAGTCATACCTGAGTGGGGTTCATCTGAGAGGGAGCATCGACTGGAGAGGGAAGAAAAAGGGCAGCAATTAGTTACGTGCCAATCTCAGCATTTTCATCACAGCAAACATGTGTCCCCGAATTTCATTTGTTTTGTGGCAAGTTCTGGTTGAAATTAGAAAATGTTAAAGTTCAAAAACTTATGAGCACATTGCAGACAGAACCAAATTTAATTCAACAATCTAATGGCCTTATTTAGTCTCATTCTTCTAAACAATAACTTAAAAATAAGTAAAAACACTGAACCAATTGCAAAGTATTTAATGAGAAACATTATCCAGTGATAATTTATTCGAATTCCAAGTTGGTTACCCCTACACAGATTTGAATTAAGAAGAAAGAAGGAAGGAAGGAAGAAAGAAAGAATGGAAGGAAGGAAGGAAGGAAGGAAGGAAGGAAGGAAGGAAGGAAGGAAGGAAGGAAGGAAGGAAGGAAGGAAGAAAGGAAGAAAAAAAGAATAGAACTAATTCAAAAAACTGCCGTCTGGCTCAGGCAGCTTAGCCTCCTGTTATTCCTGATGCCCGTCCTATCAGAGGGTGGGCAGAGCCTTGACACCCACAAGTCTTGACATTGGAACATGGGCAGGTGTCCCTGGGCCTGGAGGAGAGCAGCTCTTCTTGTCCTGGACTGGCTTTCAGGGTCTGGTTCTGGTGCTGATCTAGGTGTGGTCTCATTTCCCTGGGATCTGACTCCTTTGTCATGTAAGATACCTGCTGACCGCCCCCTCCTCTTGGACAGCCACTGAGGTGAAGGGTTAGGCAGTCCACACTGGGAGTTACAGATGGAGGCAGGTGGAATTGTACAGCAGTCCTTCTGTGACTGGCTTGCTTAGCTTAGCATGGAAAGCACAGCACAGCGAATATAGTCAGTAATATTGTGAGAACGATGTTCGGTGCCCGTTGGGCACTGGGAATATCGAGGAGAACACGATGCAAAGTATATGACTATCTAACTACTGTGCTGTCCACCTGAAACCAACACAAATCACACTAAAAGTCACCTGTGATTGAAAAGTGAATATTAAAATTAAAAAGAAAACACCTGCTGTCAAAGAAGGATCCGACCCGTCATCCCAACTCCAGGTCTGACCCGGACCCCCTCAGACCCTGTGATGAGAGCTCTAGCCCAGCCCCTGCTCCTTGCTCCTGTCCCTTGACAGACTCTCCTGTCCTCATCCCAACTGCTAGACGTGGGCTCTGCTGGTCTGACAGTCTCTTCATAGAGGCTCTACCAGGGGCAGCCTGGGCTATCATCCCCCCACCACGTGCTGGGTGCTATGCATGGACATCAGCTATCTCAACCCTTAAAATTATGTGTATGTTGTCTGTGTTTATCCCCAAATTGTAAAGAAGGAAACCAAGCTTTAGAGCAATCAAGGGGCATAGCTAGTGAGGGGCAGGACCAGAGCCCAGCCCAGACCTGTGCAAACCTAAATCCAGTGTGCATTCCGCTGCCCTGCCCACACAGGCTGGGAAGATGAGCTGATAGTCTAGACCTACGCACCTTGCTTCCCGTCCCTCCTTCCCTCCACATTCCCCACATTCCCACGAGAAACCACTGTGCCAGGAGCTAGACTACCCTGAGGACTGACCACCCGACAGAAGCCGTGGTGCTGCTCAGAGGATCTGGGAAAGCTGTGCGGGCTGCGGGTAGCCTCGCCCCCAGTCCACGGGCAATGCTCAGGCCTGAGTTACCCAGGCCGTGCCATCTCAGATAACAAAGCACGATGTGAGGAAAAACCCGAACAGGCAAATATTTGCCAGAGGAGCTCCTTTTGAACCCTGTCCTGCGGGTGGTTTGCTAATTCAGCCTGAGTATTTTGCAAGTGTTCATATTATCACAGAGGCTTTTCAAAGGCTCAGCTGGGTCAAGCAGTGATCTTGTGACTCCCAAACATGCAGTGTGGGGCTGCTCTATCGGAAAGTTAAGGTGACTCCAGGGCAGGTGGGTGAGGGTGCTGTCTTTCTGTCAGGACAGGCAGCCCTCAGTGCCTTAGTCCTGGCACCCGCATTTAGAAAGGGCGAAAAGAACCGAAGCCCCGCCTCAGAACCTCTTGAGCACTAAGGTGACTCAAATGGACGAATTTCTATAAAAAGAACCCGTCTTCTATGCCCACCACTTCTTGCCTCACACACTGTGGCTTTCCTGTGGCTGATGGAAAATAATTTTAATCCTAAGAAGATGTGGGTTTATTACTTAGACCAGCCGTGGGCAAACTACGGCCCGCGGGCCAGATCCGGCCCGTTTGAAATGAATAAAACTAAAAAAAAAAAAAAAAAAAGACCGTACCCTTTTATGTAATGATGTTTACTTTGAATTTATATTAGTTCACACAAACACTCCATCCATGCTTTTGTTCCGGCCCTCCGGTCCAGTTTAAGAACCCATTGTGGCCCTCGAGTCAAAAAGTTTGCCCACCCCTGACTTAGACTATCATTTTTATAAAAGGAGAAGGAAGAGAAGGAGGGGAAAAAGAAGAGAGAAGGTGGAGGAGGAGAAGGAGGAGAAGAAAAGTGAGAGGACAGGGGAGCAAGGAGAAAGGGGAGAAGGAGAAGAAAGCAGCAAGGAAGGGGAGGGAGGGGAAGAAGAGGAAAACTGGCCCTCACCGCATGTTAAACACGGATTATCTTATTCAATCATTTAAATAACCTTACGATGTAGGCACTAATATTTTCCAGACTTTCAGATGAGAAACTCAGATGTAAGAGAGGTTAGATAGCTTCCCCGAGGTCACATATCCAGGAGTAATGGGGCTGGAACTGGGCCCAGACAGCGTGACTGGGGCCCCACCTCCTGCCTGGAGCTTGTGCTAATGTCTGTATCTGCACAGGATGCTAGACATGGGCGATCCCCTCACCTGTGGTAATAGATCGATCCTGGGTGAATGCACAGTTAGTAATAAGTAAACAATTTTAACTTCTAGGCTACACCAAGAAAGGGAAGGCTGAGTACCTAAACCCTCAGTTGTATTCACTCAGGGATTTTGGAAAAAGTAAAATTCCAGGGTAGTCCATGGGATTGATAACTGTAAGTTAGATTCTCTATACTTTCCAAATTATCAGGCCCAGCCCAAGGAATTGGAAATAATATTCAGAATCATGTATCCAAAGCCTCACCAAATATTTTAATTATTGAGTAACTTGTGGCATCTGAACCTGAATCAGTGTTCTTGTGGATTCTGGTCCTGATTCTGGCGATAACTGACTGGGTGACCCTGGAGGAGCCATTCAATATCTCAGGCCCTCCCCTGTAAGATGAGGGGATTATACTTCCAGATTTTGTAATAGAAGGAGGTAAAGACAATTAAGTAAATGTTGAAACTAAAAGGATGGTCATATAGCCCTCCTAATTCTCCCCTGACTTGGGTGCAGTGAAGGTTGCTCTTGATACAGTCGGCAGAGAGACCCTTTCTAGGTTGGTTTGGGGTGAAGAGTGAACTTTTTAGGGAAAGTGATGTTTCAGCTGAAATCTGAGGGATGAGGTGTTACCTGGGTGAAGGGAAGCAGAGAGCATTCCAGCCAGAGGGAATAGCAAGGGTGAGGCCCAGAGGCAGGAAGGAGGTGGTCATATAATTAACCATACAAACTGGGGAATGTTAATAATCATACCAGGGCCTTAGGCACAAGCCAGGACTGTGCCAGGTCAGCCAGGGTAAATGGGCACCCTAAACACAAACCACATTAAAATGTTTGGTTTCATCCTCAGAGAGATTTGGAGGCCTAAACTTCTTGAATTTTTCACCTTTTATAGATTTACTAGAGGCCCGGTGCACGAATTCATGCACCAGTGGGGTCCCTCAGCCTGGACTGGGGGATCAGGCTGAACTTGGCTCTCTGACATCTCCCGAGGGGTCCCAGGTTCCAAGAGGGTACAGGCCAGGCTGAGAGACCCCACTGGTGCACGATTGGGGATATGGAGGGACTCGGGAGGTTGGCCAGCTGGGGAGGGACCATGGGAGGGCTCCACGGCATGTCTGGCCCATCTTGCTCAGTCCCAATCAGCCAGATCCCAGCAGCCAGCTAATCTATAGGTCAGAACATCTACCCCCTGGTGGTCAGTGCACGTGATAGCGAGTGGTTGAGTGGCCTTAGTGTATCATTAGCATATTACACTTTGATTGGTTGAACAGACGATTGGACACTTAGCATATTAGGCTTTTATTATATAGGATACATTTCTTCTTTTATTCTTTTTGACATTATTTACATGCAGAATGGTGTACAAATGTTAACTTCATAGTTTGATGAATGCCAACTCAGGCAACCATCACCTGGATCATAATATAAAACATTTCCTGTTCTACAGAGGTTCCCTCCTGCCCTCCCAGCCATTCCCTCCCCACCCCCAGAGGTAGCCACTTTCCTGACCTCAACTGCAAGTCATCTAAATGGGGTCATTCAGGAGACACATTGCAGGACTCTAATGATAGGGGTGGGTGATGCAATCCACTCAGTTTGCTTTCAGTGCATTTGGGAACATGGTGCTGACAGCAGTGTGAGAAAGGAATAGGAGGGGCTGGCCTGTGGCTGAGAGATAACTTGGGGGCTCCTTAGTCATCAGAATAGAGATGACAGGGGCCTCAATGGGGAGGAGTATGAAGAGGATGGAGGATAGTGGCAGATGAAAGTGAAGTAACTCAGGCATATTGATTGTGTGGGGGATGGAAGAACCAAGTCTGAGCCACGGCTGCAATCTTGGCCCCTGGGGAATTGGTTGTGGTGGGGGGTGGAGGGAGGCAAGGGAAACATGCATTGAGCCAGGACACCTGGAGAAAGACTTTCAGAGGAAGATGATGAGTGTGATTTGGGGCGTGGAGCTTGTAGAATTTGAGATGTTTGAAGCTGCCAAATGGAGGGGCTGCACAGGTGGCTGGAAATGTGGGTCTGAAGTGCTAAGAGGCAGGTCAAGCAAGGGGACACGTTGATAAGCCTAGGTAAATAGATGAACTGTGGGTGTGGGGAAATTGCCTGGAAGAAGGAAGCCCGGAAGAGAGCAGACAGGAATCCAATGTGTACTGAGGGTAGAGGAAGGTGGCCCAAAAAAGAGCCTCTGGGGCCCCAGAGACCTGGGAGAGCCACCAGCACATGACACTGCAGAGTCAGGAGGAGAGAGTGTTCCCCAGAGGGCAGCATGGCCTTACAGGGGCTGTATGTCTTCCTTAGCAGCTGTGAGTTCGTATGCTTCTTTCCTACACCCTTTCCCCTGGGTAGTGAGAAACTGTGAATCACACTATTTGAGAAGGTCTGAAAAATGCTAAAAGAACCCCTAAGGTCTAAACCCACTCCTTTAGGGATAATGTTGAAACTCATCATTTCCAGCTTAGAGGGCTGGACTCCGACAGTTTTTCCTGCGGACTCAGTCAAGGTCTCTGGAGTTGGGAATAGAAATTCCTTTTAGCCAAAGAGTTTAGAGAACCCAGGTCCCAGCTCTCCCCTTCACTTCTAGTATACGGGTGGTCATCCTGAGTGAGGTCACTTTCTATCTTTGTTTCTGGAAAAATTGAATAAATAGAACAAAAACAGACAAAAAACCCTGTGAGAGCATATGATAATAGTAACAATTGTTCATTGACCTTCTGTTTGTGCCTAAGCACTTTACATATATACTAGAGGCCTGTTGCATGAAGAGATTCATGCAACAGGCCTTCCCTTCCCCTGGCTGCCAGCACTGGTTTTCCTCCAGCACCCAGGACCCAGGCCTTCGCTCCTCCAGTGGGAGCCTTCAATCTTCGCTCCACCGCTTCGCGCTTACGTATGCAAATTAACTGCCATCTTTGTTGGGTTAACTTGCATGCTCTCCTGATTGGCTGGTGAGTGTAGCAGAGGGATGGTCAATTTACATGTTTGTCTATTATTAGGTAAGATTTACTATCACAATAGCCTTGTGAGTTAGAATTTCCCACTTCTCAGCTGTACAAATTGAGGCCCCCACAGCCATGGTGCTAGTATGCTGTGTTTGTATCCACGTGCGGCTACTATAGGATGGGCCAGTCTACATCTCACAAATGAGCAGGCTCCCCTGCAGAATGGAATCCTGGCTAAGTGACAGATGAATAACCTGGGGCTACAGTTATATCATTCATTTGAGTAAACGTGCACTGAACCCCCTTTCTCCCAGTGCATTATTATGTTGAGAGAACTAGGGATTCAAAGGAGAACTCTTGGGTAGGTTACCTTGACAGAGAGAGACAACAAGCTAGTGGCAAGTGAATTAATTTAAGTGCTCTGGAGGAAATGAGGTGATGTGATCGAAAGTGACTGGGTGAAGGGACTATTTAAGATTGGGTTGTCAGCCCAATTTCCAAGGACCAACCCAGATGCTCCTGCTGCCTGTGCATTGCCTTGTTCAGATGCACTCCACCATGTTCTGACCCTTTGAGCTGAAAGGTATGAGATATGTGCTGGCTAAGGACCTGGGGTTCTCTCACCAGTGATGTTTGCCAGGGAGACTAAGCAGATGTTATTTCTAAGGCAGAATAAAGATCACAACAGTCAATCATAACTGACATAACGAAGAGGAGATTGATATATAATATGAATGAAGGAACATATTGACTTATCTTTAATGAACTCCTAGCTACCCAAATCAAGAGAGCCTTTAAAAACATCTTAAAGTTAAGGCACTGACTAGGAGAAAGCATAACAATTTTACCTGAAAGATAGTCATGGAAGCTAAAGATACCCAAGGCCAACATGCTGTCTCCTAAGCAGAGATGGGGCCCTGGAGAGAATCTCCATGGCTAAGGCCCACACACCTGGTCCCGAGCTGGGGGAGATCTGCTGCTAGCCCAAGGGAAGGACAGCTTGATCATCAGGGGCTCATGGAGCAGGAAAGAGATGAGTTAATATTTTCAGATATCGGTTCTCTTCCTGGAGCCAGCAAATGAAAGATGTTCCTTGGGAATGAATGAATGAATGAATGCCAGGGTTGGCATGGGGAGAAATATAATTTTGGTGGAGATGAGCTCGGGGGACTGGAATGGATATGGGTGGGGGGGGGGGGGTGTCAAGGGATGGCAATGACTTGTGGGAAATCCTCAGGGCTTGCTGATAAGGAAATCAGGGACCAGACATGGTCTCTGCGAAGTCCAGTCAGGTGCCTCTTGTGATGGGTGAGTTTTCTGGGTATTTAAGTCCCTGGAAAGAGCCATCATTTCCTTGGAACTGGAGACCTCCCAGAAGGGCCCAGCTGGGAGGTGGGATCCCCTGGTCCAGCTATGAAGGGGATGAGGTCCAGTCTGACCCAGGGCTGGGGGTCAGCAGTGTGAGTGTGGGGGCATTGGCTGGACTGGATGTGAAGGCTCACCCAAGGCCAGGGTATTCTTGTTCTCAGGGGGTAGGAGCCTGGTAAATGCCCACCTTCAGAGCAGGAGAGTGTGGCTGCTCTCTCCTCAGAAGACATGCACCTGCCCTAGCACAGGTGGGAGCTGCTGAACATCCTCTCTGGGACATGAAGTTTTCAGCACGTTGCACTAAAGGAGGTTGGTACTCAGTCAGCAAACTCACTGTACTGTGGAAACACATGGGAAGAACAAGATGCTGGTACTTCCCTCCCAGGCCCGACATGGGAGCAGTTTTCCAGGAAAGAGGAAAGGCTTCAGGGACCTACTTTCCTGGGGACTGTGTCCACCTGCTTGAGGGTCAGCCAGAAGGGCATGAGTCACCTGGAGGAGGAAGTCCAAGCCTCATGTGGACATTTGGGGGCCACACACATGAGCCCTAACTACATTACTTGCTTGTTCCTACCATTATTCTGCCACCTGATGGCCTTGAAAAGAGGTGGAATGTGGTAGAACAAGTGCAGGTTTCCACTTCCAGAAGCCCAGATGAGGCATGGGTCTGACCCCTCACCCTGTGGCTCCGCCAGGCCTCACTTCCTCCCCCTGTCTAAGGTTGGACTCAGCTTTGTTGTGAAGATCTTCTCTGTTAAGTGGACCTCTCTGTGCCTGACCTGCAGGAGCTCTACAAACGAAGCCTGCTCCTGCTGCTGCCCCCAGGCAGAGGCTCCATGGAAAGTTCTGTGTTGTCATCTCCCTCGCAGTCTTGGCCACAATTCTTTCCTCTTGTTCCCCCTGATGCCAGTGTCTCTTTGTCAACCCATCTTTCTCCAACCTCACTCTACTCATGGTGTTGCTGCCCAGGCATTTCAAGGATGCCTTGTTGCATGCATATGCCACTTTTGTAAGCCAGCATGCTCCTCCTGGGCTCTCCACACTGTGCCACTGGCTCCTCTCCAGCCTTTTGCCTCACAGTCTCCTTGCCTTGGGAAGGCATGGAAGACTTATGAAGGTACCCCCTCCTGGTCTTCCCTCCAATTCCTCTGAGCCCCTGCAGGACCAGCCTGTCCTTCAGAATCTGACCTTGGTTCCCCTCCTCCTTGGACCTGTCACTGATAAGCATTCTTCTGAAATCTTATAATCAGTTCTACTGTGTTATTAATTTCACACTTAACACTTACTGTCCTGTCTCTTTCCTTAACTAGACCCCCCTTGAGACCAGAGGTTGATTATCCCATCTTTAAGTCATCAGCTGACTGCACACAAGACAACCATACGGCAGTGTATCAAAAGAAGGGTCCTAAAGAATCAGACAATCACCAGGAAAAAGAAAAAAATGTGCCCCAGAAAGTTGTAAATTAATGAACTATGGCCCATATTAAGAAGCTAGGAATATTTATAAAAGGAAGAAAGTAATAAGATGAGAACACAAAGAAGTAAAATAGGAAAATACACTAGAAAGAATAAATAAAACCAAAGTTGATTTGAAAAAACATAAAAATGTTGCACACTGGGCAAGATTGATGAAGGGATAAGTGAGCAGCTCTTGATGGTTCTTAATCCAAATGCCTTCCAGATGTTGGGCTTAATTTATTAAAATAAACCTGAAATCCCTGAAAGACATTCCACCTGAACCTGCTGCTGGCTCATTAACATTTACTGAGCACTTCTTTCTAGGCCTCTCCTCCCATTGCCCTGGGGTCATTGTCCCCAAATCTAATGTGCTTAGAAGGAGGAGGAAAAGCAGAAGGAGGAGGAAGAGGAGGAGAAGAAAGGGGAAAGCATGGGACTGGTATGTTAAGCTCTGTGCTTCCCTGGAATCAGAGATCCAAAGCAAACTGGAAGATAGAGATGCCATCCTTAAGTCCTAAAGGGTCACAGGTCATTAGAGAGCAGAGAGGAGCCAAACACTAAAGCAACAGTGTAACCCCACCCCCCACTTTGAGGCAAGCATGTCATTCAAGGAGGTGGCTTGCTGAGACTCACCTTGAGAAAAACAGCTGTCTTTGAAAGAGGAGACCAAGACCAGATTTACAAAGATTGCTGTGAAGCTCAGATAATTAGCCCAATTTGCTGGGCCATTGCGCAGAATTTCAAAGGTCTGCTGTAGTGCAACATGTGCAAGATTTACCAAGCATTCATGTGCTAACTGTGAGCATCTATTTCAGGAAAAATGAAGATGTTTCTTTGTTAAAAAAAAATTTGAAAACACATCAGAAATAATAAAACCCTAGCAAAGCACTTGGAAGTGGTTTACGTGTGTGTGAGAGAGAAATTTGGTTGAGGTCTTTACCCTCCCTTTGGAAATCTACCAGCCAAGGAGACCATACAGCACCACCCCTGAGGGCACAGAGAATATACCCTTAAGAAGGTGGAACAGTGATGAGGGCCAGTCCCCTTGCACTGTGTCAGTCAGCTGGAATCAGACATCTTGCCATCAGCTAACATCTGCTGGGAACCTGATGCGTGTCTAACACTCAGCTGGGATCTGGGCACTAGATGAATTAGGTATAAATCCTGCCCTGGAAGAATCCACAGCCTCTCTGGGAAGACAGTCACCTGAACACAAGTGTAGGGCCCAGTGTGATAACAGCTAGGAGGTACACAGAGGTCTTTCTTCTGTGAGTGAATAAAGGAGTGGATGAATGAATGCAGGTGCTAGCAGTATGAACAATGTGCTTTCTGGCTGTAAGTTCTCTGGCTGCCCTCTGCTACTAAGGGCATATTGGGTAAGATGAGCATAATTGTTATCACGCTCGACACTTTTCAGAGTGAAAGGAATACCTATGAATAACTGTGCAAGGACAATGAGAGGGAACCTGAATTGTCCTAAGCAAACTGGAATATGTAGTGATCCCAATTATGGGCAAGTGAAAATACAGGGAAGCATAGCCCATGAAGGATATTTACTTATCTCCTACTTGTTCTTTTGGTTTTAGTTTTAAAAATTTAATTGTAGTAAAACTTACATAAAATTTACATTCATAAGAACAGTCAGTTACTTTGGATCTTCGCTCTTGTTACTTATCATCTGCACCCTTTATTGAGTTATTTGACAGCATGAGTCTTGGTTTCCAGATCTGTAAAATGGGGACAGTAACTTACAATATGGTTGTGTGACACTTCCTGCAGAATAAATGTATAGTTCTTAGGAGTGTGCTGGTACAGAGTGACCCATAAATGGTGGGAAGTCTTAGTGGCAATAACCAACTGAGTCTACTCCTTAATACTGACTAGTGGATGTTGCTATCTTTGCTCCAGACATAAGGAAACCATAGGTTTTAGCTCTCAGTGATGTCATTAGGAGTGCGATTTTGATGTTGTTACAATACTTATCAAGAATGAGAAGAATGTTGAGGACATTATGCTCAGTTAAGCCAGTCACCCCCACAAAAATACTACTACTGTATGATATGAGGTATCTCTACTGTAGTCAGATTTACAGGGATAGAAGAAGGAATGGTGGTTACCAGGAGCTGGGGGCAGAGAATCAGGGCTTGTTGTTTAATCGGTATGCAGTTTCAGTTTTGCAGGATGAAAAAAGTTTTAGAGATTTTATGCAAAACAATGTGAATGTACTTAATACTACTACACTGCACAACTGTACAGACAGAGGTGAGTGAACTTTCTTAACTTTCACGAGTAGAAAATTTCCAAGTGGCAGAAGCAGGTGTTGACCCTAAACCCTTATTGTAGTTCATGTCTCTCAAACTTGAAAATGAACAGAACAGAGAAAAACTGTGTATCAAGGTTTTATAATGACACTATTGGGGACATTGTAAAACACTGTGCTTATGTAGGAGATGGGGCATTGCTTATAATCTCCTTATAGCACAAGACCCTCCCCAGAAATAGAAACACAAGCTTCAGTTTGTGTGGTCACACAGTTTGCATAGAACTCAATAAAGCTGCAGCTGTCTTCAAAATGCCAAGTGAAGAGGTTTTCTCCGACTAGGTTGCCCTGGTCTTACCAGTCCCCAGGATAGTGTGTGTGTGTGTGGGGGGGGGGGCGGGGGGTGTCTGTGCATAAGTACTAGAGGGCCCAGGGATCTTGTTTAGTAGCCTCTGCTTCATCTTACACCCCATACCCTGAAATCTTAGTGCTGCTAGCATTGCTCATACCGCACTCTGCACCCTGCTGTCTCTGACTGGGCTGTCTCCCTTAACACCACCACAGCCGCCAGCCTCCCCCCAGCTCGCTAGCATAGAAACCATCCTGAATTGACTTAGTTACATGATTGGCTCTCTTATGCTCTCTCTCAAAGCCAGACCTTGGTGTGCAGGAGCTCTCTAATGCAGTGGGCTTGGGATCTCTGGCTGGTTTGTTAATAAAAAAGACAATGAAACAAAGAATCACAATAATAATATTTGGTATTAGAAACATATATTTTTAACTTTAAACATCTACATGAACATTTATTCATTAATATTTTGACATAAAGTCAAACCTCTTAGGTTATGACCCTGGTTGGAGTTTTGTAGTGTCTTTCTTGCATAAATCCTGTCTATACTGCATCCTCTACAAATTCCATTGTTAGATCTTTAGGAAAGGATTAAAAAGCTTTAAAATGTTGCAACATATTCTGCTTCTGGAATCCTAATGAAATTTTATGATTTTATTTCTCCAATAATTTTCAGCTGTTTATTCACACCTAATTCAATATCATTATTTTTTAGAGGCTCTCACCATTAATATCTTTTCAAAATTTGTCATTTAATTTTCATAGAAACTTGAAACTCTTTGTTCCCATATACTATCAACTTTAATAACATTTATTTAAATGAAAAGTCTCTGATAACAAGTATAACAGTCATAAACAGATTTGGTAAAAACAAAACAATGAACTCTTGAGCATCCAGGTTAGGGAAGGGGGAGCACAGCCTGGGGAGCATCCCGTGCCTTCAGCGTGCCCACAGAGGGAGAGGCGTGGAGTGTCCAGGGACCCAGCGACTTTGCCGAGTGGCAGTGGTTAGGAAACTTCTACAGTGCATGCTAACCTTCCTAGAAAGCACTCCACATGCTTCACCTGAGCATCTCCTCTCACTTCTCCCCTGAAACACTTCCCTATCTGCCTGATAAGACTGCTCTTCCTAGGTACTTCAGTTCCACCCAGAAACTCCCATTGTTATAGAATCTGAAACACCATATTATAACTGCTTTCTTTCTTTTGTCTTCATGCCTGAATTAGAATTTCCTTCAGGTCAAGACCCATGTGTTATCTACTATTGTTTAGAGCCCAGCACTGTGTCTGTCGCATGACAAATGTAAATGTTCTTGGAAGAATGAACAACTCTAAAGTCACCTGATTCTACTTTGTATGGAAAGAGCCATAGAACCTGGACTGAATTCTCAAGGCTTGTCCTTCTTGAACTAACACTTTTAATTCATGCTGATGTGCCCAAATACACCGTCTTAGCCACTTGTGGCTGTGTAACAAAGTCCCATAGACTGGGTGGCTTGTAAACAGCAGATGTTCATTGCTCACAGTTCTAGAAGCTGGAATTTCTAGATCAGGGTGCCAGCGTGGTGGGGTTGTTTCTAGGTTGCAGATGGCCAACTTCTCATTATATCCTCACATGGTGGAAGGGGCCAGGGTCTTTCTGAGGTCTCTTTTCTAAGGGCACAAATCCTACTCCTGAGCCCTTCACCCTGATCACCTACCAAAGGCCTTACCTCCTAATCACTATTTTTTATTATATATTTTTTATTGATTTCAGAGAGGAAGGGAGAAGGAGAGAGACAGAAACATCAATGATGAGAGAATCATTGATCAGCTGCCTCCTGCATGCCCCCCCCCCCCCGCCCCCTCTGAGGGGATCGAGCCTGGCACATGCCCTTGACCAGAATCAAATCTGGGACCCTTCAGTCCACAGGCTGACTCTCTATCCACTGAGCCAAACCGGCTAGGCCTAAACATTATTTTTTAAGATCTTCTCACCATTAATGTCTTCCAAACTATTACTACATTGCAGGTTAGGTTTCAACTCATGCATTTTGGAGGGACATAAACATTCAGTCTATTCAACCATGTGCCCTACAATCAATGCAAGCAATGACACTTTAAATGTTCACTCAGGACCTTCTCACTTTGATCCAGAACTGTTCCAGCCTGGTCAGTTCTCTCTCGGCTTTGCAATTCTGGCTGCATGTCCTGTTGACCCAATTCTGTTTCTTCGACCTGGTTTTGGGTTCTGATATCTCCAAGGATCTGGAGTAAACCATCCTTCTTGCTCTGGAGATACTGATATGTCTTGAGCAGGATGTACTGTGTGGCTTTGACCCTCAAAATTACATCCCCCATCACAGTGAACTTGCTAGAGCTCTCAGCGAGGAGGAGGGTGAAGGTAGGCTGGAAAGGTCTGCAGGGACATCACTCCTGTTAATCTCAAAAACAGGGAGCCCAAAGCAGTTGCATGTCTTGTGATATCTTCCCAAATTGGGGTTCGTTAACTTCCCAGAATCATAAACCCCAAATCCTAGAGGCTCAAAAGGAGTCTAACATTTTTCTACCAGATATTATCTACCAGAAGGTTTAGAAACTTGTTTGCTAAAACAACAACAACAACAGAACAACAACTACTGGTCTCCTGTCCTGTTATTACAAAGACCTTACAGTGGAATTGCAGGGCCCACTCTTATGTCCCCACCATGATGCATGGGCACAGCAGATGAAGCTCACAGGGAACTGGTGGGTCAGGTAACCATAAGGAACACTGATCCAAGTTATGCAAACATAGTTGCTTGTAGCAAATACTGAAGTCTAGGAAGCCACATTGCTATATCAACCCAGGTGTTTAAATTATTTTATTTTTTCCCATCACCATTTATCCCCTCTCTGCTCTCTTCCCCCTCTCCCTCACCCACTGCAATCACCACACTATTGTTCGCTTCCATGAGTTCTCTCTCTCTCTCATTTGTCAAGAAAAACAAATCAAATATATTTTATTGATTTCAGAGAGAAAGGGAGAGAGGGATAGAGAGATAGAAATATCAATGATGAGAGAGAATCATTGTTTGGCTGTCTCCTGCATGCCCCCCCGCCTCTCCACTGGGGATTGAGCCCACAATCCCGGCATATGCCCTGACTGGGAATCAAACCGTGACCTCCTGGTTCCTAAGTTGACGCTTAACCACTGAGCCACGGAGGCCTGGCTCTCTCTTTTTTTGTCTTAATCTTTCCCCCAAGCCAGCACCTTCCCACACCAGAGGTGTCTGTCTGTTCTGTATCTATGAGTTTGTCTCTATTTTGCTTGGTAGTTCAGTTTGTGTATTAAATTCCACATGTGAGTGAAATCAGATGGTACTAGTCTTCCTCTGACTGGCTTATTTCACTTGGCATAATGCTTTCCAGGTCCATCCATGCTGTCACAAAGGGTACAATTTTCTTCCTCTTTGTGGCAGAGTAGTATTTCATTGCGTAAATGTACCACAGGTTTTATATCTACTCATCTACTGATGGGCCCTTGGGCTGCTTCCAAACATTGTCTACTGTAAATAATGCTGAAATGAACATAGGGGTACATATATTCTTTCAAACTAGTGTTTTGTGTTTCTTCAGATAAATTCCCAGAAGTAGAATCAGTGGGTCATAAGGCAGTTCTATTTTTAATTTTTGGAGGTAACTTCATACTGCTTTTCCCAGTGGTTTTGAGTCTAACATTTAAGTCTTTGATCTATTTTGAGTTTATTCTTGTGTGCGGTGTAAGAAGGTGGTCTAGCTTCATCTTTTGCACATATCTGTGCAATTTCCCCAACACCATTTATTGAATGGGTTATCTTTAGTCCATGGCATCTTTTTGTCTCCTTTGTCAAATATTAATTGACTTTAAATGCATGAATTTATTTCCGGGCTCTCTATTCTGTCCCATTGATCTAGATGTCTGTTTTTATGGCAGTTCCACGCTGTTTTAATTACTATGGTCTTGTAGTATAGTTTGATAACAGGTTGTGTGATTCCTCCAAGTTTGTTCTCCTTTCTCAAGATCACTGACCTTAAATTGCAATCTAATGCTCTTCTATTCCCACCATTTAATGTCCTCCTGATTATCCATGAACTTGTGTGTGCTACAGCCTCTCCACATCTACCCCAGGGCATGTGTTATTCTTTATTTCGTAGAGTTATTGTATTTGCTTAGGTCGGCAAACTCATTAGTCAACAGAGCCAAATATCAATAGTACAACGATTGAAATTTCTTTTGAGAGCCAAATTTTTTAAACTTAAACTATATAGGTAGGTACATTGTTATTAACTTAATTAGGGTACTTCTAAGGCTTAGGAAGAGCTACACTCAAGGGGCCAAAGAGCCGAATGTGTCTTGCGAGCCGCAGTTTGCCGACCACGGGCTTAGAATGTGATCTTGGGGCAGTTTTAAATTCCTGTATTATAATATGATAAGGTAAGAACATCTGGGAAATATTTTGTTTTTAATTGATAGTCCTATGCAAATAATTCTCCATTAATATACTCAAGCCAAGATTCCTCTCCTCATTTGCATTTTGTTTATAACTTACATCAACAGAAGAACACTCTGTGATGTTTTCCTTCAGCGAGGGAGAAAGGACACAGCCTCAGGGAGGAACTCAAGCCTGGCTAACTCTAAGTGAAGGCTAATGGCATGTGATCTTGCTGATTCCTGCTGTTCATGCAGGGTGCACAGAGGAAACATTATAATCCCAAACAAAGAAAAATTACCCCATACACACACCAAAGTCCTATTAGCCTCCACAAAGGAAGGCCAGGCTTTGATAAGAAGACTTGGTGGATTTCTGAACCTTCACCCAGACACCACCTGAGTTTTCTGTCATCATCTCTCTTGCCCTCTTAAGACTGGGCTGTGAAGAACTAAGAACTAAGCTCTTCTCACTTCCAGGGGCCCAGCCTAGCCTTGGGCCATGGGAAACTTGCAGGACTCAAACAGCCTGAAGTACCACCTAGGGCCTCTTTTGGGGATGCTGCTGGGCTAGCTTCCAAAAGCATCCAACCATGAGATGCTCTTAAAATTTAAATGGCTGGTGTTGCTCAGTGGTTGAGCGTTGACCTATGAACCAGGAGGTCACAGTTTGATTCCTGGTCAGGGCACATGCCTGGGTTGTGGGCTTGATCCCCAGTGTGGGGTGTGCAGAAGGCAGCTGATTAATGATTCTCTCTCATCATTAATGTTTCTATCTCCCTCTCCTTCTCCCTTCCTCTCTCTGAAATCAATAAAAATATATTTTTAAAAAATGTATTGATAAACACCAATAAGGGTTAGCAAGACCACACTTGCCTTAAAATAAGAGAATCAAAATTTTCATATTTTTGGAGTCTATAATAGAATAAAAACCACATCAATTAATAACATTTTTGATGATATACTTTTTTGTGGTTGTTTTAAATAAATATAATATTCACTCATCCCTGCTCTAAATCTTCCTCTTCCCCATCCTGAGAGTCAGTCCACACTGATGAAGGTCCGAGGACAGAAAGGAGTGGCTATGATCCATTTCCTTTCCCTGCATGACACAGAAGCCAGGCCTGCCTGCAAGGCTGTGAGGCAGGAATACCATGTGACAAGGCTCCCATGTTGAACACTAGTCCTGGAGCTTGCCTGGAAGCCACAAGTGCTAGCTGTCTGCAGTAGGCCTCCTTCCTGGTGCTGGAGAGAGACAGGCCGGTGAGTGAGTCCTGAGACCTGGAAGAGGCCAGAGCAAAGAAGGAGGATCCTCTCCTGGGCTTCAGCTGCCTGTTTCCCTTCCCTTCCCTTCCCTTCCCTTCCCTTCCCTTCCCTTCCCTTCCCTTCCCTTCCCTTCCCTTCCCTTCCCTTGCCTTCCCTTCCCTTCCTCTTTCCTGTCTTGTCTTTTCATTTCTTCTATTCTCTTTCCTTTTCCTTTCTTTTTTTGTAATGTAAAGCTCTTTTTATTTAAAAAAAATATATTTTATTGATATTTTACAGAGAGGAAGGGAGAGAGATAGAGAGTTAGAAACATCGATGAGAGAGAAACATCGATCAGCTGCCTCCTGCAAACTCTCCACTGGGGATGTGCCCACAACCAAGGCACAAGCCCTTGACCGGAATCGAACCAGGGACCCTTAAGTCCACAGGCCAATGCTCTATCCACTGAGCCAAACCGGTTAGGGCTGTAAAGCTCTTTTTAATTAAAACACAGCTGGCACACAATATTATATTAGTTTCAGGTGCATGACATAGGGATTTGACATTTATATAACTTATAAAGTGATCACCATGAGAAGTAGAGTAACCGTCTCTCACCAAAGTTATGGTGATACTACTGACTGTATTCCCCAGGCTCTACATTACATCCCCGTGACTTATTTGTTATACCTATAAGTTTGTATCCCTTAATGCCCTTCACCTTTTTGCCTACCCTGCTAATCCTCTGACAACTATCAGTTAGTTATCTGTATCTATTTGTTTTGTTTCATCATTTGTTTAATGTTTTAGAATTCACATCTAAGTGAAATAATACAGTATTTGTCTTTCTTTGACTTGTTTCACTTAACATCATGCCTTCTAGGTCCATGCATGCTGTTGCAAATGGCAAGATTTCATTCTTTTCTATGGCTGCCTATCGATGGACACCTAGGTTGCTTCCATATCATGGCTATTGTAAATACTGCTGCAGTGCACACAAGGGTGCATTTGTCATGTTTAATTAGTGTTTTTGCTTGCTTTGGATAAATGCCCAGAACTGAAACTGCTAAGTTGTATGGTAGTTCCATTTTTAATGTTTTGCAGAAACTTCATATTGTTTTCCATAGTGGCTGTGCCAATTTACAATCTCACCCACAGTGTACAAGAGTTTCCATTTCTCCAAATTCTCACCAACATTTGTTGTTTCTTGTCTTTTTTATGACATCCATTCTGACAAGTGTATCTTATTGTAGTTTTTACTTACATTTCTCTGATGATTAGTAATATTAAGCATGTTTTTCTGGTGTCTGGTTGCTGTCTGTATGTCTTCTTTGGAGAAAGAGTTATTGGTCTTCTGTCCATCTTTTTAATTGGGTTATTTGTTTTTCTCATGCTGAGTTTTATAAGTCTTTATGAATATTTCTAAGACCAATGTCAAAGAGTTTGCTGCCTATGTTTTCTTCTAGGAGTTTTATGGTTTTATGTCTAACATTAAGCCTCTAATTCATTTTGAGTTTATTTTTTAATATGGTTTAAGAAAGTGGTAGAGTTAAATTTTTTTTGCATATAGGTGTCCAGTTTTTTTAGCACCATTTATTGAAGGCTTTTTCCCATTGTATATTGATCCTCTGCTCATCTAATCACTGATTTGATCCTCTGCTCATCTTGCCTCCTTTGCCATAAGTTTAATTAATAATATAATGCTTGGGTTTACTTCTGGGATCTTTATTATGTTCCATTGACCTATGTGTCTGTTTTTTGTGCCAGTATCATACTGTTTTGATTACTGCAGCCTTGTAGTATAGTTTGCAGGGAGTGTGAGGTCTCCAACTTCAATTTCACTTACTTCTGCTTTGGTCTTTATTATTTTCTTCCTTCTATTAACTTGGAGATTATTTATTCTTTTTATACTTTCTTTTGGGGTAATGTTAGATTATTTGAGATTTTTCTTGTTTCTTGAGGTAGGACTGTATTGTTATAAACCTCCCCCTTAGAACGGCTTTTGGTACACCCCATAGATTTAGTAAACTTTCCATTTTTATTTGTCTCAAGATATTTTTTTAAATTTTCTCTTTGATTTCTTCTGGACTCACTGGTTATTGGTAACATATTGTTCAGCCTCCACATTTGTTCTTTCTAGTTTCCTCTTATAATTGATTTTTACTTTCTTACCATTGTGGTTGGAGAAAAATGGTTTTTATGATTTCAATCTTCCTAAATTTATTGGTAGGTTTTGTGGCCTAAAATGTGATCTATCCTGGAGAATGTTCATGTACACTTAAAAAGAATGTGTATTCTACTGTTTGAGATGGAATGTTTTCTACATATCTATTAAGTCCAGCTAGTATAATGTATCACATAAGGTCAATATTTCCTTGTTGCTTTTGTCTGAATCCATGTTTTAATATTTTTTTATTGCTTTCAGAGAGGACGGGAGAGGGAGAGAGAGATAAAAACATCAATGATGAGAGGGAATCAGTGATCAGCTGCCTTTTGCACGCCCCCTATTGGGGACTAAGCCTGAAACCTGGGCATGTGCCCTGACAGGGAATCAAACTGCGACCTCTTGATTTATAGGCCGAGGCACAACCATTGAGCAACACCAGCGGGCTGATCTATCCATTTTTGCAAGTGTGGTGTTCATATACCGTACTATTACTGTATTATTGTCATTCTCTCACTTTATGTCTGTTAATATTTGTTGGACGTGTACATGTTTACAAGTGTTATGTCCTCTTGTTGGATTGATCCCTTTATCATTATGACATACCAATTGTCTTATTAAAGTCTTTGTTTTAAAGTCTACTTTGTCAAAGTATTGCTACCCTAGCTTTCTCTTTATTTGCATGGAATATCTTTTTTCACCCATTCACTTTCAGTCTCTGTGTGTCTTTAGATCTGAAGTAAGTCCCTTGTAGACAGCGTATGTGTGCATTGTGGATTTTTATCCATTTAGCCATCTTATGTTTTTTGAATGAAGCTACTTAGTCCATATACATTAAAAGTAATTGTTGATATGTATGTAATATTGTCATTTTAATTGTTTTCATACTAGCTTCATAAGTGGTTGATATACTACTTTTACTATATGCTTGCATTTGCTAGTGAGGATTTTTTCTTTTAGATATTTTCTTATTTCTAGTTTTGGCCTTTTCTTTTCTGATTAAAGAATTCCCGTAACATTTCCTGTAATCCCCATTAAGTGCTGATGAACTCCTTTAGCTTTTGCTTGTCTGGGAAAATATGTGTCCTTCAATTAATGATAACCTTGCCATGTGGAGTTTTATTGTTGTAGGTTTCCCCTCATTCATCATGTTGAATATACTGTGCTACTCCCTTCTGGCCTGCAAAATTTCTATTAAAAATCAGCTGTATTTTATTTATGTTTTATTCTTTATTTATTGTTGACAGTATTACAGATGTACTGCATTTTCTTCTTGCTCCCCTCCATCCATCCCCTACCCGGCCACTGGCCTTTACCACACTACTATGTCCATGGATTATGCAAATATGCATATATGATATTTGGTTAATCTCTTCCCATTCCCTTCATCCACCTCACCTCTGATATCTGTCCTTCTGTTCCATGCATCCATGCCTCTGGACCTATTTTGTTTGTCAGTTTATTTTGTTCATTAGATTCCACATATAAGTGAGATCATGTGATATTTGTGTTTCTCTAATTGGCTAATACTTAGCATAATAATCTCTAGGTCCATTCATGCTGTCGCAAATGGCATGAGCTCCTTCTTCTTTTAGCCGCATTGTAAATGCACTGTGGCTTTTTATCCACTCATCGACTCAAGCACCACTTGGGCTGCTTCCAGATCTTAGCTATTGGAAATAACACTGCTATGAACCGAGGGTTATTCTTTCTGATTGGGGTTTTGGATTCTTAGGATATATTCCAGAACTGGGATCACTGGATCAAAATTCAGTTCCATATTTTTTTAATATAAGTATTACTACCCTAGCTTCTTCCCCTTCCATTTGCATGAGATATATTTTTTCCATTTGTTTACTTTTAGTCTTTATCTTTTGTTCTGAGGCAGGTCTCTTGTAGACAACTCATATATGGGTCTCGTGTTTTACCCATTTAGCTACCTATATCCTATATAATAAAAGGGTAATATGCAAATAGAATGAATGGCAGAACAACCAATCAAAGCGTAATATGCTAATGATATACTAAGGCTTCTCAGCTACTCGCTCTGACGTGCACTGACCACCAGGGGTCAGATGCTCTGACTGGTAGGTTAGCTTGCTGCTGGGGTCTGACTGATTGGGACTGAGCAAGATGGACTGGACACACCCTAGAGCCTTCCTGCGGTCCCTCCCCAGCTGGCCAACCTTCTGTGTCCCTCCTTGGCCTGATGGTGCACCAGTGGGGTCCCTTAGCCTGGCCTGCACCCTCTCATAACCTGGGACCCCTTGGGGGATGTCAGAGAGCTGGTTTCAGCCCAGTCCTGCAGGTCCCTCCCCTTGAGAGGGCACCAGATGCAGGGTTCATGGCTGGCAAGAGCTGCTATGGTAGCGTGAGCCTTTCTCGATTGATCCTGGCAGGCACAGTGGGGCCAGGATGAGCAGGTCCAGCAGGTAGGAGCTGCAGGTGGCTTTGGACTGTGGGTTTTGGTTCGATCCCTGCAGGCAACCCAGAGGGACCCTACCCATTCACAAATTCATGCACCGGGCCTCTAGTCTATAATAATAAAGGCATAATATGCAAATCGACTGAATGGTCGAACAGAGGAATGACTGTCCAGATGACCACGTTATGACACCCACTGGCGCCAGACCAGCCAAGGCGTGTGCAATGTGATTGGTCGGGGGTCTTGCCATTGCCCCATGATTGCCCTGCATAGCCACCGGCTGGCAGGCTATGGTGTGTGGGCAGGGCCTCTCTCTGCAGGGCAATTGATTGCAGGAATCCAGACTATGAGAGGGCACAGGCAGGGCTGAGGGATCCCCCCCCCCCCCCCCCCGCAAGTGCATGAATTTCATGCACTGGGCCTCTAGTATATAATAAACCCCTAATATGCAAGTTGAGTGAATGGCAGAATGACCGGTCGTTATGACGTGCACTGACCTCCAGGGGCAGACGCTCAATGCAGGAGCTTCCCCCTGGTGGTCAGTGTGCTTCACAGGGGGAGCACTGCTCAGCCAGAAGCTGGGCTCACAGCTGGTGAGCACAGTGGTGGTGGCAGGAGCCTATCCCGCCTCCGCAGCAGTGCTAAGGACCCCTAGGGGGATGTCTGCCTGCTGGCTGGCAGGTGACATCCCCCAAGGGGTCCCAGACTGAGAGAGGGTGCAGGCTGGGCTGAGAGACCCACCCCCAAGTGCATGAATGTCATGCACTGGGCCTCTAGTGTCTTTTGATTAGAGCACTTACTAGTAAGCCATTTACATTTAAAGTGATTATTAATAGATACGTATTTATTGCCATTTTGTACTTTTAACTACATTACTCTGTGTTTTCTAATTTTTCTTTTCTTCTCCTTCTTCTTCTTCTTCTTCTTCTTCTTCTTCTTCTTCTTCTTCTATGCTGGTCAGGTGTGTGAGGAATAAATGGCCCCCTGTCCTAGAGCCACACAACTCAGGTTGTTCCATATTATTCCACAAGCCCGATCTCAACAGGGCAAGTCTGTCAGGAATCAGGAGGATGGGGCTAGTGGACCTCCTGTGAAGAGTCAGTGCCGGTCAGTCCTGGGGGAAGGTTGAGGGAATGCCTAACCCCCCCCCCCCTCGCCCCTACTGAGCCACAGGACTCAGTCTGTTTTAAATTGTGTCCCGATCTCGGCAGGGCAGAGCCACCAGGAAATGGGAGGCTAGGGCCACTGGGAATCCAGATAGTGGGGCTTTATTCACTGACATTCTCTGAGTCTGTCCAGGCCTCTACACCCTGGCCCAGGCAGCTGACTCCTCAGCAGGGTGCAGGTTCTGCAGGTTGGGGTAACAGGAAATCCAGAGGCTAGGGTATTGCATTCCCCCAAGCATGCTGCCATATGGAGGGGAGAGCTCCAAATAAGAAAGACAGTGTCTGCTGTGTGGGCAAGGGACTCAGCACAGGGATCCTAGCAGCTGTCCCTTCAGCTCTGTTCCTAGAGCCACAGACTCCAGTCTCTCCTCATGCAACTCTAGTCTGTTCTGCCCTCCCTCTGCTTGAAAAGACCACACACTTGGTTTTCTAACAGCTCTTTGTCTCTCTCAGGTGCAGCCTCATTGGTTTTCAAAGCCAGATGTTATGGGGCTGCTCTTTCTGGTCCAGGTCTTCCCAGCTGGGGCTTGGACCCCTTACTCTTTAGTGTGGTAACCTCCAGCAATTGTGTCTGTGCCTTTCCCCTTTTGGGTCATTGCACAGGGAGTGGGGGTAGGTGGCTCCTGACTAGACTGTGTCTCTGCCCGGCCTATCCATATCTAAGTGGCTTTTTCTTTGTATCTGTCATTGTAGAAAATCTGCTCTGCTAGTCTTCAGGCTGTTCTCAGAGACAGATGCTCTGTATGTAGTGTAGTTCTGGTGTCAACGAGAAGAGGGGAGCTCAGGACCTTCCTGCTTTGTCACCTTGAAATTAAAGCCAGGAGCCTTACTCTTGAATGCCAGTTAAGCTTGTCTGTGAAATGCTGTTCCTTGAAGTTGGTCACTGTCCCATAACAAACATGTATCTGGATCCTCGCATCACTGTCCCCTCTCTGTTTCTTAAAGTAGCTTAAATTAAATACACTTTACATTGTGAGAATTAATTCTTTTTAATAAGTTTTAATTTTTATTTTAAGATAATTGTAGGTTCATATGATCCTCAGTTTCCCCCAGTAGTAATATCCTGCATCCTTATAGTACAGCTAGTGGCCCAGTGCATGGATTCATGCACATTGAAAGGAAATTAATTAGAAGAAATGGCTCCCTCCTCTCTGGTTGTGGGGTGCATCACCTGAGAACCGCTGTTGCTGAGTCACCACAGCGTGGCAGCTCCTGTGTTGAGCGTCTGCCCCCTGGTGGTCGGTGCATATCATACCTACCAGCTGGCTGGCTGGTCGACCAGTCAGCCAGTTGCTTAGCCTTTTATATATATAGATGTTGCCACTAAAGAACTGACACTGATCCCAGGAGTGACCTTACTCAGATTTAACCAGTTTCACATACACTCATTTGCACATGTACAGTCATGTACTACTTTCTAAAATATGGGTCCTTAAGCAATTTCGTTGTTCTGTAAGCATCATGGAGTGCACTTGTACAAATCTAGATGGTAAAGCCCAGTGGTTGGCAAACTGTGGCTCACGAGCCACATGAGGCTCTTTGGCCCCTTGAGTGTGGCTCTTCCACAAAATACCGACTTCTGCGCATGGGCCACTAAGTTTCAATCGCACTGTATGTGCGCACCCGCATGTGGTATTTTGTGGAAGAGCCACACTCAACAGGCCAAAGAGCCACATGTGGCTCTCGAGCCACAGTTTGCTGACCACTGGTATACCCTACTACACACCTAGGCTACATGGCCTCATCTCCTGTAGTCCTTAGACTACAAGACTGTATAGCATATTATTGTACCAAAACATCAGAGATTAAATAAAGCACAAGAGAAGGTGATGCAATCAAGAGACATGGTAAACATGAGATGTATGAGGCTGCTGCCGGCATACACAGCATACTTTCTTACAGCAATCTTTGTAAAATAAGTTCAAAGAATACATTCTAAAATAATGATAAAATATAGTATATTAAATACATAAACCAGTAACATAGCCATTTATTATCATTGCCAAGTATTATGCACTGTACATAATTGTATATGCTATACTTTTGATTTTTTTTTTAGAGAGAGGATATACATATATAGAGAGAAAAAATATCAATGTAAAAGAGAAACATCAATCAGCTGCCTCCCTCATGTGCCCTGACCAGGGATCAAACACACAACCTGGGTATGTACCCTGATGAGAATTGAACCTGTCACCTTTGGGTGTATAGAACAATGTTCTAACCAACTGAGCCACACTGGCAGGGCTGTGCTATACTTTTACATGACTGGCAGTGCAGAAGGTTTGTGAGAGATGCATTGACTATGACGTTATGGTGGCTGTGACACCAGATGGTAGGAATGAGTAAGATCCATTATAATCTTAGGGACCACCATTGTGTATTCCCTCTGTTGTTGACAGAAACATCATTATGTGGTGCATGACTATATCTCTGTGTGTCTAGTTCTATGCAGTTTCTCACCTGTCAATCCACGTGACCACCCCAGTGAAGGTAGAGACAGTCATCGCCACAAGGGTCCCTTGCATTACCTCTTATAACAATTCTCAGCAAGGTGTGTGCCAGGTGAGATGTGAGGCATGAGATGTGAGGTGGGTTAGGTGAGATCTAAGCAGTGCTGAGGTGACTGTTTCATGGCAAATAGTGTGAACATATAACACTTTCTCTCCTTTCCCTGAGCTGGGGCATCCGGGTGGGGGGACCTGATAGTCACCCACCCCTCAACGTCAACCAACCAAGAGGGCACAGATGAGAGGCACAGCAGGCTTGTCAGCAGATCCCCATTAGAGTTTTTGCTGTGCCACATTCTGCCCTTTGTTTGAAAGGAAGTTACATAATTTCCCACAACTCTACAGTGGGGAGAAGGGCTGCACCAATCACAGAGCATGGAGCCCCATGGGCTGCGTATAATCAATGAGGTAGATGCGGACATTTTCTCTATTGGTTAAATGGGCCTCTGCAGCAAGGCTCAGGGGGCCCATGCCTCTCAGCAGATAATCTGAGTCATGGACCATCCCTCCCACAGGATATTCTGAGGATTCCTGGAGCACTTGGTGGCATAGTCACAGATTGCTGTGCCTGTAGGAGAAAAGGACCAGCCAGTGGTCACTCGTTCCAGCTCACAGATGGCCTTACAAATGTGTGTATTCACATTGACCAAGGCGCCCCCACTTTGCTGAGGCAGAGAGCTCACAGAAGGAGGCAGAGGACAATCGGCTGCCAGGGTGACATGGGACATTCTCCATAGGTCTCTGCAATGCGAATTTTGGGGAACTATTCTCAGAGCTTCCAGGCCCATGATGCTTGGATTCCTGATGCTCAGCTCGGTCTTTGCATTTTATGGACTTATTGTGACTTCCATGATGACCTCATTAGCATTTCACAGGCTTGGCGCTGCCGGCAGCAGGGAAACATGCCAGAAATGCCCCTGGCTGCCTGGGTCCAGCAAAGGTGTCAGACGTTTGGTTTGCACAGATGTTTGCAAGATCTGGTTTCTGAGTCCCAGGAAAATTGCAAAAAGGACATTGCTGTCCACAGTCCCAGACTCAAATGAGAGTTACATTTCATACCTATCAAGTCATGGTAGAAGTAAAAGGGTTATCCGTGTCCTGGCCGGGGTGGCTCAGTTGGTTGGAGCATCTCCCTGTGCACCTAAAGGTTGCTTGTTCTATTCCCCTTCAGGGGACATACCTAGGTTTTGGGTTCAGTCCTCAGCGGTGGCGATATGGGAGGCAACTGATCGATGCTTCTCTTCTCTCTCTCTCTCTCCTCCCCTCTCTAAAATCAGGAGAGCATATCCTTAGTTGAGGAATTAAAAAAAAAAAGGCATTACTCTTCACCTGGGTAAGGCCCTTGTCAAGTCCCTAAACACTCACTCATGGGACATTTAATCCAGTCCGAGTCAGCAAACTTAGAGACGCTTATTTCTGCCTCAGAAATGTCTTAGAATGTCAGAAGCCTAGAAAATAAACAAACAACCCTTTGGAATAAGAATCATGCTCAATGGCCCAGTGTGGTGGTAGGGGAAGAAGATGCCACCTGCTAGCAGAGTTAAGCCCTGACAGCTGTCGATGAAAGAAACATCCAAACTTACAGAAAAATTTTATGAGATTTTTTTGGGGAGGTCAAACTGACAATTGTCAGGAAGCAAAACTGCAATGGATTGAGAACATGCTCTGGGGAATGGCAGTTTTGCAGCTTATTTTATACATTAGAACCAAAGGAGGAGGCATCAGGGGGTTACATGAAATTCACTGGTGAAAGATTAGGGAGGAGCGAGAAAGCAAAGCCAAGAAATCTGTGAGAGTCAATAAAAAGTAAAAGAGAGACAAGCTCTTGTTTTACACTGGTGGGTACCAGTTAGTTCACAATGAACATGTACAGCACATAGAGGTGATATTTAGGGAACAAGATAAAAATGGGGGGCTCTGTGGTCTTGTTCTCTGGTGGGAGGTTGTGCCCTGAAGGGTCTGGAAAAGGGGATTACTCTGACATTTCAAAGGTCTGTTATTACAGATGCAAAACAAAACAAAACAAAAACACAAAAAATAAAACAATAGGCAGGCTCATTGAAGGTACAGACTGACCTTTGTCAGGGAAGCTACAGGCCTAGGATGTGCCTACCTGCCATGATCCCCTTTCAGTAGGAATTTTTATGTTCAGACCATCCTATGTGGTTTCTCTGAGTTTGTACGGCCGCCATGCTGCCCTCCCCTGAGCTTGTCGGGTTTAGCATGTGCCCCCTTTTTTATCCACACAACCATCTCCTCTCTTTGCCCTGATTTCTCTGACTTCCTTAGTCTTGGTTTTGTTTGAGTCGCACCACCCGCCAGCCTATGGATGTGGACTTTCAGAATCTCCTAATAGTGTATTCCAGCCACCAGGCATATCAGGTGACCTTCTAACCCCCAGCCCCTCGCGTGGTGTACCAGTGATGCGGCGCTGTGGGGTGACGGTGGAGCAGAGTGGTCTCCTTGCAGGTAAGTGGCATGTAAGAGCGGCGCCAGCAGGCTGCACAGAGCGCCAGTTTCTTTCCCCTGCTTATCTTTTGAGAGATAAGAGGGCAACCATGCAAAGCACAGTGTTTCACAGGGATGCCCTGGATCGCTTTCTCCTTTCTGCTAGACCCATTCCCAAGTTAAGCTCTGCCACTATTTAGCTCTTGGGTGCTATTACCTTTGTTGCAGTATGTATGCACGGGTGTTCGCGTGGGGATGTGGGACTGAGTTAGAGCTGACCCCATGCCAGGCCCTTTGTAATCCACATTCCTCCAGAATCCCACTGCCCAAAAGGTAACCCCTTGGCCACATGTGACTGGAAATGTTTCCATTTAAATTAGCTAACAACACTTAGCACTAAGACTTCAGCCATGCTAGATGAGTGTCAAGCATTGCATAGCCATATCGGGCCCTGCAAGTTGTTTAGAACATTTGGGAATGCAAAAAGTTCTTCCAGACAGCACTGCTCTCGCAGATTCTAAATGAAGAGAGATGTTTTCATTTAGGTCTGGGAGAGAAGAGTTTTGTGCCTCTAGCTTTCGAGTCCGGCTTTTTCAGCCTGTGCCTAGTCGTTTTCACTAATAAGCGAGGCCCCAGCCTCTGCTGCTCAAAGCAACTCACATTCTGCACATCAGTAACTCGTTACAATGGAGGTGCAGGCGCTCACTCCTCCGGAGCCGCTGGCTCGGGATTTCTGGAGTGGGACCCGGGAATCTGCCTGTTTTCAAGGAGCCCCAGGGTTTAAAAAGGCCAACAGTGAGCCCAGCTCCTGAGTCATCATTAGATCATACAATCCCAGGAGAGAAAATTCAGACCAGAGGAGGGTGGAAGCCACCTACCCATCTAGACAGGAAAACTGAAGTCCAAACACAAAGTCATCATTTCCCCTGCAAAAACAAAATTCCTAAATGTGTCTGTTTCTGCAGAAACGCTCTACGGCCCCCACCCCTGCATGATGGGCCAGACACCCCTGAAGTGCTTGCTGCTGGGCCCGGGCCTGCAGAACTCCTTGGCTTCCTTCTCAACAAGGCCTCGCCCTTGATCCGGGCTCTGCAGCTCCTACCTGCGTGGGGTCCTGCTTCTCCCTCCAACCTCATCATGATGACAGCAGGGTCTGAGCAGCTGCTGGCCTTGGGCTGGGACCCACTGCCCGTCTTTGGCTCCACGATCTGCAGGCTCAGCAGTTCTGCCCGCTCTCTTGGGCTCCGGGCCAGCCACTCTCCTTTTCCTGAAGAAGAGTTCTGACAGTTGGCACCACCTCCTGGTCCATCATCTTGAAACGGCCCTCCATCCTGACTCGCTCCTGCTAACGCTGATGCTAGCTTGTTCACATGTAGTAGGATGCAGTAGAGGCCAGGTTCTGTTCTCATCGATTTCCGTAGGTTCTCGCAAATCTTCACAGCATCCCAACCAGCTAGGTGCTGACATGGTCCACAGTTGCAGATGATTAAAACGAGGCCCAGAGCGGCTAAGTAAATTACCCCCAAATTACTGAGTTAATTGACGGAGGAGTCAGGATGCAAATGCACTCAGTTTAACTCTGGTCCAAATCATGTTAACCAATTGCTGAATGGTCCTGGAATGGTTACCAATTGCTTCAACATTTTATTTAAAATTATTTCAAAGATACATTTTGTCTCTCACTGACAACATCTTAGCCTATGAATCAAAGTTTTAAGAGAAATATAAAAGAGGATTTTATTGTCCTCCAACTGCATGTCCTTTGAATTCTCTCCGACCCTGGGCAGCGTCTGGTGGGCGGCCCTTTGGGGGACAGGCATGCTGTCCAGATGGAACTGAGGGCGGGATTCCAAGTAGCAGGCTGATTGTCCCTGCGTTCCTGGTTAGCCCAGAAGCAAACAGAAGCATGTGCTGGTTGGAAGTTTCTTACCTCCTGCGAGAGCTCCGGCTAGCACTGTCCTGTTCACCCCAAGCCCAGATGGCCCTGCCTGAGGGTGGGTGAGGCCCGTGCCTGTGTGAACCTGAGTGAGGACAGCTCCTCACCTGCTGAACAGCAGCCTGCTCAGGCTCCGCCTCCCGCAGGGCAGGTGCAGAGCCCTGCTTAAGGGGCAGAGGCGCATTATGCTAAGCAAACTCAGCCAGTCAGAGAAAGACAAGGGTGGGTGGGAAGAGATCAAGCAATGAACTTGTATGCATATATGCGTAACCCATGGACACAGACAATAGGGTGGTGAAGACCTAGGGTGGGGGCAGCCTAGAAGAGGTCAATGGGGGGGAAGGGGAACATATGTAATACTTTCAACAATAAAGATTTAAAAAAGAAAAAAGGAAACAGAGATGGCAGCCAGGCTCCAGCACATCCACAGCTTCTGGTGTGCTTGGGGGAGGTTCAGAGGCACCTGCCTAAAGGCACGGGAGGAGGAGCAAGGAGCCTCCAAGGCTCTGGCTGGAAGTGGGGCTGAAGGGTGATCACCCTGGAGGAGGGGAAGGGAGTCAGTTGGGCAGGAGTCGGGCCTCTCCAATCCCACGGTGTCTGTGTGTGGTGGAAGGAGAATTTTGAGAGGCAGGTGTGATTCTAGCTGAGACACAGGCTGGCTTCAGAATATCCAAGGCAGATGCAGGATGTGGGGTATAGAGAGGTGGAGCAGAGCCAGGGCTCAGGGCTCCCAGGGGGCCTCTGTTGGCCGATCTCCTCTCTCTGGATACCGGAGACTGAGCCCCATCAGAGACAGCGATGTGGGAAGGAGCACCGTGGTTTTCTCTCTTCTCAGCTGTTGCTCAGACACTTGGGCAAGTGACTTTGACTCAGAACCTCTACTGTCTCTCCCCTGTGACAGGGGTGCAGCCTCTGCCCGGCCTCCCTCCAGCACCTCTTCCCATCTGGGCTCAGAGGAGATGATGGGCGGGGAAGCTGGCTGCCTGGCCCAGAGCGGGCGCATGTTCTGCTGCAGGAGTCTGAGGGTGGGAAACACAGGCCCCGGGCTGCCTGGGTCAGAAGATCACAGAGCTCGCTCTCTCTTTTCACTTAAGCGCTGAGCCCAGGCAGTTTTCCACCAGGCGAGTCAAGTAATTGAGCTCAGGTTAGATTAAATCCAGACACCGCCCGTGTTTAGTGCCAATTACTCACCGCGCAGGGCGGGTGAGGGTCTGCACTGTGTCACACCAAGCCTTCTGGCGACTGGCTCCGCCTTTGAGCTCAAGGTGAACTGACCTGAAATAATAATAGTCGTGGCTTTGGGCTTCGTTTCGCCTGCAAGTGGCACTTGCTTGCATCTGCTGCTGCTCGGGCAGATGGCTGCTCCCGCCCTGTTTACAGTGGAGGATGGGCACTCGGACCGCTGCCCTCCCTCTGTCCAGGCTGCACTGGCTGCAGGCTCACAGGGGTGGCAAGGAGGGGAGGGGCTGAAGCCCAGCCCTGCCCTTTTCACTCATTTGAGCATCAGACACAGGCTGGGCTGTGGGGAAGGAGAGAAGCTGCGGTGTGTCGTCTGTGCTGAGCTCACAGCTTGGGAGGAAAACAGCCCAGATTTCAGAGCATCGCTTTCTACTCTGAAACGGCTCCGATGAGCCAGGGCGTTCAGCCAGGGGCTGGGAAGTCCCAGATGGACCCTCTTGCAGGCCACCCGGGGCTCCGCCTTCACACCATCTCAGCTCACTGCTAAAGCGCGAATGCAGGCGCAGGGACATGCCCCTGAGAGGAAAGCGAGGAGCCCAGAGGGGGCCACTGAGGGTGGTGAGCCTCGTGTTTAGGGTGGAACAAGGCATTCATGTGAACCACAGAAAATGCTGGCGAGCACCTCGGAATGAACCGGGAAGCAGGCGGCCCGAGGACATGGTGGTTTGGCAATGCGGCTCTTCATCCCCCACAGAGGAGGCAGGACTCGGTGGGGAGCAGTGCAGTGGGTCTCTGGCTGGTGCAGCAAAGGTCCAGATGAGAGCCTGTCTTTCAAATATATTTTTATTGATGTCAGAGAGGAAGGGAGAGAGAGATAGAAACATTGATGATGAGAGAGCTTCGTTGATCAGCTGCCTCTTGCACGCCCCAAACTGGCGATGGAGCCCACAACCTTGGCATGTGCCCTTGACTGGCATTGAACCCAGGACCCTTCAGTCCGAAGACTGACACTGTATCCACTGAGCCAAACCAGCCAGGGAGAAAGCCCTGTCTTTGAGAAGAAAAAGCAGTTTTGCTGAGATTTTTCTTCTCATTCTTCAATGCAACATGTTCCCACAGGGTTAACTTGCTCTCTTAGAGAATAAAGAGTGTGTATTAGTTATTCATGGCTGTGCTACAAGTGGCCTCGAAATGTAGTACCTTAAACTGTCAAGCATTATGATACACAGGTTTTGAGGGTGAGGAATCTGGGAGCAGCTCCGTTGGGTGGTTTGGGCTCAGGACCTGCTGAGAGAGGAGTTAGGACGAAGGCTTGACTGGGGCTGGAGGACTTGCTCCCAGGATGTCTCCCCCACATGGCTACTGGCTGCAGGGCTTGGGCCCTGGCTGACCGCTGTCAGGAGACCGCCTTTCCACCTGGTGGACCTCTGCACAGGCTGCTCCAGTGTCCTCACTACCTGGCAGCTGACTTTCTGCAAAGGGGGAGGTCCCAGAGGGAGGAGCAAGACAAGCAGGAAGCCCCAGGGCTTTTTATGACTCAAGTGACAGGCAGAATTTTGTGATGGCCCTAGATTCTGCCTCCTGGTGCACATGCTCTGTGTAACACCCTCCTTTTGAGTGTAAACAGGACTTAGAAGTATAATGGGATCCCACCTCCATGATTGTGTTACATTTGGGTATTGCGATTAGGACCTCAAACAAGTTGACTTTGAGTCCATCAGAAGGGAGACGATCCAGGGTGGGCCTCAGAGGTAATGAGCTGGTCCCTTAAGATGGATCGGAGAGATCTGAAGCCAGGGATTTTCCTGCTGGCCTCGAAGGAGCAAAGTGCCGTATTGTGGGGAGACCCATGTGTCAAGTGCAGCCTCTAGGAGCCCATAGTGGGCAAGGTTATGGGGATCTAAGACCTACAGCTACGAGGAACTGAATTCTGCCAACAATGTGCATGAGCGTGGAGGAGGACCCCGGGCCTCAGACAAAATCTCATCTCGGCCACACCTGACCTCAGCCGTGTGAGACCCTGAGCAGAAGGCCCTGCCACACTGTGCCCAAACTTCTGAAGTGCAGAGCTATAGACAGTAAAGTTGTGTTTTTAATATGAGTTCATGGTAGCTTGTCACATGGATATTAAAACACTAACGCACTCCTCTGAAGTTGCACAGCACTGTTCCTGCCTCCTTTCTGTTAGTTATAGGAGCATCGCTGTGCCCACCACAACCAGGGGAGGGGCTTGCTGTTTGAAGGGAGTGTCCAAGACTCTGTGGACATGTTTCAAACCACCACAGACCAACATGAGTGCATGTCAGGCGACATTGATACATCCAACACGGAGACAAACATGCAGATGCTTTTAAAGTCTTGAGTGGACTCATGCAAGATGACTTTACAGGCTTAGGTGAGGTAAGCGAGAGGCTTTGTTTCTTTGTTTTTATCCTCACCCAAGGATATGTTTTTGATTTTAAGGAGAGAGGAAGGAAGGGAGAGAGAGAGAGAGAGAGAGAGAGAGAGAGAGAGAGAGAGAGAGAAACATCCATGTGAGAGAAACATCAATCAGTTGCCTCCCATACACACCAGACGAGGGATAGAACCTGCAACCTAGGTATGTGCCCTGACCAGGAATCGAACTCCTAACCTTTTGGTGCATGGAACAGTGCCCAAACAGCTGAGCTCCAGGCCAGGGCATGAGAGTGCCCTTTAAGAAGTGACAATAGCAGCTACAATGGGAGAGGCTGGTGCTTATTTTCTCCCTTTTGATGTTACCTTGTGAATATACGTCGAGTAATTGTGTGGAACTAGGATAAGAACGAAGAATTCCTGTGTTTGATTTGAAAGTTACAATGTGTTAATCAGCCCCAGTCTGAACCTTGTGGTTTGCTGAATTTGGGGAGGGAGCATTACCATCATAGATTCCCCAGATGGCGCGGGGTGAGGAGGACTGGGGTGGAGTTCTGATGACAGCCCACAGGCCACATCTTCTGGGACTCCTTCAGCAAGACAGAGATGACTGTCCCCAGAGCTGCATTCCATTTCTCTGCCATAAAACCACGCGGGGATTTGGATGGAACAGTCTTCGACGTTGGCCGTCATGTCAGTCCTTGAAGCAATCGGGAGTTGGCGGATTTGCTTGGACCATGAGCCATCACCCAGTGAAAGCACATATGCTGCCTGGAAATTTCTTTAATTCCCACAAAATTTCCTATTATATGGTTGCACAGATGAAATGAAAAAGAGACTGTTTTTTGCATTGTAGCTTCTCCCTCTTAACTGTTTGCTTTCTGTGTTCCTGAGGGTAGATGCTTCAGAGGTGTGGTCTGCAATGATAACTGCAATGAATGGTGGTCTGGGTGGGGGACAGAGGCCCAGAAACCATCACTGTAATGAACAGACAAGGGCCACATGCCTGAGGCTTTATCCTACCGAGAAGTGGAGAAGAAGGAGAAACAAAAACTGCATAATTTAAAAACATGTCAGAACTTTGGCAAAAGTCACAGACGTCAAAAAGCCGTATGTTTATAAATAAGCCACAGATCCCGCCTGGATTTAGTAAAAACCCTGAAGGCTTTGCCACTGACAGCAGCTCACAGCTTGGTTTTGCTTCACTTCAGCTGCGGTGGTGGCCTATGTGGGGCGGGTGGCTGGCCACGTGAGCATGTACAGACTGCCACGGGGGGATCAGAATGGAGGCCCAGGGCCTCAGGGCCTGGGTGCTGGTCAGGATCACCATCTGGGCAGCATTTCCTTGGAGTCTGTTAATGTAACTGTTATCATCAGGTGACGATGGTAAGAATACAGATATGATGACCAGGACTCCCAAGAGAAGAGGCTTGGGGACAGGACATAAAGTTGGGGCCTTGAACACCTTTAGTCTCTGAATCCGAGCCTAGAGGGGGCCATTCCTGCTGGGAACACCCACCCCTCCAGGCTCGGTACAGAAAGGGAGCGCCGGTGCCCTAGACAACCCCACTTTGCCTGTTCCCTGGCACCTCCTAATATCTGTGTGCACTAGAGGCACAGGGAACAGAAGGAAGAAACCGCCTGGCATCCTGGTGCTATCTTGTCAGAAGCGAGTTTCTCTCCCTCCACACAGAACTCTGATCGTTGATACTTTCTTAGGTTGGGTGGGGAGGCGGCAGAGGCCTGCGGAGCCACTGGAATTTCTTGGAGCTACTGGGAAACACACTGGAGAGTGAAGACTTGACCCAGATGATCGCATTGGCAGTAGCTGTCAGGGCGACCAGAGGCCTGCCCATGGCCCTCCTCTCCTTGTGTGGCCACTGAGCACCCGCCCCGGCGCGTGTTGTGCTAAGAGTTTGGTTTTAATATACATGCACTTTATCATTTAATCCTCACAAAATCCTAAAGTGGAGAGATTATTCTTGTCCCTGTTTATAGGCTGGAGAACCAAGAATCCTCTTTCCAGAGCCCAAAGGTCCTGTAAGGGGCAAGGCCAGGACACGAGCAAAGTGCTTCCTGTGACACTGCAGCTCCCACATCCACACGCTTCCCAGGACAGTGCTCTGACCGGCGGCCTGAACAATCTCTGGGCTAAATCCACACCCGGAACTGGCCCAGAGGCACACGCAGGGGCAGAGAGGCACAGGGGAGTGAGTGCATGCGACGCAGCACTTGGCCAAGGGACGCTCACCTTGCCAGGTACTGACTCACCGCCGGGCTTGTTTACTTGATGGTGACTGTTTGTCCCAGCACCATGAATACCATGGGTGGGTGGGGTGGGCTGAATGATGGCCCCCAACAAATGGTCCCCACATCCTAACCTCCAGGACCTGTGAATATCACCTTATGTGGAAAAGGAGGTAATTAAGTTGACCATCTGAAGAAGAAGAACTTATTCTGGGTTTTCTGAATGGGCCCTATATGCAATCACATAGATTCCTTATAAGAGAGATGCAAAAGGCGTTCTGACACAGACCTGCACAAAGGAGAACATCCCTTGAAGATGGTAGCCGAGGCTGGAGTGATGTGCCCACAAGCCCAAGAATGCAAGGGCAGCCACCAGAAGAAGAGGCAAAGAAGGGTTCTCCCAAGGGCTGGCTTTGGAGGGAGTAGCACCCTGCTGACACCTTGATCTCAGACTTACGGCCTCCAGAACTGAGAGAGAATACATTTCAGTTGTTTAAAGCTGCAGAGTTTGTGGTAATTTGATAGAGCGGCCACAGTAAACTAATACCATAAAGCCCCTTCCCAGGGTTTGCTCCACCTGCAGTTAACCCGACCCAGGGAAGGAATGTCCTGGCTGCTGCTTGGTGACACCGGGCAAAGACATGAACGAGAAAATCAAGAAGCAGTTACCTCGGTCAGCTCAGAAGACCTCCCTGGCCCCACATGACAGCGAGTTATCCAGAGAGCACAAAGGCTTCATGGAGGTGTAACCTGAACCCCACATCCAGGGCCTAACAGCCAGGACACCCAAGTGTGCGCCTGTGAAGAGAAAATGGGGTCTTTCTAAACATCCTGCTCTCCAGTTGTGTTTTTAGAGGAACTTAGTATCTGGAACTTCTTTCCATTCAAAACTTGGGAAAAGGTATCTCATCCTTGGTGCAGCTACATGGTATCTCCTGGCAGGAAGCTAAGAAAGAGGAGGGATGAGGTTTGGGTTAAGGTTATCAGTAGAATTCAAAGCTAGTGTTGAAATATAAGCATTGGCCTAAAATACAGAAGAATGGTATTTTATCTAAGAAAGCTGGAGAGAAACTCGGAAACTGGAGACAACTAGTTTTGCCCAGAGAAACATAGATTGAGTCAATATTGCAAAGTTATGCGAGAGGATATCAGGTAATGGGCCAGAGTAAGATCATTAGGAAGCGAGTGCTAAGAAACTCATGGAGAGGGTTTGACATAACCCTCACCCCCAAGGGTGCCTGGGTTCTGAGATGTTAGGATTGTACAGGAGCGTAGGCACCCCTGGGCCTGGTGGGATGGATGGCGTCTACAGAGAACCCTGCAATGGTCCTGGATGGGGAGCTTACTGTCTCCACCAGCCATGTGCTTCCAGTACCTGGCTTCTAGGAGTCCCCCCAGCAGAGGGCCTACACCTGTGCCTGGCATCAGTGGTTCTGCAGTAGCTGGGGTGTGGTCAGGAGCTAAGGAGCTCAGGTTCACTGTTCCGACTTGGCTTCCAAGAGCACCAGCTGTTGTGGGCCCCTCTTGGCCCTCCCTGGGCGAAGCTTTGTGTTTAGGCCTTTGGCCTCTGCACCGCTGCTCCACAAGGCTGGACACGACTCATTTTAATGTCTGTGGCACCGTGAAAGCACTCTCTCAATGCACTAGGGTCCAAAGGACAGCGGAGTGGTTTTGTGGGATCTTAGGCTGCTCCTCCTCCTCCTCAAAAGACCTCCAAGAACCAAGACTGGAGATGGCCGCACCCTGGGAATCTGCTCGTATGATTAGCCAAGTGCACACTGATTCTTGTCTTTTTTTATTTTGATTTTGGGGTATTATTTAATCTTTATGGAAATGAGTAAAAAATAATTACAATGTTATAGATAAAAATGTGAATTATTTACCCAAAATTTTTATCTTCAAGGCTTTATGTTCTTCCCACTCAAGCATACGTATTTCATTCGGAAAGAGATGTGACAAGGCAGATACAAAGGACAAGCAGAGTTTTTCTGGACGTGGTAACAAGGTCCAGTGGAAAAGCTGAGCAGACCTGAATGGAAGGATCTTGATGAATCATCTGGGTGGCGGTGAGATTTAAACACATTCTATTATCATGCACAGGGAGAGTGGAAAGCCATGATCCAAACATGCCCTTCCCTCACTCCCGGACACACCATCAGCATTTGCGGTATATTTGTTTAGATTGTGCAACTATGCATTTCCTATGTTTTATGCAGATAACACTTACTATGCATGTTGCATTTCAATTTAATTCTTTACTTAAGATCCTGAAGATTTTTCCATGTCAATCAACATAGAACCCTCTTAGTCTTTTCAATGACAGCATGTTAATGCAGTTTTCTTTTGTAGCAGAATTTGTTTAATGAGTCACTTCTCAATGGAAAGCTGGGTTTTTCAAACAAGTCTCAATGTATCCCATGAGTATACATCTTTATGTACCTGTGCACATAGTTCTGTATCATAAATTCATAAAAGTAGACTTTCTCAGTCAAAAAGTAGAGTATATTTTATTTTAAAGATCTGATCACATCCCCCTCCATAAAGCTTGCACCAGTTTAGTTGCACTGATACGTATGTAAGAGAGTGTCAAAGGCCTTTTTAGAGGTTCGGAAATGTTTTAGACATAAAGTTGCCCAGAGCAGATGAGACCATGAAGGTACCAGGACAGTTCGCTCAATGGGGGTTTTTCCCACGGGCAGGTAGCGTTCAGGACTGAATGGAGCCCGGGAAGGGCAAAGCAGGGAAGGTTTGAGTGATTTCGGCCAGAAACCTTTAGTTAGCTGCCACGATGGAAGGAAAACATGCATTCGATGAAATTAATTAGGCCAAGCTGTATAATTTTTTCTTGGCCTTCTTTGCTTCCCTTTTAAACTAATCTTTCTGGAATGTGGCCTTCATTCTGTCTATTAGGAAGCCAGTGTGTCACCTAGGAATCAGGCATTGATTCCCCTTTTTCTCAGCAATGGGGGATTCACCTACCAGGTTCTTCAGTAGTTTTTTTTGTAATGTTTAAAATTTCATTTTGCGCACGCTAAAGAGTTTTTTGACTTATTCATGTGTCTTTTATTAAAGTGATTTATGGAAAACATGCTGAGCTGTGGCTTTTGCAAACAACAGGCATGAAATACCATCTGCCTCATAAACCATAACCAAGACCATGCTGATGACCAGCATGGCAGGGCTTCCAGGGCCTGCAGAGTGCATCCTCAGAGAGGGTCCTCCTGGGCATGACGGGATGTTCTTAGTGACTGAGGTTGTGTCGGTGAAGCACCAGAAAACATCATTTCTCCAGCCCCACGGAGGCGGGAATTCTCTGATATGTACCTGCCCCCCATCAGGACCTAGACACAGAACGTGCAAAGCCTTGCAGTGTATGCTTCGTCCACGTCCACACTGCCTGCACTCGGAGTGTTTGTTTCCCTTTTTCCCATGAACATCTGTCAGTGGTCAATAGAAACTACTCAATGCAACCCAGGGCCCGGGGCAGGCGGCCAGGAAGCCCAGGATTCTCCTACACAGAGGCGCGTACAATGTGAGGCCCAGACTCTGGGTCAAGGTCCCTGCCTCTCTGGGGTGCGAGGTCCCTTAGGAAGTTCTCTGGGCCTTATGTCAAGTCATCGAAAGCTTGGCACCTCTTCTTGAGGCAAAGCAGGATGGATTTGTTAGGAGCAGAAATAGAATGTTGGAGACCAGCTATAATTAGAAGAAATAGTAACATGCTCTGTTAACCGGCCATGATTGTTTTGTTCTGATTAAAGAAGGCACTTTCTCACTTGCTGGGAGTTGCACATGGGACCTGGGAGCTCACCTGGAAATACAACCCATCTTCCCCATCCGGGAGCTGCCTATTATCAGGGAAAGATGAACAACCTTGTTGCAGAAACCAGAGGGGCCAGCCCTTTGAAAACCCCCAGGCCTTTGCAAATCCCAGCCCACATCACCAGTAAACTGCTCGTTTTGCATACCCATATGTATCCCCTTTGCCTACTTCCCCATGTAATCTTTTGTCCTTTTACTTAATATAAGCAGCTGGCTTATGGTGGGGTGCAGAGCAGATTTTTGTGGATGACCTGCTGCTCTCCCACATTGCTGGCAGGATTGGAATAAACACTCATATAGGATTCAGCCCTGTCTCTGCTTAAATGGCTCAGGTAGTGACAGGCAGCACGGACCCATTGAATGCCTCGTTACATCCCTGCTGCAGCCCACTCCTCCATGGTTCCCATTGCCCTTCCTCCTCCCTTTCCCCACAGAGGCCTCCTGGAAATCACTTGGCCCCAGAAGAGGCCAGGTCACTGGCTGGTGTCATGATGAGCTACTGAGGACAAAGTTCTGGGGCCCATACCTACCCTGTAGCTACCCGCTAGGGTGGTTGGGGTTATAAAGGGTCCTTTGGTACCTGGCTTCGGGGCCCTCTGGACCAATGGGACTGTGTGAGTGTGTGTTTGTGTATGTGAGTGTGTGTGTTTGAGTGTGTGTGTGTGTCTATGTGTGAGTGTGTGAGAGTGCCTGTGAATGTGTATTTGTGTGAGGGTGACTGTGTGAGTTGAGGACAAAGAGGAGGGCAGATGGAAGCACAACCTGTTGTCTTGTTCCTAGGATGTTGGGAGTGTGTCTGCCACCCAAAGGGAACCATTGGGAGAGACATCTGTAGTCCTCCTGTCACTCAAATGCAGGTGAGAGGCTTGGGCTTTGGCTTCTAGCTTTCCCCTCCCTCAAACAAAGGAGAAGTAGAAGGAGAGACATTAAGACAGGTTGATAAAGTTAAGTCCTTTCTCAGGCAAGCCTCACTTTGGCTTGTGTCCTTGAGTTCCTGACTGAAAGCTACAATCCCTTAAGTCAGCCATGTCCCTGCTCAGACCCCTGGGACCCAGGAATTCTGAGAAGTCATCCCATGGGCCTGCTTCAGTTTTTTAGCCACAATCACCCCACCCCCCACTTCCTGTTTCATGCCCCTACCCTTGTGCTCTGGGGCCAGACCCTGTGTGGGCACTGGAGGCCTCTGCCTTTAGCTCAGGCCTCCTCCAGTGACTGCTGGCCCTCACAGCCTCCCTTGGAAGGAGGTCTGTCCTCCTGGTGCCTTTCTTTCTGGAAGATCTTTGCTGAGCTGCTCTGATGGTGATAGGAGATAACAGTGTCACTGAAAATACAGGAAGCTTAGTCCCTCTGGGCAGTCATATTCCAGAGGGAAGCCCCCAGCTCCTGGGAGGCTTTGTTCAATCAGTGGGCTTGGGCGACTCAGGTCTGCCATGGCACCAGCCTGGGGGAGCAGGCAGGCCCAGGAGGGAGACGGCTGCTCCTGCCACCAATCTGCCCTGTGACTTGATGCAAACATTTTTCTTCCAGATGTGGGTTTTCCCACCTTTAAAGTTCAGGAGCGGGACTGCAGCGCATTCCTATTCTCAGTGCTGGCAGTCCCGAGCAGTGGTGCTCAGAGTCGGGCATGTGTAGGTCACCTGGACCTGCTCTGAGCTCTGATTCAGTTCATCTGGGGTGGGGCTTGAGAACTTGTTTTTAAATCAAGTGTCCGGGAGATGCTGATGGCGTGTGTCAGGGACGTACTTTGAGAACCAGCTTCAGGGAAATATTACACACTATGAAAATTAGATGTTTTTCATATGAATCCTAAATTCAGGCATGGTGTCCATATTTGACTTTTGTCAGTTTTCTGTAGATTACATATGTAAAATATAAAGAGAGAGGCATAATATGTTTTATGTCTTTGCTTCACCTTCATAAGTAGCTACAAATTGAATATCATATCAACTAGCTGCATGACTAACCAGCATTTCCATAAACTTGCTAGAAGCTTCGTACATCCACTCACACGGGTCAAGGGAGCATTCTCTCCTTGTGCCCGGCCAGATGCAAATTGTCTTTACTCGGAGCTCCCTCTTCACTAGGCCCAAAGGGAAGAACAGCAGTGGTTATCCAATCTTAAACACTGTGACAAGTTCCTGACATATAACTAAAAAATGGAGATAAAAAGAAATCACATTTTTTAAAATTCTAAATTTTATCTTTAAGTTTATCAAAGCAAATCATTTTCCAGATTTTGATTGTGTGCTGTAACCTCAGTGCATATTCAGTACATATTCAACTTTATGCCAACCTCCTGAGGGAAATTCCATCATTCTGGTCTAGGAGGACCGAGGCCCCAGACTGCCGGCCGCATGCTCCAGCTGGCACACTTAGGAAGTGATGGGGAAAGACAGCAATCCTACGTTTGTCAGACTCCGGATCAACGGTCCTCCAAGTATGTCCTTGACCGGCAGCAGCAGTACCACCTGCAAATTTGTTAGAAATGCCAGTATTTAAGCAGCATCCCAGGCCTATGGAATCAGACACTCTGGCGTGGAGCCCAGCAGTCTGTTCTAACAACACGCCCTCCAGGTGATTCTAGTATATGCTGCAGTGTGAGCATTGCTGTTCTGGAGATCAAGACTTTAAGTACTATGCAAACACACTCTGCGGGAAGTCAAACAATGCTTTGTCAAGGCACTCAATGAGCTGCTGAGCTGCTGAGTCCCTGAGCAGGTTGCAGTTAAAGGCCAAGCAAATCAGCCTGGGTTATGGGCTTCTTGTATCCACTCAAATAAGTCAAGGAAACATTCTCCCCACTGAGCTCTGCCAACCGCAAAGGGACTTTCCTCAGTGCTAACTCTTCCCTGGGCCCAATTCAAAGGATGAATATTTGAATTCTACTTGCTTTTGCCAGTGTAGATAAGACCTACATCCCTTCAGTCTGATTTATGAATTTAGGAACCAGTCTATAACTCGATGAGGCTGTCATACAGAACAAGCAATCTAAAGGGAAAGAGAGTGCTTAGAGATAAATCTTTATTGTTCAACTGAAAACCTCCATGGAAAACAACTTGATAAATACATAAAGTAACTAATAGAGTAGATATTGCAAAAGTAAATTGCATAGTCGACTCAGAAGCTAATCATGAACCTAATTTTAAGAGACAAATACAAGATAGTTAGATAAAGATGGTGAATTAACATTTATTCTCATTGCTACCTCCCACTCCAAATCTTGAAAAGTTGCAGAAAAGGTATTTTATAAAATCAACTAGAGGCCCGATGCACAGAATACATGCAAGAGTAGGCCTTCCTTCCCCCAGCTGCCGGCACCAGCTTCCCTCTGGCATCTGGGACCGGGCTTCACTCTTGCCACCAGCAGGCACCCTCTTCCCTCACAGCCCTGGCTTCGTCCAGAAGGTAGTCTTGTCTAATTAACATATTACACTTTTATTATTATAGATAATAGAGCCAGAAAACAAAAATACATGTCTATAGTGGACCAGAAACTATGAGCAACTCTTAAAATACAGAAAGTAGAAGGGATCAGTTTGAAAAGAAGGAAACTATAAGCCAAATTCCCACAGGAAAGGACTTTTACAAAAGGTGGGGGCAGTTCCCCAGCTGTTTGAAGCCCAAAGGTGGTGAATTTGGGAGAAGGTGTTGTGCCCAGATTACAAGATTCCCAAGAAACCACATCAGGGAGCCAATTCGATGTAAAAGCATAAGAATCTGTATTTCAAGTTAACTTGAGCTCTCCATCCACCAGACTCACCGACACATCGGCTAGCCAAGTGGCCAAGAGAGAGAGACCGAACCCCTCCCCGAGACCGGTTATATAGGGGGGGGTTGGAGTAAGGGAGGAGAAAGGACTGTGCTTTGCCGATTGGCCAGGCACAAGTCGATGTCCCGTTCCTGGGTGTGGCTAGCAGAGTCTTAGACTTCCGTGAAGAAGCTCCTTGCCCAACACGTGGCCAAGGTAAGATGGAGGACGCAGCCCTTACCCTGGGGGAAGGTGGAGGGCGTAGCCCTCGCCCTTTCACAGGAAGAGAGTTCAGAGGGATGGATAGGGTGCTTGCTTGAGGGATGGATAGGGTGCTTGCTTGAGCTCAATAGAAGCAGTCAGGGTTGCCCCCGCTTCCTCTGTCCTACCCCCTGCTCTGTCAACCAGTGAGGGTGGTGAGTTGTATATTTGAGTCCAAGAGTCAAGGTAGTGACCCCAGAATCTGGAAACATGGGAGAGTTGCTGGGAAGCTCCTAGCCCAGGAGAATAATAAGGAATAATGAGTGGACACCTGGCCTGTTGGTTTATCCTGAACCTCTGCTGATAGGGTCTCAGCAAATAGGTCCTCGCATTCAAGAATGCCAAACTCAAAGATGAGCCGGTACCAAGAATGAGCAGGCACCCCACGAAGGCTGTACCAGTAAGAGAGGAGCCAATGTCAGCAGGTAGGATGTGTAAGGTCTTGTATTGTGTAGTTTACATTCTCAGGGGGATCAGAGATGATATTGATCCCCATGAAGCAAGCATAGTCTATTAGCATAAAGAAATAATTACAGTTATGTGAAACACGTCTGTATGTATTCAACATACCACACCCATCACAGATATGCACACAACACATACACATATCATCTATACCCAACCACACAGCATACATGTACCACACACATATGCAAACCACATATGCACCAAAAAATACACACACCAAGTACCAAAAATGTACCATAGACACCAGAAACAAACATACTTACATGCACATATAGCACAGGCTTCTAAAAACAAGTCCATTTTATAAATACCTAGTCTACACCTTTACCAATTAAAAGAACACAATACAACTTAACAAAAGGAAGACAAACAATACAATTTAAAAATACGGGCAAAGGACTTAAATGAACATTTCTCCAAAGAGGACATACATATGGCTAAGAAACATGAAAAATGCTCAAAGTCACTAATCATCAGAGAGATGAAAATTAAAAGGACAATGAGGTATCACCTCACACCTGTCAGAATGGCTACCATCAACGAATCAACAAATGACAAGTGCTGGTGAGGATGTGAAGAAAAGGGAACCCTAATACACTGCTGGTGGGAATGCAGACTGGTGCAGCCATTATAGAAAATAGTATGGAGTTTCCTAAAAAAATTAAATATGGAACTCCCATTTGACCCAGTGATCCCACTTTTAGGAATATAGCCTAAGAATCCTGAAACACCAATCAGAAAGAATGTATGCATCCCTATGTTCATAGCAGCGCTACTTACAATAGCTAAGATCTGGAAAAAGCCCAAGTGTCATCAGCAGATGAGTGGATAAAAAGCCGTGGTACATTTACACCATGGAATACTACACAGCAGTAAAAAAGAAGGATCTCTTATCCTTTGAGACAGCATGGAGGGACCAGGAGAGTATTATGCTAAGCGAAATAAGCCAGTCAGAGATAGACAAGTATCACATAATCTTGCTTATATGTGGAATTTAATGAATAAAATAAACTGACAAGCTAAATAGATCCTGAGACATTGAAGCATGCAACAGACTGACAAATTTCAGAGGGTGTGTGTATGGAGATTAACCAAATAATTTGCATGCATAGCCCATGGATGCAGTGAAGGCCTGGGGAGGGGGCGGGAATGGGCTGGTGGGAGTCAGTGGGGGAAACAAAGGGAATATCTGTAATACTTTCAACAATAAAGATAAATTTTTTACAAGAACAAAATGGTGCTAAAAGAAGCACAGTATTTGTACATGTTCCCCTCGCACAAAAGCCTTTGCTGTTACGTGTTTCGCTTACCATGTTCCCTTCCTGAATAGGCTCTCTGCAGCAGAGGCAGAGCCACACTGAGCTCATGTCCCCCAAACAAAGGTAAACTTGGACTTCTCCTGCTTGTCTTACCAACTGCAGGGCGTCCAGATGTGACAGGAGAGCGGGGAGGAGCGAGGGAAGCACGACTTCTGGCTTTCTCTTCCAAAGCATGTTTCGTGGAAACCATTTTTTTTTATAATTACAGTAGAATATAAGATCAAGGTTGTTTTTTAACAATTTAAAGGTAACCACTGGAAAATACAAAGTGGATGTATAACTTGCCAAATTCTGAATAAGCAAAAGGGAAAAATATTACTGGATGAACCTACTGAAAGAAAAGAAAAAAGAGAAGGAAATACTAGAAGCACGAGAAATAGAAAAGATAACAGTATGAATGACTGGACTTCTCAGTTACCAAGGCACATCCCACAATAAGCAGGTCCACCTGCCCTGCTCAGAGCTCGGGGATCACAGAGTGCTCCAGAGGCAGCACGTGGGTGTACCCAAGGCAAGATGACACTTAGAGATGGGCAAAGGTCTAACAGAGAATTCAAGTATAAACACAGAAGGGTGGGAATGTTAATACCAAATACCAAAAAAGTCTAAATATAGAAGAGAGCAAACATTATTTTATTAGAAAAATATACAATCCAAAATTGACATGATAGTCATGAATACTCAAATACTAGTATCAGGATAAATTAGGCAAAAATGTAAAACACATAAGAAAACAATAAAATTGTATCAAACAGTTTTAACATATTGCACAGGATTTTGCAGATAAAACAACAAAGAGAGAAGGTCTAAATGTTATAACTAATGTACTTGACACACTAGCTACAAAGAAAATTTTGTAAGCCACAAGGAGATAGAGCACATTCTTTCAAAATAATATATTAATTTAACATTTATAAATGTTGTTTGTGGACCGGGCTCCAAACTTTCATCAGCTCTATTTTAAATAAAGCAGAAACCCTACAAGCCCCTTTCTCTGACCAAATGTAATAAAATTAGAGAGTTATGACAAAAGGATAACAGTACTTAATCACATGGAAATTATCATTATAATTGATAAAACTACTCTTTCTATCAGGGCAACCCAAGCCCAGGGAGAGAGAGCTTTTATAAAATGCAAATTACTGCTTATCCCTTCTAAATAACACAGGTCATAGGTGATTTCATCAGATCGTGATGGGATATTTAAATGTGATACTATTTTAGAGGTCCTAAAGCATAGAATATTTTTAGACATCGTTTTGACCAATTGCATAAGCCTGAAGTTACAGATAGCAATAAAAGCATCTATATATCAACAGCACTCATGAGTATAGTTGTAACATTTGTTAACGAAATATTTTTTGCATTAACTCAGGAATAAATTCAAAGAACAATATACCATGAACTAGTCAGATTTATCCCAAGAAATGAGAAAATAATTTATTAGCCTGAAATATGATTAACATAATTTATAACAATTCGTTAAGAAGAAAATCCAAAAATTATCTCATGTATTGCTTAAGTGGAAATCATAAAATTCAACCACCCCCATTTGGGAGCGTATTTGTCAGAAACACCCTCCCCCTTGTACTCAGTGGTGAAGCACAGAGGGGAGCAAAGGGAGGATGTCCACGCAGCGCAGTCTCAGCATAGCTATGGACCCTCGCTACCTGCTTCCAGAGGCAGGAAAGATCAATACATCATACAATGCTGGAAAGGAAGAAACAAAATGTTTACCATCACTCTCTGCAAAGTAACCCACAAATAGAACCCAAGGCCAATTAACAGCCCGAGATTATGCATTTGAGTTTTCACCTAGAACACAACTGCCGGAACCAGCCATGCAAATGCTGAGCAAAGGGAGGAGGCACAGGGAGGGTGGAGATTCCCACCCCTCAGTTTGCCACATGCCTCCCGCTGGCTGGGGCCCCCAGGAGACATCACAGAAGCACACACGAGGGTACATCTGTGTAAAGGTGTCTCTTACATCTGTGGGAAAAGGAGGATTAGACATGGATTGTTTCCGCACCCTACTACATTTCTGGGGGAAGTAGTGCGAAATTCAAATTTCATACCAAAATGAATTCCAGATGGGCTAAATATTTAAATGCCAATTAGAAATAAGAAGACATCATAAAGGCAAGAGAAGAAAATAGAGAGTGAGACGTTGTATGAAAATCTGGGTGGAAAAGTTCTTTCTATGCATATAATCGAAATCAGAAAGAATATAAGGATAAGACCAATAGCTCTTAATACATAAAAAAATTAAAATGTGTTCTGAAATAAAACAAAAACCTGCCAGATACAAAGTTAAAATGTAAGGAAAACTGGGGGGAGAGGCAGGCAGATATTCATAGGAAAGGATTAACATAGCCATTACATAGAAGGTCTTATGAAACGGTAGGAAAAGGTAAACAGCGATTTTTAAAAGCAGGGAGAGCATACAAACAGATAATTCAAACAGAATTCAATGAAACGCAAATGAGCAGTAAATATGAAAATGCCTTAGTGAGATGTAAGTCAAAAAGAATCTTAAGTTAACCAGGACTACGGACAGACATTCTTGCCGGTAAACTGCTGCTGGGAATAGCCTTACAAGCAAGTCAAACTCGTGGCCCAAGGGCCGCATGCCTCATTTATTTGGCCCGAGTTAGCCTTTGAGTTTGACATGCTTGCCTTACAACGGGCAGGAATTCAAAACACAGTCTCTAGGACTCTAGGACTCCAGCTTCAGGGACCTGATCTACAGAAATAATTACACTGGGCAGCTGTGCATTCAGGTACCTGGATGACACTTTCTGTTGTTGTTAATCCTCACCAGAGGATATTTTTTCCACTGATTTTTAGTGAGAGTGGAAGGGAAGAGGGGAGAGGGAGAGAGAGAGAGAGGGAAAGAGGGGGAGAGAGAGAGAGAGAGCGAGAGAGAGAGAGAGAGAGAGAAACATTGATGTAAAGAGAGACACATAGAGTGGTTGTCTCCCACATGCACACCCATTGTCTGGGATGGAACCTGCAACCCAGCTATGTGCCCTTGACCTGAAATTGAACCTGTGACCCTGTGACCCTTTGGTGTAACCTCCGTTCTATAAAACATACAAAAATTATATAACTTACAGAGTTATATTTACTAACATGAAAATTTATTCATAATGACTATTAAGTAAAAAATCTGATCAAAGAATAGTTTGTATAATATAATGAAAGAATAAGGTGTACGGGTTTTGGCTACTTAGAAAAGCATGACCCAAAATATTATCAGTTTTTAAATTACATTACACACCTACTGACATAAGGAAATATTTATTCATGTAATGTAAAATAAGACAAATTGGATCTAGACTGTGATCTCTGGCCACCCGTTCTCCCCACTCATTCTATATATACAGTCATTGGCAAATGTAGGTTTACAGTTATTCATAGTGGAAAAAGACAAGCAGGTTATGGTTATTACAATAGCTTTATTAACTCAAAGAATGTCACAGGGCCACAGTGCACTTAGCTACAGCCTCATTCTTGTGGTCTACGTGCAATACTCTGTTCCGAGTACTCACAGCTGTAAATCTAATTTTGCCCTGCCCTGTACAATATGTATTTCTAAATTGGGAGAAAAAAATCACTAAAATATGTACTGAAATTTTGTCTGGTGGAGTAATTTAGAAAATGTGTTATTTTCTCCTTTTAAATTTGTCTCTAGTTCTTCAGTTTTCCAAGATGGTCATTCACCATTTCTATCATCTGAGGAAAATGTTAAAACAAAGGGAGAGAGCAGAGGGCCGGGGTCCTCCCTGGCACCAGTGCAGGAGCCTGTCCCCATGGAAGAGCCTGGGCCTAGAGTCATGCGCAGGCGTCCCTCAGTGAGGAGGGCAGGTGCACTGCCTGAGCCTGTACCCGATGGCACAGGTCTGGTGGCCTGTGCTGGGAAGGGTGGGAGCAGAGGTCACCTGCACTGAGTCTGTTCCCAGAGCAGCCTGGCCCTGAGGGAGAATTCCTGAAGCCTGTTGAAGAATTCACTCTGGGAGGCCCAGCTCTTCAGAGACCTGAGCCTCCAGGATAAACTTCCAGCGATGACAACTGGGGCATTTTAATCCTCCCCAGACATTATTTTCTGTGCCCCAGTACACAACCAAGTATTAAAAGTACTTGCTGAAATGTTCTGGACACAGGTTTGCTAACATTGAGAGGTTTTGCTTAAGTAACTAACTTCTCTCCCCACCCTCCCTTGGAGGTCCACCCTCCCGCTCAGGGGAGGGCGCTGTGGGCAGAGTTCCTCCTGCGTCAGAGGCTGTTTGCAGGCCTGCCCCCAGCTCTGCTCCCAGCTCTGCCCCTGCCTGCCCTGAGCACATGCCTGGCCTGACCTGCCCCAGAGCAGGAAGCCAGGGTCTGGCATCTTCTGGAGTTCCTGGAAGGTTATATGTGTTGGGGAAACTGAGGCCATTCAGCCTTGTCAGAGGTAGAGAGAGCAGGCAATGGAGAGATATGAATAAATGTGAGGAAGTCCCCACACGCTTCCTGTGGCACCCGGGGTAAATCCTGCCAAAGCGTTTCCATGGGGGGCTGTGAATCCTTGTGTTAATAGTGTCCCCCCAGACATTCCGAGTTCCTGATGACCAGGACCATCTTTGTAACACTGTACCCGCTACAGAGTTTCTTTGTCTTTTGAACTCTAAAAATGCCCATTGAATGTTTGAGTGAATGAATGAATGAGACTACATAGATATATAAAGAAACAAATAGAGGTGTTTTTAGATCTAGATATAACAATGCAAATTAATTACCACTGTTCATGTTATCACTGCCTAACCTCACCAGATTTTCATCTGGCTATTTGCTTGAGCAAAAGATGCCTAATTGTTAGAAATGAAATGACTCAGTGTCTGGCCAGCCGTAGTGACAGACAAGCCCTCAGGCAGGAAACTGCACGCTGCTTCCTGGAATTACAGGTGGTCAGAGGTTCTGATTCTCCAGAGCTGGTTTACTGACTTGGCTTTGACTTGAGATGTCGCTAAACTAATTGCTTGTCATTACGAGAGTTAAGGTCCCTGTTGGCCATGATCTTTATGGGTCATGATAGTCATGCTGGCACGTGTGTGTGTGTGTGTGTACACATGTGTGTGTGTGTGCATGTGTGTGTTTGCTTTCTATCATAGAAAAAGAGCAGCCAACAAATGGCCAAGTCTCTCACACCACCTGCTTTCATCTTCCCTGGACTTAATTAATCTCCCAGTGCAGAAATCTATTGGCCCTGAGCCCTCTACAGAGGAACCTGGGGCCAGCTCCATGAACCAGGTAGAGAGGGGAGCCAGAAACCAGCACTGAGGAGTCCGAGCACTGGGGAGTCCAGGCTTGGATGAGGAAAAGAGGAGCCAAGTAGAGAGCCTGGAATGTTCCTAGACTTTTGGCAGAGTATCAAGTGTCAAATCGGAGGTGATCCTTGAGAGACGAACCAACCCCAAGATTTTTAACAGCCCCAATAAGGACAAAATAAGGTCTATACCAAAGGAGGCCACGATGATGTCACTGTTTAAAATGGGAAATCTGGGGGGGCCATGGGGGGCTACCTATTGTAGAGCTGCTCAGTGCTTCTGTCTGTGGGTATTGCAGGTCCTTCCAGATCAAAGCATTCACATGTCTATAATATAGTCTTTTAAAAATTTATTTAATATGGCACAGTGGTCGGCGAACCACGGCTGAGTCTATTTTGAAGAAATGGCATTGGAAGAAGTGGGGGTACGTTTGCTGAGGTCGACCCCTCAGATTGAGGACGTTTTTAGCAAAGGCCAGCTTAGGAGTACCCTAATTAAGTTAATAACAATGTACCTACCTATATAGTTTAAGTTTAAAAAATTTGGCTCTCAAAAGAAATTTCAATCGTTTAACTGTTGATATTTGGCTCTGTTGACTAATGAGTTTGCCGACCACTGATATAGCATGTTAAGATAAATATAGAAAGTGCACCAGGAGCCCTGGTCGGGTAGCTCAGTTAATTAGAGTGCTGTCCCTATGCTCAAGGTTTGCAGGTTTGATCCTGGTCAGGGCACATACAAGAATTAACCTATGAATGCATAAAGAAGTGGAACAACAAATCTATGTTTCTCTCTCTCTCTCTCTCTCTCTCTGAAATCAATTATTTTTTTTTAAAATGCACCAGGACACATATATTGTATGACACATGGCTGCCTGGCATTATTCAATCTCTCTGTATTTATTACTGTACCAAAATAAATTAAAAAACTGACAAACAGTAGTATTTTACATAACCAGACATCCTCTCCTCTACCATCTGCCCTCCCACCTTCCCATAGTGGTAGAAGCCATAACCCAGGTGCCATGTTGTGAGGTTAGAGGCTTTCTGAGGACGGGATAGGAGAGCACTGACCAGGTTACCTGCCAGGGTGGTCCTTTGGGAGAAGCTGTGCTATTTGTTGTGCCTCCCCTGCCATCACCATCCAGTGCAATCACTTGCTCTAAACAGTGACATGATTTTCATAGGTGTATTAAACTAAGTATTGATAGGGGAACTTATAACCTGATAGATAGAGCACCTGAATTAACCTGAAAAATAATCATATTATTTTAAATCTTAGAACACACATACTTATGTGAATAGGGGGTTAAGTTTCTTATATGTGAATAGGGGGTTAAGTTTTTCTTGTTTCCTTTTCAAGGCTTGTGCAAAGCGATTGAGGAGGTGATTCAGCTGTGATTCCAGCAAGCAGAACTGATGAGCAGGGTCAAACCTACACCAAGAGTCAAAACATCATCTCATCCACATCATCTCATCCACATCATCTCATCACCTGACGACTAAAGCCAATAGACCCTCAGGAGTGCATGTAGCTTCATTACCTTCCCAGCCTCACCCTAGGCCAGTGGTAGGCAAATTCATTAGTCAACAGAGCCAAATATCAATAGTACAATGATTGAAATTTCTTTTGAGAGCCAAATTTTTTTAAACTTAAACTATATAGGTAGGTACATTGTTATTAACTTAATTAGGGTACTGCTAAGGCTTAGGAAGAGCCACATTCAAGGGGCCAAAGAGCTGCATGTGGCTCGTGAGCTGCAATTTGCCGACCATGGCCTAGGCCAAGCATGTCAAACTCAAAGGCTAACTTGGGCCAAATAAACAAGGCATATGGCCTTCGGGCCGTGAGTTTGACATGCTTGCCTAGGCCCGTTCCCTTTATAATCATGTCCCCTGCACCTTGCTGTAAGGCAGGATTTGAATGCTTGTAAGGGCCCTGTCTTCTTGTTGGCTGGCCTTCTCAATAAACGCCATATTTATTCAACCCTGCTTTCATTATGGACACAGTGATAGGCAGCCCGAGCCTAACTGGGGGTTTCCCAGTAACAGTATCAGGGGCTTTGCCCATGTGGGCCTCCAACACCCACACACACTTGCATGACTGCCCAGGTATATGAAGATGCATCCAGTGAAAATCAGGATGTGGCCTTGGGCACAGGTTTAACCTTAAGCTGTTAAAGCTCCTGAATTTCTGCTGCTCGGCTGTAGAATGAGAATGACAAGGTGGTCACAGGACAAGGAGCTGGTAGACGCAGGTCCCTTTGCAGGGTGTCTGGTCACCCACAGGGGTTGCTCCATCAGGCTGGCTGCTGTGCCCTCACTATTATTACTGTTCCCACATTGTCATTTTTGAATAGGGTAATAATACAGAGCATCATGTGCCTAAATTAAATTCATTTATTGACAACGAATATTTTGAAGGAAATAAAAATGAACTATAAAATTTCCCTAGCCAGGAAATTAGAGTCCAACAATAGTAAACAATTCTCAGAGAAAGAGGAAAAAATTAGAAACAAGGTGAGCAGAGTGCTATGCATGAGCAGATTGAGATGCAGAACAATCCTTTCCAGGGTTTATCAGTGCAACTCAAGGCCATGTTACCTAACAATTCTGGGGTAGAGGAGGTTTTAGTGCTAGACCAGTAAAGGGATTCAGATGGGATACTAAGGATATTAAAGAAAGAGTAGATTAAATTTTATTATCGGTGAATTAGAGCATTTTGCTCCAGAGAGGTGAATAATGATAAAATCACTCCTTTTGCCACTGGAGAGTGTTATGCTAAGTGAAATAAGCCAGTCAGAGAAAGACAAGTATCACATGATCTCACACATATGTGGAATCTAATGAACAAAATAAACTGATGAACAAAATAGATCCAGAGACATAGAAGCATGGAACAGACTGATGAATCTCAGAGGGAAGGTGGAGGTGGGTGGGTGGATGGGGTGATATTAACCAAAGAACTTATATGCATAAATGCATAACCCATGAACACAGACAATAGTGTGGTGGGGGGAAGGGTAACAGATGTGGAGGGGTCAGTGGGGAGAAAGAGGGACATCTTTAATACTTTCAACAATAAAGATAAATTAAAATAACAAAATGTAAGTTGAATTCAAATATATCAAAACACACATAAGTGAGAACAATTATAAGTCATGTGATAGAAGTTGAAATGGAATAAATCCATACAGTGTCCCTTCCCTAACCACAAGCATGGAACCCATCCTTGGTAGTGACAGGGCTATGTGATCGCAGGGACAAGGGGTCACACCGTCCACGTCCCTGGAGTTCTCTGTGGACGGATCAGAGTAACTGCCTCCCTTCCCAGTGGATAGCAGTGTGGGCACACACATTTTTTCACTTCTGTAGTCTGATTTGATCCTAGTCCATATAATGTTATTTATTAATTTATTTTTTTAGGAGTAAAGAATTATGAATTTATTAGGTCATCTGGGAAACCAAATGGGCTGAGCCCCCAAATGGTGCCAGCCTTAGTCCAAATCATTTTAAACCTATGAAAGAAATTGAACAAAGCATCAGAAGCTTCAAGGAATTGGGTGGCTTACCCAGGAGAGCAGAGAAAGTCACTAGTGGAAACTGGCCCCAGTTCCCCTCCCAAGACCTCCGGGCCTGTCTGGGCAGCACACTGATAGTGGACTTGGAATCTGAGAGGGGAGTATGGGCTATGTCACAGTACTTGGCATAGCACAAGCATAGCTGACAGAAGTCAGGACAGCTGAGATAATTGAAGAGTGGGGAGAGGAAGAAGAAAAGTAAGGAAAGTGCCAGAAGTTTACTCCCTCATTTTACAAGGGCAGTGTCAAGGGACTCTGTGGAAGTAGATGGAACTAGGAGTAAACAGGTGAGTGTTCATTAAAGTTAGATTACCAACAGAAGTGATAGAAATAATAATATGATTCTCAAACATTTCAAAGGGCAGAAAAGTGAAGGGAATGGTTTGTAAGTCGGCCAAATCCTCTCCATGCCCTGCAGAAGGTGGATTGATAGATGGATAAAGCATGTTATTTAGCATTGTGTAGGCATCCCACAGAACAATTACCAACAGGAAGAGTGGGAAGTTTCTGTAGTGTGGTTCTGGGCTATGAAGGCATTGGGGAAAGAAACTTCGCATTCTAAGTCCCTCTTAATATTTAATTTATTAACTATAAGTGTGCATTACTTTAATTTTTTTTAAATGACAGAACCAATTTTGTTTTTGTGCAGAAATACTTCCCATCTTCGCATGAAGAACATTTTAAGAAAAAATCCCTACAGAAATTATAAATAGTATACTTCTCTCTCCTGACTCCCAAGAGCACTTTTTAGTTTTAAAATACAGGTTTTATTATTAGTTAGGTATTGCAAGGCCAACAGATGGGGAGATGGCAGTCACTGAAAAGATTGTTCCAGTTCTCAGAGGAGGGCCACAGAGGGAAGCCCCAGGTAAGAAGGGGTGGGGGAGGGGGAAACAGGGGCAAGAGCCTTTCCTTGTTTCCCACGGACGGGAGGGAGAGGACTTGAGAGGCAGGTAAACAGAGCTGGGGTTGGCTCTGCTGAGTCCTGTCAGCAGGCTCAGGGGCACAGGGGCTGTGTGTCTGGGACCTGGCCCTGGGCGAGTCCAGCGGCTGTAAGAGTGGGAGAACGTAGGCAGTTGGGGTGTGGGCTCTGGGTTGCATTCGCACCCCACTGCCTTGGTTTGCACTGGCAGGTTTGCTCACAGGCAAGCTGCTCACTAGCTCAAGGAACTGCTTACTCCGGGAGGGGCAATCCCTCCGGAGTCAGAAAGGCCCTAAGGTGTCAAATCATCGGAGTAAAGAAAATAAAAGACATGATGAACACGTCTTTTGAAATATTTTTTTTGTCAAAAAAAAATCCATCTTCCATTGCCTGCATTGGTAAAATAATATTCAAAAGAAATTACTGATTGCTAGATATTACTAAATAACATTGAAAAGAAATTACCGATTGCCACACCTGCAGTGGCTCGCAAGGGCCATTATCCTGTTAACCAGCATGGACAGTGCTGCTAAAAGCTTCTGTTGATGCTCCTGCTATTTGCCCAGCGTTTCCCGTCCTAGTCTGCCTCTGAGCAGAGCAACACGCAGGCCGGTCCCCTGGGCACTGCACCCTCAGGTGCGCAATGCTGCTGGCCCCAGTCCTTGCGCGGCAGCAGCCCTCTGGCTTGAATTAGTCCGCTCAGAACAAGAAACCGTGCCAGTGTGTGTCCAGCGGGGCATGAACATCTCAAATCATTCACAATTGACACTTTCGTTATCTATCGACCTCTGTGCTTCTGGTGAGCGTGGTCCACGTCCCACAGCCGAGCCCTGACTTGGGGCCTCAGAGCAACCATCCTAAGCCTTAGAGACCTGTCTGTGTTTTCGCTGTGCCCTCTCCTGTTAATAATCGTCTCAGCCGGCCATTTGGCAGGAAGGCAATTAGACAAAGCCTAGACATAGGAAATAGAGAGGGAAATGGCGTCAAGACCTCACCCTAGAAAAGCAAAGCGCAGCCGTAGCCTTTGCGTTGGGCCTGCCCCGCTTGGCTAAATTCGTAGCCCAAACAAATAGAACAGTCCTCCGCTGTTAAAACTATCTGGGGCCTGCTATCTGTCTTCATTATTCCCAGGGAACGGTTGGCAGAAACCTCCTGCATTATTTACTTAATTTGTTAAGTGGAGTTTTGCACTGGATGATCTGTTTACGTTTTGTTTTCTCTGAGAATCAAGAGTCACAATCGGGGATTGCTTGTTTTGATGGGAGCCGTGTGAATGAGTTGGGTTTTGGTGAGTATCCCGCCACCCCTAGTGTGCGGACAACTCACTTTGGAGCCTTCCCTGGCTCCCTTCCCATTGGCTGCCATATCCCCTTCTGTGGTCCACTGTCTAGTTTCCACAGCTCTGCCCTGGACAAGTTTCAGAGCAGAACATAAAGAACTATGCAGTTCTGTGGGGTACAAATGGGCTTGGGGAGCTGCTCATGTAGGGGCTGCTGGCTGCCTGGAAACTGAAATAAAGTGAGTCTGTAACAAGCAAGGTCTACTGAACGTGGCCTCCCCTATCCATAAGCAAACAGTTTATCCACTGAAAACATCACGTGGCTCAAAGGATGGGAGAACTTTTACACAAATAATCCAGATGGTTTTATGTTAGAGAAAGAGAGAGAGAGAGAGAGAGAGAGAGAGAGAGACACTAGCCAGTGTCCTGCTCCCGCAACCATGCGAACTGGTGTGGATGGGAATTTCAGCTTTCCACCTCCCCACTCAGCCTCCTGGCCCCAGACAAAGCTGGCCGGATTACTCTGTGCTGTGGACTGTTTCCTGATGGTCCTAGGGACACGGAGAAACCCTGCCTGGCTGCTCGGACCACGGATGAAAGCCTGGAGCCGGGCTGCACACTTTCATAAGCTCGACTCTCCCAGAGCATCAGTAGAAATAGCACCAGTGCTGCCCAGTGGAGACATGGTGGGGAGGGACACGACTGTGTTCCTTAAAGCTGAAACGTGCCCAAGAGGATCCAGGCGTCTCTGTAAACAGCTGGCTGCTTGGTGGGGCTGAGAGACCAGAGAGTTGGCCTGGGAGGTTGAGTCAGGAGTTCAGTTTATGTCATTCCTTTTCTCCTGTGGAAGACACGTGGGACTGTTGACTTTCTAAACCTGTGGGAAGCAAGACATTTGAGTCTAATAGTGCAATGCAGGCGTAACTCACCTGAAAACCTGCACAGGTGAAAAGCCACTGAGGCAGCCAGAGAGGCTGCACCTAAAAGATACTCTTCGTCTCCAGGGCTGATGGGCTGTCTTTACCAGTTAGCACCATGTGTTAAGGAGGGTTCTTTTCTCAACGGCCAATTCCCAGAGGGTGAGGGAGAGAAACCTTGACCCCACTGCTTGCAGTGCTACCAGGAATGTGTGGTGTGTGCACAGGGCCCGATTGAGGTGGAAAGGCAGACCCGAAGGGAGGAGAGACCCTCAGAAAGGTATAAAGAAACCCCCCAACAATGTGCAAATGTGAGGAGAGCCAGGATTGTGACTTAGCCAGCTGTCCAGACATGCTGGACAGAGAAGGCTGGGCTGGGGTGGATTGGCCGCCAGCTCTCCCTGCCCCATCCCACCCCTCTTCACCCACTGATCTCAGCTGCCTGCAGGCTTTACAGTCATGCGGCTGGGGGAAGCCTGCGGTTCCATAGCTCAGGTGAGCTCACATCTTCTCGCTGGGCCCTGCCTCCTTAACAACTTCTCTCCTGAACGGGTGCCCAGGCCCCAGCCAGCTGCTTTCTCTCCTTATCCCCCCTCTTTTCCTAACACCAGCCAGTGGCCTAGGCAGCCAACCCTCCGTGCATCAGTAAGAGTGCCCTCTGCTGGCAGTGGTGTCTTCTGTCTGGGCCTTTCTCTAGACTCAACCCTGGGGAGAACACAAACCAGACTTAAGGTCCACCCCTGCACAAGCCCCCTTGTGCCAACCTGAAAGTAACTATTCGGACTCTGCTTGAACACTTTCAGTGATGGGGAGCTCATTAGCAATCCATTCCATTGTTGTCAACTTGGACCTTGGGAATATTTTATTCATGTTGAGCCAATATCCACCCTTTGTCACCCATTCCACTTGCCCTAACTCTGTCCTCCCAAGTCACCCTGAGCAAGTACAGCTCTGCTTACCATGAAAACCTTCATGTATTTGAACCCAACAATCACCTACCCCCAGTTCTTCTCCTCTTTCTATCCCTTCCTAGGGCCTTTAGCCATCACCATGTGATGTAATTTCACCATTTGTATCCCTCCATTCTGGGCCAAATATATTTCTCACTCCCCCATGTGGTGCCTAGAAGTGCACCTGACCCTGTGGGTGGGGTCTGACCAGCACATAGATGAGGTGCGCCTCCTGTGTCTGTCAGCTGGACTTAAGGATATAGAGAAGGTCATAGCAATTAATGTGCTAACGCCTTTGCACCTCTGATGCACTTTGAGCTTATGTTCAATTTTAATTCATATGTATAGATATGCTGCTAATTAACCTCATCAGCAAATCCAGCCAGCAAACATTTAATTCCTACCATGTGCCAACCATTTGCTATTATAGTTGTTCAATCTTGGTATCTCTTCATGATTTCTATTTCAATTTTATCCTGGTTTATTGTGTCCATAACTCTGACCTATAAAGACCATTTGGGTTATTGAGATACAGATAGATGATATAGGTCTAGATATAGGTATATATATAGATATAGAGACGGGTACAGATATAGAGACAGGTATAGATATAGATATAGATATAGATATAGATATAGATACAGATATAGAAATATATATAGATATAGATCTCCAATATATCCGTGTATGCCTTCCAGATCAATTTAGTGAGTTTGACAGGCAGCCTTTCAATGTCCAATGTGTCTGAACAGCACAATCATGTTAAAGGGGCTGCACAGCTCCTAGAGACTCTGCTGGGTCCACACCCATCACTCCCCACTGCGAAAGCTTTTCCAGGCAAGCCATCATGAGGAGCACTTGAGGCTCTGTGTCGGTTTAGATTTATCGAAAAGCTTCCATGCCACCTTGTCGCATGCCTCAGAGAAACCTGGAGCCACTAAGCCCATCACATTTCCCTATGTGTGGTCTAGTGATTGCATGAGTGTCCCCTGCCCTGCACTGGGGTTTTGACATAACATTTAAGCCCCCCCCCCGCCAGTAGTTTCTAAGGCTATTGCTCAGCTGACCCTGCTGGACACTGAGGCTCCACTGCTGCACACAGAGGCACACTCAGTTCTGGTGCAAACTTCTGCTCTGCACCCTTGACTCAGAAAGGAGGCTGGGCCTCAGGTTTTGTCCCTGTGTGTATCCCCTGGGAGGGCTGCACTTGGTTTCCTTCCTGGGCTTAGCAGTGCCTCGTCTTGGCTGAAAGGCCTCAAGTCACCGGCCCATCTGTGTCCTGGGAGAGGCTACATTAGTCTAATAATAAATGATAGTTTTAACAAGAATTTCTGATGTCAGTCATAAATTGTCCTGCACTGACTTCATACTATCATTCCCTTCTGCACTATTATTCCCCCTTAATACCCATCTCTTCAAGGAGTGACTGAATATGTACACCATGTGTATTGTATGTATGACAAGGATCTTACACAGATATTACTGTTGTACATGTATTTTATAATACACTAGAGGCCTGGTGCATGAATTTGTCCCTTTGCCTGACCTGCGGGATCAGGCCAAAACCAGCTTTCCAACATCCCCTGAGGTGTCTGGGATTTCGAGAGGGTGCAGGTCAGGCCTAGGACCCCACTGGTGCACAATCAGGGCTAGGGAGGGAGGCAGGAGATTGGCCAGCCAGGGAGGGACGGTGGGAGGGCTCCAGGGCATGTCCGGCCTGTCTCGCTCAGTCCTGATAGGCCAGACCCCAACAGCAAGCTAACCTACCGGTCAAAGCATCTTCCCCCTGGTGGGCAGTGCATGTCATAGCGACTGGTCGACTGTCTGCTCCCTGGTGGTCAGTGCACATCATAGCGAGTGGTTGAGTGGCCTTAGTATATCATTAGCATATTATGCTTTGATTGGTTGAATGGACGACTGGACATTTAACATATTAGGCTTTTATTATATAGAATGGTATGTATGGTATGTATAATAAGGATCTTATCCAAGATATTATTGTTTTACTGTTGTAAATATATTTTATAACACATATTATATGTTACTGCATATGTGTTTGTGCTGTTGAGTTGGTTCCGCCTCCTGGCAACTCTGTGAATGAGGGATGTTCTCAATGTCCCATCCTCAATGCCCTGCTCAGTTCCTGAAGACTCCTACCTATAGTTTCTCTCATAGAGTCAGTCCACCTCATATCTGGTCTTCCACTTTACCTGCTGCCTTTATTTTCCCAGCATTATTGCCTTTTCCAAAGAGCCCTGTCTGCTCATGATGTTCCCAAACTTGACTAGCTTCAGTCTTGTTATTTTTGCCCCAAGCAGTGTTTCAGTCTTAATTGACCCTCAGACCCACTTGTTCATTTTCCTGGTCCAGAGTATCTGTAGGGCTGTCCTCCACGGGCTCCTTTCAGGTGAATCACTTTTTTCTTCACAGTATAATTTGTACAGGTGTCCCCCCAAAATGTATACATGTTAACAGCTGGTAGCTCAATTGATGCTTTTTTCTCTTCATATTTAACCCATTGGAATTAATAATGGCAGTCAAAGAATATATACATTTTTTGGGACACCCTGTATATATACTATACTGTACTATACTATACTATACTTTATGTACTGTAATATATACCTATTAAAGTTGAAATTTTCATCTCACTTCAAAATATAGTAACGTGATGGCTGAGACCTCGGCTGTGTCCTTGGCCTGGTGGAAGAGTGTGCGACTAGACTTTGGGAGTCCATTTAATCTGCTGTGTGGCTTTGGAGAATTGCTTCCTCTCTCTGGGCTTCAGATTTCTTGCTTATATAATAAATGGCTGGGACTGGATGACCACAAACATCCTTCCCAACTCTTCCCAATGTACCTGGCTGATCCCTCTGAATACAGATCCATTATTCCTGTGATGGGTGACTTCATGGACATTGTAGTGCTGCTTTACCTCTAGTACTCCTAATAATAGACACTCATTGATTGTGCATTTGTGACTTGGGATTCATCAATTTCCTTAATTCTTATAACAAACCTATGACTTAGACATGCTATTCTCATTTATGCATGAGAAAGACTGAGGTCTGGCATGCGCAAGTCACTTGTTAAAATGAACACACGTTATGTGGCAGCTGGTAAACCAGGCCTGCCTGAACGCATTCTGTTCTCCTGCCAGGGGCTACTGCATGGAGATTCTACCTGAGTGGACATAGAGAATCTAGAACCGTGCCGTCCAGTGTCCAGTGTAGGAGCCACCACCACACGTGGCCACAGAGCACTTGACATGCGGCCAGTCCCAGTTCAATGTGCTGTAAGTGTGAAATGGGCACTGCATTTTGTGTAAGTGCAAAATAGCTCATAAATAATGTTTGTGTCGATTATATGTTGAAATGATATTTAGTTAAAGCAAATATATTATGAACATTAATTTCACCTGTTTCTCTTTGATGTGGCTACTAGATAGTAAAAACAGCTGGTATGGCTCATATAGTATTGTATTGGTTTTGGACAGAACTGACTCAGGGCTTGCATCTATTATTTGAATGGGTCTTTGTACCTCTCCCCACCCATCCACTTCCTATGTTTGCAAGCATGCTGCTACAAATGGGGAGCTGCCACTGTTAGGGTTGGAATCCACCACAAACTCACTTCTGAGCTGCTGCCCTGGGGTATTGGCCTGCGTGAGCTGAAGAGTGAGACAGGGGGTTGGCCCTCACAACATGAAAAGGGGCTCCCTGGAGCCAGGAATGGAGAGAGAAGCTGGGGCTCCCAGGAGAGCACTGGTTTAGGAAGAAAGGCCTATGCAGGGAGCAGGTGCTCCTGTGGACAAGGCTCCTGAATTCAGCTCACCTGGCTCTCTTAAAGCCTTGGGTAGCCCTGGTGAAGGGGAGTTAGCTTCTCCCCTTGCAGGTGAAGAGGTGGCATAATTACCAGCAAGACCATCACTTACTTCCAGTTCATAAACAGGGGCCCAGTGAGTTCTGCTCCATTAAAGACTGCCCGGCTTACAGGTGGCAGCAGGGGGCTCACAGTCAGTGAGTGTTGCCTCTGAAGTCTCAACAATGTGCAGCACGTCCTGCAGCCTCTCAACCACGCAACAGCACCAGCTTCCCCAGCTTCCGCTCTTACTTTGAGTCAATTCTCTACTGTTGTTGCTTTAGTGCCATTAAGGATAGGCTGCCCTGCCCAACCCACTTCTTTCTGTGTTGAAATAAATAAGGTTGGTCTCAAAGCTGCACCTGGCCAGTCAATTGGGAGGTGCTCCTTTCACAGGCCCCAGCCTCTCCCATCAGCACTGGCTCCTCCCACCTGCCCCAACCCATCAGCACTGGCCTCTCCCACCAGCACTGGCTCCTCCCACCTGCCCCAACCCATCATCATTGCCCTCTCCCATCAGCACTGGCCTCTCCCACCAGCACTGGCTCCTCCCATCTGCCCCAACCCATCATCATTGCCCTCTCCCACCAGCACTGGCTCCTCCCACCTGCCCCAACCTATCATCATTGCCCTCTCCCATCAGCACTGGCCTCTCCCACCAGCACTGGCTCCTCCCATCTGCCCCAACCCATCATCATTGCCCTCTCCCACCAGCACTGGCTCCTCCCACCTGCCCCAACCCATCATCATTGCCCTCTCCCACTAGCACTGGCTCCTCCCACCTGCCCCAACCCATCATCATTGCCCTCTCCCACCAGCACTGGCTCCTCCCACCTGCCCCAAACCATCATCATTGCCCTCTCCCACCAGCACTGGCTCCTCCCATCTGCCCCAACCCATCAGCACTGGCCTCTCCCACCAGCACTGGCTCCTCCCACCTGCCCCAACCCATCATCATTGCCCTCTCCCATCAGCACTGGCCTCTCCCACCAGCACTGGCTCCTCCCATCTGCCCCAACCCATCATCATTGCCCTCTCCCACCAGCACTGGCTCCTCCCACCTGCCCCAACCCATCATCATTGCCCTCTCCCATCAGCACTGGCCTCTCCCATCAGCACTGGCCTCTCCCACTAGCACTGGCTCCTCCCATCTGACCCAACCCATCATCATTGCCCTCTCCCATCAGCACTGGCCTCTCCCACCAGCACTGGCTCCTCCCATCTGCCCCAACCCATCATCATTGCCCTCTCCCACCAGCACTGGCTCCTCCCATCTGCCCCAACCCATCATCATTGCCCTCTCCCATCAGCACTGGCCTCTCCCACTAGCACTGGCTCCTCCCATCTGCCCCAACCCATCATCATTGCCCTCTCCCACCAGCACTGGCTCCTCCCATCTGCCCCAACCCATCATCATTGCCCTCTCCCATCAGCACTGGCCTCTCCCACTAGCACTGGCTCCTCCCATCTGCCCCAACCCATCATCATTGCCCTCTCCCATCAGCACTGGCCTCTCCCACCAGCACTGGCTCCTCGCATCTGCCCCAACCCATCATCATTGCCCTCTCCCATCAGCACTGGCCTCTCCCATCAGCACTGGCCTCTCCCACCAGCACTGGCTCCTCCCATCTGCCCCAACCCATCAACATTGCCCTCTCCCATCAGCACTGGCCTCTCCCACCAGCACAAGCTCCCACAGCTCTCTTTGCTCCTGGTGACTATAGGGATCTTCAGGACCTCTGACCTCTCTTTTTGGTCACTGCTTGCTGGGGGTTATGACTTGTAACAGGACTTGGAAACCTTTTTTCTTTTGCTACCCCAAACCACCCCCTCTAAAGGAAGTAGGGGTTTAGCTGATGCTTAAAGGTTTGGCAGTTGAGGGGAATTGGGTGAAATGCCAGTAGCATGTGTTAAACAAATAAAACTGAATGTAAGCCAGCCTTGTCTTTCAAACTGTGTGGCCATCCTATGCGAATAGGAAGTTCTCACTGAACACATTTCTCCTGAGTGAATCACATGGCTCTCCCCTCCTGTCCCCTCCCCTCCTCTAAAATGCATCCCTCTTATCACTGGCCTCGCCCACACCCACACCCGCGCTCCCGTTGATTTCTTAAACTATGTCTTCTGTCTATGTCTTCTATGGATTTTCCCCAAATAACATCTTGGGAGCCTCCTCTTCCACATTGCAGTGGCGGACCAAGGTATTTTGCTAAACAAAACCCATCTAATCTGTAGCTAAATTATTCCACTAATTCAGGTTCAGAGGTCAATTAGTGTATTTGGGGGTTTGTTTTGCTTGTTTTCACTCTGCTGCACACTCACAGACACAAAGCAAGGTTTTCCTCACTCTTAAGGTCCAGAGTGAGAATAGCATTCAGCGTGTCCCGTCGTACATCCCACGATGCTGCTGGCTGTTACTGGGCCCAGATCCTTGTACATTTCACTTTGGATCAGGATTTTGGGTCTGGCTCCATTTTTTTTTGGCTCCATTTTTTAAGCAAGACAACTGTGTGTTGTAATTAGAGTGACATGCCCCTGATGACTTCCAGATTTCCTCTTAAAAGGACTTTTTTCAATTATAACTTGAGTTTATCATTTCATCATCAAATAACTTAGTAGAAAATACTACATTTGGGTCCCATCATGGATAATTACCCTAAAGAAAAGGTTCCATTCCAGGAAAGACTGAGGTTGAGAAATCTTGGTGAATTTAAGGCTGGGGAAGCCAACTGCCTTGGCAGACTGAGCTGCATGCGGTCACCCTGAGACAGCTGGCCAGGAGGGACTAGGCACTGTCTCCCTCCACTTCCCTTTCTTTGCCCCTGGGTCAGGTGCCCTGCATCAGAGAAGTGCTTCCGCTTCCTATCCCTTCCCGCCTGTGGCCTCACTGCACACTGAGTGGGAGCTATGGAGGAAAGGGTCCTCAGGCCATTAGGAGCTATAGAGAATGTTGCCTTCCTCCTGCAGGTGTGAAGGGAGCAAACCCGTGGAGCCCTCTCCTCCACCCTTTCCCATATTGTATTTGTGTCTTATATTCTCCTCTGCCCCAGAGAATGTTGCCCATTCTCTGTATTTTACTCTGTATTTACTGTATTTTACTTCATGTCCTGTTTTAGTTCCTGGAGACATTGGCCACGTGCATTGTACATCCAGCTGCAGCACGTGTGGCCATGTGGCAGGGGGCAAATGGACCTGTGTATTATCTACCTGATCTGTCTTCATCACCATCACCTTCAGATATGCACAGTGCTCTAAGGTTACCATGCATTTTCATACCCATTCTTCTTATTTGATAGCCACATACCTGGTTAGAAAGGGAAAGCTGAAGTGATTTTACCCCCTGTGGTAGTGGGAAAGTTAATGTGGAGGCAGACAAGGTGCTTCTCTCAAACAGGAAAGTGGTAGGTTTTTAGCATCTGGTCTAGACTATTTCATTTCTACTAAAATGCATCAGAAAACAGAACGTATTTGCCTATTAGTCTATTAAATACTGGGGCATCATTATTCAAGTGCAAATAAATTATATAAACATAAAAGGGAAAGTTGTTATCTAGACTTTTGATGACACCAAAGCAGCTTCAAACAGCTCCTGAGATATGTAAGGGCTGGCAAATGAAGTGAACTGGTGGTGGGAATCATAGGAAAAGCCAATTATGCGAGCTGATAAAAGGCATCTATGGAAAGCTCACAGTAGATCATACCTAGTGGTAAAATACTGGCTCCCTAAGATCAGGAGCAAGACAAGGATATCTGCACTTGCACTTCTGCTGAACATTCTAGCAGGGTGGCAATCAGGCAAGAAAAGGAAATAAAAGAGATCCAGATGAGAGGAAAGAATTAAAACTATTGCCGAAACCGGTTTGGCTCAGTGGATAGAGCGTCGGCCTGCGGACTGAAAGGTCCCAGGTTCGATTCCGGTCAAGGGCATGTACCTGAATTGCGGGCACATCCCCAGTGGGAGATGTGCAGGAGGCAGCTGATCGATGTTTCTCTCTAACTCTCTATTTCTCTCCCTTCCTCTCTGTAAAAAATCAATAAAATATATTTTTAAAAAAAGAATTAAAACTATTTCTATTTATATATGCTATGATCTTCTATAGAGAAAGTCCTAATGAATCCACTAAAAAATCTTAACACTATTAGAAATTTCAGCAAAGTTTCGGAATACAAGGTCAATATACAAAAGTCAATTGTATCTTTATATACTAGCAATGAACAATCTGAAATGAAATTAAACAATTTCATTTATAATAGCATCAAAACAGCAACATATTTAAGAATGAATTTAACAAAAGAAATGCAAGACTTGTTCTTTGGTAACTATAAGACATCATTGAAACAAATTCAAGAAAATATAAATAACTGGGAAGACCTCCCATATCCATGGATTATAAGACTGTTAAGAAGGCAAAACTTCCCATAATGTACATGTAATGCAATTCCTATCAAAACCGCAACCTTCTCTTTTGAAGAAGTGAACAAGCTGGTCTCCAGATTTATATGAAATTGCTAGTGGCTCTAAATAGTAAAAAACATCTTGAAAATGGAAAACAAAAGTTGGAGAACTCACACATCCCCAATTTAAAACTTATTACAAAGCTACAGTAATCAAGAGAGGGTGGGACTGGCATAGGGATGAACAAAGAGATCAAGGACTGGAATTGAGAGTCCATACCTAGACCGTCACATTCATGGTCAATTGAGTTCAAACCATTTAGTGGAGGAAATCATAATCTTCTCTTTGTTTTTTTTTTTAATTGCTAAAAGTATTACAAAGGGTATTACATATGTGCCCTTCCCCCGCCCCCGCCTTTGACAATCCCCTGGCCTCCCTTACCCCCCAGTGTCTTATGTCCATTAGTTATGCTTATATGCATGCCATACACCATGACCAAGTAGGATTTATCCCAGGGATGCAAGGATGGTACAACATCCGTAAATCAATAAACGTGATACATCACATAAACAAATTGAAAGAAAAAAACCACATGGTCATATCAATTGATGCAAAAAAAGCATTTGACAAAATCCAACACCCATTTTTGATAAAAACTCTCAGAAAGGTGGGAATAGAAGGATCATACCTCAACATAATAAAAGCCATATATGACAGACCCACAGCCAACATCATACTCAATGGACAAAAACTAACACCATTTCCCCTAAGAACAGGAACAAGACAGGGATGCCCACTCTCACCACTCCTGTTCAACATAGTCCTGGAAGTATTAGCCATTGCAATTAGACAAGAAGAAGAAATAAAAGGCATCCAAATTGAAAAGAGGAAGTAAAACTGTCCTTATTTGCAGACGACATGATATTATACATACAAAACCCTAGAGACTCCATCAAAAAACTACTAGACTTAATACATGAATTTGGCAATGTAGCAGGATACAAAATTAACCCCAAGAAATCTTCTCTTTGTTGAGTTGATTATGAAACAACTGAGTATCCACATGCAATAGAGAAAGAAAGAAAGAAAGAAAGAAAGAAAGAAAGAAAGAAAGAAAGAAAGAAAGAAAGAAAGAGGGAGGGAGGGAGGGAGGGAGGGAGGGAGGGAGGGAGGGAGGAAGGAAGGAAGGAAGGAAGGAAGGAAGGAAGGAAGAAAGAAAGAAAGAAAGAAAGAAAGAAAGAAAGAAAGAAAGAAAGAAAGCTGGACCCCTACCAGACATCATATGGAAAAATTAACTCAAAACAGATCACAAACAAATATAAGAGCTAAAATTATAAAAATTTTAGAAGAGGACATGGGGCAAATCTTAATAACCTTTAACTTGTCAATGAATTCATAGATATGACACAAAAAGCACATGCATGAAAAGAAAAAAATTAATAAATCAGACTTCATCAAAATAAAAATAAAAACCTTGTGCATCAAAGGACACTATCAAGAAAATAAAAAATTCAGCCAATATGGGAGAAAATATCTGCAAATCATATATCAGATAAGGGTCTAGTATTCAGACAAGTAATTTTAAAATGGGCAAAGGATTTAAATAGACATTTCTCCAAAGAAGATATGCAAATGGCCAATGAGCACATGAAAGGATGCTCAACATCATTTGGAAAACCCAAATCAAACCACCTCACACTCACTAGGATGACTGTAATAAAAAAGACAGACAATAACAAGTGTTGGCAAAGAATTGGAGAAGTTGGAGCCTTTATACATTGTTGATAGTAATATAAGATGGTGCAGCCACTTGAGAAAACAGTTGGGCAATTTCTGAAAGGTTAAAAGTAAGGTTACCATATAACCCAGCAATACCACTCCAGGATATATGCCCAAGAGAATTTAAAGTATTTTCCACACGAAATTTTGTACTCAAATGTTTATAGCAGCATTATTCATGATAGCGAGAAAGTGAAAACTGTTAGGATGAACCACCCTTAATCTCTCCTGTGTGGACATGCTTTCTAAAATATGTTTTTATAAGCCTTTCCCCATAGTTTGGAGCAGAGGGCCAGCGCCTGCAGAAGCAAAATAAGATGAGTCCCCCTTTGCCTGACCAACCTGTGCACTCTCCTCTCTTGCCTTCCTTGACCGATTCCTGCCTTCCTCTCTGCCTGACCGACTCATGCACCACATCCAAACCCTATATTGCATACTTTTTACCCTATATGAGAGAACCTAAACACCCTCTTGGTGCTGACACTGACACACTGGTCTCAATCTGCTGTGAGAATACGTAATAAAATTTCTTAAACTCTCAACACCTCTTGGCCTGGCTCCCGCTGGCGCGGACCTAATAAAAACAACCTAATGTCCATCACCTGATCAATGGATAAATACAAGTGGTATGTCAACACAATGGAATATTACTTGCCACTAAAAAGGAACACAGTATTGATAATGCTGCATGATGGATAAACTTTGAGGACATGCTAAGTGAAATAAGCCAGACACAAAAGCCCTCATACTTATTTACTGAAATGTCTAGAATAGGGAAATTCAGAGAGGCAGAAAATCAGTTACTGTGGCCAGGGTGGAGGTGGTTGAGGGTTATGATGAGGGTGATTATTAATAGGTATGGATTTTCTTTTGAGGGTGATAGGATACTCTGAAATTAGATAGTGGTAATACTTGTACGACCTCATTAATACACTATACATCACTTAACTGTACACTTTAAGAAGGTGAATTTTATGATATGAAAATTACATGTCAATAAAGCTGTTATTAAAAATAAGTTTATTATTTGTTAATGTCACAAAACTTCACAGTGTATTAAGGCTGAGCTTTTTGTCCACTTAAGAAGATTTGATCTTCATTGCCTAGAAAAGAAATCACTTTTAACCTGATGACTGGATAGCAGGTGTATGTCCTGTGAGCAGGGTGCTCATTTGTGAAAGGTGGGCTGAGACTATAGCGCCAAAGGAGTGCAGGTGCTACGATCATCACGGTCATGTGGTTATTCTTGGGTGGAGCTTTGGAGTGATAGCACAGCTTCCTTCTGTTACTATGGGGTGGTCCTAAGCCCCAACAGGTTGCCTGGATGCAAAATAAAGTGTATTTTCCAGAGGAGTCTCCTTGGTCAGTTAGAAAGCCCTTCCTCTCCCTCCTTCCTCAGCTCCTGGAAAGGTTATTATCTAGGGTCAGAGGTTACACTTCGCCATGAGTGGGTATGGCCTGTCTTCCCAGCAGCCCAGCTCCCTAAGCCTCATCTGACAGGTACACGGGTGGCCTCCTGAGCAGATCAGGCAGGGCCAGAGCCAAAGACAGGAGATGCAGTGCTGCACACCCACCTTCCAGCACAGCCTGGTGTGTATGTGTGTGTGTGTGTGTGTGTGTGTGTGTGTGTTGAGACCTCAGCTTGCCTCTGCTATGGCTCCAACTGAAAATTAATAATATTTTTAAAAAAGAATGTCGTATAGTTGAACTCACATAGTATGTAGTCTTGTCATATTGGCTTTTTCACTTAGTAATGTGCATTTAGTTCTCTTCATGTCTTTTTGTGACTTGATAGCTCTTTTATTTTTAATACTGAGTAATTTTCATTGTCTGGATGTACTACAGTTTATCCATCCACCTACTGAAGGCCATCTTGGTTGTTTCAAAGTTTGGGCAATTATAAGTAGAACAGTTACTTTTTTAATAAGAAGCTTATTGTCAATAATGTCCTTCTCATTTCCCAACAACTCTTCATAGAGCAAGATGTAGAGGCAGCAGTAGACCCAGGGACATAGGTCCTGACTGTCACCTTCCAAGTGGACCATGGTGGAAAAAATAGGGAGAAAATCAGCTATAGACAACTAATCTGTCCAGCTTTCTTTCTCTCTGTTTTTCTTACAATCCTAGGAATTCCCAATTGCCAAGATGACCAATGCTGTTCCTATTATAAGCAGAAAAATACTTTTTGGTAGACTCTAATCAATGTGTGCCTGGGACAGTTGACAGGAATACCACAGCCCAATTCCTCTACAAAGCTCCAAAGCCCTGAATCTACTAAAAAAGCCAGGAGTACCAGCATGAATCTCCTTGCTGTCCCCTCAGCCTTGCCCTTACCCTTTTCTTAATTCCCACCATGGTCCTGCTCCAGCTGAGGCTGGGTTTAATTTCAGCCTCCCCACTGTGACTATCCCTGCTTGGAGCTTTAGTATCCCAGGTTATGAAGCTTTCTAAGGAAGATCTGCATGCCTTGCCTGAGCTCCATGTTATGGCCCCAGGCCTGTCAGCCTCCAAGGACTGTATGCATCTATTGACTTCCTGGGGCCCTAGTGCCACTCTGACAACATTCTCTCCAGAGATGCAGCGCAGGCCTCCAGTGTGTCTGGTTTCTGCTTTCTGAGCTCAAATTTATTTTCTGAATGGAGTCCCCTCTGGTGATAAGAAATAGGAGGTAGCCATCATCCTTTAATGACCATCAACAGACAGAATTATTATGACTCAGAGAGCACTTTTGACCCAATGTTACACTTGATTCTCCAGAATTATTTTGGCTCAGGTATTATTGAACATCAAAAGTGTCAGATGACTTCCCCAGCGACACCGGGAAAGTGGGATGAAGCTAGGATCTCTGTCATCACTTTTGGCCAGACCCGTATCTTCCTGCATCATTGCTGTACAACATTAAGTGGTTTTCCTCCATGACTGACATTCCCATTTGGCTGTATCATTTCCACACCAGTCTACCTTCCTCCTTTAATTTTTCCCTCAGTCATATACAAGGTGGAGCAAATGTAGGTTTATAGTTGTTCGTAAAGAAAATAATACAATAATTAATAAATAATAATACAAGAAAGAACTCTGTGTTTCATACACGCATAATTGTAAACCTACTTTTGCCAACTCTGTATTTAATTTTCTCTGTAGTTACTCACCTGTTTCTCTTAGATCTAGTTCTAGTTTCTCCCTAGCTTTTGGAAAATATGAGACAAAATAATGGATATCAATTGATGATTGATCCAAAACCAGGTACAGCTGGAGTGGCACGTGGTAGGGTCTTCACATCTGCCGAAGCAGCCATTTCTTTTAGGATGAGATTTTTGGGGTGTCTGGCTGTCTGGGCATGTGGATCTGCATGGTAGTAAATTCAATTTCAGTTGTACTTCCAGGTAATGGTTAGCCCTTACCATCTTGGCTCTTAACTGTTCCTGAGATTTTTACAAAATCTTGGGCATTTACATCATCCCAAGAACCTCCACAGACTGCCCTGGCTTCCCCCTTCATCCGTATTTCCCCTTCACATCCTCCCATTTGTGGTATCCTGGAAGGTAACTTCACACTGGCCTCAGTTCTGGGGGATGGTGGGACATGGGTGGGAGGAGCAATAGGATTGAGAAAGGACACACAGGCTTCTGGGTCAGAATCTCTCAGGATTCAGTCCCAGCTCTCCCACCTGCCTGCCATGGCCTTGAGTGATCCAATGAGTTTACCTGCCTGTGACATTGGAATAATTTACTATTAATACTTTGGAAAATTGATGTGGGAATTAAAAAACAATATGTTGAAGGAGCCTAGAACTGTGCCCAGCACAAATTCATCATTAATGTTAATGAGATAAGATGGGGGGAAATGTTTTCTCCTTTAAATGCTCAAAATCCCAGTGAAAGAACAGTCTATGAAAGGATGCTAGACAGCTATTTGCTTTGAGAAAATGTATTGGGGGAAAATAGGACATTGTTTCCATTTTTATGAACAGCTTTTGTAAATAACTCACGCAAACCAATTTTTTCCACATCCTCTGAAGCTAAAAAGATTATATTATTAAATACTTATGGATATTTACCATATTTGATGAAATGTTCATTTTAGGGACCAACTACATGAGATCTAACTGTTTACAAAGTATTTCCCACATAATTTTAAAAGAATTTGAGGCAGTTACATGAAAGACACATTTATAATTCCAATAATGACATACTAAGGCTGGATTTTCACATGGCATTGACTTTTTAAAGCACATGGAGTTTTCTTATATAAATAGCACACAGTGCATTCAGAACCAATATATTAGTGAGTTGCAGTGTGAAAAATTACTTTCCTGCAAAACAGAAAACTGGTTCTAGTTTTCTCTGTATCTTTAAGCAGCTGTGTGACCTGAGACAAGACTTGCATCAAAATTAATGAGAGATACTGGCTTGTAGTTTTCTATTTTTTGTACTGTTTTGGTTTTCTATCTGTAATATTAGCCCCATAAAGCAGGTTGGGATGTGTTCTCTCCTTCTCCATTTTTTTGGAAGAGATTATGTAAGATTGATGTTAACTCCTTTTTAAATGTGTGGTAGAAGTCTCTAGGAAATCCATCTGAGTCTGGAGATTTCTCTTTTGGAAATTTTAAATTATTAATTCCGTTTCTTCCACAGAACTATCTAGGATGTCACTGGGTTTTGATGGATTGGTTCATTTGTCCTAGGTTATTGAATTTATAAGAATAAGTTGTTCCTATTATTTCCTTCTTATCCTTTTAATGGCTTCAGAATCCCTGGCGACATCTGTTTCATTACTGATATTGTTGATTGCTGTCTTGTCCTTTTTCTTTGCTAGAAGTTTATTAATGTTATTGTTGTTGTTTTTAAAATAGTATTTTATTTCATTGATTTTTTTCTCTATTGTTTTTCTGTTTTCAATTTAATGAATGGCTGTTTTTCATTATTTTCTTTCTTTCTTTCTTTCTTTCTTTCTTTCTTTCTTTCTTTCTTTCTTTCTTTTTGCTTGTTTTGGGTTTATCTTGATCTTATTGTTCCAGTTACTCAAGGTAGTAACTTAAATTATTGATTTGAAGTTTTTCCTCTTTTCTAAACTAAGAATTTAGGAATATCAATTTCCCTCTAACTGTATTTCACATATTTTGATGTGTTATATTTTCTTTTTGATTTAGTTTGATGTATTATTTATTTCCTTTGAGATGTTTTTCTTTGTCTCATGAGTTATTTACTAGTATGTTATTTAATTTCCAAGTTGTTGGAGATTTTCCTGTTGTCTTTCTGTTACAGGTTTCTAGTTTGATTCAATTATTCTAAATTTGTTGAGATTTTTTTATAATTTAGGATATGGTCTATCCTATGACTATTCTACAGATGCTTGAAAAGAATGTGTTCTATGGTTATTGAGTAAAATGCTCTCTATATGTCAGTCAAATCCTGTTTGATGATGTTGCTGTTTATTTCTTTTACATCTGCTTATTTTCTGTCTAGTGCTTCTATAAATTGCTCAGAGTGAGGTGTTAAAGTCTCCAACTGTAATTGTGGGTTTTTTTATTTCTCCTTTTAGCTCTGTCCAGTTTTGTTTCATATATTTCGAGGCTTTGTTGTTTGGTGCATGTACATTTAAGATCAGTGTATCATAAACGTTTTATCATTATGTAATGTTATCCTTTTATCTCTATTCTTTTTTGTCCTGAAGTCTACTTTATCAGAAATAAATAGAGCCACTTCTGCTTACATTTTAAATTAATTTTATCATGGTATATATTTTTCTGTCCTTTTCCTTTCAACATACCTAGGTCATTGCATTTGGTGTTTGTATGTCGTATTTGCATATGTCTTACACACAGCATATTTTTTAGCATATTGTTAAATCCACTCAGTCAATTTTTGTCTTTTGCTTAGTATTTAATTCATTTACATTTAAGGCAATTATTGATATGACAGGACTTAAGTCTGCAATTTTTTCTGTTGTTTTCTTCTATTTCTTGTTCCTTTTTTTCTCTCTTCTTGCCTCATTTTGTGTTACTTGAACAATAGTTTAGGATCCCATGTTGATTTATTTGTAGTTACTTTCTTCTTTTTTTAATTAAGAAAAGTTGTTAAATGTCATGAGCTTTTTCTGTGTGAAAAGCTCAATTTAGATACCACATGTGACTAGGGCAAAAGCCACAGCACCTAGCACCCAGGTTTCTGTGGGATGGAGCAACCATAACTGATGCAGGCTCTTTCTACCCTTCATCAGGAGGACATTTAATAGAGCTCACAGATGTGAACAACGGGAATCACCTGGACCATCCCCTGGACTGAGAAAGGATTGCTCACATTTATCATAGGATGGCGATACCTGAGAGGGAAGATAGATCTTTCCACAGTTTGCAGGATGGGTGCTCCAAATCCAGCTCGATAAAACTGTATTGGCTTCAGTCTGTACCCATCCGAGTGAAGACTATTCCAGAAATGCTAATTCTGTCCTTTCTTAGCCAGAAATACGTCTCACTTTAACCTTTTTCCTAGCGGTGCTTTGGATGTAGATGTTCTTCTTTAGAAGGAGAAGAAGCATGGAGACAACTTCCACCATCCAACATGCCCCACAGGGGGTGAGACTGCATGGCCATGTGTCCTGTAGCAAGCATTTTTCCCAAGATGCTCAGAGCTTTTACAAACTCAAACTAATGAGCCCTTGAATTAAACATCAAGGACATTTTATCTGTCCTGTATAAGTGAGAAGATTAGAGAATAATGGATTCTTGCTCAAAGTCACATGCAAATCTAGTTGTTGAATTAGCAGTTAAACTCCCCCTTGGGAAACATGAGATAATTGGCTATACAGGCTAATGTCTGCAATGCTAATTATTTCTTATGCTTAATTTAAAACAAAACTTGGACTTCTGCCTTTACAGAATGAAGTGTGTGTTCTGTTCAGTGAGACCTGGCTCAGCCATGGTTTATTAAGCATGATATATAACGATGTGTGTGATGTATAAGGATAATAGTGCACCTCACCTCAAGGCCTTTGGGCCTTTTACTGAGGGTTTTTATTGGATTAATCCTTCATTGCTTCCTTCATCCATCAAATAATCCTTGTCTAAGGCCACCAGAGCCCAGCAGTGTCCTGCGTCAGGAGCTGCCAGGTTGGTGAGAAAGGCAGCCAGGTGAACAATTAGAGACTCAGGAATATGTGCTATCAAAAAGGGAGCTAGGAAAATGCAGGAGATAGAAAGGGGGGCTAAAGCAAACTCTTCAGAAGTGGCTGTGCTTTATTTAGAAACCTGGCAGGCAGCCAACGGGCAAAAGCTATTCTAAGCAGAGAGCGTTCCAGATTTGAAAGGACAGCAAGAGCTAATGTGTATTCATGAAAGACACGTTTGGCTGGAGACCAGGAGGGCAAGCGTAGATTTATGGGGACCTCGGCCACGTAGAGAAGCAGAGGCCAGATTAGAAGAGGCCCCGACGTCCACCACCTCCAAAGCAGTGCACTGTGGTGGAAAGAGCACCGACATTTAGATCACATCGAACTTTGATACCAACTCTGCTTTGTTTAAGGGATTTTTGCTTTTCCTCCTCCCAGCCATCCAAATAGTTGTCCAAGGTGTCTAAGGCACTAGGTGTCTAAAGAATGGATTTACAAAACCATAAATATACCACTGTAGTGTCATCGAATAGTTTGTATATGTGCCTGGATATAAAATCAGCTATTGGGGTTGAAGGTACTTTGTTCTGGTTATAGGATCTGGTGAAGCTTAAGACATTAGTTGGGAACCAAGCTGTTCAGAAAAATTGTTTGCCAACATTTGCTTCCAAGGTACCTGGAGCAGCGGCCCTCAGCAGTCCAACTTTCCACTGCTCCCTTACAAACACCTAGGGAGCGAGCTCCCCAGGGTCCCAGCTCAGTGCGAGGAATGCTGACATACAGATCTCAGACTGGTTAATTGTGTCCACAAATAGTACTTTCATTCACACACTCTTCCTAAATTTGACTCTGAGAGAGAAGTTCCTGGGATCAATATCAGTCAAAACTGATGCCCTTTCTCTTCTTCCTCTTTTTTTTCATTCTTTCTTATTTCCTTAAGAGATGGTGATTTATTGAGTACAGTAGCCAAAACTGGAAAACCATGTCTATGAAACCAGAGCCAATGGACTCACCACTTAGTTTAGAAAGCTGTCTACACCCAGGCTGGGTGATGCCTGCGTTGACAGTGCTGGGATGAACGAGAAAAATGTTATAGAGATTTAAAATGTGTGACCAAGTGACTTCATTTTTGATGCTCCACCCTCAGAGGCTCCTACTTGGAAACTAGATTTTCTAGATCTGCATTCAGCAACTGCCAAGAGAGGTCATCGCTTCTCAGCTTTATTTAAGGACAGCTAATCGATATACACACATTACTTTGTATATACCTCACAACTAAAAATATACATATCACACAGATTCACACCACAGAACGTGGGCATGCAACTTCCTCCTTGCAGAGCCATTACAAGTCTCACCATTATGCACATCCCACTTGGGAAGAGGAGTGGGGCAAATCAGCATGACAGCAGTTGTAACCAGGTAGGCTCATATTCGAGGCCAGGTGCTCAGACAGCGAATCCTCTCAGTAACCCTTTGAGGCAAGCATTGGCCTTTCATTCACAAGTGAAGAAACAAAGGCTCATTGAGGCTAACTTACTGGCTCCAAATCACACATCAAGTCACTAGGTTTGTCTGATTTTCAAGTGCATTCCCTACACCCTACACCACACCGAACCGCAGACAACTGAATCAAAGGGAACTATGAAGAAGCCCAGTTCCCACAAAGAGGAATCTCATGCCCGTCATTCATAAATGCATTCGTTCTATCGCTTATGCCCATCATTCATACATTATTCATTCACTCAGCAAGCTGATGTATACAGGACCCACTACATGCCACGCACTGCTCATTCTGAGAACCCCATTAGAGCCTGAAACAACATACCTGAAGCAGCTCCAGCTCCAACTCCAGGTTTCTATTTCCTCTGCATCGCACATGCCCTGAAGCAGAGATAATCCCAAAAGTCAGGCAATCAATAAAACAAGAGATTAGAAGTATCTGTAATGTCTCCCCATGCCCCCCACCCTAGGTCTGTGTATTAGTTTCCTAGAGCTAGTGTAACAAATTGCCAGATATTGAGTAGCTTAAAATAATAAAAATGTATTCTCTCATGGTTCAGGAGGCCAGATGTCAGAAATCAAGGTGTCACCAGAGCCATACTCCCTCCAAAGCATCTAGGGAGAGAACTTTCATTTCCTTTTCCAGTATCTGATGGTCACCATGAATCCTTGGCATTCTTTGGCCTGTGACAGTATAATTTCTGCCTCTGCCTTCACAATGTTTTTTTAATATATGTGTCCACTCCTCTTCTTATAAGGACACTAGTCATATTGGATTTAGGACCCATCCCAATTCAGTATAACTTCATCTTAATTGATTACATCTTTGAATATCCCATTTTCAAATAAGGTCACAAACTGAGTTTCCAGGTAAACATGAAGTTTGGAGGGACACTATATTAAGAAACAAATCAGGGATATATAGTTTGGCTTCCCATTTACTCCCTTGCTGCGAACACAACTATCAACTAGTTTCTCAATTCATGCCTTAGTATCTACTTTTCTCACACCTGTTAGCCCAATAAAATCTTGGTTGGAAATCCTTGGAATCACTCTCTTGCTCCAGACCCCAGCACTCAGGACAATAGATCCAGTTTTCCAAGATTCTTACTCAGCTAGGAGAGGATATAAGCCAGTGGGGAAAATAAGTGGAGTCAGACTAACATGGGATCAATTTTCAGCTCTACCACCAAGTAATGAGATCTTGGGAAAGTGATTTATGTTTCATAAACCCCAGTTTCCTCATCTGTACACTAAGGAATATATAACTCTCAGGGTTATTGAGAGGAGTCAATTAGGGAAGATTTAATGCTTTTAGATGGTAGCTGTTAATAGTAGTAGTAAAGTGAAAGACATACAAGACCTTCATGGAGGTTACAGTAAGCTCTATGAGTTCACCAGAAGAATATGACTTGGTTGAAAGACAATAGGAATTCCCTCCCTTGATTGCTCCAGAAAGTGGTAGAGTCTTCTACCACTGTACCTGAGAGACCCATTGCCCTATTTTACCTGCACTGAGAGATTGAACAAGAGAGACCTAAATAGCTCAGAATGCACAACGTCTTTCTCCTTGTCTACTTCTCTGGCACTTCATGGATTTCCTCTAGATTTTACTTCCAATTATCCATGAACTCCTCTCTCATTACCTGTTGCTCTTCCTGTTGGAAGAGTAAAATTAAATGACTAGATTAAATAATTCTGAAAATAAAGAAGAAATGGAAGCAATTCATTAAGCAGGTAAAATTTGTATTATAAAGCTATAATAATCAAAACAGTATGGTTTTATGAATGGAATTGTGTCCACCCCATATTCATATGTTGAAGCCCCTTGGGAGGGAGACAGACGCAGAGCTCATGACTGGCGAGTGCTGCTGCAGCAGCACAAGCCTCTCCGGATCGGGACTGATGGGGCGCGAGCCTGCAGAAGGCACAGTGGGGCCAGGATGAGTGGGATTGGCAGGTAGGAGCTGCAGGCAGCCCTGCAGGCCACCCAGAGGGACCCCACCCATGCACAAATTCATGCACTGGGCCTTTAGTAACAACAATTAAAAAATACAGTTAGAAAATTAGATATAAAAATATGCCATTTTGAATAGTGTCAATACATACCACAGATCTAGTAATAAATCTAATAGATGTGCAACAGCTCTACACAGAAATCTCTAAAACATTGAGATAAATTCATATCATACCTAATAAATTAAGAGATTTACCATGTTCATGGATAAGAATACTCACTAATACAAAAATTTTAATTCTCTTTTAAATTGACCTACAGACTTAAGGCAATCTCTAAAAAAATTTATATGAAAAAAATTTAAAAACCAAGAATAGCCAATATAATTTTAGCAGAAGGACATAGTTGGTGACATTACTCTGCTAAGTATCCAGCCTTATAAATCTTCAATAATTAAGAGTTTGTGACAGCCCAGCCAGTATAGCTCAGTGGTTGAGCATCAACACCAAAACCAAGAGGTCACTGGTTCTATTCCTGGTCAGGGATAGATCCCCATAGAAGGCATGTAGAAGGTAGCAAATCCCTGGTTTTTTATTTTTTACCATCGATGTTTTTATCTCTCTACCCCTCTCTCTTCCTCTCTCTCTAAAAATCAATAAAAACATATTGAAAAAAAAGTTTGTGACATTAGGAAACGATACACAAATCGATAAATGAAAAAACAGAGAGCTCAGAAATATACTCAGTGTAATGTGGGTAAATAATTTATGATAAAGTGCAATTATAGAGCACTTTGTTAAAAATATCTTTTTATTAATTTTAGAGAGAGAGGAAGGGATTGGGAGAGAGAAAGAAATATCAATGTGAAAGAGAAACATTGATTGCTTGCCTCTGCACACACACCAACCAGGGACTGGATCCATAACCTGGGCATGTGTCCTGACCGGGAATTGAACTGGCAACCTTTCAGCATGGGAGAATGCTCCACCAGCTGAGCCACACCAGGCAGGACAATAAGGCTATTTCTTGCTGTATATATTAGAACTCTTTGGGGGAAGAAATGAAACTTGAGCCATATTTCACAGCACAGATACACAAACAAAAATACTTTCAGGTGAATTATGACTATGAATGTAAAAAAAATGAAGTTTTGGGAAGATAATAAAGGAGAATATCACATGATTTGGTAGATACAAATATTTCTTAAATGGGAGCTAAAAAGAACCAATCACAAAATAAAATTTAAGAATGCCTGCACATTAAAATATATAATTCAGAAAAGGAAAGTCATGAAGTAGTAGAAAATAGTTGCAACACACAAAGCTCAACAAAATGGCTTGTATCAAGAACATATGAATGCAGATTGGTGCAATCACTGTGGAAAGAAGCATGGTGTTACCTCAAAAAATTAAAAATGGAACTGCCTCACTTCTGGGAATTTATACGAAGAATCCTGAAACACTAATTTGAAAGAATATAGGTACCCTAGTCAGAGATATTACTGTCTATGTTTTCCTTTAGAATTTTTATGGTTTTGGATTTTACATTTAAGTCATTCATCCATTTTGAGTTTGTTTTTGGAATATAATAAAAGAAAATGGTCTGGTTTCCTTTTTTTGAATGTGTCTGTACCGTTTTCCCAACATCATTTATTAGAGAGACTACCCCATTCTTGCCTCCTTGTCATAGATTAATTGAACATATAGGTGTGGGTTTACTTCTGGGCTTTCTAATCTGTTCCAACGATCTATGTGTCTGGTTTTATACCAGTAGCATTCCTTTCTTATTTGTATATCCTTGTAGTATAGCTTGATATCGGGTACCATGCTACCTCCAACTTTTCTTTCTCAAGATTGCTGTGGCTATTGGGCTCTTTTGTGTTTCCATATAAATTTTAAGATTATTTGTTCTTCCAGTGAAAAATGCCATTGGTATTTAATAGGGATTGCATTTAATCTATCGATTGCTTTGGGTAGCATGAACATTTTAATAATGTTAATTTTTTTCTATCTATCCATAAGCACAGCATGTGTTTCTATTTAATTACATCTCTTTCAATGTCTTTCTTTTTTTCTTTTTTTTAAATATATTTTATTGATTTTTTACAGAGAGGAAGGGAGAGAGATAGAGAGTTAGAAACATCGATGAGAGAGAAACATCGATCAGCTGCCTCCTGCACATCTCCCACTGGTGATGTGCCCGCAACCCAGGTACATGCCCTTGACCGGAATCGAAACCGGGACCTTTCAGTCCGCAGGCCGACGCTCTATCCACTGAGCCAAACCGGTTTTGGCTCAATGTCTTTCTTAAATCTTTTTTTTTTATTTAAAAGTTTTTATTGAATCTATTGGGGTGACATCCTATATCATAAAAGGCTAATATGCAAATCAACCGAACGGTGGAATGACTGGTCGCTATGACGCACACTAACAACTAGGGGGCAGAAGCTCAATGAAGGAGCTACCCCCTGGTGATCAGTGTACTCCCACAGGGGAAGCGCCACTCAGCCAGAAGCCAGGCTCACGGCTGGCGAGCACAGTGGCAGTGGCAGAAGCTTCTCTTGCCTCTGCGGCAGCACTAAGGACCCCTTGGGGATGTCCAACTGCTGGCCTTAGCCATGGGGAGCAGGCCTAAGCTGGCAGTCGGACATCCCCGAGGGGTCCTGGACTGAGAGGGTGCAGGCCAGGCTGAGGGGTCCCCTGGCCCCCACTGTATGAATGTCATGCACCAGGCCTCTAGTTGGTTAATAAAACTACATAGGTTCTAGGTGTACAATTCAATACTGCATCATCTGTAAATTGTATTATGTGTCACCACCACTAGTCAAGTCTCCTTCCATCACCATTTATCCCTCCTTTACCCCCATCAACCTACCCCACACTCCTTTCCCTCTGGTAATCACTATACTGTGCTGTGTCTATGAGATTTTTTGTTGGTTTTCTTGCTTAATCCCTTTACCTTTTTCACTCAACCCTCCAACCACTCTCTCCTCTGACAGCTGTCAGTCTGTTTTCAGAATCTATGAGTCTGTTTCTATTTTGTTTGTTAGTTTATTTTGTTCATTAGACCCCACAGATAAGTGGCATCATATGATATTTGTTTTTCTCTGACTGGCTTTTTTTCACTGAGCATAATGCTCCCCATGTTACCTTTCTTCAATGTCTTATAATTTTCCGAGTACAGGTCTTTTACCTCTGTGGTTACATTTATTCCTAGGTATTTTTTATGTAATTGTAAATGGGATTATGTTTTAAATTTCTCTTTCAGAATAGTTTGTTATTGGTGTGTAAATATGCAACTGATTTCTGAGTATTAATTTTGCATCCTGCTACTTTATTGAATTAAATATGAGAGAAAATATGCTAATATGATTGTTGAAATTGTGGAAATTTAGAGAATTTTTATTTTCCTCGTTACATTTATCTATATTTTCAAGATTTCCTACAGTTGAACTTGTATTAATTCTACAATCAAACACTAAAGTTGTTATTTTAAAAGAAGATAACATATTATACTTAATACCTTTTAGTGAATACTTTTGTGCCTGGCACCAATTTGTCCTGTGAAGAAGTGGAGACAGAGAAAGGGGGAAAGGGAAGCAAACAAATAAAGCCCTATGTTCTTCAGAAAAAACAGACATGTCTCCTTCTGCCCTGGACTCCGTGGGTGATCTCAAGCTGGCTGGAGGTGTGTGTGTGTGTGTGTGTGTGTGTGTGTGTAAGAGTGTGTGCATGTGCAAGCGCGATTGTGTGCCAAGGTGAGGGGGCTTCTGGTTTGCAGGATCTTGCCAGGCACTGGCTGGGAGGCAGGCCTCAGTTTCCACACCCACCTTGCCCATGCTACTGGGTGACGGAGCCATTCCCAATCCTCCCAATCCCCTCTCTCCTTCCCACACCAGGCAAATCAAGACTCAGAGACTCTCTTGCCCTGCCTTGCAGCTGTGAGGCTCTGGTAGATAACAAAGACCTGCAGCCTTTTGCTGAGCACGCCTGCCTTTCTCCCAGACCCAGCTGTCCAGTCCAGATGTGCACACAGCCACTTCCAGACCCAGTCCTGAGGTGGGTACAGTCAAAAAGCCAAAGGTCAGAGGGTGGATTTGCTTTCTTCTCGCTCAGCTATAAATGACATCCTTCTGAATAAGAAACCGGGGATAATTACTCTCAAACCCCTTAGAGGCCGCACCACCACCTGCTTGATTTCCTAGGGATGTAAGGAGGTCCCCTGAGGCTCCAATCACTTCCATGTGCTGCTGAGCAGCTCCAGGCTTTCTACACTTCGTCTTTTTCCTGTCTGTCTCTTAGAGATTCTCTCACGGAGACTAACCTTTCCCTTTTGCCATAGCCCATACTGTGGGGCAGGGCTGGGGGCATCCGTCCCATCTGTGTTCTCTCTGAACTCCCAATGTAGGCAATGCAGCATTCAGATTACACAGGCCCCACCCACTGGGGCTGGCGTCAGGTGTCCAGGCATAGAAGAGCCACCCCCCGCTTTCCTGGGCCTGGCCCTCTACCTGGAAGACCAGCACAGCCACCTGCTTCCTGAGGAGACCAGGTGGGAAGGGTAGGCTGGGCTCTGCTGGGTAGAAGTGCTCTGAGGTTTGTGGTCTTGGGCAGGGGTTAGCGGTAGTTATTCTTAGCTGGGAGATGTTCATGACTCACAGGATACAATTAGAAACTAATTCCCTGCTAACTCCCATGCCCTGAGCACAGCTGTGGAAAAAACAAGACACAGGTCAGCTTGACCAGGGAGCAGAGGGACCACAGTGGGAGGGGAAGAGGGAGGACAGGCTGGGTGAAGCCTGAGGGGCATGATGAAGGTGGCAGCATGCAGCTGCCCTGGCCTGCATGGCGAGCCCATCTGCATGGGCTCCTGGCGTGGCCCACACTGCCCTGGACCGGCTCTGTCCTGGAAGCGTGGTGTCTGTCAGCCCTTAGTTTGAGGATTTCTATTAAAATGTCAGTCTAGAGTGGAACACAAGCTTTTAGAGCTACCCTAGTGGTTGTGAGAAGCCTAAAGAGCTGGTGTGGGTATGAATTTTAGTCCACCAAGCCCATCTGCGTCCTTGGAGAGGAAATCTAATCTCCCTGTGCCTCAGTTTCCTCATTTGCAGTGGAACAAGAGAACTGGCTTATAGTCTGTTAAAATAATTTAATACATTGGAGCCTTCCCACACAGGGTCTGGCACAGAGTAAATGTTGACTATGTGATTATAACGATTCATGGAATTTAGATATCGATCCGACCAGGAAGGTCTTTAGCTACAGTTTGTGCCTTCAATTCTCATGTCCTAAAACAAGCGCAGTTGCCTGCAGGTCACAGATGGGCACCGAGCAGGTGTTCAGCATTCAGTCGGGAAACACGGAGACACCTGTGCATCGCACCTGAGCCCTGAGCCTGGATAGGCCCACCCCTTTCAGCAAGCAGCACACACATGCTCTGTGGAACTGCAGTGGATATGCCAAAGGTGCAGGCCCCGGGAGTCCGGGAGGCTAAGACAGTCAAAGATGCAAAACAAGAAAAGGGAGGTGCAAGCCAGCTCGGGCCCAGCCTGGAAGCTGAGCTTACAGCGAGGACAATTGCTGAGAGGGAAAGTTCCAGATCTGCAGGGTAGGCTGGAGGCTGGAGAAAAGGCAAGTTGATGTTGCACTGCAGTCCTGAGTGCCAGGTCGGCTGGAGGCAGAAATTCCTCTTCTTTGGGGGAGGTTAGTCATTGTTCTCTTCAGGTTTTCAACTGATTAGATGAGTCCAACCCACATTATGGAGGTTAATCTGCTCTATTTACAGTTTACTGATTTAAATGTTAATTGCATCTTAAAATATGCCTTTCACATTGACATACAGACTAAACTAGTGTTTGATCAAGAATCTGTATATCATGACTTATTTAATGTGACACTTAAAATTCACCCTCATAGACCCTCTCTCTTGGAATCCACACCAGGCTGGGAGCCACCTAAACCTCATGCGAAGGCCAGGAGGAAGCGCTGTGGTCAGTAGGCAGAGCAGAGCCTGGCCTGCCCGCCATCCAGCCCTGGTGCCAGACACTGAGTGAGAGCACCTCCAAATGGCTCTAGGCCAGCCGCCGCCCCCCCCCCCACACACTGTTAGCATCACCCCTGGCCACTCAAGTCTTTCCAGCTGTGGCCCCAGAGATCACGGAGGAAAAACAAGCCACCCCCTTCTGCCCTATTCAAACTCGTGGCCCGCAGAACCTGTGAGCACAGTGAGAGGGCAGTGATTTTATCTCACTGTACTTTGGGGTGGTTTGATAGACAGTAATACATAACTGGAATACTGACATCTTTAGGAGAAAACTTCTGATACAGCCGTCAACTGTAGCTGAGGGAGAATATTGTGTTATGGCTGAAAGCCACTGCTCCCCAGTCTTCATTAAACCAAATCATAAGACTTCGCACATCTTCCTGTCTCATCTTTGTTTTTATTCCGCAGAAATATAGCCTTCCCTGAGCATTCCATGAAGTCCTAATTCTAAAGCAGCCACTCCCCGGCTCCCCCCATTTCATCTTCTTATGTGCCACTGAACTCAGCAAACCGGGTTTATGGGATGGATCCATTTAAAGCTTAATAAATTCAATTATGTGTAGGCTATGAAATCTTTATTTTTAAACACTTAGCTGAGGCAAAAAGAAAGAAAGAAATGTCACAATGACGGGAGTTAGTGAGTGATTCTTCCATGTGCAGGGCTCTCTTGTGAATTCTTCCATCTGCAGGGCTCTCCTGTGAAGTTCAGGGTTAGCCCTGAGCGGGCCCACAGCCGCCTGTAAGGAAGGACACTGGAGCATGCACAGATAGAGGATGCTCTGGCGCCTGCATTTCTTTGGGAAGGAAAGAGTAAGGTACAGGCTGCTTGTTTCCTGTCTCCACTGCCCAGATGGTGGGAAAACCACGCCCACTTTGCTGAAGGGAAGGGAAGACAAGAATGGAAACCTGGCTCTCCACCTGTTGGCTGCAGATGGGCTCTGGGCCCCTCCAGGCCCTTCTCTGTAAACGTTTCTGGGAAAGAATGTTTGGAAACCTGTCATTTGAACCTCAGCACACCTCTAACACATGAAAACATTGATGGAATTAAGGAATGCAGTGGGCAAAGTGCTGCTGCTTTTCACATTGGGCATGAATGAGTCACCCTCCAGTTGAGAGAGGCAGGGGAGGCTGTCCCGTGGATTAGATGAAGGGGAGTCCTAGCTCTGCCTCTCCCTCGGGGGCTCTCAGCCCTGAGGGGTGGCGGACTGCACTGTGGCCCACAGCCCAGCTTGCAGCTGGCTTTTCCTGCGGACTGAGCAAGACCCACGGGAAGGGTTTCCTTGTCAAACACCCTTAGCCTCAGGAGCCCTAAACTACCCATCCTGGCAGGACGCACACACGCTTCCCTGTTTGGCAGCCACCAAAGTCATTTTATTACTTCTTTTAATGAAATATTTTCTTAATTTTTAAACAAAACACGCCTATATGTGAAGCAGATGTATTCCCAGGCCTATACACTGGTTGGCTTAGAAGTGTCTGTTTGCATCCATCATAGAAATCATACAGGACTCAGGAACCAACCAGAAAGGTGTGTCCTCCATTGCCACCTCCACCTCTCCCACGCAGGCCCTGGGGACATTTACAGGGTGCACGCTAGACTCCAGAACAGTAGTTCTCAACCTTCCTAATGCCACGACCCTTTAATACAGTTCCTCATGTTGTGGTGACCCCCAACCATAAAATTATTTTCGTTGCTACTTCATAACTGTAATTTTGCTACTGTTAGGAATCGTAATGTAAATATCTGATATGCAGGAGGTATTTTCATTGTTACAAATTGAACATAATTAAAGCATAGTGATTAATCACAAAACAATATGTAATTATATATGTGTTTTCCGATGGTATTAGGCAACCCCTGTGAAAGGGTCGTTCGACCCCCAAAGGGGTCGCGACCCACAGGTTGAGAACCGCTGCTCCAGAAGGAAAGAGCCGAGGAGAATTAGACTCAGAGCAAGAAAAGGCAGAACAAGGACCAGAATTGCCCCAGGGGTCTGGGAGTCCCCCTAGAGCCAGAAGGAATCATCCTGCCACGTTCTCTGCACTTGAGGGTCACACCTTCCATGGGGCAGCCTGTGCCCCAGTAGAGTTTTAAGCTCATTGTACAGTGCCAGCGGTGATTCAACAAATGCCATGGCCCCATTCACTTTCCAGTCTCTTCTCATAGGACCTTCAGTTTCTGCAAACCTCGGAGTCTTTTGGCCAGATGTTGATTCAGCCATAAAAATGTAGCTTAGAGATCACTCCTGCCCTCCCCCAAGAGCTGGTGGCTTTAGGGGTGCTGCTAGGATCTGGGACATCACTCAGGCACCCGGGGAGCCCCAAAGCCTGGGAACAGGGCTCTGCTGGAAGGAGAGAAGGTCACAGATCCAGACACAGCTCCTCTGGGCCTGAGTGGAGGAGGGGTTCTGTGGCCCCTTCTGGAAGCCTGGCCGTGTGGCCAATACCCCACCACCTGGACACTCCACCTGAGGGGTCTGCATTGCTGCCAGGTAAGTGCCAGCCCTGAGCTCACCCAAGGAAGAAGGTCCTGGGCTATTTGCTTGGTCCGTGGCAAGTGCAACCAGCTTCCCTGATGGGGCCTCTGAAAAGAGAAAGTGTGGTTTGGCAACAGGTGTGATAACAGGTATGAATCTACTCGGCAGATTGGTGGGAAAAGCATCCCTTTCTTTTATTGTTTTAAATTTAATTCTGGTCTCACACCTCTCCTGAACGGGGAAGAAAAGACACCCAGAGTCAGTCGGCCTCAGGGCTCAGCCTACAGAGGTCACAGGCCTGACCTCTGTCCCTTCACTGCCTGGTCCTGTAAGAATGGTGGGCCACCCTCCCTGAGCGCCTCAGCCCCAGTGCAGTCCTCTCCGCTCCTCTCCAGCCAGGGTGTTCCCTTGTCTCACATTCTCCCAGCCAAGAAGCCATGATCCAGGGAACCAAGGGCTCCACTGCTCTCAGAAACCAGCCAGGACTTCGAGCACACATGGCGAATGGAGCAAACACTTCCCTTCCTGTTTCCATATGATACTTAGCATTACTTTTCTTCAAAGCACTTATCCCTTCCTGAAATTATACTACATGTTATTTCCTCTCTGCCCTCTCTACTTAAATGTAGGCATCAGGATGCTTGCCTGGCCTTTGTTGGTTTTGTTCCCTGCTGTATCCTCAGTGCCCAGAACAGGTGTCAGGTACTGTTTGTGGAGGGAATGAATGGTGTCAATCTGCTAGGGAAGCTGTAATAGCATACATGGACTGGGGGCTTACACAGCAGAAATGTGTGTTCACAGTCTGGAGGCTGGGAAGTCCTAGAGCCAGGCCCAGTTCATGTCTGGTGAGAGCTCTCCTCTTGGGTGGCAGACCACCTCCTTCTCACTGTGTCCTCAATGACATGGTCCGTCCTGCCACCTTCTCACCATGTCCTCAGTGACATTGGTGCGTCCTGCCACCTTCTCACCATGTCCTCAATGATATTGGTTCATCCTGCCACCTTCTCACCATGTCCTCAGTGACATGGTGCATCCTGCCACCTTCTCACCGTGTTCTCAGTGACATTGGCACATCCTGACACCTAAGAGTGAGCTCTCTTACGTGAGTAACCCTGTTGGATCAGAAACCTGCCCTTATGACCTCATTTAATCTTAATTATTTTCTGGGCATCCTGTCTCCATATATAGTCACATTGGGAGCTAGAGTTCCAGCGCATGTTTTTGAGTGGGGGAGACACAAACCTTCAGTCCATATCAAATTGGTATGGAATATTATGTCCAAAGATTACAGCCCAGGCAGAGAAAAATGGCCACATGCATGAGGAAGCCCAGAATATAAAAATATAAAAAGCAAACAACAAGCAACAAGAAAAGTACAAAATTAAATCCTGAAGGAAACAGAACATTCTGGAAAGAGACCATAAAGGAAGAACAAAAATCTTCAGTTAGTAGAGTCAGAGGTTTGAGAACATATTACATCCATAAAAAGTGCAAATAATGTTTTTAAAAAGAAAACGTCATATAACAAGAAATAGCTTTTAAATATTAAAAATATATTCACTAAAATAGAAGGGTGGGAGAAAGAAGAAGGTTGGCCAAATAGGGTCAAGAAAGTATCTCTAAATATAGACGTGTATGGCAAAGAGAACAAAAAATATGAGAAGATATCCCAAGCCATTATTGAACATCAAGCCAGAAAGTTTAATATCAAATTACTAGAAAGAGAAGGAAATTAAAAATAGAGGGGATAAAATTTGAACAAAGAAGAAATTTCCCCAAAATTGAAGTGGATCTTGAGTCATAATACTGCAACAATACCTCAAGAGTCCAGTCTAGTAAATAAAAACAAGTCATACGTAGGTTTAGCCTGGTTGCATGTGCCAGTTCAATGCCAACAGTGACCCCTGATTTGGACCGTGGCAAAGAAGGAAACCTATTCACTGCCAATGGCTCAACTGTCATACAGCACAACTGTGAGGACAGCAGGGCTGGGGAACAGCTCAATTGTGTTACAGTTCAATCATGAAGCAGCACAGCTTCTCGTACCTCCCTCCCCCAGGATCAAATGCCCCCACCTTGGGAGGTTGCTGCGCAGCATGAGGGTTGTGTAGGTTGGACACTAGACTCTTACCCGATTCCCATGGCACTCATTGCACACATCTTGCTCATTTTCACATCTATTTTCTTCCCACTCTCCAAGGTCCTCAAAGTCAAGGGCATGTCTTATTCTTATGATGAGGCAACTTCATGTGGTGGTTATGAGCACACGCTTGGCAATCATCAGGTGCTAGTGGACTCCCCAGTAATGGCTGAGTGGCCTTTGGACTTGACTTAATCTGGAAGAACCTCAGGTTCTCCATCTGCAAAATGAGAAAACATCCACCACACAGGATGGCGGGAGGATTAAAGGAGATAGATGTGAAAACCAAGTGGTTAGTCATCAGCTGCTGTTGCTACTCATCTCAGCGCCCTGCACACAGCACAGGCCTGGCATGTAGCAAAGGCCTCATTTATGAAGTTCAACAGATTCATCTTGAAAACCTGGGAGATGCTTCTTTGTTCTGGGCTGGGCACCTGGAACGGGTGGAAAGTATGTCAGACTTTCCCGGTATGCAGGGAGCACAGAGGTGTTTTTGGGTCCACCCACCTGCTGGCATATGATCATACCCACATGCTGGTATGTGATCATACCCACCTGCTGATATGTGATCATAACCACATGCTGGCATATGATCATACCTACCTGCTGGCGTGTGATCCTACCCACCTGCTGGTATGTGATCATACTCACCTGCTTGCTCGGATGCTCCACATAAGGCAGATGCATGTCACCTACAGGCAACTCTGCTGTCTTACTTCCCTGTGGGCACAGCGTGTTCTGTTTATGGATACTTGCCCTTATCTTGTTCCTTCTGAGCTTTGACAAGAACCTTGAGAGGCTGATATTCTCATTCTCTGTGTTTTACAGATGAAGAAATCGAGGTTGAAAATGCTGAGGGACTTACTGAGCATCATGCAGCCACCCACTAGCATGTGGTCTCAGCTCCAAAAAGTGCTTCTTTCAGCCCTCCACACTGCCTTCCGTGCTTGGAGAACAGGCCGCCAGGACCGTGTACATCCCAGTGTGACCAGCCCCCGTGTGGCCCCAGTGTGGCGGAGACTCCCCACCTGCTGTTGCTTCCCAGGGATGGGATCTGGACACGCCCCTGGGGAGGAGAGCACAGGCCAGAACACAGGATTTCTGGTGAGACCCATTTCTTGAAGGAAAGTGTTTTATAATCAGGGAGTTCATGGAGTTCCAGCCCATGAAACGTCCCACATTGGTCCCTTCAGCTTCCCAAAGCTCTACCTCATTTAGCTGGTTTACTTTAGAGAAATTACATAATCACTCAGCTCTTTCTTTCCCTCTTCCCATGTGTCTCACCCTCTCCCTCCCTTTCCTCTTGTTATTTCCTTCCCTTTCTCACCCTTTTTCTGTCCTGTATTCAGATTCCCTCCCTCTCTTACCTCCGCTCTCCCTCTCTCTCTACCCCTCCCTCCTTCCCCCAGCATGGCGATTGAGTCAGGAAGGAGGGAAGAGAAAATTGTGGAATTCATTTTCCTACATCAGAGCTATGGCTTCAAACCAATAGTGAAACTGTTTGGGAAAAGAAACCTACAAGGATTTAGCACTTATCAAAGGCACATCAGCGACTGGGCAGGGGACATCCTGTTTATATAACTTCTTCTCCAGGGAGGCTCAGCTGAGCCTGGCCAGCTGCAGCCTGGAAAGCTGCTAACTCCAAAGGCTAGGAGCCCACTAGTTGGTGTCACGCCCAGGCCTCCTACTCTTGGTCCCCTGAGCCCCCAGTGCCCGTGCCTGCCCCCAGCTCCCACACCTGAATGTCAGCTTCTGCACACACCCCTTGCATGCCCCCAGTATGCCTTCGCCAGGGCACTGTGGGCCTACCCTTCCCAGGAGAACATGTGCGGCGTTTCCTGCCTCCGTCACCCCATCTGTGAGGCAGGTCCACAGGCTCCTGGCCCTCAGTCCCGGAGCCAGGACTCCACATCTCTGCCTTGGAAAGGCACCTGGGAAAGCACTCACCGTCCAGTGCTCACATATGAATCACACACTCACCGTGTCCTCAGCCTTCGTCAAGGGCTGGCGACACAGGTGGGAAAGAGACCTCTGTTCACAGAAGATCAATGAGACGCTCAAATCACCACCAGTGGTGTGGGACTGTCAGAGGGGAACAGGCAGAGGGAGAGGCGGGTGGTGGTCATCGGGCGCAGCCAGGGGACACTCCTCTGAGGGGGTTTCTTTAATTTGGGAGTGAAGAGAGGGCAACTTGGTGATGTGGGGGTCAGTGCGAGTGTCCCGAGGAGGGGCAAGCTGGGCCTGGTTGAGGGACAAGGGAGAAGCAGCTGGGAGGTGGGTGGCAGGAGGCCTGCAGGGTGGGTGAACGAGCAGAGCTCATGGGCCTCTGGGCTCTGGAGAGGCGTTCGAGTTTTAGTCTAAATCTACAGAAAATCGGACAATCTCACTCAGGAGAAAGGTGTGAATGACTTTATGTTTGAAAGATTGAACCACCTGGCGGGAGCTGCCGGACCTGTGGTAGGTGGCCCGGTGCCATAGGGAACCCCTGTGCCACGGGCCTCGTGTGGCTGGGGCTGGGCTGTGTGGTGTAGCCCTGAGCCCTGAGCTACGTGAAGGTGGGGTGCTGATCTCCCCCATCCTCCCAGGACCTGAGCCAGGTGGGCAGAAGGGAGCAGGCCGGCAATGGGCAGGCAGAGTGTGGTGCGTCCAGGGAGCACGGTTATTCCCAGTGCCCACCCCACAGCCTCCTTCACAATTATTTGCTCCAGGCCCATCTGGATGAACAAGGAGGGGTCCCTCAGGCCAAGGGACACATGGCTTCAGGTTGACTTTCCACCTGCACACCCAGGGAACCCCTCTGGCGGGCATCACACACATTGTGCTGACTCACAGAGGCACAGTGGGCCTGTCACGGTGAGCAGAGCGGTGAGCGGGACAGCAGGGACACGGTGCCCTTATAGCGGGATTGTTCCTGCGTCCACGCAAGGGCAGCTTGAATTTCATTCAGGAAAAAACTCTTCCTAAACAACAAACACTAAAAACAGCCCCCACTGAGCCACCCCAGAGCCGGCAGATGACTGACAGTCAAGCATGGGGACTGGCGCTGTGGGGACCTGGGACCTCGGCAGAGGGATCTGTCCTCCCCAGACACCAGGAGCTAACACCTCTGTGCGCGAGGAGAGCCTGAATGACTGCAGATACCCAGACTGTGAATTTTCTGCCAAAGCAACGAAGACTTTGGCAGAGGGCCTTGTGGCTGCAGGCAGACCAAGCTGGGCCTGCAGTGTGGGCCGCGCAGCAGAGGTGGGCAGATAAGGGCTGGATGGACATCACGAGCAGAGCCACACTGGACCGGGACAAAAACACCTTCTAGCCACACTTGCCCGGTGAAAAAGAAGCTCTCACCACCTCACTGTACTGTTAATCACTCTATATATGAAAGAGCACTTACAATTATAATGAGAATTTTTCTCTGTGTTTGAGCATTTATTGGGTATAATTTGATAAACATTTTAAATATATTATCTCAGAGTTCTCCCCACAGGCAAATAGTCTGCAACGACATGGTTGGGGCTTAGAGAGGTCAGGTGACTTGTTTGGGGTGACAACAGGCTGAGCCTGAACTGCAGCCCAGGAGGGCCTATCTCCAGCCTGGGCCCCGGCCTTCGGGCTTGCTGCAGGCTCGCAGGCTGTGGGACTGAAGCAGACTGAAGTGACAACGTTGTGACTCCAGAGTGTGAACCGAGCCCTTCCCGGCAAATCTCCTTGGCATCCTCATAACTCACCGAGTTAACCCACACACTCGCCGTCAGCATCTTTATGCCCAGAGGCTGTGACTGGGTCAGCTGTGTGTCCCCATGGGGTTGAAAGTTGGGCCCAGACTGAGCCAGGGCAGGGAGCAGCATCCCCTTCCCCATCCCTCCTGGCCATGAGTGTGCTCAACGCTGCCCTTCCTTGTTCTTTATCTTAGTGGTTTACTTTTATTATAATGAGCTTTTTATAAGAAATGCAGACATCATGGAAAAATATAACCTGAAAATGTAAAGGTGAGTGTAGCAATCAGGATCCCCACAGAAAACAGATGGCTCACTCTAATCAGGGTCATTTCAGAAAAGCTTCATAAAAGGGCTCTTTACAAAAGCACAGGCAGGACAGTTAAGCAGATGCAAAGTCAGGCACCCGCTGCCTCTGGACAGAGCCCGGACCTTACCGCCCAGCCTGTGTGACCTGGTCTGAAGGTCCCAGGGACTAATCCTGACCTCTCCTCTCCCGCTTCCCTCACCTCCTGCTGCTGCTGCAGACGGCAGTGCTGGCCAGGTTGGCCCGGGGAGTGGGCCTGGGTCTGGAGGGTAGCAGATATTCCGCAGTCTCCCCAGAATCCCATTCCATAAAGTAACCTCTTTGGGTGGTGTGGTCTCTAAACAGGATACTCATTTAGCCCAGAATGTCCCCCAAAACCCCTCTTACCGCCCCCCCCCCCCCCCACACACACATCTAAGTCCCTGCAGCCAGTTCTAAAGGAAATTGAAGGAATAGAATGAAATCTGTCGAATACCCTCTGAGAGTTGCATTAATTGAATGATAGCAATGACAACACTAGTAGGGTGATAAGAGGCTGAGTCCACAGTGATGGGCTGGGAAGTGGAAAGGAGGAGGGTACCCGGTCTGGAAACAGCAAATGGGCTGGATGCTTGCCCCCATCATGGTTCCAGGCCTGGTCTCCACCACTGTCTCTGGACATCCCTCCCAGCCCTCCACTTGCCAACTCTGTGCTCTCTCTACACCAAACATGTCAAACTCAAAGGCTAACATGGGCCAAATAAATGAGGCATGTGGTCTGCAGGCCGCAAGTTTGACATGCTTGCTTTACACCCTCTGAAAGCTCCCAGTGCAGTCAGATGGGGCAGCAGGCAAGGCAGGTGTGATCAGGGGTGGAGGCCCAGAGGGTTCTTGGAAGCTGTTAGAGAATTTGAGTTTGATTTAGCATTTAAACAAGCCCTGTGGCTCTGTTGATGGTTGGATGGGGGGGTGGAGCTGTTCATCTGAGGGATCATGGGTGAATCTGTGTTTTGGGCTGCAGCACATGTGTGATACCTGAGACAGGATGACTGGGAGAAGAATATATTCAACCTGAGCAAGAGGATTGTGAAAATCAAGATTACGGTTTTGTCCATGCAAAGTTTGAGATGCTTTTGATATCGAAGTAAGGAATTAAATGAGTTTGAAACTCAGCTGAGAAGTCAGATAGCAGATATTCCCATGGAACTCTCAGCACCTGGACCTCAGAGGTGGCCGCTCTGAGGACCTCAGCAGCTGGGGTTCGGGTAGGTTCACGTTCTTCCTCATCAACTGGAATAATTCTGTCTCTCCTGCTCTCTCTCTCTCTCTCTCTCTCTCTCTCTCTCTCTCTCTCTCTCTCATTCTAGCAACCCCAGGTCAAGTAAGAAGCCCAGAATGGGCGGAAACACCAAGTGGGTCTAGGATGCTGTGTTTCTAGGCATCGGAACAGAGCAAAGGGTGTGGAAATAAATCAGAAAGAAGGGAGACTGGGAGCAGCTTCCAAGCTGGAGCCCAGGCCCTGTGCTCACTGCCAAGCCCTGGATGGGATAGTCTGGACCAGGGTTCTCACCAGACTTCTTAGGGCCCGCCTGAGAAAGCATGGCGTCAGCCCCACCCAACCCCACAAAGTCTTCCATTCCACAGGGAGAGAGAGAGAAGAAACCAATGGGTCTGAGATGGTGGGTGGTTTCCTTCAGCGATAAGGGCCAGGGCTGCCCCAGTTTCTGACTGCAAAGGCTCAGGAACAAGGAGGGGTTTTGATAGGGTCTCATAGCTAGTGACAGAAGTGGAATCAAATTTTACATACATGACCTTCCCTCCCACCCCAGCACCATTGTACTTGATTTTGTGGAGGGCCAGGAGTCACAGGGGCATCCCTCCTGGGCCCCAGGACGGAGTTGGAGGAGGGGAGGCACTGGAGTGTGAGCAGGCTGAGAGCAGGCCCCGCATGGGCGGGTACAGGCTGGGAACCAGGGAACCCAGGAACAGCACTAGCACCCCACCCAAAGAGGCACTGAGGAGATGTTTAAATGAGAAACCAAGATGATAATCCCCTGGTCTTCCTATCACCTGGATAATGTAGCCTTTTTAAAATTTTTGTGGATTTTTTGTTGATGTTATTTCTAAATTTATCTTTATTGTTGAAAGTATTATATATGTCCCCCTTTCCCTCCCATTGACATCCTCCCACCCCCAGGCCTTCACCACACTATTGTCTGTGTCCTTGGATTATACATATTCTATATGATAAAAGGCTAATATGCAAATTGACCAAACGGTGGAATGACTGGTCACTATAATGCACACTGACCACCAGGGGGCAGTCGCTCAATGCAGGAGCTGTCCCCTGGTGGTCAGTGTGCTCCAGAGGCAGTGTTAAGGGGCAGGGAGCCCGGCTTCTGGCTGAGTGGTGCTCCCACCGAGGGAGTGCTGCTCAGCCAGAAGCTGGGCTTACGGCTAGCGAGAGCCTCTCCTGCCTCCAGGGCAGCGTTAAGGACCCCTCGGGGGATGTCCAACTGCCGGTTTAGGCCCACTCCCCTAAGGACATACCCCGAGGAATCCTGGACTGCGAGAGAGCGCAGGCCGGGCTGAGGGACCCCCACCCCCAGTACACGAATGTCATGCACCAGGCCTCTAGTACACATATAAGATCTTTAGTTAATCTCTTCCCACTCACTACCTTCCTCCGCCTTCCCTCTGAGATTCATCAGTCTGTTCCATGCTTCTATGTCTCTGGATCTGTTTTGCTCATCAGTTTATTTTGTTCATTAGACTCCACATGTGAATGAGATCATGTGATACTTGTCTTTCTCTGACTGACTTATTTCCCTTTGCATAATACTCTCCAGGTCCTTCCATGCTGACTCAAAGTGTAAGAGGTCCTTCTTTTTACTGCTGCATAGTATTCTAGGTTGTAAATGTTATTATACAGCTTAAAAAAACCACATTTGTCATTGATTTTTAGAGAGAAGGGAAGAGAGAGAGAAAGAGAAAAACATCAATGTGAAAGTGAAGCGTCACTCTGCTGCCTCAGGCAGGTCTCTTACCAGGAATGGAACCAGCAACCTTTGGTGCACAGGATGATGCCCAACCAACTGAGCCACACTGGCCAGGGTGGATGATGCAGCCTTTACTACCAGGTTTGCTGAGACCAATGAGTAGAAGTTATGGCTGACCAAACTCAGCTCTGTTCAAGAGAGGATTTCACAATAATCAAATCTGGGAGAAATGTCCTGGACCCCCTGGGAGAAAGGAAGCTCCCTACACCAGAGTGAATGAGTGTATGTGGGGGGGCGACAGCGAATTAGGGTCCACTCTCCAGAGGCTGAGCTACTTCCACTCCTGAGGTCTGGGGTTCTCTTACCTCATGGCCTCGGGACAGTACAAGGTCAATGCCTATGCACCATGCAAAGCCTTCAACAAGGCGGAATGCCTGAGGGCCGAGCACAGGCTCTCTCTCGCCCTGCAGTCCTGGACTGAAGCACCTGTTAGCCAGTTACTGCTTAGGTCTCACCCAGACCTGCTCAGCCAGAAGCCCCGGGGGTGTAGCCAAGAAATCTGTGTCCTGGGAAGCCCTTGGACAATTCTGATCATCTCTCAAGTTTGAAAACGATTGGTCCAGAGAAGTGACTTCCCACAGTGAGATTAGCTTCAGAGCAAAAAAAAAAAAAAATGCTACCAACGGATGCCACCTCAGGCCCTGATTTCATCAGTGACAGCCTGGAGATCAGACCCTGGAGAGGAGCTCAGGCTAAGAACCCCGCCAGGCCCCACCGGGAGCACCACTGCCTCTGGACTTGGCTTTCACCCCTCTGCTTTTCTGTGTTTCTTTCCCTAAATGCACTTTTTATAAATATATTTTATTGATTTTTTACAGAGAAGAAGGGAGAAGGATAGAGAGCTAGAAACATCGATGAGAGAGAAACATCGATCAGCTGCCTCCTGCACACTCCCTACTGGGGATATGCCCGCAACCAAAGTACATGCCCTTGACTGGAATCGAACCTGGGACCCTTCAGTCCACAGGCTGACGCTCTATCCACTGAGCCAAACCAGTTAGGGCCCTAAATGCACTTTTTAGATTTGCTTTCTTCTCTTTTCTTTTATCTACTCACTGAAAATGAGTTAGAGCAATAATCTCCTTTCTAAACATTCACAGAAAAAAGTGCTAAACAGGATAGATACTTGTCAGCAAGTCCTTGGCGGGTTTTTACAAGTAGGTTAAAATAGTATATTCCACTATTCTTAATGCTTCAATCTGTAGTCCTGGGAAGTTATGGTGTTCTGTATTAAACTTGCTAAACAACATTGTTTTTATTTTTTAAACATATTTTTATTGATTTCAGAGAGGAAGAGAGAGATAGAAACATCAATGATGAGAGGGAATCTTTGCCTCCTGCACACCCCACACTGGGGATAGAGCCCACAACATGGGCATGTGCCCTTGACTGGAATCAAACCCAGAACCCTCAGTCTGCAGGCCAATGCTCTATCCACTGAGCCAAACCAGTTAGGGCAGCAACATTGTTTTTAATAAAATCAATATGATAGTTTATGTAAATATAACATATTGACATATATTGCAAATGTAACCGCATGGAAGTGTTTAGAGAAATATTAGCTTTCCCTATTATTCGAATTATGATCATTTGACCAAGGCAAAATCCTCAGGGCATATGGCAACTGCAGCAAAAAACAGGCACCACTTTGTGAATAGTTAGCATGTGTCAGGCTTGCTGCCTTCCGTCTTGGGATGGTAAGTAAGGCTTTGACCAAAGAGAAGGCAGACAAACTTGGACTTGACTGTGTGATTGGAGAGACTTCCAGAGAAGAGAGGCTGCAGATCAGCCAGCTGCGCTCAGAGGGTATCCTGTCGGGAGCAGCTGGGATGTGGAGGCACGAAACTGTCTGCTCTTGGAGCTGGAAGCCAGTGGGAGGATGGGCCACAGACACTCAGCAAAGGAATGATGGTGCAGAGGACTGTGCTGGTGAAGGAAGGGGGAGGGAGCAGGACGGTTAGCAGAGAGGCGTCTTGGTGGACAGGAGGGTGCAGCTGAAAAATAGCAGGAGTCCTGGGTAGAAGATCTAGGAAGAGGCCTTCGACAAAGGGAAGGGTATTTGAGGACCCTGGGGGAGGCAGGAGGCAACCAGTATGATTGAGGATGGGGAGGGGGATTGGGACAGAGCGGGGAGTCATGGGAAGTTCTTAAGGTTTCAAATAAAGGAATGGTGTGACCTATACAGAACCTTTTGATTGAGTGCCTACTTTGACCAACTTTATTGGGCAGGAGAGGGAGCAAGAAGCAAGGTGAGGCTGGTCTTTCTGCTCCAGAGTCTAAGACCTTGCTACCTATGACCTTTTTAATGTTCTAGGAGGAAAGAAATTGATAGCATCCAACATTCTAAATAACTCTAGACCAGCCGTAGGCAAACTATGGCCCGAGGTATTCATTTGAAATGAATAAAACTAAAACTAAAAAAAAAAAAAAAGACCGTACCCTTTTATGTAATGATGTTTACTTTGAATTTATATTAGTTCACACAAACACTCCATCCATGCTTTTGTTCCGGCCCTCCAGTCCAGTTTAAGAACCCATTGTGGCCCTCGAGTCAAAAAGTTTGCCCACCCCTGCTCTAGACCATTAAAGGCTCCCCTCACATTGTTTAAAACTGAATGTTTAATATTATTTAATAAATTCTACTGCCCACCCATTTCAACCTTGCTTGTTTTTTCCTTTATACTCTCCTCACATCGCTTCTCACCACCATGCAGGTGACCTCTGCTGGCCATACCCCAGGGGTCAGGAAGAGTCTGCGTTCTGTCCCTAGTGCTGGGAGGGCAAGGGGCCAGGAACCTCCTCTCATCTCACGAGGCATCGGACGTGACCAGGCAATGGCAGGTCAAGGCCAGAGACGCCCCCAAAGGCTGGTGGCAGCAGCCTCTGGCTCATCCAGTGTTGGGGTTTGGCTGGGTCTCTGAAGTGGAGTTTCTCACATGTGTCATTAGTTCCTGTCACAGCTCCTGTCAGGATGCCTTTTCTGTATTGTGTCCCTTTGATACTGAGCAGTGTGAACCTGTAAACAAAAACAAGGGGGATGCTGCATTTCAGTGCTGGGACCTCATGAGTTTGATCGACTGCTGTGAAAAGGCTCCTGGTATCCTGGGGGCAGAGGAGAGGGAAGTCTTATTTCTGAGCTGCATAAACATGTGTGTGTTGCCCTCTAAGCAACCTCTAGATGGAACCATCCTAAAGGTGGGGGAGCCTGGAGAGGGCTCTGTCTGTCATCTGTCTATTTAACTTGGAAACCGTTTTGGGAGGAGAACATCTCTGGCTGCTCAGAGAAGAATCTCTGTGTTGGTTGCACGGGGACCCCTGGCAGCTCAGCGGGTGCGATGGATTTGCTGAAACTGGAACAATTGGGAGTGAAGGATGAAAATTGGGAATTTAAACTCGCAAGAACACTATGTTCAATGCTGTGGAGATCTGTGCTTTGTGAATCATCAGCAAAATTGAGAAATGGTGAAATCCAGATGAAAGATTTTCAGTTCACAGATAAGGGAGCACAAACGGACTCCCAACCACGTCCTTGGCAGCCGACTTACGACTGCTTGCGCTGTGTGCCAGACCTCAGGGGATGGCGGCTCTCTGGAGGGTGGGTGGCCCAGCCCTCCCAAAGCTGCAGGGCAGGGAGCTGCAGTGGGCAGTGGTTACATAACCCCAGCGTTTGTTTAAATATTCAGTTCAGCAAGTCATTAAATGTTCTCACAATAAGTTAGTGGCGGCCCAGGATGGGGACTTAGGAGCTGGAACTTACATGAATCTGGCAGAGCTGGCGACTCGCCCTGATGGACCCAGGGCCAAGGGGAACAGGGCCCAGATTCATTAATTAAGACACGGGTTTGATGACAAATGAAGGACATAGGAGGCTGCTTGGAGAACAAAGGGGCAGGCCTGCAGGTTTTGAGGGGCACAGCCAAGAGAGAACCGGGCTTAGTACTGCCCTCTCTGGCGCTCAGGAGATCAGCTTTCCGGGTCCAGTACCCTGCTGATCCCTAAGGCCTGGGAAGCCCCTGGCTTCCTCCCTGCTGTGCCCGGTGATGGAGCCCTGTATCTAGAGCAGCCAGCCCCAAGTCTGCGCCTAACCAGCTCCTGGGGACCTGAGCTGGAATCGTTTCTATCTGTCTTCCCCCCATTACACTAGCAGCCTCTGCTCTGGCTCCCGCCTCCCTGCTGACTGGTCAGGGCAGGGTCTGAGCCTCCCTTTTGTCAACCCCAGAATGCACTTCCTTGGCCCAGCTTCCTGAGCCCATGCTGCTGATGGGTGTGTCTGTCAACACTGTCACATGCAGAAGACACTTCCATGTGGCTCCTGTGTGCCTGTCCCCTGAGAGCATGAGTCCTGTCACCCTGGGTCCAGGGCAGGCCCCCAGAAGGTGGAAATGTACCCAGTGCCCTTTAGGCTCCAAGTTCTCCCCCAGGTCATCACAGCCCCTCCTTCCCCAACCCCCCTCCTGCATCTCCGCCTGGTTCTCTGCCTGGCTCCACTGGAACGCACAGGAAGGAGGACTAGCTGCTGACACAGGGGCTCAGTGAAAACACAGAAGCAGGTGCTGCCACTTGTACATGCATGGTTTTGGAAAGGGCTGTAACTTGACTGTTCTCTCATCAGTACAACAGGAACGCCAGCTCCCAGCAGGAAGCATGGGGCATTGGCTGGTGTGTGCTGTGCCCAGCTATGGGAGGGTACCTTGAACTCACCTGGTATTCTTACCTGCACCGGGTACAGCCCTGCCCCCACTTTGGGGCCATCCAGGGCCGCCCCATCTCCCACTTTATGACCCCAGATGAGGAACTGCAGACAAGGAGGCCAGAGCGTAGGGAGGCTCAGAGACCTCCCCAGGTCTCAGGTGTGGTCCGTGACAGGGCGTGCATTGCGCACAGGCCCAGGGATCCTTCGCAAACTGGGGGTTCTGGGCTGTCCTTTTCCTGGGCCAGGTTCCCGGGCTTGTATCTGGTAAAATGGGGAACCCAGGGCCAGGCTGGGGACTCGGCTCCAGGTTCGGGTGGAGACAGGCGGTGGGGGCCGGGGAAGAAGTGGGACATGGACCCCAGGTGGAGGTTCAGGCTCTCCTGGAGGGAGAGGAGGGGACAAAGCAGGAAAAGGGTGGGAAGGGGCAGCATCCTTTGCCATTTTAGGCACACGCTCCGCATACCTCAGAAATCCATTTATTGTTTGATTAGGCGGCCATTGAATTTATCATTCCAACTAGGACATTCTGAGAGAGAAAGGGACCCATTGGTCATTTCCTGGGAACACAGGCTGACACTGGGATTGTCTGGGCCCCTCAGGGTACGTGGTTACTGAGTTCTTTAAGGACTTTGAAAAGGTATCTGATAAGCTGGCTTGCCCAGGGGACGATGCCCTCAGAGGGGAATCTTAGGGTTCAAGTCCTCTGCTTTCTGGAACCTCTGGCTCCCAGCCCCTGCCCTTTGCACCTTCCTGGGTGCAAACCAAGCACCCAGGCCCAAGAGGACCAGGCGCGCTGAAGTCAGCAGGGCCCCTGAAGAGGCACCCTGGTGGGGCCTGGCCTGGCCTGCTGCCAGCTGGGAGCACAGGCCTGGAAGCTACGCGGAAAGTGTCTTGAGGGTGAGCTCTGTTTTGTTTTTCTAGAAAATCACAGCCTTTTCCAGAGAGCCCACAGATGAGTGGCGGGGGCCTCAGCTGCTGGTCCTGCATGCTCCCTGCCTTCCAGAACCTCTGGTCCTCGCCTGTGCCAGGTCAGTGGCGTCTTTATAATACAGGTTAGTCAGATGCTCTCCTCTTGAGGGACTGAGTTCAATAGACTCATATCAGAGCACAGAGCAGGAGGCCCAAATAAGGGAGCAATGGGGACCATGGTGTTTTCGTTCTGAAATGTCACCAATTAATTGTAAAGCCTATAGCGCTTTAAGAATGGAAAAAATAGCCATTAGATGAATATTGTGAGTGTAAATGTATCCTGATTAGAGCATTATTTAAACTCCTCATGTCAAGGACGTCTGGTGTTGTACTCCAACTTCTTCCCTCCTGCCCAGGGAGGGGGTCACGGTCATCGTCGGGGTCACGGTCATCTTCCTGTGCGTTCCAGCGTCACGCCGTTCCGACCACAATAGACAGTAAAAATTGCATGTGACGTTGTAATACACACACACGCACGCACATGAAAATGGTTCTTTCTCTTAATAGGTGTGACATATGTACATGTTTTCCATACTATTCTCTTCCCTGGTTTTTTTCTAGTCAATTTCTATTTTATTTTTTGAAGTTGCTGCTTCTGAGAGGCTATATGACTTCACAGCCTGAGTTTGCCCACCATTTCCTCTAGATGGACTCTCATTTAAACTCCAGAAATGCCTTTGCATACAGCAAACTCAGAGCTTAGTCCACCTCTGCCCAAGGCACCGCTTTGCAAAGTGCAAGAACTGGTGGCTTGGTTCACTGGAGCCAAGCAGCCCAGGGTCAGGCCCAGCTTCCAGACCTCCTGGCTCTGAGGCTCAGAGGTCCTGCAGCCGCCTTGGGTCCGCTCTCTGTGTCTATCACCCAGGAGAGGGCTGGGCTCCGGTGGGGTGTTGGGCAGAATGAGACAACCATGCTGGGGCCCTCAGTGGGCCTGGCCATCCCAGGCTGCCCTGGAAACATCCCCCGAAAACAGAGCGCCTGGCCAAGGTGTTTGTCTCCCCTCCTGGGAGCTCTGTCCCACTGGCTAAGGAAGTGCACAGTGAATGCAGGAGCCTCCAGTCCCCCTGCCTGAGCCCCGCCAGGCCCGCGGGCCCCTGGTAGGTGCTCCTGGAGGAAGAACTGCAGGAGCCAGTCCGGGGCAGCCTCACTCCAGGCACCCAGGCCTGGGACCTGCAGGAGTAGCAGGAGGGCTGCCTTCCCCAGCACAGGAATGTCCAGAATGGTTGCTTCCTCACGGCCTGCAAGCCCATGTGACCTGGGCTGATGGTCCCTTGTTCAGGGAAATGCCTGTAAGGAGGCCCGGACAAGGGGGGCCTGGGGTGCACCTGGGGCCCTCTGGACTGCCCAAGGCGGGTCACTGCTTTTCCTCAGCAGCCTCCTGGTGGCCGTGCAGAGCTGGGCACAGCCAGCCTGTGGCAGACCTTCCTGAGATCAGCCCTTCCCCTCACCCTTTCCAGGGGGCTGACCATCCCGCCTGGTGCTGGCTGTCAGCAGCAGCAGGTGGACTGAGGCCTTCATCTGGCAGGATCATGGGAAAGGTGTGGGGTCCCCTAGAAGCCAGGCAGGGACCCTGTGTGGAGCAGGCCTATGCTGCAGTCCCTACTCTGCCAATTCTCATGAGTCATTTGTGGAAGGCACAGCCTTGGTTTCCAGTAGAGGATCCCATTAATTGCCCTTTTACACTTGGCAGCATCCCTGGCTGGATTCCTGCTCCTCTAGGGCCCAGGCTGTGTCCCCTCCCCCAAAGGCCTAGATGACAGCAGAGCTCTCATCCTGGGCAGCTGCACTGGCTGTAGCTGTGTCCCCTCGACCCCAGCCCAGCACTGACCACCCTGAGCTCTGCACAGGAAGGATGTGCGGGTCCTTACATGGGGAGGAGCACTCAGAAGGAGGTGCCTCTGGGGGAAGGGATGATCCTCCCCCACCCTCACCCCAGTTTTATCTTACCTAATAATAGACAAACATGTAAATTGGCCGTACCTTTGCTACACTAACCAGCCAATCAGGAGAGTATGCAAATTAACCCAACAAAGATAGTGGTTAATTTGCATACGTAGGCACAAAGCAGCAGAGCGAAGACCGAAGGTGGCTCCGGCCGGAGTGAAGGCCTGGGTCCCGGGTGCCAGAGGAAAACCGGTGCCGGCAGCCAAGGGAAGGGAAAGCCTATTGCACGGATCTCTTCTTGCAACAGGCCTCTAGTTGAGAGATAATTGATATACATCACCATATAAGTTTTAGGCATAAAGTATGATGATTTGATTTATATATATATAGTGAAATGACTACCACAATAGGTCCAGCTAACATCATCTTCTCATATTGACACAATAAAGAGAAAAGAAGGAAAAAAAGAAAAGATGCCCTAGCTGGTTTGGCTCAGTGGATAGAGCATCGGCCTGCAGACTGAAGGGTCCCAGGTTTGATTCCTGTCAAGGGCACATGCCTGGGTTGCAGGCTCAATCCCTAGTTGGGGGCGTGCAGGAGGCAGTCAATTAATGATTCTCTCTCATCATTCATGTTTCTGTCTCTCTCTTCCTCTCTGAAACCAGTAAAAAATATATATTTAAAAAGAAAAGAGGAAAACATCAAGTTCTTGTGCACTCATAGGATTATACTCCTAACAACTTTCCTCTGTGTCATCCTGCAGCGGTAGCCATAGTCATCATATTGTACCTTACAATATGATGGAGTTTGGGCCTTTTGACCACCTTCCTCCAATCTCCCCTCCCCCAACCTCTGCCTCTGGTAACCCCGATTCTGATCTCTTTTTCTATTAATTTGTGTGTTGTTGTTTTTTAACCAATTATGGCTCAATAACATTCCATTATACTTATGGCTATCACAGCTTCTTTATTCATCCACTCATTCATGGGCATTTATGTTGTTTCCATGTCTTGGCTATTGTAAATAACGCTGCTATGAAATGAGGTGCAGATAATTTTCAAGTTAGTATTTTCCTTTGAACATATTCTCAGAAGTAGAATTGCTGCATCATGTGGTAGTTACATATTTAATTTTTTGAGGAACCTCTACCTTGTTGTCTATAGTGGCTGCACCAATCACATTGCACCAACAGTGCATGAGGGCTCCCTTCCTCCACATCCTCACCAGCACTTGTTATCGCTTGTCTTTTTGATGATAGCCATTCCAAAAAATGTGATAATATCTCATGACTTTAATTCGCATTTTCCTAATGACAGGTGATGCTGAGTATCTTTTCATGAACCTGTTGGTCTTCTGTATATATTGCCTTTCTTTTGAGAAATGTCTATTCAGGTCCTTTGTCTATTTTTTTTTTATTGGGTTATTTTTATTTATTATTTTGCTACTGAGTTGTATAAGTTCTTTATGTATTTTGGATATATGATTTGCAAATATATTTTCTCATTCCATAGGTTGTCTTTTCACTTTGCTGATTTCTTTTGCTGTGCAGAAGCTTTTTGGTTTAGTATAGTCCCCCTTGTTTATTTTTATTTTGTTGCTTGTGCTTTAGGTGCCGGTGTGGCCTTGAGTATGCCAATAAATGCACAACCTTGTGAGGTGAGTATGGGTATCTTTATTTTAGAGGTGTCCAAAGAAAGCATTACCAAGATTCATATCAGGAAGCTTTAGTCTTATGTTTTTTTCTAAGAATTTCATGGCTTTAAGTCTTAAATTTAAGTATTTGATCCATTTTGAATTAATTTTTATGAATGGTGTAAGTTATGGGTCCAGTTTCATTTTTCTACCTGTGAATATTCAATCATCCTGGCATCATTTATTGAAAAGACTATCTTTTCTCCATTGAGTATTTTTGGCCTCCTTGTCAAATACTAGTTGACTGTACATGTGTGGGTTTATTTCTGGGCTTTTAATTCCATTCCATTAATCTATTTGTCTGTTTTCATGTCAGTGCCATACTGTTGTGATGACTGCAGCTTTATAGCATAGGTTGAAATCAAAAGTTTGATGTCTCCTGCTTTGTTCTCCTTTCTCAGGATTTATTTGGCTATTGGGGATCTTTTGTGGTTTCATATAAATTTTTCTACTTCTGTAAAAAACCATTGAAATCTTGGTAGGGATTGCATCAACTATATAAATGGCTTTTGGTAGCATTGACATTTTAACAATATCCATTCTTCCAGTCCACGAACATGGGATACCTTTTTATTTATTTGTATCTTCAATAATATCATGTAGCCTTCAGAGTAGAGATCTTTTACCTCCTTAGTTAAATTTATTCCTGGTTTTATTGTTTGTGGTGTTATTGTAAATGGGACAAATTTCTTTATTAGAAAATTCATTATTAGTGTATAAAAACATTCCTGATTTCGTATCCTGCAACTTTACTGAGTAAGCTGGTAAATGAATTAATTGGTTAAAACTAACAAGTTTTGGGGGCGGAGTCTTCAGGATTTTCTCTATATAAAATCATGTCATTTGCAAATAGAGACAATCTTATTTCTTCCTTTCCAATCTTGATAATTTATATCTCCTACTTGCCCTATTGCTCTAGCTGAGACTTCTAGTACTATGTGAATAAGAGTGGTGTGAGTAGGCTCCTTTGTCTTTTCTGATTTTAGAGGAAAAGCTGTCAGTCTTTCACCATTGCGCATGATGTGGGATGAGTGAGTCTTTAATCTTGGCTCACATGAAAAGAACCATTATCCTTTGTCATGTTCCGGAGACTCCTAGAGGATTCTAGAAAAGGGACAGTGTGTGTGACCCCTGATATGTGAACATTGGAGTAAGATGAATTTGGGTCCAAGTAATGACTTACCAGTGTGACCCTGAGTATGGAAATAAGTGTACAGTCTTGTGGGATGAACTTAGATATTTTTATTTTAGAGATGAGCAAAGAAGCATTCCGATGTGTTAACGTCCTGTTAATTTATTGGGAAATCATTAGGAAATATGTCTTTAGTGCCTTCAGAGTGCCATTCACAAAGAAAACTAGTAAGCAAAACAGACTAAGCCCCTTTCTTCCAGCATTTGCTATTAGTCCTCTTTGTGGGGAAGCAGTCAACAAACAAGTAGACATGACAGGTGTGCTAGGGAGGAGAGCAGCAGAATAAGGTGGTCAGGGCATGTCAGGCAGGGGGGCTGCTGTTCAGGACGGGGAAGTCTACAAAGACTTCTCTAAGAAAGTGATGGAGAGTGTAGACTAAAGGAAGGGAGGGGGTAAACCATAGTTCTAGGCAGAGACCACCCAGTACAAAAGACCTCTGCCACGGGTGGGCCTGACCTGTTCAAGGGAGAGGAGGCCAGTGCGGCTGGCACAGAGAAGGGGTAAAGTCAGATAGGTGACAGGGGCCAGGGAGTGTGACTTCTGTTGGCCACTGGAAGGTCTGAGTAGGGGTTACACTCCTGCTGCTATGGAGAGGATCTCCCAGGACTTGACAAAGGGCCGGCTCAAGGGCTAGTGCAGAGATTCAAGTAGAAAACAGCTGTGGCTTGGACTAAGATGGTAGCCGTGAGAAGTGACTGGGTTCTGGGTATATTTTTAAGATAAATAATTGGGTTTGTTAATGGTTTAGTGCAGAGCTGTAAGGGAATAAAGATGACTATACGGTTTCAGCCTGAGCAACTTGAGGGATGGAATTGTCATTTGCAGAAGTAGGGATGAGCAGTTTGGGGGGGGGGAGTGAAAAATAGGCATTTTATTTTGCATATGATACATTTCAGAGGAGGAGCTGGGTGTACCAACCTGGAGTCTAAAAGCGAGATCACTCTGGATTCCTTAGTCTTTACATGGTGTTCAAGGCCAAGGGAGTGAATGTGCCCACCTTGAGCTAGAGGAGAATGTCTGAGGACTGAGCCTGGTGCCGTCTTTTGTTTAGATGTCTGGAGGATGAGCAGGAAACAACAAACAGAAAAGGACTGTATGAAGCCAAAGGAACAGTCAAGGGTGGTGCTGAGAGCCAACCAGAAAATGTGTTTCAAGGATGGTGATTAATGATTCAAAAGATGCTGAGAGACTGAGTAAGCTGGGAACGGGTAACTGACTATTGGATTTCCCCACAGAGCTTAGTGATGGCCTTGACAAAGAGCAGTTTAGTGGAGTGAGAGGTAGGGTCAAATTCTGCTGGAAGTGGGTTCAAGAATGAGAGAGAGTGAGAGAGCAGGGGACAATGTGGGCGATTCTTTTGAGAACTTTGTGTGAAGAGAAGCAGAGAAATGCTGCAGAAGCTGTAGGGGAGCACGGAATAGAAGGATAGAGACTAGGACTTTTTATTTTTACTTCGTTTTTACTTTTGATGGGAGATATGCATGTTTGTGTGTTGACATAGAAAGTAAAACATAATTCTGGTGACGGAAAGAGGGGGAGTCAGGAGAGATGTCCTTGGGATGGTGAGGCATCCTGGGCTCCACTTCCCAGTGCAGGGTGGCCTGGACCATGGCGCTCATGTGGGTGATGGCAGAGACGGTGGATACAGATTGAACAGACAGTGGATGACAGGCAAAGCCCATGGGAATCCCATTCTTATGACTCCCTTTTATTCTGACATAGAAGGCAGACCAGGCTGGGCATCATGCCGTGCGCTGAGGGGTTGCCGGTTCGGTTCCTGGTCAGGGCATATGCCCAGGTTGGGGCTTGATCCCTGGTGGGGAGCGTGCAAGAGGCAGCTGATCAATGTTTTGTTCTCACATTGATGTTTCTCTCTCTTTCCCTCTTCCTCTCTCTAAAAAAACAGCTGTGGCTCTGAGAGAGAGAAGAAAGTGTGTGATGAGCACCTAAAAGAGGAGCAAACAGGACAGAGCTGTGCGAGAGGATCCTGGCAGCACTGAGGATGCACTGCTGGCGAGTGTCACGAATTCAAAGAGACCAGACAGCAGAGATGCACTTTTCCTGAGCGCTTGTCAGCTGTAGAGGTGCCGGAGTAGAGTGACTGAGTTAGACTTAACGGAGATGGATCGCCCAGCAATGAGCAGAGACTCACTTTCGCTACAAGTCCAGGGCTCCTCCCGTTCAGCCTCCCACTCCTTGAGCACCTCTTGCCACTCCTCTCTCCCCCTCTGTTCACAGGAGAAACAGAAGGGCCAAAGGTGTAAGAGGCTTCACTCTGCTTTGTTTCTGTTTAGTTTCATGGGCCAAGAGTTTAGATGCAACTCATTTGCTCTAAAGGAAATGTTAACTCCTGAGAACTTAGAGCAACCTCCTTGAAATCTGAGAGTAGCTCCAGCGTCGGGTAGGAGCACCAGGGCTTGGCTGTGTCTTGCCGGGTGGCTGCCTCCCAAGGGCCTGTGGATGCCGCTCAACCTGAGGAATCCGCTTGCTCCTCAAATGCTGATTAAGCCCCCACCAAGACAAGCACTCTTCAGGGCACTGGGAACAAAGCTCCCCGTCCCCAGTAAGACAGTACGGAGCTTACAGCCTGGCAGGGGCTGCCCCAGGGATGGACGTGCCTACAACTGCTTGTCCCGGTTTGTTTTCCTCATGGGATGCACAGCCCATGGGGCAGACCCCATGACCCCTCCACACACCTGGAGCTGGGTCGAAGCGCCCCACAGGCTGGCATGGTCCAGCCATCTCACAACTGATGTTGGGCAAATTAGGTTGGTGTTGGCGGGTCCCTTCCAGGGGGGAAGAGAGTCTAGGCCATAAACCAAATCTGTGAACCTTTTATGAGGAGGCTCTAGGGCAGTGATGGCGAACCTATGACACGCGTGTCAGAGGTGACAAGCGAACTCATTTTTTGGTTGACTTTTCTTTGTTAAATGGCATTTAAATATATAAAATAAATATCAAAAATATAAATCTTTGTTTTACTATGGTTGCAGATATCAAAAAATTTCTATATGTGACACAGCACCAGAGTTAAGTTAGGGTTTTTCAAAATGCTGACACGCCGAGCTCAAAAGGTTCGCCGTCACTGGCTTAGGGGATGCCTCTGAGTCGTTTACCAATCCTAACAGGGCAGCAGGCACATCTCTGAATGGTCTTTCCTTGGAGTTCAATTGAAACCAAGAAAACAGGCAAAAAGACCCTTGGGGAGGCTGGGCAGGGGAAGGGGGTAGGAAGTCTCCAATATAATTGTGTGCACCAGCCCACGGCCTCCTTCTGCCCCACCTGCCTTGTCCGCTCTGCCTGCCTAATTGCCCCTAGTGTGGATATGTGGGTGCAATGAGCAGAAATCCTCATTTTAGCTTTCAATCAGGGATTTTTTAGAGTATACAGACCCCATGAGAAGGACAAATAGCTGGACCACTCAAGGGACCTTCCCAGCCACTCCTTCCCCCTGTGGGCAGCCCCATCTCACCTCCCTCTAGAGCTAACAGGTCTCTCATCCCCACTTCTCTCTCCAAACCCATTTCATCCAGTTGTAGCTCCCTCTGCTCCTCTGTCTCTACTACCCACACTTCCCTATCCAGGGTCTCAGCTGTAAGCAGAGAAGCCTAGGGCCCCGAAGAGGTCTGAACCCCAGCTCGGTGCTCCTGGACAGAAAACTGGGCTCCCATGGGAGCTGCACCTCTGGCAGAAGAAACTCCTGTTTCTAACTCAGAGCTTGGCCTCACATGGGCTCTCACTGGCAGTCCCCGTGGGTCAGGTCACCCCCAAAAGAGCCTGCTCCCCTCAGGGCTCAGCTTCACCAGGGCTGGATGGCATTCTAGCTTCTCTGACTCCTTCCCCACCCTTAGCATGCGTTAGGAAAATGCTCCCTGAGCTGTAAGTCCACCCCCTGACTGCAAGGTCCATGAAGTCAGAGAGGAAGCTGTCTTGCCCACCACAGTCTCCATACCACCTAGAACAGGCCTGGCATGGCAGCTATCAACTGACTAGAACAGTAAGGACCAGCAGCCATGCAGGGCATGAAAGACCAGGGACTTTATTTTTGACTAGAGACCCGATGCAAGAAATTCATGCAAGGGGCTTGGCCCTCACAGCCCCCAGCTTCATCTGGAAGGTTGCTGACAGTCATTCTACTGTTCAGTCTAATTAGCATATTAGATCTTTATTATATAGGATGCTACGTCATTGTGAAGAGTCTACCTCATTCTGAAAAGTTAACCCAGAGATTGCTCATTCCTAGAGTTATAACAGTGGTAGAGTGTGTGGACCAGCATGGCACAGGCTCTCGGGAACCTACAAAACCCCAACCAAGAGGCTTCTCCCCACCTGTCAGCTGAGAGTGAGAAGCTCAAGTTGAGTCACTCATAGCTAGTTGGTGTCTGAGCTTCGCTGAGGTCGAAGTAGAGGCAGGTATGGACTGATTCCAGTGTGGTGAACCCTAGGGGACAGCAGGCTGAAAGGGGGGAAATGGCTGCCATGCACACTGTTCCAGTCTAACCCTCATGTCTCCTGGTGCTACTAAGCCTAGGGTCGCAGCTGGGAGCCAAGACTGAGACTCAAGGCAAGGGGCGTGTCTCAGATCCCAGGGTGAGCAGAGAGACCAGGACTCAAGCACTGGCCTACTAGCCTTCACAGCCAAGCTTGTCTCATGACACCACGATGCCGCTCACTGTGGCCTCCTCTAACCCTTCTCTGGTCCTCCGGTCCATCCTGCACCTTGGCAACCACACTGTGGTCACCCTGTACATAGGAGGGAGGATCTGGGCTCAGTGATGATGCGGTCGCATTGAGCCTGGGACAGGAGAGTCTGGAGGACAGAACGCCCTGGGCTCAGACATCGGTGGTGTTTGTGTGGGCCTTCCTTCCCAGCATGGTTGACTGTGGACCAGAGAAAATGAGGTAGAAAGTGGGAAGGGCTGACCTCCGTGAGGACAGAGCCCTGCAGGTCAGCGCTGCGTGGAGTCCAGGATGGTGTTGGGCAGCCCTTGAGAGAGTCAGGGCCTGGCTTCCAGAGGGCCCCTGTGCGGGAAGAAAGGCTCTGGTGCGGGGTCCTCTCCAGGGCCCTCAGGGACGGGCCTGTTTGTCTCCCACTAAAGCCTGACAAGCCCAGGGTGGAGGTCTCCTTCCCACAGCCGCCAGCAAACACCAGGGCCCTCGCCCAAAGCGATCCCTTCTGAGCAGAGGGCTGCCCTGTCTTTAAGAGGGAATTCCAGCAAAGCCAAGGACACCTGGGGAGAGGGTGCAGCTTTCCCAGCTCAGGGTCAGTGGAGGAGGGGGGCAGGTGAGCTCCCAGAGCTCTGGCTCATGTTTAGCATTACAATGGCCTGTTTTCCACTCACCACCGCAGCTAGAATTACATGCCCCTGGGGCCTGAGGGAGGAAAACCAAGTCCCGAAAACTCCAAATGCTAACACTAATTTTCAAGCCGGTCGGCTGCTGCATTTGAGTACATGTCTTTATTAGAGCAATTATAAGTGCATATACAGTACATCTTTTCATGGATATGAAAGTAGAAATTGTTTCTCAAAAGGAATTGTTACTTATTAAGAAAGCACACTGCAGACAGGAAGCTGCCTTCTCCTGGACCATTTTCACATTATCTGGGAGATGCAATTTAAACAAAACAAGATACAGTATTTATCACATTGAACACTGAACCCATCCCTGCTCAGGGGCTGAGAGTCCAGCGAGGTTGGGGACTAAGGATTTCCCCGTGGAGTTTGTCAACTCGGCTATGTCAGTGGTCTGCTGAGAGGACATGGGTGGTTCCCGGGGTGGGTTCCCTCAGAAAGGGTCAGAGAAGATGTGTGGAGGGACGAGGACCCCACAGATCTCATCCAGCGGCGGAAGGGCACATCCCTGAGAAGGGCGATGCAGGCCCAGTGAGGGGGCCCGTGTGGCCACACAAGGCAGTATTCAGAAAAGGAAGGTGCCATCGAACCCCCTTCAGGACGCCCAGGGGCGCAGCGGCCTTTGCTATGCAGGCCCTCTGCTCAGAGAGGCAGGGGGCTCCTTCTGAGGCTCCTCGCTGGGTTCTCAGCACCTGGCTAGAGCAGGACAAAGAACAGTACGAACAACACATGGCACAGATTCAGGTTCCAACACACAGCACACAAGGGATCCCCAGTCCCCAGAGTTCACCCCACGTGATGCAGAGGCTGGCGGGGAAGGGCTGCCCTAGAGGTTATGCTGAGCCCGAGGGAAGGTCAGGTAGAGGCAGCGCTGGGCCTGGAGGAACAGCTGGGTGACGCTGATCACCTGGTGCACTTGACTTGAGTTTTGAAAGCAAGAGGGAGAGCCTTTCCTTTGCACAGGGACTATTTAAATGTGTGTGCTTTAGGCGGAAGGTCTCCTTTCAGGAGCAGATTGCAGGTACAGAAGTTGTTACACAAATAATTTTCCCTGCAGTTTCTACTCTTACCTATTTCCCCTCCTGTCAGGAGACACAGAAATGACTCTATATTTAACTGCAGTCAAGATTTAGGGCCATATTTCCTCTGACTTAGGGGTATAGTGGCTCTGGCTCATGGATTCCGGGGAAGATGCTTCCACATTTTCCATGGGAGTTTTTAACTATCTTGGAAGTGTTTTTAAATACCTAGAAAACGAGCCTCCCGCTAAAAATGCAATAATAATTTCATGTATAATTCAGGAGCCCTGTAGTGACAGGTTAATTTTAAAAGAGGGTTTAGAAACCAGTCTTGTCTCCCTTATAACTAATAAAGGCCCCCATGTTCTATGTTTCCAATAGAAGGTAGCCGCTTGGAAGAGGTGAATACCTGTTTGGTTGATGGAATGGCTTTGTAGCATGAAGATTCACTTTTAAGAAATACTTATGGAAATGCCTAACACCTGTTCCTGATAATCCAACGATTATTAAATCTACAAACACCTACAATTCAAATTCATTTCCCTGTAACGTACTTCCTGCCTGCTGTTTGCAGGGGCCTGTCAATGGATACATCCCTTGTTTTGCCTTCTTTTTTTCCACGTTTTTAATTTTAAAAACTTCACTGGATCTTCAATCAAAGAGGGAAAGTATTAGTGAGACCAAATAAAAAACAAAACAAGCAAAACCCCCTCAGTGCCTCCCTTTTTAAAAAGTGAAATTTTTAAGTTGTTTAATGTAATTCCACAAAATGCCCTCAGCAAAGGGAAACATCTCCAGCAGCAGCAGGGCTCTTTGCCAACTTCCCGCAGTCCGTCTAAGAGGGAGCGGGGTGGGCCGCCCGGAGGCAGTGGTGCCCAGGGCCACAGGCAGGTGAGGCATGATGGGCTGCCCGATGGGGAAGAGATGAGGTCAGATTTAATCAGGAAAACAATACCCAGGATGAAGTATTTTATGGATTGTGTTTTCAAAACCAAGATAACAATTCTTTTCTTGTTATTTCTGTTATTCTCAAAACAATGCTGGCTTGACCCAATAAAGACACAACTATCTGTAGCTCTGAGCTATCCCCACCTATGGAAACGTGAGGGTCCGCGTCCTTGGAGGTCAGCACTGCTGCACACTGGCTTCCCTGGGGCTCCGTCCATCCACCACGGCTTTGTGCTCAGTGAGGAAAACAAGGCCACCCCACCCACGTCATGGCAGCCCTAACCAGGGGCCAGGCTCAAGGCCCCCGGGCAGCTCCTCTCCCTCAGCCTCTGCATGTGGGGAACTGACAAGGCAGCACCGAGGACACGGCTTTGAACAAGAAAACAGGATCAGACAACAGACAATATTGCAAAGTAGACACAGATGTGCACAGCGTTTCCAGGACCTGGTAACAGAATACACTTTGGGTTGTTTCTTGAGGCCCAGTTTAAACAAAAGCTTTTGTCTTGAGAGTCCTTCCCGGGTCACAGACAGTCTCAGATGCACATGGTGATGGATGAGAGAGAGGATGATGCGAAGAGCGTGATGAGATGGAGAGGAGAGCGCAGATGAGGCCCCGCCCTGGCCTGGAAGCCCCTGCCTGGCCCTTTAGAACCTACCTCCCGCCCCCTGTGGCCGCCTTCACTGGGGTTTGCCTGTGCAGATGGGTCCTGACCCTCCTGGTGGCTCTGCCCCTCAGCCTGGGTCCCAGCCTGTGCAGCTCAGAGGCATACAACACTCAGGGACCCCTAGTCAGACCGGGGCTCCATGCTACAGATATAATAATGCACAGAAAATAATGGTTTTTGTCTAAGTTCCTATTTGTCACCAGTGACATTGGATAATTGAGCTAAATGAAAAAAAAAAAAAATCCGAATATATTTTGCTACATAATCAAACGGTGAAAGTAAGGTAAATTGTGCAAAACCAAGCCCTGGGAGTGCACTGGGCCCTGCCCAGCTGTGCCAGGAGACCAAGGGGCCCTTTCTAACACTGGCTTCGCCCGGCCTCCCACCAGGAGGCCTCCTGGGCGCTGACCCAGCCTGCGCCTCTCACATCTTGAACCTCCTGTTAACAAGAAGAGAGGGAGACACCATTAAGGCAGGTTCCCGCAGAGGCCCGGCCTCACATGAGGCGCCCAGCCCACCACGGCGGCAGCTCCTGACCTCCCTTCCGAGGCCCTGGGGAGGGGAGGGCGGTGAGAGACAGCATGGCCATGGTGAAGCACAGGGTGGCAGGGAGGTGGGAGGGGGAGAGGAAAGATGGGCAGAAGCATGATCATGGCAGATGAATGAGGGCACGGAGCCAGGCTGGTGCAGAGGCCACAGGACAAGACAGGCCTTCGCCCACTGCAGACCTCACACACCACTCACCTGGAGCAGACACGTGGACACTGCCCAGTGTCAGCCCGGCTCGGCACTGAGGCCCGGCTCTTCGGCTCTTCCCCAGCCACCTAGGACCCTTCCACGGGGCCGGGGCTATGCCTGCTTGTCGGACACAGTGAAGCCCAGGGCCAGTGGAGTTGTGTAAGGGCCGGACGATGCTGGCCTGCAGGTCCTAACCCTGGGCCAGCTCCCTTAGTCCCCGCAGCACCCCCTCCCCAGGAAAAGAAGGACACTGTCCCCCTGAGCACTGGTTTGTCACTGCAGGCTGGCCACAGCTTGACCTGTTGCTGAAGGGCAGCTGCTCCTGTGCTCAGGGAGGACCTGTCACCCTCTCTAGTAGAGGTGGCTGCTCCCACAGTGTAAAGAGCGAAGGACAGCATGAGGCACAGGTCTGCTCTTCTGTCTCGCTGGCGCATGTGCAAATTAGGAGCAGCCCAGCCAGGCTCCCCTGACCAGCTTCCTGCTGGCCACCCAGTGAACATCCTGATGCCTCAGAGGCGGGAGGGGAGTGGATGAGGAGGATGTGAGCCCCCACGCGTCCAGACACAGGCCTACTGCCCCGTGCTGGCAATAGGAGCGAGGCTGGGAGCCTTCGCCAGCTAGAAGGGATACAAAGACGCCTCTCCAGTGGCAAAGGGAAGCTGCGGTGCTCTGTGCTGTGACCACCCGGGGCACCTTAGAGCACCAGGGGAGAGGGAACCAGGACACAGGGGAGTCTGACACACAGGCGCCTTGCACTCTCTTCTCCTGAAACCCATCAGCTCTGACCTCCATCCCCTGCATCTTTCTGGATCCATGTGATGAAACTGTGGCCGGGGCTGGGGTGTGGGTGTGTTTATGTGTTCTGGGAGCGGGAGAAGGGCAGATAGGCGAGGCATCCTTTGTCAAAGCAGTGCTGACATCGGGGCCTTGCCCTCCCCCCTGACCCCCTCCTTCCGGTCCGAGTTAGAGAGACTTGGCAAGAAATCTCAGACATAATTCAGTAGGGAGGGCAGTGAGTGAAGTTCTAGAATCTAAACCTTGTCTCTTTAAGCAGATATTTCCCAGGAGTGATAACTGAGGCAGCTGTGTCCATCCTGCAACCTAACCGCAGGGTCACGGAGACTCTTCCAGAGGAGGGGGAGGGGAGCTAGGAGCCCCAGAGCTGCCGGCCCTTCACAGAGGGCTTCCACACCCGTGTAAGGAATCTACAAAATAAATTACCCGGCGCACCGAGAAGCACCTCAAACAGAGACCCACCTGAGCCTGGAGGGGGAGCCACTCACACAGCTGGCCTGGGGAAGGGGCTGGAGAAGTCCACCCGGGGGCAGAGGTGAGGGCCAGGCAAGGGACAAGGGCAAAGGAGCCCGCTATCACTGCGAATGGAAGGGCCAGGCCAGCTCTGCCCTGAGAAAGCCTGGTTGGGCAGCCCCACTGGCAGCAATGAGAGGGCAGAGGCGCATGCCCCCTGCTGGCCGGGGCCCGTGTGGGCGAGCAGACTGCGTTGGGTGGTGGCCAGGCAGGCGCATGCTGGTCTCAGACAGGAGCAGCCTGTAGGTGTGCCCCGGAGGGCTCATGGGCCTTCTAAGGGAGGGAGTGAAGGGCAGGTGGGAGGCTCAGAAACCCGGGGGATGATGGAGACCCAGGTCACTCTAGATAGAGTCCGGGCTCTTCTAGAGGGTCCTGAGCAGGGTCTCCACGCCCCGGACCCCAACCTCAGTCTCTGCACAACTACTGTCTTCAGAATTTAGCAGACCAGGAGGGTCTCAGTAAGCACAACAGGCAGGGCCAGCATGGCCACAGCGATGGCAGAGCGCTGCTCCCCTAGAGTCCGAGCGCCCCGGAGGCAGGGGCCTGCTCTGAGGAGGGTAGAGCCAATTTACAAAGCGCTGGGAGGGAAGCACAGGGCGCACTGCGGTCCAGCTCCGGGCGGCAGAAACTAGTGCTTCCTCCTCTGAGCAGCCTTTCTCTTCTTCTGTCGCTTCTTTTTTCCTATCTTTTCTTTTTTCCCCACTTTTTCTTCTCTGCGCCCCCTTAGATAAAATCAGTAGAACCATTAATAACGTTGAAATAAACAGGAGTCTGCCTCACTCTGCACAATATTAACACTGGCCCCTGGACTGGTGCCATCTGTCCTCAGGCCTGGAGGCCCCTGGGCAAGGCCCTGTCCATCAGCACCTCATTGAAGTAAAGTAGACATTTGCCTTAATTCACAAAAATGCGAGGCTTCCCCAAACCTGTGAACTGAGCACAGCAATCGCCAATTTGCCAACGTGACCCTGGCTCCCCTGTTGCCCGCGGCTTGCAGTGGGGAAAGGAATTCACATCTAAAAGGGTGTGAAGACTAACCAGGGCCAGGCTGGACTGCATCTCTGTCTCCCCCACCTGCTTTCCCAGGCTTCCTTCCTTCTCAACACAGAGCTGAGCTCTCTGTTTAACATAAAAAATCTCTGCATTGCACATCAGAGGCTCGAGCCCAGGGTTTAGCAGGCCTGCCAGGAGGAGAGAAGGCAGCAGCATCCCACCTTCTCCTTTCTGGATGTCTGTGGAGACCCCTGGGAATGGCTGAGATTGTTCTGAAGAATGAGGGAGAGAGCTGGTTAGCAGAATTTTATTAGAGCAACTGGCTCGTGACTGTCACATTAAAATGATTCAAGCTGAATGGTATTTAATGATTTATGGGATACGGCCACCTGTTCCTGGGAAAGCTTGATATGAACCATGGGCTGGAAGGATGGGAGTTGTACATGGGAAATGTGAGAGCTGGATATTATAAGGGCTGAGTCTCTAGCGATTACGTGGGGATGTTAGGAGAACCGAGGAGAAGGAAGGGGAAGAGGAATTAGTGAGTCAAATATTATTCTTCAGAAAACTAGCACCGCTGGTTCCATCGGGTTAAAAACAAAACAAAAACAAAACAAAAAACAAACGCAAAAACGTGAGTCGCAGATCGCATTTGCTCCTGGGCGAGGCCCGTGTGCTGGCTCTCACACGGGAACCCGGCAGGAGGGACCCACGGCACCTGACCCGCGGCCGGCGCAGCGTCACGAAGGCGGGAAACGTGTAAGAGCGCCATGTCTAACAGCTAACGGTTTACTTCAGGACAATAAACTCCCACATACAGTAGGATGCTTGGACCATGAAACAATTGGCATTTTATTGCTAGTGCATATAATGTCACATTCGATACAATCTTAGTACAAGTGAAAAAATACACTGTGGCCAACATTGAAAAGCTTCCATCACATTTCTATGTATTTCTTTACAAACTGCCAGTAGCTTAAGATAATAGAGAAATGTATCTACTGACATTCATATGGCTCCACTTCAAACGTATGAATTGTTTGACTATAAATATATTCTGAAATACATTTGTCTTATAAAGAAATGTTTAAAAAAAAGTGTGCACAAAAATATATAAAAAAAAATGCCTTGCAAAACATTACAAACACCACCAGGCCCATCTGTGGATCACATTTATGGGTGGAAATTTCACCTTGCCAGCATCTCGGATTGAGCTGTTGTGGCTTCAGGAGCAGGAGTTAGTGGTAAGAGGTGCTTTCATTCACTTAATTTTCACCTCAGGTTTCAGAAAACTTAGCATTTGCAGAGCCTCCGGGGCACACACATGCCTCAGAGGCAATCACTGAAACCAGATTCCTCCAAGAACGCTCTCAGGTTGAAACTGCATTTGGGTTTGCAGAGACTTGTCTCTCATGGGAAGGGGGGACATGGGGTCCCACGCCCCGGGAGGCCAGCTCCGCTTTGGGGGAGGCTGGAGCAGATTCTCACAGAGGGCCTGAGCAGGAGGGAGGGCACGGGGAGGAGGGTGCTGTGGGCCGCAGCCCCAGGTCACCCTCCTCCCCGAGCACGAGCGAGCGGAAGCGAGGTGAAAGCATGCGCTGGCAGGAGAGAGGCCGGGAATGGCAGGAGAGGGTCTGGGCACAGTCCCCAGTGATGGCTGCTGTGTGGAGCCCGGAGGTCCATGCCCTGTGCTTGAAAGAGGGGGTGCTGGCAGCTGTCTAGTACGGCCAGTGTCTGAGGGCTGCCCTGGGCCCTCATTCCAGGAGGGGTGCGCCCCACCAGAGCCTCCAGTCTCCCTCCATGCCTCCGCTTCTGGAGGAAGGCCACTTTTTTGAGCTCCATGCTTGGCCATCACCTGACTGTGCCCGGACTCCCCAGGGGAGAAGAGGAAAAATCCAAAGCAAACCAAATACAGATATTAAGTAATCATTGATTTTAAAAGGGATAACGAGAATGATGATGATTGTGATGACCACAGGGAAAGTGACTGGTGGGAAATGCTGTTGGCATAATACAATTTCTCAGAAAAACCCCAGCTGTAAAACAGCCAATGTGCAAGGGTCCGGGTGAAAGAATATAAGCTGTGATATCGTACCATAGGCTATAAATGCAGATGTCTATATGCCGGGCAAACCTCCCGCCCGTGCCCAGGCCAAAGCGCTGCCCCAGGCGCACACCTGGCCCTCGCCACGCAGGCCTTCCTCCCCACACCTCTGCCCTCTCAGGACTTTCACACAGTTTTAGCTTTCCTCCAGTGGCTCTAGTGGAAAGTCCTTTCTGGCGGTTGTGCTTACTTGTTTAAAGCTTTCTCCAGGTATTCCTGAATCCACTTCAGTTTCGGGTCGATGCACACCTGTCTGTTGTTGTTCTTCAGCTTGGCCCTGCAAGGACAGGAGAGGCGGGTGTGCACCTGCGCAGCGGCTCACCCACCGCCCACGTGGGCCCCTCCCTGGAGCCAGGTGCTGGCGTGGCAGAGTCCCCATAGGAATCATTGGGGTTGGGATTTGAGGGAAACAGAGCACAGAGCCTGAGAAGGAAGAGCAAGACACAGGGCACGCAAGGAGCCTGTGGCCAGATGTAGGGGCAAAAAAGTAGGACCTATCTGCAAGGTTGTGGGACCTTGTGAGGGTGGAGAGTAACAGCAGATTTTTGTTTTGGTGAATCATCTTGACGGTACAAGGAAGACAGAAATACACGTAAGCCCAGGGACAGTGGATGGAAGTTCAAATCTGGGAACCACTGTAGGCTAATTCTGTGTCCGCCAGACCTGAACTTGAGCACAAACTTTGGGGAGGCCAGTGTTTCTCTAGTCCAGAGGCACGGCCACTTCCTGTGCCAGAGGGAAGATGCTTAGAAAGAAGAGGCAAGGGCCACTGTGGGCACAGAAGGGCACTGAAGGGCGGCTTTGGAAACTCCTGCCTGGTGCTGCACTCAAAGTCCTTATGGTAATAACAGCTGCCTCTAATTATGCCAAGTTCAAGGCCGGACACTTGGCATGTGTCATTTCTCTAGCTTCATGGAGTCCGCCAGTTAGGTGTCACTGTGCCCAATAGATGCAACATTCCCGGAGGATGATGTTCAGACTTACACGATCTGAAGGGCACAGTTTGGAGTGTTGAGGATTTTGAGATGCTTGACGTTGGCTCTTGCAACGTGGCTCTCGAAGAATCGGCAAGGGCATCTGTAGCTCAGGCTGACCGGCTTCCCTATAAGAGGTAATAAGAACAAGGAGGCTTGTTATTATCCTGCCAGGCCTCAGAGACGCACACGTATCTGGGTGTGCAGCTGGGAAAGGATGGTAGAACGATGGTAGGATGGAGAGCGATGGGTGAGCCACTGGTGCAGCCTGGCAAAGACCTCCTCTTTGGTGGGCTCGGACTCAACTTCGCCAGGGCCAGAGGCCAGGAGGACCTGTGGAGAGATGGACCCTAGGAGAAGGGAGGGTGGGAAAATGACAATAAGCAGTCCCTGCTCAGATTTCTTAAGATAAAGAATGTTAATCATAGGACAGAACTATTTCAGTCAGAGGCACCGAGGTTCCCAGCTATTCTGTGCGAAAGTAACTCCCCAGAGCCACCTGGGAAAGTCTTCCCTGCTCAGACCCAGGTCCGTGAGCTAGCGCTCCTCCCTCCTCTGGCACCTGCCTCATCCAAGAGCATCACCCACTTCCTGGGATTACTGCCCTCCATGACCCCCCGCCCCCTGCAGTCTTCTCGCCTCATTTACCTTAAGCCCAGGCAACCACCAAGGAATCCTGGCTGGCTTCCTACCTGGGAGTCCCCAGAGGACAGGACAAGGGCCGACTTCTTTCCAGCTCTTCCCAGAGGCATGGAGACTATCAGGGTGGAGTCAAATATGGCTTTCATTGCAGGGACCCTGCGGCCTCCTGGGTTGTATTACATCTTTGTTTGCACATTCACCAATTTCCAAAATGCCATAATTGCCGCTCATTAGTGTAAATTAGCAAAGGGCTCCTGCCAACCCACCCTTAGCCTTTAAGTCTAGAATTGCAAGCCCGGGAAGGCTGGGATTTGTGAGGGTTTTTCCTGCAGATTTTACCCAAGCCCTACTTAATAACCCAAATTATTTGAGTTTGTGGATCCTTTCATCAGGGATTAAATATATGTCTGAGAATATTTAGTCCAGAGACTTTTTTTTAAGTGTCTTGTTTACAGGGCTCCCAGAGGTCTCCCGTTGGTTCTGAGGTTGTGCACTTTGTGGTAAGAGAGCTGGGGAAGCCACACGAAAGCTTGCAAAGTAGGGACTGCTTACATTTTTTTTTCTAAAGGCTGCATTCAGTTGAGAAACGGCATGGGGTGGCCAATTTAGCCACCAAGTCCTGGAAGAGCAGACCCCTGCCCCTAAACCAAACTCAATATCCTGAGAAACAGAAGGAAAAAAGCCCGGTTCAAAGCGTTCAGTGGACTCATGGTGCAGGAGAGCACGGAGCAGCCTTCACAGGGACCCAGATCAAACCCAGAAAATCCCTGACGGGGCCTGGCTCTCAGCAACCACACAGACACCTCCCTTCTGTCCTGCCTGGTAACCAGATCACCTGGAAAGCAAGCCCAGGGCCAGGCTAGGCAGCCTGGCTAAAGCAGGAGCCAGGTCCCCCTCTGAGCAGCCTGCCTCCTGGTTCCCTAGAATTCTCATGGGTCCTGCTGAGCTGAGCAGGGGCTGGGGCAGAGGTGAGCCAGGATAGGTCTCAATCCTGGAGCAACAGGGAGCTGGAAGGCGCATGGTATGAGCGCTGCGGGGGGAGGGAGTGGTGGCTGCTGCTCTCCAGTGTCCAAGGAGGTGTCCTGGCTCCACGCGGGGCAGGTCAGGCCTAGACTGGACTCAAAACACACGTTTTCTCATTTGCTCCTCTCACTCCCTTCATCCCTCTGGGATCATCCATTCCTTCAAAGCAATTCTTATTCCTGCTCCCAGGACCCAGCTGCCTGTCTATCAAGTGGGGAATTTCAATAGTTTAATATTATGATTATTGATTTTAGAGAGAAGGCAGAGAGAGGGAGATAGAGAAACATGGATTTGTCGTTCCCCTTATTCATGCATTCATTGTTTGATTCTTATATGTGCCCGACCTGGGATTGAACCTGTAACCTTGGCATATCAGGATGAGGTTCCAACCGGCTGAGCTACCTGGCCAGGGCCTCAATAGTTTTTTAAAGTGACAGAGTTCAAGTGCACTTATGGAGAAAACTCACGGCTGCGTCCACTGTGTCCTTTCCTACAGCTTCCTGTCACTATTTCTGACTTCCCCAGCTGTTTTGGGTGTGACATCACCTACAAGAAAGACACCTGACTAGCCCAGCTGTTACTGAGGGTTGGGACCTTCTCTTTATTTCAGAGCGGTTAGCAGAGCAACTTCCACTTTAATAAAGAGACAGACCCTGGCCAGACTCTCCGACCGAGCCTGGGAATGGGGCCCACCCTAGGTTTAAGCCCTGGAAGCTGGGGCACCCAGAACACCAGCTTCTTGGCTGAGGTCAGCCAGGGAGGAAGGGCAGGATCCCAAGCCTGAGCCTGCACAAGGGTATCTCCGGGAGCAGCTGTGTACTCAGCATCGGTACACGGGCCCCAGGAGTTTAAAAAAAATGCACCCTGGCCTGGGCATGCAAGGAGCAGCAGGCCAGCCTGGAGCCCAGCCCCCTGGACTGGACACTTGGCTGCCAAGAGGGGCAAGCGACCCCCCATATCAGCGATGCCCAGGATTCAATGACCCTAGTCCCTGCATTCCAGTCTTTTTGCAGCTAGGGCAGCAGCATTTCTCTGGAGAGAGGGGTGTGTGGTGGCGCCTCCACTCTCACAAGACCATTCAATTGTTAATTCCCAAGCCAGAATGCCTCCCTGACCTGGGGAGTCAATGTGGAGATCCCAGCCTAGGATACTGTTTCATCAGGAAAAACTTTTTAACTTGCCTTTGATCTGGTCCCTCTGCAGCTCTGACCAGCAACTCGCTACACTGTTAGAGAGCACTTTCCAGGGGTCAGCCAAGAGCCCATTAGCCCATGCCCCCATGCGAAGGCCGGCTCCCCCAAAACGGCCTGCCATGAGGCAGCAGGAGTCTTCCCCCGAACCCAGCCCAGTGCTCCAGGCCTGCGTCCTGCACAGACCCCAGCGGCACCAAGAGCACTCAGCAGCGGTTCTCAACCTGTGGGTCACGACTCCTTTGGCGGTAGAACGACCCTTTCACAGGGGTCGCCTAAGACCATCCTGCATATCAGATACTTACATTACGATTCATAACAGTAGCAACATTACAGTTATGAAGTAGCAACGAAAATAATTTTATGGTTGGGTCACAACATGAGGAACTGTATGTAAAGGGCCAGAAGGTTGAGAACCACTGACTCGGAGTGTCCTTCGTCCCTTTGCAGAGTCTGTTGTAAACTTCGCAGCCAAGAACAGAACAGGCAGCAAGGCCTTACTAACATGGTTTTGTTTTTGTTTTTTTGCAAGTTTATTTTGGTTTGCAGCAGCGGCGGTGTCCTGTGACAGGACAGGGAGATTCACGCTTCAAAAGGAAAAAAGCTCTCTCGCTCTCCCGGTGAAACTGGACACCACCTCGCACAATGGCCTAAGGCCTTGGCGATTGAACTTTGTGGCAGAGCTCTTTCTGACGTGGCCAGTCCCCTGGTTGCACAAAGGCGCATTTCTGCAGGTGTGTTTTGGGCACATGGGCAAATGTGACTGTGATGACCCCAGGGCCTCTCTAGAGGGACCCTGTGAAGAGACAAGGAGGCCATGGCTGGGTGCGTGCCCAGGTTTGCGCGTCGCTTCGGACCTCGGAGCTGTGTAGAAGCGCGGCCAGGTGGGTGGCGCAAACCCGACAGCTGCTCGCACACCGGGTGCCTGCAGAGTGAGCGCCGGCCTCTCGCGGAGGGACCGCCAAGCTCCTGCACCAGATCGCACAGCCTCCACACGCGCTTTGTCAGGCTTGCAAAGAGCTCTTTCCTACACCAACCACCCGCCGATCGATCCGACCTCCAGCCCTTGAGCCCACCGGCCTCTGGAAAGCGAGCCGGGCGCGGGAAGCCTCTAGCTCCGGGGTGGATGGGCAAGGGCCAGGTACGCCCGCCCCCCTCGGTTTCCAACTCGGTTCCACTCCCCCACCCCTCTCCGGCGCCCACTCAGAAACTCGCCCTCGGCGCGCTCACCCAGTTATCTGTCCTGCAGAACCTCGCTTTGCGCTCCCGCAACCCGAGCCCCGCTGCGAAGTGCAAAGCCGCAGGGCCCCGGCGCTAAGCTGCGCGCGGGACTCGACGCCGCACCCGGAGGGAGCGCGCCCTGCGAAATGGGCAGCGTCTTTCCTTGCAGAGCAGTTTGCATTGGGTTCGCTCCGGGCGGCGCGGACGAAGAGGAGTCGCGGCCCCGCGCGGAGCCCGGCGCCCTGAGCCGAGCCTGGAGCCAGGTGCCGGCCCGGCCTCCGCCGCAAGCACACTCACCGTCGCTGAGGCAGAGCGCAGCCAGCACCAGGGCCAGCACGGCGACGATCTTGGCATCCATGGCACGGGCTGGCGGCTGTGGGAGGACCAAAGCCAGACGCTGATCTGAAGCGGCTGCGGAGAGTGAAAGTGTGGCAGCCAGGGAGGCGCGCCCGACGCTTTAGAGGCTCGAGGGGGCGGGCGGGACGGGGAGGGGCGGGACGCGCGGCGAGGGGCGGGCCCGGAGCCAAAGCTGCTACCGCCGGGGGCTCCGACCAGCGTCCGGTCCGCAGAGCCGCTCCAACTGTCCCCTCCCTGCCACCTCTCCTCCGCGCCAGGGGCGCTCCGGGGCTGCGGTGCGCCCAGGCCTTTGGCCTCCGCGGGCTCCTGTGGGCCCTGCTCCGTAAGCCTGACTTGCAGTGAGGAACCCGGCCGCGCAGTGAGGCTGGCCTGAGGGCTCATTATTGTTCCCCGTGCTTGCTGCTCAGATGGAGACTTTTTGAGTGCAAAGGCGAGATCTGAATGAGAAGCAAAGAAAAACAAGGAGGAGCGGAGGGCGGAGGGCCGGCTGGGAAGGCTGCATCGATGCAGCAGCTAAGAGTGTATTGTGTTTGGAGTGCAAGACCTCGAGGTGACCTCCTGCCCAGGCCCACTGCGGGGCCCGGAAAGCTCGGCCTAAGAGGGCACGAGGCCGTCTTTGCAGTCAGAGCAACTCCCTCGCGTCCCAAGCCCACGCTACTGCTTACTAGCCCCTCCTCAGTTTCCCCAACTGTAAAACTGGGCTCTAGGTAAGATGTGCCACCAAAAGGACGGAAAGCAGATTGCCCGTGGCTCTTACAAAGTTCAGCCCCTTGCGCCTTGGTCTTCTCAACTGAGAAATGGGCTACTCACAATTCCTGGGGGTGAGACTGGGGAAATCGACGGAGAAGTCCTCGGTACTCATTACATGGAGGCCAGGAATAACTGTAAACCTCAGTGCGTTCTCTCCTCTCCGGGGAATGTCCTGCAGGACCCAGAGTGCTAAGAGGAGAATGCCTCTCTTTTCCTCTCTGCCCTCCCCTGACACGCCGCTGGCATTGGCCCCTATGGGCACTGAGAGAACTGCGGTGGAGCGGGAAGGGCTGCGGTGGCCACCACGGGAGGGGTGGGGTGGGGAGAGCGCTGTTTGGGGCCTTCCTGGTGCCACAGAAGCCTCCAGCCATGTCTCTTGCCCTTTCCCGCATAACCAGATAGTGGGGTGGATTCTGTCCCCCCCCCATCAAGGGAGCACGCAGTGGGGCAGGCCCCTGTCCCGGAGGAGTCCCGCAACCGGGACCACCGAGGAAGTGGGCGTGCCCACGGGCCGGGACTCTTCTCCAGCGGGGTGCCATCCGAGGGGGTAATGGGGGGGCGGGCGGCAGGAACCTACAAGAGCTTCAGGACTCTAGTCCTGGGGATGGGTGTCTTTTGTCTTTTTCTCGCCCAATTAGATGCGCTGTGAACTTGCACTCATTCTCCATTCACTCCAGGCACTGGGCCTGGAGCCTGGAACCCCCCTGCCTTGGTTCCTGCAGGTGAAGAACTGACAACCCAGTGGAGAAGACCGGCCTCCATCTCTTTGAGGCAGAGCTGGAGCAGGTCACCTCCGAGCCTGGCCTGCTGCCAACACACTGAGCGCAGCGGCTGGCTCGGCTCGGGCGCCCTCTGGTGGTGAAGTCTCGCCCCGTCCTCCCCTAGGTCCCTCTCCCTGCCTCCCGTCTGGGGGAAGGGGGCGGGGGTCCTAGAGGCTCAAGCTAAGGCTCTCCCCCACATCCCTATGTTGCTGGATAAAGGAGGCAGGCCAAGATTTAGGGGCACACCATGCGTCCGGAACCCGGCGTGAGCTGCGGGGTGCCTCGCCTGCCAGTCTGACCAAAGCAGAAGTCAAAGCCTCAGGCTTGCTTCCTTCTTGCCCCCAAATCAGTGTGGGAGAGGCCGCGTGGCTGAGGCAGAGGGGAGCCAGGGCCTCCTGGCTGGCGGTGTCCTGAAACCCCAGGACCTACACTCCAGAGCCCACCACCTCCACTGTTCAGACTTACTGAGCACCTACTAGTGCCAGACACATGTCTTTAATACCGAAATATTTTAGTAAAGGAAGCACAAAACCCCTGTCCTCATGGAGTTTACATGGGGGGGGGTGTGTGTGTGGTGGGGGGGGGGGGGGCACTACACCTAACTAATTAAGCAGAGAGTTTATAGAAGGTCGAAGGTCATTAAATGCTATGGAAACAAGGAGTTGAGGAAAGGGGATGGATCTTAAATAGGAAAAGCCAAGGATCTGTGTTTTAGATAAAAATTCCCACAATTTTTCAGTTGGCAAGCTATTTAAATTTAAAACTGTGCAGGCCAATGCTCTGGGGCCAGGGGCCAGCAGACTGTGCCTTTTTAACCTGGGCTCAGCCTCGGGGGCACCCCCAAATGCAGGGCAGCAGTGCCCACCGCCCTTTCTCCTGCCCTTTGCTTATGCCACCCACTATCTCTGCTTGAAAGACTTCAATTCACCTTTTTCTCTTTCTCTGCCAGGAGCTCTGTCCCCACCAAGACTGGAGCAATGCCCCCTTCTGTGAGACCCCCCGGATCTCCCCACTCAGCTTTCAGTTGCTGCCCCTCAGGACACCTGTCCTGTGGCCTTGGAGAAGGGAGGGAGGCAGGAGTCTGCCAGTTGAGGTAAAAGGCAAGTGCATGGCCTGAGTGTGTGTGATGATCTCTAAACCCCAGGTACCTGCTCCTCGGCCTGGGCTGTTCCATCCTTGAGGGTCCATGGATGGGCTTTTGAGGAAGAAACAGTGCAAAGTTGAGGGTTTGCACCAAATCATTGTTTTCCAACAAGATGACTTTAGGTGGTACTTGGAAAACATTGTTTTTCAAAATATAGATTTATGTATTTATTTATTTTTGTTTGTTTCTATTTATTTTAAAAGTAATAAGAAAAATATGCCTGGCACATTAAAGCAGACACTTAGGACTGATTTCATTTTTTAAAAAAATTATCTGATTAAGTTTTAAAAAGTAACTAGATTTGAACTGACAGCATGAAATCGTGTAGGCGGTTGAGGATATATAAACAATTACTGATACAAAAAGATCTGAAGTTTGAAAATGTTGCTTAAAGAACATTTTTTGTATTAGTTAACACTTTCTACCCCCCTTTTATTTTTTTTTTCACTTTTATACTTTTTATTTTCTTTTTTAAATTCTCAACAGAGGATATGTTTTTATTGATTTTTAGAGAGGGAGGGAGGGAAGGAGAGAGAGGTTGAGAGGGAGAGAAAATGGTTGCTTCCCTCCGGTATGTGCCCCAACCTGGGATCGAACCCGAAACCTAAGTATGTGCCCATAATTGGAATCTAATCCACAACCCTTGGGTGTATGGGACGATGCTCCAACCCAGTGAGCACCTGGGTTGTTCTTTTTAAACAAACCACTTGGGCCCAGACTAGTAAAATGAAATCATGTGAGGGAGGTATGGCATCTTCCTCACTCCTGTCTTCCCGGTGAGACGAGAGAAACCTCGCTAAGGAGAGCTCAGGTCCTAGGAAGAGTGTGAGGACTCATGAGATCTCACCCCTGGCCCTGGGTACCCTGGCACTTCCACCCCAACTGTGAGTCCTTCTCCCAGTTCTGAGTGTGGCCAGGAGGGGCACAGCAGGAGACAGCTACATCCTATCCACCCACCTCTGCTCTCCGACCTTTAACATCTCCCACTGGAATTCGTGAGTAGGTAGAGGTCCTACCTGGGACAAAGGGGACAAATCCTTGGAACCTTAATGCTGACGTCTGTGGAAAGGGTATACTAGCTCTCAGAGTTGGTACTGGGACATACTAAGTGTGAAACCCCTTGGCACAGAGAAGGACCGTGGGAAGATATTGACATAGTGCCTTCTCTGAATTTGTCACATTTGCTTCTTTGCCTAATATCTCAGCTTTGACGTCAAGGGCCCCAGGCTCAGGGTGGCAGAAGGCCCTGGCCAACAGGGAAGAGCTTCCTGGGGCAATAGCATCATTCTTTGGGACCAGCATCTTTGGATTCTAGAACATCAGCAAGGCCTTGGGAGCTTGTGCAGGGACGTACTTCACTTCCATGACAGAGGTCTAGGGTGCCTCTTAGAGTCCTGTTTCTGGGCCAGGGCTCAGCAGCTGTCGGCTGGCTATGCAATCCCCAATGGACCTCTGGAGCAAGTTCTGTGAGCCCCAGGCCATCACTGAGGGAAGGACCCAGGGAGGCGGAGCTGGGGATCCTGCATGCAGGGCTCTGTGCTGGTCCTTGCTCACTGGGAGCACAGCCCTCCTAGCTGAACGGGTACATCCTGTAAGCCCGATCTTCTGTCTAAGGTGGCTGTGCCCAAAGGCCTTGCCTTGACTGACATTCTGAAAGCAGGGGTCGTGTTTTCTGGGACAGTCTTCAAAAGTATGGACTATCAGGGCTAATGTTCTAGGGCAAATGAGACCCAAGGGCCCTGAGGGTTCTGGGCCTTGACTCTAGCCCCCACACTAGCTTTCACACTCTGCCTCAACTCTGCCTGCACCCCATCACAAAAACAGTGAGTCAGGTCCAGATTTGCTCTGCGGTGCTTAACCCCAACGCTCTCTCCTGCTATCCCTGCCTCTGGGGCAGACTGATGTCAGCATCTGAGGTTCCATGGAAGGTTCTAGAATTGAAGCAAGCATCAGCCCCTACAATAAACCCAGGTAATAGGAACTGTGAGTCCTGGGAGGATATGCAACATTTACACAGGCGTAACTCAGACTTACTAGTATACACCTTCCACCTCCTTTATCCCCACATCTACCTAGAGGTGGATTTAACATTAGCCCCGCTCCTTAGATTTGGGAGCTAGTCACACAGCTACCCTTCAACAGAGTCAGGCTGCCATCAGCGCAGCCTGGCTCCAGAGTGAGACGCCTCCTGGTGAAGGACAGAGGGTGGGTTTGTCATGTAAGACACAGTATGCCCAGTTAAATGCGATTTTCAGATAAATGACCCCTTTTTACTTTTTAGTGTAAATGTGTTCCAAATATTGCATGGGGCGCACTTATACTAAAAGGAATCATTCTTTGCTCATTTGAAATTCAAGTTTATCCAAGTGTCCAGGATTTTTATTTGCTGAGTCTGGCAACCCTTCGCCAAGTCTTCGCTCTTCCCAACACAATGGGTCCCCCTTCGAGGGCTTCCTGCCTGGGCCTTCAGTACACGGGGCCGAGGGTGGGAAGAGCCTGGGAAGGCAGGCATTGTGGAGTCTCCCACTTTCTCAGCAGGGGATTTCTTACACTTTAGTACCACAGTGATTTCTTATGTTGGAAAAGGATACAGCAAAGCAGCACGGAAAGGATCTTGTCTTACCCTCCTCTCTGCTTTCAGCAGTTTAACCCCAACCATGACCTTCCAGAGATAGTCCTGGCCACACCTGAGGCCAGAAGAGGTGGGGAACATGGATGGGAAGCCCCACCCCTGACACTCCTGCCTTCTGTTTCCAGCAGCACACAGGCCACGTATAGAAAAAGAGAAGCCATCACCCCACAATGAGTCAGGTGCAAAGACATCCCACTAGCAGCCTGGCCCAGGGCATGTAAGCGGGAGATGGACTCAGGTGGGGAGCATTGCTCAGCATCTGGAAGGTACCCGTTTCCCCACCGCAAAGCTCCAAAGCAGATGGGGAGGTTAAACAAATTAATGTTAAGATATTTTTGTTTGGGATATTTGAAAATTAGGCTTGCTTTCCCTCCCTCCCTCCCTTCCTCCCTCCCTCCCTCCCTCCCTCCCTCCCTCCCTCCCTTCCTTCCTTCCTTCCTTCCTTCCTTCCTTCCTTCCTTCCTCTTTCTTTCTTTTTCGACAATGCAATCCAGGATGCTGACTGGGAATTTGGGTCTCACCCTTGCAGCCTAATTGGTTTCCAGCTTCTAGCAACCATTCTCTTCTTAGATTCCCAAGATGAAGTTTCTGTGTTCCTAGCCAGGCTGATTGATTACGGGTACTCCCTTTGTCTTTCTAAAGTACTCAAGTTTTGCCTCAGTGCTTTAGAGCCCTAGACTGTGTCATCAAGAGGTGCTATACTTCCTTCAGAAATCTCAAGTCTAACCTTCTATCCATTCACCCACCCTTTCACTCACCCATTCATCCATTTATCCATTCTTCTATTCAACCACCATCCATTCAACCAACCATCTACCTGTCTATCCATCCATCCATCCATCCATCCATCCATCCATCCATCCATCCATTTATCCATCCATCCATTCATTCATCCACCCATCCACCTACCCATCCACCTGGCTCTCCCTTCTGACCACTTCACAGCAATCATCCCTAGGTGCTCCAGCCCTGAGCCTTATTCCCACCAGAGACAGAAAGATGTGCCTCCCATTTTCTGGACCACAAGGGAAGAATAATCTAGCATCAAGTGGCCAAACATACAGCTACCCAGCTTGACACAGACTGAAACCTTTGCCCTTGTCCTCGATGAAGGTATAGCCTCTCTGAAGGGCAGGAATAGCCTCCTGAGGTGCCCACCCAGGCAGGAGCCAAGGAGAACATCTGAGCACTCTTTACTTTCTAGTGCCCAACCCGTGATTTTCTTTCATACATTTCAAAAAAAGAAAAAAAGCAAATAAAAAAGACTTTGTTTCTCTGTTTACCTCTGCATTTAATGAGCAGTTGTTAACATGACTGAAACCATAGGATGATTTTTGCCAATGGAAAAATCTCCCTACAGGGGCAATAAAACAAATATTCAGGATGGAGAGAGGCAGTCATAAAAGTCATTACCCGGCTGTAAACAGAGGCGGGTGGTGGTGATGTATTACCCCTGTCTCGGCAGCTTTCAACAAACTTCTGAGATTCCAGGAGGGAATCTGACCCGAGGCAATATTTACTTCTGTGGCTTCTTCAGCAGGTCAGTGTGGGTATAATTCTGTCTACCAGTTGACTGGAGCTGAGATTTTGAGCAGGAAGCCCAACCCCCAGGGCTCATAACTCAGGAGGAGTCAGGCACCCTGCCCAGAGCATGCCAAGAAAAGCACATTGCACTGTCGTGGCCGGAAGGAGTGAGGGTCTTTGCACACCAGACCATTATCAACCAGATGGATGGCTTTGGTTTGCACCTGGTTCAGCAGCACCACTGGTTGGTGCAGTTCTTGGCTGTGTTGCGTCCCAGAGCTCTCCGAAGGCCCATCTCTTTGATATACCACCATGCAGAGCGAATAGTCATAGCCATATGGCCATCTCATGCAACCTCGGTAGAAAGAGCCCATTAGAGCTGACAAAGATCTTAAAATCTGAAGGGAATTCAAAGCTTAAAATTATGTCTCTCCCCAGGGACCAGGCACCAAGATGCCTCTCGAGGCAGCCACAGTTAGCCTGTGGGTCCTGTGTACAGGTATGGCCAAATGTCAGACAGGTTCTGTCATTGCACAGACAGGACACACCGCCAGCTGACCTGGCTCCCAGCAGCATCATAGGGTCAGGTGCTCACCTCCCTCTTCAGATGCAGAAGCCCAGGCTCAGAGCGAGAAGGGACTTCTGAACATGAAGTTCACTGGCAGTGCAGACTCGGCTCAGACCAGGGCTCATGGTAGGGCCTGTGTGTTATATTACATTTACATATTATACAGAGTGGGGCAAACGTAGGTTTACTATTGTTGGTGAAAATAATATAATAGCTAATAAGTAATAATGCAAGCATTAACTTGTATATACACAACTGTAAACCTACTTTTACCCCACCACATATATATTTATAACATATATAAGTGGTGGCTGGGCATATTTGATTTTTTAAGTTAAATATATTGGAGTGACATTGGTTAATAAAATTACATAGGCGTCCAATATACAATTCTATGATACATTATCTGTATAGTGCATTGTGTTTACCACCCAAAGTCATTCTTCCATCACCATATATTTGACCTCTTTTACCCTTTACTACACCCATATCCCTTTCCACCATACTGTAGTCTGTGTCTATAAGTTTTTGTTTGTTTGTCTTGTTCTTCATTTGTTGCTTTCCGTTTTATGTCCCACATATGAGTGAAATCACATGGTTCTTGACTTTTACTGTTTGACTTATTTCACTTAGTATGATATTCTCAAGATTAATCCATGTTGTCCCAAATGCAGTATTTCATCTTTTCTTATGGCTGAGTAGTTTTCCATTGTGGAGGGTCCTCAAAAAAGTAAGAATAGAATTGCCATGTGATCCAGCAATCCCTCCTCTGGATATTTACCTGGAAAATTTGAAAACATTTGTTTGCAAAGACATATGTACTCTTATGTTCATTGCAGCTTTATTCAGGTTGGCCAAGATATGGAAACAAGCAAAGTGTGCTTCAACAGATGATTGGATAAGAAGAAGTGGCACATATCTATAATAATATAAAGGTAATATGCTAATTAGACTGGACGTCTTCCAGACGTCATTCTGGACGTCCTTCCTGATGAAGCCGAGGCCAGAGGGAAGCCAGCTGGGTCCTGGGTGCCTGTGGGTGACCCGGGAGAAGCCAGCCGGGGTCCTGGGTGCCTGCTGGCGGCTGGAGGAGGGAAGCCAGGTCCTGGGTGCCAGAGGAAAGCCAGTGCCAGCAGCCAGGGGAAGGAAGGCCTACTCTTGCATGAATTTTCATGCATCGGGCCTCTAGTTATTATATATTTTTGAAATGTGTGCCCTATTTTCAATACGGCTCTTGTTGGTTTACCAGGCAGCAATCATGCACATTTCTCTATCTTACTGAAGGGAGGTGTGGTTCTCAACCCATTTTGCCCATGAGAAATCCAAGGCTCAAAGATCCAGAAGGTTGTCCAGGTGGGGACGCAGGCCCTGGGGTTGTCACACCCTCAGCAGCATGATGTCTACAGGCTGATGCAGATGTTGAGGGGACTGGAAGTGCCATGAGGGAGGAGCAGCTCATTCAGTGTTAGATTTGATCTTAGCAAGACTGGGAGAACAATTCACTCTCAACTGCCACTGCCTGGCTCCTGTAGGCTCCCTGTGGTTCTGAAGCCACCTCAGTCTCCACATGGACTTTTCAGGCAGGTGTCTGCACACAACTGGTCTCAAACCTGCTGTCAAGGAAAATATTCTGAACCCTCACTGCTCACCTCTACTTACCCCCTTGCTGTTTTCAGCTTGGCCCCCCAACAGGTTCTTAAATGGGAGTTTGTTTTCTGTAAGCTGCAACCTCTGGAATTTGGGTAATCATGGTTTCTAAGAGAACCAGCATGTCTGCAGGCCACAGATCCAAGGGAGATGGGAGTGAAGATAAATTGGTCTCTTTACCCAGGGCCCCTCTCTTATTAGCATTGGGGGAAGGGGAGGGGAGGAAAAGGTAGAAAGAAACCCTAGAAAGGGTAGAGCCTGAGAGGAGGACCAGGGAGGGAATGTTTTCCAGGAATGGCATCTCAGTCAAAAGAAGAGGGTATCAGTCCACTTGCTGGAATAAGCCTCTGATTCCAGGACCTCAGGGAGAGCAGTGAGGGCAGGGGCAGGTGTGGGGCTGCCACCAGCTCCTCCCTCCATCCCTGAACAAGTGCAACCATCTCCCACCCAGGCCTTTCTCTTACCTCCCCCTACTCAACCAGTTCACTGTGTGCCTCTTCTTGCCCCAGAGTATATCTGGGTCCAAGAGGTAGCCCAGGCTGTTGAGCATCTGGATTGATTCTGGGAATGAAAGGGACCAAGAAAAAAAAAAGAAAGAAAGAATCATATTTATTCAGAATGGCATAAGTGCTCTGTATGTACAAAATTTGACCTCTATCTCAACATTTGACCTCTACCAGGTTACCAGAGGGTATATGTGTTTAGTTTGCAGATAAGAAAAAGGAAGAATCTGCACTGGACAAAGAGCCACCTGCCAGGCCTCACCATGGCCTGCTCCCCACTTCAGGCTCAGTAGGACATGCAGGGTCCATGCCGGGAGAGGAGATGGCACTCAGTGTGCTCCAGGAAAGAGCTTTGGCCTCCCTGGCCTGGTCACTCCATCCCCCCAACAGTCCAGTGAACTGCTGAGCTGATGGGAAGTTCAGCTCAGTGAAAGCCAAGGAGAAAAGAGACATGCTCAGCAGCCAGCCACAGTCTACACCCAATACCCAGCCCTAGGGCAGGACCCATTTGGCTTCTGTGGCAGCAGATTTGGGGTGCTTTGGAGCCCAGCATGGGTGTGAGCCCCACACTTTTTGCCTTGGGAAGTTGGCTGAAGGAGGGTGGCTTGATGGCAAGAATGGCCAGCCAGCAGCCATGGGAGGCTCTGTGCTCCTCCCTTAAGCCTTCTTCCTTCTGGGACCTCCCTGGGGAAAGGACCAGGAAAGGACCTCTTCCCGTCTTTGGGTGCTCAAAGCCTCCCTGACCCTCTCTCTCCACACTCCTGTGTTTGCTTTCCCTGAGCGACCACACAAACCAAGTCATCTTGGTGTTGCCATGTCTCCAATCCCAGCAATCACACCTGAGCCCGAGACTGGCCCTGCTGGCTCCCAGTGCATCCTGAGTGCTCTGCGGTGGTGAGGGCACACTTCCTCCCAGCATTCTCCCAGGTCTTCCTCCTTTCCTTTCAGAGGTGACTGAGATCCTGGTGGGAGCTGAGCCCTAAGGCTATGGTGTTCATGCAGAAGTCAAAATGAACAACCCAAACTCCCTGTACTGCCCGGAGGACAGTCCTTGGAGCCCAGCTGATGCCTGTGGGTGGTTGCACATCCCTCTGTCATAGCTGAGGAGACTGGGGCCCAGGGAGTTTGTCACCAGTAAGTGGAATGGGTGGGATTTGACCTCACACTCAACTACAAACCCTATCCTCTCCCTTCCCTTCGATCCATACAAGTCCTTCTCCGGGTGGGGGGAGGGGCCTTCTCAGTGTACTGGGCCTGGGGTCTTGAGTTTCAATAAGAATACACATGTGTCCCAGGAGAGGAGCAGGGGGGATGGTGGAGGGCAGTGGAGAGGCAAACGCAAGAGCACTCTGAACAGTTGGATGAAGGAGGGTGTTGACCGATGGTCACTGGCACCGATTCAATGCCAACAGGAGTCCCCAGTTTAGGGTGTGGTGAAGAACACCTTGAACAGCAGGGCTGTGGGACAGCTCAGTTGTGATACAGCAGGGCTGTGAGGCAGCACTGGACTGGGAGGCTGGGCCAGGCCCTCTCCAGCTAGACAGCTCGGCTCCTCCTGTGTGCTCCACTCTGCTCTGATGAGACATCTGTGGGTTCCAGCTCAGCCAGGGAAATGCAGTCTCCAGTACAGGGGGAAAGGGAAAGTGTGCTCTCAGAGGCATCAGGGAGCTGGTTTATATGGACAGAAGTTTCCATCCCTGGTTTTTGATTGACCTGTCCTCCTGCACATGAGGACCCCAAATCCTCAAAGTTTGATTGGCCCAACAGGCACTGTCCTGGTTAGTCAGAATGGAACCGCCCGGATTGATTGAGGTACACAGCTCTGATTGGATGGGGAAAGCGTCAGTTCTATTGGTTGTAATGATTCCAGGAACTCCTTTATACGGGCTGGCTCAGAGGGCAGCAACAGTGCAGGCAGGCAGTGCCACTAGGCCTCCCCCTGAAATGCAGTTTGCATGAGAGGCCCCTGTGTAGAAATGGCTGCTAGTCCTGTTTGTTTTTTTAACTTATTATTATTATTTTAATTTGAGTCCAGTTAGCCACTAGGAGTCCTTCTTAATAGATGTCTTCTTTCTCAGGGTTCACAAGGGCATATTCGAGCCAAATGTCAAACACTGCAAAGGTGTAAAGCAGGGGTCCTCAAATTACGGCCCGCGGGCCACATGCAAATACAAATATTGTATTTGTTCCCGTTTTGTTTTTTTTACTTCAAAATAAGATATGTGCAGTGTGCATAAGAATTTGTTCATAGTTTTTTTTAAAACTATAGTCCAGCCCTCCAACAGTCTGAGGGACAGTGAACTGGCCCCCTGTTTAAACAGTTTGAGGACCTCTGGTCTAAAGACTGGAGAGGAGGGGCTGGGGGTGGGGGCAGAGGACAGGGTGAGGACACTGGGAGGCACGCTGGGGGCAGCAGGGGGCATGATTTAGTGGAATAGCAGGTGCGGGAGCGGCGGGGCAGCTTGTGACCAGGTCCGAGACCTTGAGTGTCTGAGCAAAGAGTATGGAAACATCTTCAGGCCTTGGAGCCCCTCCCTCCCAGCCGGCGGGCACAATGGGTTGGCATCTGCAGGAAATGGAAACCCTCCTTCCTTCCACTGAAGCCCCCGCCTCACAATGCCCCTGCTCCCGAGGCCATCTGAGGAGCCCCAGATGTCCAGCTCTACCCCTCACCCGTGTCCCCGACTCAGAGCTGTTCAAGGATGTGCTGCTGGGGCAGCCCTAAAGTTGCCAGCAGGCATGGGCTGAGCTCCACACCTCCCGAGGTGCCCACTGCCTAGTTGCCAAGGCAGAAGCTGTGCTCTTCCCTGTGCAGCATGGGGTGGGCCCCACCTCCTCACCTGCACCACCAGGGGGACGTGCACCAAGAGCTCGCCCTTTGACAGTTGCAAACACATGCAGAAGGGCCTGCCCAGAAACCAGAATGTCCCCTGCAGACCCCCCGCCCCTCCACCTACAGCTTAATGTCTCTTTGCTCTTTTCTCTGGACGCCCTCAGCCAGCGAGTCCAGCCAGTCCGGCTCCGGCAGGACCTCTCCAGGGTGACTTGAACCTCCATGGTTGGCCCACAGCTAGGATGCTGCCGAGTTCTGGAGGCGACAGAGCCCTGAGAAGCCTTGAGCCCTGGAGGATAGATTTGACCTTAGCAATCGGGAGCAGAGACTATGTCTTTTATTATGTATTTTTGTAACATACACCAAGTCTTCTTGTGGCTCAGACCCGAGGAATGGAGGAAAGGAATTAGGATGGGCAGAGGGAGAAGTGGAACTGTTATGCAGCCTTAGGAGCCCTGACCCTGCAGGAACAGGGCCCTCATGCTTCTAGCAGGTGGGTTGCTGGAGGCCACTGCTCTGGGAAGGGGCATGGCCATGGGCAAGGCTGCTCTCTCCAGGGAAGCACAGCTCCTGACAGGGCGGCCGCCAGGTGGCCACCAGCCAGAGGCACCTAGTGCTTGGAAAACAAGTCCTCAGGCCGGAAGGGGAACCTGTGGCCCATCACAGCATTCACCTCAGTGAAGCCCGTGCCTTCCGCCTTCCCAAGCTGTATCTCAGGAAGGACTTTCTGTTAGGAGGGGACCTGGGAGGGGAGGTGCTGAGCATGGCCTGGGAGAAGACCCCCGCACACTGCGGGCCCGTGCTGGTGGCCAGCTTGGACAGGCTGGGTGGGTGGGACCTCTGTGAACTCTCAGGGTGGCCAGTGCACTTTTACGGGAGATCTTTTAGACTCGTGGTTTGGCCTGTTTTTAGAGGAAATGTAATTTTAAGAAACATTCATAATGGAAACAGCAGGAATATAAAAATTCCGCCAGCTTGTTAGAGCAGCATGACTACAAACCTTGTGCTAGGATTTTTGTATTCGTCAATTTTTACAGTCACAAGTGACTGAAACTCAACAGAATTAGTGCAGGCCGGGGCTGGGGAATTTACTAGTTCCTGTAAATAGACCCGGAGAGAAGGATAGACCGGGCTCAAGAAAGGCTGGGTCTCCCTGCTTCCTCTCTCCCCTGCCCCATGTTTGAAGTGAGGGAGGGCAGTCGCTTCAGAGAAGTGGAGCAGAGAGAGAAGTGGAGCAGAGAGAGAAGTGGAGCAGCTTGCAGGAGAGAGGATGGCTGGGAGCTCTTTCTGGGCTAAGGCTGCCCTAAAGCCCCCCAGCAGCCGCCCCCGCTGCCCACTGGGGTCCAGGCCCCCGTCACTGAGGTGACAGCAGCTCAGCCAGGGTTGCTGTGTATCTGGGTTGCTTGGCTCCTGTCCCGATCCTGCCGGACGGCACTCCCACCTCCATCCAGACCTCAGCTGCTGGGGTGTAGGTGAGGCCCAGATCGGAGAGGAACTAGCGAGATGAAGAGCAGGGAGCTGGCACGTTCAGAATCGGCTCTCGGCTCTCGAAGCTGGCCTTCTCCCTCCCTATTCCTCACTGCTGGATGTTTTTTTCTTTATCCCAGTAGGCTACTCAGGATGTCCGGTCAGGGGCAATAAGGCCCTTCCGCTGGGTCATATGACTTGGCAAGGCCCAGCATGGATGAAGAATGGCACTGGGGGACCCACATGGCTGCTTTGTGGGTTTTGGAATTCCAGGCCCACACAGGCCCCTTAATCCAGAGCACACAGTAGACAGTGCCAGACAAGGAGGGCATGGGTGACACCAGCCACCAGGTGACCCAAGAGTGAAGGTCTGAGTATCTCCAGCAAGTCCTCAAGGTGCCCATTCTCTTCTGGCTACCACTGCTTTAATGTCAGTGGGGTAGGTCATTGTATGAGACACAGCAGTAGAAAGAAATGGGGAGTTGAACTTGGGTGGACGGAGCATGTACTATGCATTGGCTGGGAAATAGGTATACATTGCCTACTTTAATTGACAAATGAACTCTATGAAGCAAGCAATTCTATTGCTATTTGTTAACCTAAGAAAAAAATGGGTTTAGCAATGTCAACTGATGGTCACTGGTGCCAATTCAATGCCAAGGAGTCCCCCACTTGGGGTGCAGTGCAGAGGAAACTTTATTTAGTGCAAACAGCTCAATGGTCATACAGCATGGCTGCGAAACAGCACAGCGCTGCAGCTGCCTCGGGCCTGCTCCTCTTAGCTAGGCAGCTCAGCTCCTCTCAGAAGAAGTCTTTGGTGTCTCAGCTCCGGCCAAGGAACTGCATTTGGTGGGAAGTGTGCCCCCAGAGCTAGAGGGGAGTGGTTTATGTAGATATAAGTTCCCACCCCTGGTTCCTGATTGGTCTGTCCACATGCAAATGAAATGCCGAATCCTCACAGTTTGGTGCAAAGGCAATGATTGGTCAGAATAGAGCCATTCTGATTGGTCATGGGGATGGGAAGGCCTCATCCTATTGGTTGAGAATGGATTCCAGGAACTCCTTTGTAAGGACTGGCTCACATGGCAGAAGCAGTGCAGGCAGCAGCTTAGCTCCGACCTGCAGCTTGAGGCAGAGGCAGACAGTCCAGCACAAAGGATTCTCTGTGAAGTGCCGTTTGCTGAGAGGCCCCTGTGTAGAGATCGCTGCTAGGCTCTGCTGGTTTGTTTTGTTTTTTTCTTTCAGGGTTCACAGGAGACATTAACTTGCCCAACCCTAGAAAGGGTGAGCGGCCAGGATTGGAACCCTGGCTGTCTGAGCGTGTGAGGGCCACACTGCCTGTCTATTGGACAGCAGCTCCACCTGCTGTGGTTCAGTCCGGCACTGACAGTGCTGAGCCTCCGTGCCAGGGTCCTCACTTACAGACAGCGTTAACCACAGCCTCTGCCACAAAGAGCAAGTGTATGTACAGCAAGCTGTGTAAACTGCCAGGCGACATGCACGTTGCACATTGCACAGTTCTTACTCATCTCCCTGGACAGGGGCAACGCGGACCACTGGCCTCTCCGCCCACAATGCAGTGCGTGTTCACCTGCAGGCGGGCGGTTTTGCAGAGGAGGCCCTGAAGGTGAGGCGCAGAGGTGCGTGAGACCTCACAACCACTGTGGCACATCATCTGCCCTCCTGCTCTTCATGCCCTAGTGCCCAGAGGATGCGAAGCATGGAGGATACGTCTGTAAGGCCACTCCAAGAAGGGCTTGTTAAATGGACTGGGAGAGAGGGCGGTGGCCTGTCCAGAGTTGGTAAGCATGGGGAGTGGATCTGACCCAGGCCCCCCAAGGTTCAGTGATTTGACCAGGAGAGGGATTAAAATAGCTGATCCCCAAGCCCCCTGGCCTCTTGTCAATCCTGGTGGGCCCAGCAGTGCAAAGACCTGAGCAGAGAAATCCTGCCCCTTCTCCCGACTTGCATGCACCCCCAGCTAGAGACCTTACAGGTGCAGAGGCGTCTCCTCCCCAGTGGGGCCTGGGAAGCACCCGCCTGTGGATTTACTTCTCTTTAAAGGAGCCCAGCGCACTTTAAGGTAGATATTTATATTTCTGTGTGTTTCCTCCCCAAGAAAAGCTCAAAAGGCGCCTAGACATTCCACACCCTCTTTTCAAGGCCCATTAATAAGGAGCCTGCCTGCGGCCAAATCATAAACATGGCAAACTCCATAACCACCGCGGCCAGCAGAGCGAGGGCTGCATTAGGGGGGATTTCAGTGAAAGCTGCGCGGTTCCTAAATTCATACCAGATGAGTTCCAGAGGATTAAAGTTATTACAACGAAGCCCCGGGGAATCAATCATGCTCTGCCTGTAACCTTGGTTTACCTCCTCATTTACACAGATCACTTTCTCCAGGGCCTGGAGGAGGATGCAGAATCCATGGAGTTAAATGTAGCAAAAAACAGAGGGACAAGCGAGAGAAGGACAACATCACAGCCGCAGCTGGGTGGGTTCAGACAGCCCTGGGCAGTCCTGAGCCCCATGGGAATGCTTCCGGTTTGAAAGCCCCAACAGCGGAGACATGCTACCTGGAGGGTGGCAGGGGTAGGGCATACGGGCATATGGCTTATTTTGTGACTTGTCACATTGGGGGTTGGGAGCACAGGAGGGGAGGGTGCCCTCCCTAACTTCTCAGCCTGCCTGAGGCACGTCCCTGGGGGTGGGCATCATCACAGCTTGATAAGAAACAGGCTGAGAGCTGCAAAGAGGCTGGCTAGGCTGTGAAACACGGCGCAGCTCTTTGTCTTTTCATGCTACTTTGATGTTCTCACTTTTTACACTTTTTATTTTTTTCTTGAAGAGCCTTCCAATCATCTAAGAGAAATCTCCTGAGTGTTCCAGGCTCCTGACTCCCCAATGGCCCTGTCCCTCCTCAGAGGAGAGGTCTCTCTCCCCTGGCCACTGCAGTCACCCCTCTGTCCACTGCACCCCTTTTGTGCCTCCACTCAAAACAGAGTCCAAGACAATTCAGAGTAGTTTCAGCCTCTCAGAGCCAGACCTGCCTAGATTCTTGGCCTGGGCATCACATATTATCCCAGCCCCTCCTCCAGCTTGGCCAAACCTGGGTGTTCAAACTCTGGGTCCTGGCACCTGTCCCGAGGACTCATCCTGCTCATGACATTGACGGAGACCTTCCTGTCCCTTCAGATAAGACTCCACTCTCAGCCTCAGAAACGGAGTTGGACTCAATGACCAAGCAAGATGCCCAGAGAACCTGCTGACATTGGTGCCATGCCCCCTTTGACCTTCTTGCATTAAGCTAATTATTATTATTAAATATTATTAAACTAGTGCCCTGGTGCATGAATTTGTGCACATTGAAAGGAAATTAATTAGAAGGTGGCCAGCGGGGAGGGACTGGGCAAGATGGGCCAGACACGCCCTGGAGCCAACATCCTGCAGTCCCTCCCTGGCCAGCCACATCTGGGGCGGCACCGCCTCTCAAAGAGCATCTACAGAGTGAGTGGAGTCCCTCTGGCAGGTGGGGTCCCTCCGCCTGGCCTGTGGAAATCAGGCCGAAACTGGCTCTTGGACATCCCCCGACGCGTCCCTGATTGCATGAGGGTGGTTCTCTGGTGAGGCACACCAGAATTGGGCTCTCTCCTCTCTGGTTCCAGGGTGCTTCACCTGAGAACTGCCACTGCTAAGTCACCGCAGCTTGGCAGCTCCTGCATTGAGCATCTGCCCCCTGGTGGTCAGTGCACGTAATAGCTACCGGTTGGAGTGTCTGTCCCCCTGGTGGTCACTGTGCATCATAGATACTGGTTGGAAGATCAGATGGTCACTTAGCCTTTTATATATATACTAGAGGCCCGGTGCACAAAAATTTGTGCACTGGGGGGCGGGGGGAGAGGGGGTCCCTCAGCCTGGCCTGTGCCCTCTCGCAGTCTGGGACCCCTTGGGAGATAATGACCTGCTGGCTTAGGCCTGCTCCCGGGTGGCAGAGGGCAGGCCCAATCCCTAGGTTCAGGCCCTGGTCGGGCTCAGAGCAGGGCCGATTGGGGAGTTGGGGCGCCGCCACCTGTCATGCACAGAGCAGGGCGGATGGGGAGGTTGCGATGCCACCCCTAGTCACGTTCAGGGTAGGGCCGATTGGGGGGTTGGGGCACTGCCCCGTCACACTCAAGGCAGGGTCGATGGGGAGGTTGTGGCGCCACACCCTGCCACGCACAGAGCAGGGCCGATCAGGGGGTTGGGGCGCTGCCCCCTGTCACACACAGAGCAGGGCCGATCAGGGGGGTTGGGGCTCCGTACCCTGTCACACACAGAGCAGGGTCAATCAGGGGGTTGGGGCGCTGCCCCCTGTCACACACAGAGCAGGGTCAATCAGGGGGTTGGGGCGCTGCCCCCTGTCACACACAGAGCAGGGCCGATCAGGGGGTTGAGGAGCTCCCCCCTGTCACGCACAGAGCAGGGCCAATAGGGGAGCTGGGGCACCGCCCCCTGTCACATACAGAGCAGGGCCCGTGGGGGGGGGGGGCATAGTTGAGGCGCCACACCCTGTCACACTCAGGGCAGGGCCGATGGGGAGGTATGGCTCTACCCCGTCTCACATAGAGCAGGGCCCGTGGGGGGGGGGGGGGGTTGGGGTGCTGCCCCCTGTCACACACAGAGCCGCAGGGCAATCAGGGGGTTTGGGCGCTGCCCCCTGTCACGCTGATCCCGGTGCCGGGAGGCCTCGCGGCTCCGCTGATCCCGCCCGGCAGGGTCACAGGTCCGGGTCCCAGATCGCAGACAGCCTTGCCTGCTGCCGCCTGCCTTCAGTATGCAAATTAGCCGCCATCTTGTTGCTTCAGGGTGGGGGTCCCCACTGGGGTGCCTGGCCAGCCTGGGTGAGGGGCTTAGGGCCGTTTTCAGGCTGGCGGGCGACTGAAGCTCCAAACCTCTCCTTTTTTTCTTTTTCTTTTTTATTCTTGCATTTATTTACCTTCTATGGCTGTCACTGGAGCTGAGAGCCGGCTTTCTCTCTGAGGCTCGGCTGAAAGCAGGTTTCTGGCCTTTGTTTTCTGTATTCGAAACAATGTTGCGACTCCAGCTCTGAGATCCCGGCTGACTGACAGGAGCTTTCTGGGCTTTTGTTTATCTTCTATAAATGTTACAATGTTTCCAACTGAAGCTCAGAGGCCGGTGGGGAACGTTGGAGTCCTCTGTCACTGAAGGAAGCAAGCCTCCCTGTTCGCATCAGCTGCCTGGCTGCCGGCCGCCATCTTGGCTGACAGTTACTTTGTATATACTCACTGATTAGCCAATGGGAAGGGTAGCGGTCGTACGCTAATTACCATGTTTCTCTTTTATTAGTGTAGACTAGGGGCCCGGTGCACGAAATTCGTGCACTGGGGGGGGGGGTGAGTGTCCCTCAGCCCAGCCTGCCCCCTCTCACATACTGGGAGCCCCCAGGCGTTGACCCCCATCACCCTCCAATCGCAGGATCGGCCCCTTGTCCAGGCCTGACGCCTCCGCCAGAGGTGTCAGGCTTGGACAGGGGACCCTCATTTCCCCCCGATCACTGGTTCTGCCCCCTGCCCAGGCCTGATGCCTCTGGCCCAGGATTCAGGCCTGGGCAGGGGACCCCCCTCTGTTCCCGATCACCGGCTCTGCCCTCGCCCAGGCCTGATGCCTCACCAGAAGCGTCGACCCCCATCACCCTCCGATCGCCTGATCGGCCCCTTGCCCAGGCCTGACGCCTCCGCCAGAGGTGTCAGGCTTAGACAGGGGACCCCCATCTTCCCCCGATCACTGGCTCTGACCCCCGCCCAGGCCTGAGGCCTCTGGCAGAGGTGTCAGGCCTGGGCAGGGTACCCCCAGTTCCCCACGATCTCCCGCTCTGCCCCTGCCTAGACCTAATGCCTCTGGCCAAGACGTTAGGCCTGGGCAGGGGACCCCCAGCTGCTCACGATTGATGACTCTGCCCCTGCCCATGCCTAACGCCTCTGGCCAAGGCCTTAGGACTGGGCAGGGGACCCCCAGCTCCCCGTGATTGCAGGCTTCGCCCCTGCCTAGACCTAACGCCTCTAGCCAAGGCGTTAGGACTGGCCAGGGGACCCCCAGCTGCCCAGGATCGTTGACTCCACCCCTGCTCCCCGTGATGGCTGGTTCCGCCCCTGCCCAGGCATTGCAGGTTCCGCCCCTGCCCAGGTCTAACCCCTCTGGCCAAGGCGTTAGGTCTGTGTAGGGAACCCCCAGCTCTCCAAAATTGCAGGCTCCACCCCTGCCCAGGCCTAACGTCTTTGGCCAAGGCTTTAGGCCTGGGCAAGGGATCCCTAGCTCCCCGGACTGCCAGCTCCATCCCTGCCCAGCTCCCATTGCTGGCTCCACCCCTGCTTTCCACTATCACTGGCCGGGGCGGCAAAGGCGCCGGGTTCTCTGATCACAGCTGGGGGGAAGGGCAAAGGCGACCCCCAGGGCCGCCTTTGCCCTGCCCCCAGCTCTTAGCTCCCCCCTGGGTTTCCGATCACTGTCAGTGGCAGGGGGCTTCTTCCGTCCCAGCATTGTGCCTACATAAGCAAATTAGCCACCATAATTGTTGGTAGTTAACCACCATCTTGGCTGGCAGTTAATTTGCATATCGCCCTGATTAGCCAATGGGAAGGGTAGCGGTCGTACACTAATTACCATGTTTCTCTTTTATTAGATAGGACTAGAGGCCCAGTGCACGAATTCGTGCACAGGTGGGGTCTTGAAGGGAGTGGGGGGGGGGGGGGGGCGGGATGTGATGGGCCCTCCGGGCGGGCGGTGGGATGCCCTTGCTGCCCCAGGATCTGGATCCGTCCTGCTGACATTTGTGCCAATTGTCAGGAGCCACCTGGCAGCCACTTTTATATCCTTTCTTCCTTGTGGAGCATCTAGGAAGGGGAAGTGGCCGTGGTGCCCGAGGCTGACTTCTAGGAGGCCGGCAGTGCTGTCAGGATCATAATGGCAGGCCAGTCTGTCGGTGCCTGACCCATTCTCTGGCAATTGGACCTGCAGGACTACTGAGGGAGTGAGTTGCTGCCGCTGGGCTGGTGGGCCACCAGGACAGGTTGGTCAGCTGAGCAGTGCTCCCACTGTGGGAGTGCACTGACCACCAGGGGCTGCCCCCTGGTGGTCAGTGCACATCATAGCGACCAGTCAACTGGTTGTTCTGGTCGTTCGGTTGCTTAGGCTTTTATATATAGAGATATATAATTCCCAAACTGTTCCCTGTTGTTATTGTTATTAAGCTAATATTTAATTTCCCGCTTAATGCTTCAATATTTAGACAGTTATTGTAGTTTTCTTTTTCTGTGCTATCTCTTTTAGATTTTGATATTGGAACTGTATTAGCTTTTAAAAAATAATCAAGATACTATTTTTTTCCCCTATTTCTATGCTCAGGATCAGTCCAAATTCAGTTTTTGTAAAAGTTCACTCAGAAAAGTGCGAACAAAGTAGTTTACAGGGTGTGGTCTTTGAAGACTGTTTGGTTTGGTCTTCAGGCTTTCTTCTCTCTTCCCGAGTCCACTTTAATTTTGTGTTTCTTAGGAAAGATACTCAGAGTCATTAATATGTGTGTATAATTCTGTTCTTTCTTCTTCTTTATACCTACATTTGGATGTCTGTGCTTGCTCTTCTTACTCTATTTTTTCCTTCTTCCTTCCTTTTCCTCTTTCTTTTCCTAGTTTATTTTTGTTTTCCTTTAATGGACTAATTAATATTCTATTATACTCTATCCTATCCTATTCTATCTTATTCTCCAAAAGAACCACCTTTTGTCACAATCAATTATATGCTGTTTTTTTGTCTTAGCTTCTTAATTCAGTTATTATTCTATGTTTAATATTTTTAGTGACTTTAATTTTTAAAAATTTATTGAGTAGAATTCTAGGTTTACTTGTCTTATCTTTTATTTTTATTACTAAAATGTTAATGGATACACATTTTTCTATGATTGCAGCTATAACAATATTGCAAAGATTTAGATAAGGAGTGTTGTTTTAAGGAAGTTCCACGAGCTGTCTTAAGGTTTTCTGTGACCAAAGTATTATTTAGGGAAGAACTGTTATAATTCCCAAACTGTTCCCTGTTGTTATTGGCAATGACTAACCTTTTGTTACATATTTCTAGTTTGACTCTTGATGCTAGAGAAAGTGGTTTCTGCTATTTTCATTGTATTTTTTTTTTTTAGTTTGAGATTTTCTTTGTGAAATAATATAAGAAAGTGAACAATAAAAAAGAATGTAAACTTTATGTTTGCAAAGTGTGGAAACATGTTCATATATAAACATGTGTTTATATAAATACTAGAGGCCCAATGCATGAAATTCGTGCAAGGGGCTCAGCCCTCGCAGCCCTGGCTTTGTCTAGAAGGTCATCTAGAAGGATGTCCAGAAGGTCATTCGGCTGTCCGGTCCAATTAGCATATTTCACAGACAGGAGGGGTGAGGTCAAGGGACATCCGACTATACCAATAGATTAACAGTGTTTCTAATAGAGACAAAAAAAAATGCTGAAGCTAAATCACAGAAAGTTATTGAATCAGAATCTGACTTTGCACCAATGATCAGCACAGGGTGGGAACAACTAAAATGGGGTTTTCTTCTCTAGTTTCACAAGGTCACCAGCCTCTGGCCCTCGCCCATCCATGCTGGAGGGCACTGGGGACACAGAATTCTTTCTGTCAGCCAGACCCCACTGCCCTGGTGTGGCTTGTTTGGTGAAGACTCCTGTCCCTGAGCAAAGACCCACCTGTGGTCTATGGGAAGGCTGGTCTACAGAGACTGTGGGATGAGGTGAGACTTGCTGTGTTGATGATTTTTTTCTTCTTTCAAGCTTGAGCTATTTAGATTCATTTGAGAAATTACTAGGCAGAGGCTTGGCAGCATTCCCTTGAAAGGCCATTTTTTTATTACTTCCAAATCCTCTGTCTTCTCCAGGATGTGACTCTGCAGCAGGAGTGTCTTTGGCAGGTTGGGGGTTCTGGCTTCCGCCTAATGTCCCGCAGGCCCGGGCATGGCTGAGGAGCCACACCTCAGCACTGCAGGAGGGACCAGTGAATGGGAGCCTCTGGTCTGCAGCCCCAAAACCGATGGCCAGGCTCTGAATTCCTGTCATGGCTGCTACCAGCCAGGCCATATGTACTGTCTTTGTTATAAATACCCAATTCAGACACTGAGATCCTTTGTCTAACTTTAATCATTATTTAGTACTATTTTGAGATAAGGACTTGGAGGTTGCTATGTTAAGTGAAATAAGCCAGACACAGAAAGACAAATGCCGCATGATCTCACTTATGTGTGGAATCTTTTTGAAGAGTTGAATTCATAGAAATAGAGAGTAGAATGGTGTTGTCAGGAGCTAGGGAGGTGGGGGGCGGGGGATGAAGAGTTATTGGTCAAAAAGTAAAAAATGCCAGTCATCTAGGATGACTAAGTCCTAGAGATGCAATGAACTGCATGGTGACTATGGTAATAATCCATACTGTATACTTGAAATTGGCTAAGAGTAGATCTCAGGTGTTCTGCACACACAGAGGCACACACCATCATAACTACCTGAGGAAGCTGGATATGTTAATTACTTTAACTGTGTACCTTCACTGTGTAGATGTATATCAAGACATCATGTTATACACCTTAAGTATATACAGTTTTTATTAAAAATAACTAAAAATTAAAAATACCTCACTACAAAAAAGCTTTATTTGAAACAGAAAAGATTTACTTCTTTAAAGCAAGCATTTATAAACATTTAGAGTATATTTTCTTGTGATCTTGATTTTATTATGAAAAAGTCCAGAAATTCCTGGGAAAAATAATTAATGGCCAATATTCAGGATGGAAAGTTTAACTTTCATTGAAGAAGAAGCATTTAAGTTCATGTAGACAGTGAATTGGCCTCTGGAGCAATGACACTGTCCTCAGGAGCCTCGACCATCTGGAGAAGCAATTTCCACATGAAGTTCGTGTTACATGATTGCGTTTTAGTGTTTTTGGTTTAGTTTCTCATGAGAATTTTTCTTCTTTTGGTGAAGTTGTTTAAATTTTGATACAGCTTCCGTGGTGACCAGATTTCCAAATTCTCACTGTGAGAGAGTCGATGCCTTGCTTATACGTAGATGGTTCCTCCTGTTGATAGAATTTAATCTCCTGAAAATGTATATTTATTTTTTTCTAAAATAAATTGCTGTTCTAAATTTGAAGGACTACTTATAGATTCTAATGAAAAAAATGCTGGTATAAAAATCACTTTTGTTTTTCCTTCTCTCCTTCTCTCTCTTTTGTAGGCATGAGTGATCAGAGGATTAATTAATTTAAAAGACTTACTGTTTCATCTGTGAGAATTTTGTACAAGACTATTTCCTTATTTGGTAATTTTTCATTGTTTAGATAGAAGCAAAAGATGGATTTTAAAGGTTAAAGTCACTACTCTAGGGGGAGACCAAGATGGCGGCGTAAGTAAACACCGGAGACCGCTGCCGCAAACAACCATTTCAAAAATACAACTAAAAGACTGAACGGACATCACCCAGAACCACAGGAAGGCTGGCTGAAGAGAGACTCTACAACTAGAAGGAAAGAGAACAGCAAATCGAGGCTCAGAGGCGGCGCAGTGTGGAAAATACAAAGGTACCGAGGTGCGCGCACAAAGCGGGCTGGTGGCTGAGGGCGCGGTTGTCGTTTTCTGTCGGGAGTGAGTCTCAGACTCTGGGCTCCAGATCCGGGCGAGTCTCTAGGGACCCAGACTCAAACGGGAGAAGCGGGATCCGGCATCAGTTGGAACCTGAGGGCAGCTTTCTCTCCGAGGTTTGCAGCGGCTGCCGGGGTTCTGAGAAGCAGAGCCTCTGGGAACGGGACTGAGCGTGGCCATAGCTGCTCCCTCCCCCCGCCCTGTTGAGCCCGCCCCGCCCAAACTCTGCGCACAGCCATTTGCCGATCGCCTCAGGCAAAGGCTGGATTAGCACCTCCCCAGAAGGCAGACGTTTTCCATACAGCTGATTCCTATAGCCAGTCGGCCTGGGGGTCAAATCCCTCTAGTGTTAACTACAACAATTAAGGCTTGGCTAGAACAAGACTGCGCACAGAGACCACAAGGGGGTGCACCAAGAAAGCATAAAAGATGCGGAGACAAAAAAACATGACAGAAATGGAGGATATGGAGCTAAGAATCGCAATTTTGAGGGCTTGCCATAAATTTGTGCAGAGCCTCACGAAAACTAATGAGACCCTCGATGCTATGATAAAGAAATTAGAAAGTAAGCATACACGGACTGAAATAAAGAATATTATACCCAATAGCAGACCAGAGGAGTACAATAATCAAACCAAAGATTCGACAAAAAACACCCAATTGGAAAAGCAAAATGAAAAAAGAATCCGAAAGTGTGAAGATAGTGTAAGGAGCCTCAGGGACAGCTTTAAGCGGTCTAATATCAGAGTCATTGGAGTGCCAGAAGATGAGAGACAGCAAGATATTGAAAACCTATTTCAAGAAATAATGGCAGAAAACTTCCCCCATCTGGAGAAAGAAATGGACTTACAGGTCCAAGAAGCGCAGAGAACCCCAAACAAAAGGAATCCAAAGAGGACCACACCAAGACACATCATCATTAAAATGCCAAGAGCAAAAGACAAAGAGAAAATCTTAAAAGCAGCAAGAGAAAGAGGCTCAATTACCTACAAGGGAATACCCATACGACTGTCAGCTGATTTCTCAACAGAAACTTTGCAGGCCAGAAGGGAATGGCAAGAAATATTCAAAGTGCTGAATACCAAGAACCTACAACCAAGATTACTTTATCCAGCAAAGCTATCATTCAGAATTGAAGGTCAGATAAAGAGCTTCACAGATAAGGAAAAGCTAAAGGAGTTCATCACCGCCAAACCAGTATTATATGAAATGCTGAAAGGTATCCTTTAAGAAGAGGAAGAAGAAGAAAAAGGTAAAGATACAAATTATGAACAACAAACATGCATCTATCAACAAATGAATCTAAGAATCAAGTGAATAAATAACCTGATGTACAGAATGAACTGGTGATTATAATAGAATCAGGGACATAGAAAGGGAATAGACTGACTATTCTTGGGGGAAAAAGGGGTGTGGGAGATGCGGGAAGTGACTGGACAAAAATCATGCACCTATGGATGAACACAGTGGGTGGGGAGTGAGGGTGGAGGGTGGGGTGGGAGCTGGAAGGAGGGGAGTTATGGGGGGAAAAAAGAGGAACAAATGTAATAATCTGAACAATAAAGATTTAATTTAAAAAAAAAAATAAATAAATAAATAAAGTCACTACTCTAATTACACAATATTAGGAATAGTGTAACTTGTTATTAATCAATATCCCACATCTTGTAGATTTTGCTTTGATCAATAAAGTTTTATCAAGTATCTCTGGTATTTTTGTTGTAATGTTGGGCCACTCTTCACTTGAAGGACTAGACATAGAACTGAAAGATGAATGCAATTATTCAGAAATTTCATTCTATGAGTGAACAACTTTTAGAGTAAAAGAAGGAAGTGCTAATTTTTGCCTAAATTAAGGGGGGAAAGGCAGCTTTGGACACTGCTTCCAAGCAGCACACTTGCATTTAACCAAGTGGTCCCCCTTTCTCCATCTCTGCTTCCCTCCATGCCTGCTTAGACTAAGTTGAAAGAAATCTCTACCTAGACTATTTTTCTATTTTACATATTCTGTTGAAATACATATTTAAAATAAAATATTTTAAAGAATCTTTTAATGCTTGCATTAGGGTTTACAATATTCATTTTAAAATATTGTGAGTTCACTTAAACTAATATTAACCATCTCAAATGTTGTATAAGGATCTTTATTTCCAACTAGAGGCTCAGTGCATGGAATTCGTGCACTGGGGGGGGGGGGGGGCTCAACTCGCCTGCACCCTCTCACAGTCCAGGAGCCCCAGGGGATGTCTGACTGATGGTTTAGGCCCACTGTCGGACATCCTTAGGGCTGCTGTGGAGGCAGGAGAGGCTCCCACCACCTCCACTGTGCTTGCCAGTCATGAGCCCAGCTTGTGGCTGAGTGGCACTCCCCTTGTGGGAGTGCACTGACCACCAGGGGGCAGCTCCTGCATTGAGCGTCTGCCCCCTGGTGGTCAGTATGCATCATAGCGACCAGTCATTCTGCTGTTTGGTTGATTTGCATATTAGCCTTTTATTATATAGGATACTTCTCCCTATTGTTGTCATATATTTTACTTTTACATAGCTGTAAATACACAATACATTGTCACTTTCATTGCTTTAAATATTCAGTTATCTTTTTGAACAATTAAAAAGAAGAAAATAAATTTTGTTTTACCTTCATTTAGTCCATTTCCAATGCTCTTCATTTCTTTGTAAAGATCCCAATTTTCTAAACTATATCATATTTTACTTCTTACTGGAGAAATTATTTTAATATTTCTTCTGGAGGGGGTCTGCTAGGGTGAATTATCTCAGTTTTGTTTGTCTAAGAAAGTATTTAATTTTCCTTCATTTTTGGAAGATATTTTTACCAGCTATAGAATTCTGCATTGACAGTTTTTGTTTTTTCCCCCCAGCATTTAAAATATATCACTCCATTGTAATTGTTTTTCATCAGAAGTCTGTTCTAATGTTTATCCTGTTGCTCTGGAGGTAATGTGACATTTTTCTGCCTTCAAGATTTTCTCTTTGCTTTTGGTTGTCAGCAATTTGAATATATGTTTAGGTGTTTTTGTGTGTTTCTTTGTGTTGTTTTGATGTTTATCCTGCTTGGTGATTTGTGAGCTTCTTGAATGTGTGATTTTGTTTCTGTCATTAATTTAAGAAAATGCTTGTTCTTGGATGCTGTTTCCTTAAATAGTTTTTTTACTCCATTGTATGTCTCTTCTCCCCAAATCCTAACGATGAATGTTTTAGAATATTTGATATTGTCCCACAGCTCTTGAGTGTACTTTATTTTACTCTTTATTTCTCTTTCTATTACAGTTTAGATCACTCCTGTCAGCCTATCTTTACATACACTATTTCTTCAGCTGTATTATATTCATTGATGTCTTAACATGCTGAAAGCGTTATTCAACTGTGTTACTGTGATTTTCATTTCTGGCATTCTACTGGATTCTCACTGAAATTACCTCTCTGTTCTTGCTTGTCCTATATTTTCTATTAGAACCTTTAACATATTAATCATAGTTATTTTAAATTGATTGTTTGACAGTTTCAATTCTGTGTCATATCTGAATCTGGTTCTGATACTTGCTTTGTCTCCTCCAGTATGTTTTCGTACTTTTTCATATGCTTCCTATTTTTGTTATTGTTGTTGTTGTTGTTGGTGGTGGTGGTGTGTGTGTGTGTGTGTGTGCGCGCTTGGATATGAGCATGTCTTTCTTTGGGCTGGACCTTTAGAATGGGGATTTGGGTTAATATAGTCAGGAGTTGGGTTGGGCTTAACCTTTGTTGTTGCTGGGGTTACCACAGTGCACCGGAGACTTCAGATGCCCCTGGCAATGCCCTGTGTTTAGGGAATGGGCTAATATCCTTAGCGTTTTTCCCACTGTATGTACCCTACTTGGTGTGAGATCTAGCTTTGTGTGGTTCTTCACTTTATGTGGCTCCTCAGAGAAAATCTGTTTGTTGTCACTCTCCCAGATACAGTTCACTGTTACTTTTACTCAGTGTTTGTTAGCATGGTGGTGTGGAATGGAGAAATGGGTGATCTCCGATGTCCTGGTGTAGCCTTAGTCTCAGGTAGGCACAGTGAAGCTGGGTGACAGGGGTATCACCTTAATAAGTATTCCTTTATTGATTCAGCTATAATGATGGATCCAGCCTATTTTCCTGGCTTTCTCTAGGAATAGAGATTTACTTTTGCTGTTCCATTCTTCCATCTGGGTCTCTACTGGTGCCCAACTTGGCAGTATGTGTTGCTCTTTCTCTGAAGATTAAGGCTGCTGTTACCCTACCCTACCCAGCATGGTGAGTGAGACTATCTCAGGATTCTCTGAATCACCCCTGTACCTGATGGGATTCATGGAGGAAAAGCCTGCAAGAGGCTGTCTACACCCCTACATCTCCATTCACTTCCCCTTCCCGGGAGTGTCTACTTTTTATGCTAGCTCAGATGTGGTATTTATTAATTCATTAAACCGTTTGAGTTAAATCTTCTTGCCAGGTCATCTGGCACCTGGTGGTGTCTGCACACATCTGTTTCTCCCTAGAATGTGGGCTGGTTGTTTGACCTGTGCCCTCAGCTCTCTGAGGGTGTTAGTTCAAGAAATGTCATTAATTTTTTATTTGTCCAGCTGTTATCTTATTGTGAGGGTGATATTTTTTCAGCTCTGCACATCTCTTGAGCTGAAACTGGAGGCCCTTTCCTCCCATCTAAACATATAGCATGCAGCACTTTCTCAGCGATCTTCCAGAACTACTGCTGTCCTCATTTTCCTGGAGAGCAGGCCTCTGTGAACTGGCTGGGGAGGCCCTCTCCTGTTTTGAAAATCACATCTGCACATATCTGTGTTTGCCAGAAACTTCAAGTTGCTCAGCAGTCTCCTGAGCACTATAGTCTTCTAGTTTTGGAAAAACTTGGGAAAATAAGAATGAAGATTGAGTTGTGCTTTAACCAGAGCTTATGTATTCCGACATGAGGATGCTGGCTGGAAGAATCATTATGAAAGGAATGGGACCAGTGCAGAAACCACGCTGGGCCACTGGGATGGTCAAGGTGAGGCCAGAGCGGTTGTTATTGCCCTGGTGCCGGAGCACGGAGTCCTAGTTCCTTGGAGAAGTTCTTGCAATAGCACTTTGAGAGAGGAAGTAAAAGCTTCCTCTTTTCAGAAAGCCATATCATAAACTCCGTCAGCAAAGTTGTTTGTAGGAAATGGTAGAACAAATATTATTTAAGCAACAGTGTGGAGAGATTAGGACTCTGTGCAGCCAAAGCATTAATTTCACCTGAGGGAAATGAATTTGTCCAGTTGTTGAAGAATGTTAAATACTCCAGCTCTGGGAAGGGACCTGAGACTGTTTGGCACATACCCTCACTGAGGGAATGATGGAAAGTGCCTTCCCATAGAACTAGGGGGGTAGGAAGTGGGGGCTCAGAGGAGGGCATTTTGGGATTCGTTTGCAGTGGTTGCAATAACCAAGTACCTCAGGCAGGCGGCTTAAACAACTGAAATGAGTTGTCTCACAGTTTGAATCTAGAAGTATGCATGCCATTGAGGGGTCAGCAGGACGTTCCTTCTGAGGTTTGTGAGGGAAGGATCTGTCCCTTGGCTGGAAGATGGTCATCTTCTCCCTGTGTCTTCACATCGTCTTCCCTTGACGCTGGCTCAGTGTCCAGATTTCCTCTTTTTCTAAGGACACCGGTCATATGAATAGAGGCTATTCTGCTCCAGTGTGACCTCATGCTGACTGACTAACTGCATCTGCAAAGACCCTGTTTCCAAATGCGATCACATACTTAGATGCTGGGATTAAGACCTCAACATATGAATTTTAAGAAGCACATTTCAAACCATAACACTCCTCATTTTAGACACAGGCTGTTGAGACTCAGAAGGAGAGTGAGGATGGAGGGGAGCATTCAACTCAGATATTTATTAAGAATCAACCATGTGGTGCTGTCTGTGGCTAGCACCGTGATTACATTCTCTAGCTCATGTTCTAGTGAGGAGATAGTGACAATTCACAAAAGACAAGGGCAGTTCCGGGGGATGGGGGTGAGATAGTTATTTTCAGAAACTTAATGAAGATGATGCCCTAGAACGAGAGGTTACCTGTGTGTGTGTGCTGGGGGGAGCTCCTCCAGGTAGGGAGGCCAGGGAGAACTTGGTGAGAAGTGATATTTTAGCTGAGACCAAAATAAAAATGATGTAGCAGAAGAGTGGGAAAATGTCATGCAAAGACCCTAAGGTGGGAACGTGCTTGGTGTGTCTATGAAAAACTAAGCAGAGAAGCCTTGCTGCCGTGGACACAGGGAGGTTGACTGAGATGAAGCTGGAGAGGTAGCCAGGAGCCAGATGGTGCGGGAAGAGGGGGGTGTCATGCTAACTGCACAGGGAGCCAGTGGATGGATTTGAATGTGGTTACTTGAGGTTATTTACTTTTAAAGAAGAGCATTCTGATGGGAGGGGGACATGCACAGACAGAGTGTTCCATGAGGTTCCTTCTAACCTCCCATCCCATGGCTCCATCTACTTCCACTTCTAGGTCAAGGAGCTAGGCATTTAGCTACGTCTGTTTCGCTCTCTCAAAACATCACGTGTCCTTTGGTATCTACTGGGTCCTGCCTCAATGGCACTTGGCTGTTGAGCTGACTCTGGTTTCCCAGCTGAGACCAAGTCCTTTCTCCATGAATCTGGGAGCATGTGGCCCCTACTCCGGGTACTTTCATGTCCCTCCTTGTGGTGGAGTTATGTGTGCGGCTTGTTCTCCTGAGAGAGAGGCATCTTTGGTCTGGTCTCTGTGGTGGACAGGACCTAGCCTGATTCCTTCATGTGGTAAAGGCTGGGTCAGTGTTTGAGGAGAGGAAAGAAGAAGGGTGGAAGGAGTGTTAATCCAATACTGTCACCCTATGGGGTTAAGGTGGCACCATGAGAACCTAGGAAGGGTGTGTGTGCCTGTGTGGAGTCAGGGTGCGGCTCTCCCTTCCTGGACAGCACACGTACACTCTCAGTGAACACAGGTGGGTGCAGAGCCAGCCGGTGGGCCTAAAGCAGGCGTGGGGATCCAGCCCGTTTGAAATGAATAAAACTAAAAAAAAAAAGACCGTACCCTTTTATGTAATGATGTTTACTTTGAATTTACATTAGTTCACACAAACACTCCATCCATGCTTTTGTTCCGGCCCTCCGGTCCAGTTTAAGAACCCATTGTGGCCCTCGAGTCAAAAAGTTTGCCCACCCCTGGCCTAAAGCCAGCTCTCCTGCTCTAACTGCTGGTGGAGCTCGTGGGAGTGTACACTAACAAACACCCCTACAATCTCAACTTTAAAGGAAGACATTGTTAATTACGGACTCCAAGGGAGGCATCTGAGAGTGCAAAGTGCTATCATATTGGGGCTAGGATGAAGGGGCCCAGGGATCTGATTCCCTAAATGCACAATTAGGTTTTCCATCTGTGGGTCTACACAAAGTAGGGACACACCCTGGGAAGCAACAGGAGTCCTTGGAGTTGCATGATTTTAATAGTGCATTTCCCTTGCTCCTATTCTGGTCCCTGGGGTCTTTCCAGGCCCGCAATGCTGCCTGCCACCTACTGGCATTTACAAAAACATCAGCATCTTTTGAGAATTATCTGGCTGGTCACCCAGCCTCACACCAGACTCCAATTCCCTCTATTTACTGTGTGTAGGTTTCTAGGTGGAGAACACTAAGAAGACAGAATTGTTTTTATATATAAAACTAAATTCAAGCCAGTAATTGTTCATCAGAAAATTGGAAGAAAAATGCAGAGCTGAAGGTCATTGTCAGGCAGTTTTCCTGGGCTTGTCTCACCTGGTGTCTGGACTGTGAAGTTCTCTTGGTCAGCTAATGGGAACGCCATCAGCCCAGTTTCAGGAAGAGCAGGGGACACGGAACAGCAAGGAGCTAAACAAAGCACCCCCTCACCTGCCTGCTCCATGGTAACCATGCCCACCATTAGGATCCCCTGCTCTTTTAGAAGACATAGATGGCTCTTGTACACTTTAACCATTAGTCGTTCCAAAGTGGCAGACAAGGGAGCACCAGATTGACTTTCCACAGGTGAGTTTATCTACTTGGTTGCCCAGGTAAGACTGCTATTGTCTATAGTAAAACTATAGTCTAGAAATGCTTTCTACATGCATACTTATCTATGTCATTAGATTTGGTCTGATATAAGAATTAAAAAAATAGACACATGATTATTGACAGGAAGTTGCGCACTGAGTTGGGGGAAGAGAGAGCCAGCTGACCATGCAGGCTAGTCAGGAAAAGGAACACTTCTGTCCTAGCCACGCCAGGTTAGTTAGAGAAGCACGGGGAGGCATTTTTGGACTCTCCAGCAGGGCCTGAGTCTGAGTCCACCCGCCACTTCCTCCACCACAGGCAAATCCAGGGTCTCTGAAAAGCACTCCACAGACTGGCCTCAGGGTCCACAGCTCAGCACCCCTTCCCAGAGCCCAGCAGGCCTGTCTCTCTGACCACAGCAACGTCTGTGCTTCAGGCCCCGCTTCCTCTCTTTGCCTTTCTCTTGTTCCTCTGAGTCACTCTCTGGACACTCTTTCTTAGGGCCTGATGATGTAAACTTTCCCCCTGAAAACATGAAACTCCACAATTGCCCATCTTTGACAGTCACCTTGGCAGCTCCCGGGACCTTCTGCTTTAAGATTTGCCATCTAGATGGAGGCACCCATGTTTCTATGGGCCCTTTCCCATGAGAGCCAGCCAGGCCCCAGGTCCCTGCATCATATTTATTGAGAATTCCCTGCACGGAGTAGCAACAACACGGGCCTGTCCTTCTCTTGCCAGGCATTTTCTAGACCTTTCGAGAATGATTCTGCCCCTTTCTTTGCCCCTTGCTGGAATACACACAGATACATGCATTTGTGTACTAGTAAGTCACCACTTCTCAATGCCTTTCAGGAAGAGACATCCAACAGGGAAAGTTAGGCTGCGGAGAATAAAAGCAATCCAGCACTCGAAGGGAGAGGGGTGAAGGGCCGTAGGAGAGTTCTACAGCCGAGGAGCAATAATGGCTTGTGTAGATCCCAAGAAGGAAGATTCATTTGATGTGAACTCTGAGGAGGAAATTATCTGTCCCGACGGACTCCCCGTGGTAAAGTGAGGGCCCACATTTTATGATAGTAAGAGTCTAGCAGCCCTTTGCTGACGGGCGCCTCCTGCACGCCACCCCTGGAAGAACCCCAGACTGAACTCTCTGCTTCCCCCACTAGGCCCTGTGAGTTTATGCTGTCTGAGCCAACAACTGTGGGGAATCCCTGGTTTTGTCTTTCATCTTTTGAATAAAGGGCTGAGACCTGCTCTGTCCACTCAGAAATGTACAATTTGCATCTTTGTTTGCATCTATACTGACCAATCAGACTCACAGTTCAAATACTTCATGTATATAAAATGGCAAGTTTCGCTATAAAAGCTGGCCTCCCCTTTGTCTCATAGCCCTGCCTGTCTCCTGAACTGCAGCTCCTTTTGGGCAAATAAATGCTTTTAAGTCTTTATTACAATCTAAAATCCACCTTGGTTCACATATGCTTCCTGGTAGGTGAAGAGTAAATCACACTTAGCTTCCGAAGAGTCCAGCCTTGTGGGGCCTTCGTGGCCTCTGCGATCCTGAACGGCTGTGGGGAGGGTGCTTCAGAGGCAGGAGAAGCCCGGCTCCATCCAATGCTTCAGTCAAGTCCAACTGCATCATTCACGCGCACAGCAAACCCTGGTTCAGTGTCTGCAAACAGACATTGAAGTTTCACATTAGCAAGTTTCGTAGTTCTTGTCTGAGTTTCAAAATCTAAGTCATTATAAGGTTTAGAGCAGTGGTCTCAACCTTCTGGCCCTTTAAAAACAGTTCCTCATGTTGTGACCCAACCATAAAATTATTTTCGTTGCTACTTCATAACTGTAATGTTGCTACTGTTATGAATCGTAATGTAAATATCTGATATGCAGGATGGTCTTAGGCGACCCCTGTGAAAGGGTCGTTCGACCGCCAAAGGGGTCCCGACCCACAGGTTGAGAACCACTGGTTTAGAGAAAGGGGTGTTTTCCGTCCCTGATGAACAATCCTCAGTCCTTCTTGTATCGTCACATCCATAAGCCACAGTGAGGGTGACTGCAGGAGGATTTGTGTGAGCCACCCACACAGTTTGTGGGGAGCGGACAAGAAGAGGCCCTTCCTCGGGATATGGCCAGTTTGTAAACCAAATCCTAGGGCGCACTCGTGTTTACTGTGGCATTCCCGCTGGATTTCTCCACACTGTCCATGGGAGACACCAGGCTGGTTTCACTCTGAGTCATTTATTAAGCCAGTTACGAATTTACACAGGGGCTTGCGCATCTTTATTTTCTTTTTATTCAGAGGTTCACAATCAGACTTTCAGGATATGACAGGGGTGCTCATAAAAGCATATAAGTCAAAGGCCACAGTTTCTTTCCTTCTGAGCTGATGGGGCCAGCTCTCCAGCCACTGCTCATTGCTCATTCATTTGTTCATCCATTTATTTGTTCACCCATTCATCCATTCATCCATCCCACAAGCATGACGGAGAGTCTACCTCATATGGACCCAGCAACAGGCATATATAAATTACTAGGAATTGATGCCTGCCCATCAGACACTCCCAACAGAATGGACAGAAGTTCAGTAGACAGACTACCCATAATGCAGTGGTAAGTGTAAGTCAAAGGTGCCAAGGACTCCCTGAGGGGTAGCTTATGGCAGAGTACACGGGAAGTGCCTGGAGCTAGTTGGGAGGCTGCCTGAGGATGAGGTGAGATGCCTGGGCTTTGCCTAACATGAGGGTGGTGTTGGGCATTCTGAGCTGAAGGGCAGCATGAATGCAGACAGGAAAGCAGCACAGCGGGTGCCTTTGTGGGCTGGTAGGAGGCAGGACTTGCCTCTTGTTTGCGGAGAGACCAGGAAGTAGGGCCTCCCTCATCCCCTTCCCTGTAGGTATCAGACATGAACAGACCAATGCTGCTCCACACAGTACTCCCTCCCACTCCCCAAGGTACAGCTGGAGCCCAGGGTGTCCTCCTCTCTCAGGCTCCCTGACAGCCCTCCCTCACCCCTGGCTGCCTTAATGCTGCACAACAACTTATTCTTTTAAATTGATTTTTAGAGAGAGGAAGGGAGAGGCAGAGAGAGAGAAACATGGATGAGAGAGCACGACACCAAATGGTTGCCTCCTACATGGCCCCCACCAGGGATAGAGGCAGGCACTTGCTCTGACCAGGAATTGAACTAGCAACCCTTTGGTGCCCCGGACAATGCCCAACCAACTGGGCCACACCAGCGAGGGCCCGATGACAACTTCTTGCTTCCTGCACTTAGCTCCTCACCTCCCGGCTACTGGGTTGTTATTTCAGTCTTAGGTTTCTGCCTCCTGTCCATGAGCTTTGTTGGAGGTAGACTCTCCAAACCTTTAAATATTCTAGTCCACCCCCTACCCTTGACCAGCCAGCACATGCCTCATAATGACCAGGACAACACACACCTCAACATGTGAACTGCAGATAATTAAAAGAAGAGTCTCTGTTTGGGAGTTCATTTCGTCCTCAAAATTCTCTTCTCTGGAAAGAGAAGGCATGATGAACTGCAGTGCAGTCTGTAGGCTAACCAGGGGGTTGTGTGCCGGTGCTGCCACCAGTTTTCAGCTTGACAATAGGCCCTCTAAGACATCTGACCCTAATGTTTACCCGGGACTCTTTTTTGAGACCTCACTGCTTACAAAGAAAACAAGGCTGGGCGTCGGCTCCGGGCAGCCCTGGGGGTCCACGTCTGGAATGGAGTCTCTGCCAGGCTCTGGTGCTGATGGATCCGAGTGGGAATTCCTCCGCACGCCCACCACTGCCTTGGTGGCCCGGGGCTGCCCCTCCTTCAGGGTGAATTTAAGAAATGATTATTACTTTGGCCAACAGCCCAGCAACAAATATGGCTTTTGTACAACAACAGCCCACAGGCCAAAGACTGTGATTTCTTCTTCAATTAGACACCGTAACTTGATAAAACGGACACAACAGAACCGGAGTTTAGATCCAAGCTTGCCTTTTACGGGGCTCACGAATGACGCCCTGAGAGAAGCTGCTAGAGATGCCCATGGCTTATGTGGGTGCCTGAGGCTCCACAGACTAAAGCTTCCACAGACAGACAGAGGAGTGATATTGGGGACAACCCAATGAGGTCATCAAGAGCCCCTTACAGGGGTGCCAGTGGGAGGGACAGAGCAGGGCTCTGGTGGTGGTTCCGTGATGGAGCCATGGCTCAGCTTCTCACCAGATGCCATTCAAGCTCTTCTGGGAGCTGGGTGAGGTGATTCCCACCCTGCGGCTCACTCAGGAGAGCATATGAAGACATCGATGGTGAGACCCTGCAAAGGGTCTGGGACACAGGAAGTCAAGCCTCCGGAATTCATTTCCACACAGCCCCTGCTTGTGTCCTATGTCATCTATCCTCTAAGGTGTCTGCTTTGTGCGTCTTACAGACCATGTGGACTTCCTCTGGCAGCCCCGCTCCCACTGGCCTTGCCCATCATCACTGGACCAGAGGAGGGCGAGTGGGAGCTCTGAAGAGTCAGAGCAACTCTGGGAGGGGAGGGGGTACTCCTATCTCTGAGGTGTCTTGTGGGTGAGGCTGGTCTGGTCATAAGTGTGATCCTCTGTACAGTTAGGGCCACGCCTGGAGCCCACAAAAGACTCTATCCTGTCCTGGTACTGAGTGGGTGAAGCAGAATAGGGGTGTTGATGCCCAGGATGTGGGATAGTACCTCATTTCATTTACATCTTTCTTGAGAAGAGACAAGAGGATCCCAGGTATCGTTCATGGCTGCCGTATTCCTGCTCACACATATGCCATGGCTAGAAGATCCACGTGTTCTGTTGGGATAGGTCTGTCTCTCCGGCCTTCCATGATGCTCTGAGAAGGGCAGTATTGGGGTTTCAGTGGGGCTGCGGAATGGAGTGGTGGACACAAGCTGCCTGAGCTGACAGAGACGGGCCACCGTGTGTCAGACAGGGATGCCACAGGCTTTGGGGCACACCTGGATGGCTGCCTTCAGGGCCAAAAAGGCGCACCATCTAGCTGGCTTTCAAGATCTGAGCCCAGGGCCATTGGATTCCGGCCCTGATACCTGTGGTCCTCTCCCAAGGTGCCTCTGGCCTCTGGTCTTGATCCTGGCAAATGCTAGGTTCCTCTCCGCTCACTCCCCCTTCCTCCCACCACCCATTAGGAAATGGGCCAAAGCAGACCACCAGACCTCGGGCAGGCCATGGGCTGTGGAGCCCCATGGAGGCCACTGGCCCGTTCCTGTCTTTGAAACCTGATCACTCACATCTTGGGTTGGGACCAAAGTTTGGAAGTGGGTCACAGGAGGCCACAGCACTGAGCTGGGTTTGTGAGAACAGACGTCTAGAGGAGGAGAGTGGGAGATCAGGCAGGAGTAGCATGAATCCTCAGGCAGGGAGGGGATTGGGAGGCTGTGCTAACATTGGCTCTGCCAGTGGGAGAAGGCCATCGGGGTGTCCCAGGTCAGCTCAGCTTCAGCGAGGAGCTTGAACTGGTAAATGCTGTGCAGCCAGTTGGATATCTGGCCCCATGGACATACATCGTGATGGCCTGTTAAGGGCAAGCAGGCACCTGCAGTGGCCTGGGCATCTGGGGACCTGAGGGTTCTCCTGGCCCCTGTGTGGTTCTGACCCGCAGTGCCTTACTTTGCCTGAGGGGAGAGGCCTGGCCAGGCTCTGAGGAAGCCGGATCTGGCTGAGAACCAAGAGCATCTCCCTTGGTCTGCCTTGCTCAGGGGCCTCCAGTGCCAGGTGTGCCGACTGCAGCCTGGCAGTCTGAGGAGCTGGCTGCAGTCTGATGTGTGGCTGGGGCTGTTACGTGCAGGGCAGTTGGGGAGCTCAGGGTCTCCTGAGAAATCCCAGTCCTAGAAGCCCCTCAGTGGGGGGATTCCCAGGAATGATGACGCCCATGGAAATGGCTTCTTACCCTGCCCTGGTAGTCCCCATCTCTGGGGAATGAGGCTGAAGGGTCAATGTTACTCTCTGCCCAAACTCCTGGTCCTGGAGTACATATCCCTGCTCCCTGCAAGGTGGAGCCAGGGGAAGAGGAGGTAGAAGTCAGGCCCTGGGTGCCCTCATGGGCCTTTGGCAGGACGGCATGTGTGGAGTCACAGGGAAGTTGCTCTGGGAGGTGGGACAGTTGCGGGAGGAAACACAGAAGGACACAGGGCTGGGGCCCATCCTCTCTGATGAGGTCCTAGATCAGGGGTGGGCAACCTTTTTGTGAGTGCGTGCCAAAACCAGCAAAATCTCTAACTCAAAATTCTTCTGCGTGCCAACCCAAATTTTTTGAGAACATGTTACGCGTACTTGTTATCTCTTAAGGTGTACGTATGTGAAGAACCTTGAAGAAATAATAAAATTCATTTGAGCAAAAAAAACCCACAGTATATGATGATGAAAAATACATTTATTTTTTAATGTATACATGTACACTGATAGTCCGACAGAAAACATTATGACTCCGTTTGATATTATCAGTGGGACTTTTGCTGCTGCATCACTGATGACAGAGATTTTACATCAGGTTTATATTTCGTGACCTCAGAGATATGCATGAGCTACTACTTTCCTCTGTCAGGCTACTCCTATTACGAGACTTAACAAAATTCATCACTGAGAACAAAGATTCACAAGCGTATGTGGATGAAAACAAAACACTGGTCGGATCTAGGAAGGCAGGGAGAGTTAAAGAAGGGGCATAGAAATTGCTCTTCCCCTCTCTCATCAATCCATGTCTATGGTCTTTAAGATAACTTGTTATGTAAAATTATTTATTTATCTAAGATACACCTACACTGAATTTATCTGAAAAATAAAAAAGTCGATATTAAGAAAAAAATTGTAAATAGAAGATTATAAGAGAGGGTTTCACATGCCAGCAAAAGTTACTGGCGTGCCATGTTTGGCACGCGTGCCAGGGGTTGCCCACCCCTGTCCTAGATCCTCCTCCCAGTCCTTTCCTGGTACAGGATCCGGTTACGCTGGAGCTGGAGCTGGACACTACCCTCTGGCTCAGGCTGTGACCTTTCCATGGAGAGTCTGTTCTCCTTCGGTGTCAGCAGCCTCTTGCCTCCCTGCCTGAGGTGCTACTCTGGGATGCACTGTGCAAGGGAAGCCGGTGCACAGAGCGCTCGGCGTGGCCCTGACCGTGTGGGTTTGAGTGACCATTCCTGGGGGAGGTGGTCAGGCCTCCCTAGGCCAAGCCTTTGTGTGTATTTCCTGTGTGACACCTAGTGAACTCTGACACCGAAAAGCAGTTCTGGAGGCCATGGGAGCTAGCTCTGCTGGTGCTGCTCCGTGCAATTCCTGTCCCAGCCTGAATGTGTCTGTTGACTCTTCACAGCCTAGCAACCAGCTGTGTGTTGTCTCTCCCTCCTTCACATTTTCTTATGGGGAAACTGAGGCTCCAGGCAGAGAAAGTGCTGGGATGCCAGCAAACCAGTGAGACCCTGTTCACCTGCCCCAGCTCCAGTCAATGCCTCCTGGATTGGAGAGAAGCTCCCACAGAGGAGAAGCCCCACTCAAGGAAGAATGAGTGAAGAATGATGGGAGGGGACTAAGGTCCAGGAACCTGATGATGGGCGAGAGGGTGAGTACCCACAGGGCAGAGTCAGCCCTGGCTACCTCCAGCCTTTGCAACCTCATCCGTCTGAAATGGGCGCACCCACCTTGCTTTTCCATGACAGTGGAGTTGGGGTCGTTTTTGTGATTTTAATTTGCATTCCCCAAACCTCACAAATGCACACAAGGACACCACCTGATTGTCTGTCCTGTCACATGCCTGCTCTCAGCTGGAAAGAGTGAACGGGGCTGAGATTGGCTCAGGCAGCTGTGGTTCAAAATCCAGCCTTGCCACCTGCAAGGTTTGCAACCTCCGCAAATTACAAACTTCCTGGAGTCAGCTTCCTCCTGTACATGGGAGAGGGCGGAATAAACATGGCCTTGGCTTGTGATGCGGTTTGAAATAACAGAAGTCCTTTGTAAACCACAAACCTGAACGGAGACTTATTTCACACACATACTTGGTGTGGGCGGTGCTGGCAGAGGGATGAACACCTGGACCCAGTCCCTGCCTTTGCAGAAACCCAGTCGAGTGGGGAGATGGCGGGACAGAGGAAAGAGACCTGGACATCACCCAAAGGTGCTCCCTGAAAGCACTGGAGCGAGGCTGTGCCGGGGCGGGAGGGCACCCTGGTGAACAGGGAACACCCTGGAGCACTTTCCTCCGTGTGTGCCAGCACCCTGGAGGCAGACACTGTGTCCTGTGTCCCAGATCAAAGGCGGGGGGCACCCAACCCTGAGTTAGAAGCGTGTCCTCACGCCATGGCCCTCTGTTTTGGACTCTCTAGGCATCAGTTCCCCTTGCTCTTCAGGATGCTGAGCAGCAGAAGGGGAGCCTAGATTGCTCTGGATGCCTGGGGACCACCTGGCCTGCTACCTCGAATGCTTCTGGAGGGCAGAGAGCACCCCCGTCTGTGCTCTGGTGCTCCTAGACTCACCTAAGGTAGGCCCGGGCTTCCAGAAGCACCCCAACTTCAGCAGGGTTCAGAGAACGCTCTTCTCTACCCTGAGTGTTGGGGCCCAGAACTTGGTCCCCAGTGCACCTGGGATCACTGTGCTCTCTCCTTCCTCATAGTCGGCAGGAATGTTCCAGCCCAGGTTCCCAGGCTCGGAGCCCTTACTCAGCGAGGGCCATGCCCTCTGCCCTCTGCCCTTTGCCCTCTGTCTTGTGCACTATGGGCAGTGTCCAAGGTCCTGCCCCAGACACTGATCCGTGTGTGTCTGTGCCTGACACCCTGTGGCATATGAATCTCTGGTCACCTGGTCATCTGCTCTTGGAGCCATTTAATAGGGCCCCAGATGGGGCCATGCATGTGCCCACCCTAACCAGCCCTGGGGTGACCGTCCCAGATTCTGGATCTCAGAGCATCTCATTGGAGAATCCAGCAGGGCCCTGAGACCAGTGTCTGCCCCCGAGGAGGGAGGGTGCCCCAGCAGGTCTCTCGTTCTTTGTGGCTTTGGGCCAATTAAAATGGAGGCAAAGAGCAGAGCCCCAGCCTGCCTGCTCCCTGTCCACCCCCAGGGCAGCCCAGGGCCCTGCTCTTTCCTGTTCACCACCCTCTGCCACAGCTCTGAGCCCCCGGCTTCCTGCCCGCACAGCTGGCCCCAGCCTTTCCTGCTACCACACTGTCCTAATCTCACCCCCACCCTCACCCCTGAGGGAGAGACCAGCTGGGGAAGTGAGAACGGTTCCTCTCTCCTCTTACTCAGGCCCAGTGTTCCCAAAGCCTCAGGGGAGCAGGCGAGAATCCCGTGGGCCGAGGGAGGCACGGTGACCAGGGCCCCAGCAGCCAGGTGCTGCGCAGGTCCCCCAGCTCCGGCCAGATGTGCCTGCTCAGCAGCTGCTGCTTTGCACAGATTTGTAGCCACAGGGACTTTGGGAGCCACGCGCTCGTGCTTTGGGCTCTCCTCTTCCTCCTGCCGCTTGTTGCCACCTCCTGATCTGTGCCCTCCACCGTGAGAGAAGCCCTGTCCTGCCCCGCTGCCCACTGCCCTCTCCCCTGGCGCTGCCTCCAGGCTCCTCCCACCTGCCTTAGCAGCCAGAGTGACCCTCCCAAAGCACAGCTGGGTCCCGCTCCCTAGAAAACAGAACATGCCTCCCACCACAGTTATAGCCCGGAAAGGCCCTGGGAGGGGAGCCCTCCTCCCTCACCACACACCCCACCCACCACTCTTCCCGCATCTTCCTTCCTCATCCTGTCCTGTTCTCAACAAACAGGTGTCCACCCAGCAAGAGCCTGGACGCATCCTTAGCTGCATCTCCTCTCCTTACCCATGATGGCAAAGCAGCCTCCGAGTCCAGGTAACCAGCCCTCAAATGGCCCTCGTGTTCCTGCACTTGTCTCCTGGCCCAAGTCATCTGCTCTTCTGGACCTCCGGGCTGCCTCCCAAAGGCCACCTCTCTCACCAGAGTGTGCTGCCCCCCAAGTTGCCCTCTCCTGATGCTGGGGTGATGGTCAGCCAGTGACACAACCCAGTCCCTTGGCCTGCCCCGTGAGCCCTGCTGGGACCTCCGCTCCTCCCATCCGCTCATCCCGAGGCTAAACATGCCCAGCTCCTTCCCAGTGTCCTGGTCTTGCATGTGATGGATGCTGTCTCTGAAACCATCCTGCCTCTCACCCTGCTGCCGAGCGGCCACTGGCCCTGCGCTTCCCAGCACAGAGCTGAGTTGTCTCTCCAGGAGGCCGATGTGGTCTTGGTCTGGGTCAGATGCTCCCTCAGTGCTTTGTCCTGGAGAAGTAAAGAAGAGTTACAGTCTCTCTCCTCAAGGTCTCCAGTCTTGCCCTCTGCTCCCACAATGATCACTTCTACCACCTGCATCAGCAGGCTGCCCCTTGCCCCTGGGCCATTCCAACAGCAGACAGACTGGCAGGGAAAGTTTAGTCTTTAAAAACAGGAAGTTTACTTCCTACCCCAAGGCCTTCGCACTGCTCCACTCCTTCCTGAACTGGCTTCCCATAGGCCTTCTACGGGTGCCTCTCAGCCCCACATCCCTCCTCTAGCTGCCACCCCCTTCTCTGCTCCTCTTTAAAGGAACGTCTCTGAATGGGCACGTCTAACACCAGACTCTGGCTTCCTGCTCCGCTGCGCCCCGTCCCCATGAGCCTGCTCTGCTGCAGGCAGGGCTGCCTTCTCCCCGGGCCCTTCTTTCCTCCTATTAGTGAGTCCCACACTCAGGGCCTCACACCCCTGTCTGTCTACTTCGCATGCAGTGCCTGTGGTGATCGTTTCCACGTGGTGATCGTGCTCAGCACCACCTATGGCTTCTCATTTCTTCCAGAATAAAATCCGGACCCCAAACCAGGACCCATATAGCCCTCAGCACCTCCTGATCCGCCCTCATTCACCCCACTCCTCACTGCCTTGAGATTCCTGCAATTCAAAGCTCTTCCTATCCCAGGCCCCTTGCGGTGGCTGGACTCCTTCCTGGATGGCCTTCCCTGAGTCTTCCCAGGGTGCAGCCTTCACCCCGCTCAGCATGCTCCCCCAGAGAAGCCTTCCCTCCCCTCCAAACTCACACTCCTGACCACAGCCAGCTTCGTTTTATTCACATCCCTTCTCAGGATCTGAAATTACTTATTTGTTCACTTGATTATCGTCTGTCTGTCCTCCTGGAAATGTAAACTTCCCAGTCAGGTGCCTCACTGCCTCAGTCATCACCTGACCGTGCCTGGCCAATAGCAATCTCCAGCTGCCAGTGAGGGACTGATGAGCTCCTGGGATTCCAGGCGCACACCTGCTTCTTTCTATTTTAGGGTGTGGCCCACCGTCACCTTCTGCATGTAGAGCTTAGGGACTTTGTAATCAGGTTGTGTTTGCAGGTAATATAGTTTTAGATAAGAACAACAGTTTGCAGAGAGGAGAGAGAGCGAGAGCGCATAAACTACTGTTTTTCATGCATCCTTACATTTATATATATATATATATAAATTTATATATATATATAAATTTTTAACCAGTGATTTGCATACTCACTTTAGATCTATACAAGCATTTGTAAGATCTTGAGGCCAGTGCTTGGTCAGAACTGTGAGCTGGGGAACCATGTCAGGGGCATCCTGTAGACAGGGCAGCATCCCTCTGATCAGCCCGAAGCCCTGTGAGTTCAGTAGGCCAGGACCCTGCCCATTACCCTATGATCACAGGGCCCCGCCCCACAAGTCCCTAATTTGTTATGAAATTGTCATGTATTTAACTAAACATCAAGCACAGGCACATCTACTAAATGACCCTGCTGTGGCAGCCACTTGAAGAGTTTCAGCACTCAAGGCATTTGTGAAGCTTTTGGGGGAGAAAATGGAATGTTTTCATGTAATCAAAATGTAAGGGATGATGCCCCTAAAATATGTGTCCTAGGAGCTGAATCATTTCCCCGTGTTGGGCTGGCAGGAGTGATGATGCCAGGGAGCCGTTCCTTCCCGGCTGTGTGCTGTCGGAAGCTCTACCATATTCTGATGCCTTCTGCTATTTCATTTTTTTTCAAGGTCCTTTAGTTTTGACTTGATGAGTCAACAAGGTACTGAGATCAAGAGTACTTGCTGCTTAGTCAGCTCTTTTCTGAGAAGGATTTTTACTTGTTATTTTTATATTAAAAAACAGTTTCTTACAACATGTAGGAAATACCACTTTATACTTTCATCTTTGCTGAAATGCAATTTCACTTTCATGGTTCACTTTCCTGGCCCTCAGGTCCCTGTGGGGTCCTGTGGCTTTGCCCAGACCTGATCTTTCGCCCTGGTTGGTGGCTTGGCATTGGGACTCCTGCAGGGCATGTCTCTGTCACCCAGAGGCGTCCATCCTTGCCTTGTCGATTGCTGTCAGCCATAGGGAAAGACACTTCTTTTCCTTTTTCTACTCTGCAGTTGCAGTTTCATTTCTGTAAATGTAAAAGAGAAGAAACATTGCAGGGACATGATGAACTTCAGAGATAGTGTTTCTTCAATTGGGAATTTTCTGTTTTACTTCTAGAAGATTTGTTTATTTCCTTAGTTAGCTTCCCTCCAACCCCCAAGACATGTGATGCTTACATCAGGCAGATGCTGGTGCCCAAGGCCCAGTGCTCTCCGTGGGAGGGTAGGCTGTCCAGGACAGTGTGTGCTGGGGCCGATCAGGGCCCAGAATTAGAGACCTTGGCCTCAGGTCTGCTGCCGAGTGACTTAGTCACTGACTCGGCCTTTCCATCCATTCCATGGAGGTAAGCTACAGTGCCAGTCCCTCAGGGTCTGGGGACAATGGAATGAGATATGTGAAAGTCAGTCACCAGGCACAGATCTTGGCACAGACCAGGTGCTCGGTGAATGTGAGACCGGGTTCTGCTCACTCTGGGAGAGTGGGTCTGGTGGAGGGAGAAGTGGAGGCTCAGTTCTGGGTGCAGTTTGGAAGGACCTTTCATGCAGGTTGCCTCATGGCAGCCGAATAAATTGTACCCTGGCTGGTATATGGGCCAGCTGCACCCACTTCCACGTGAAGTTTCTGGAAGAGGAATTCTTGAGGCCTCTGAACATCTTTAGCTCTCAGAATAGGAACCACCGGGCCCAGATATAAGCTATTGCTTGGATCTGTGAGCTTGTTTCTGTAGCCTTGGCACCTCTACCCAGGTGACCCAGGTTCAAGGGCTTGGAAACGCCAGGCCTGGCAGGAAGCTGAAGCTGGTGCTCTTTGCTCACGTCCAGATCGGAAGTGATAGGGCAGCCATTATTTCAGGCTGGTGCACAAGGGTAGCCATGGAACAGGTTGGAGGTAGGCAGGTGGAGTTCAGGTCTCAGCTCTTCAAAAGTGTGTGGCCTTGGCTACACCTTTATCTCTCTGAGCCTCAGTCTCCTTCTTTGTCACCTGGGGACAGAACAAAGTCTTAAGGAAGATCTAGCACTCGCCTAGCACAAAGCTGGACAAAAACTCAGTAAATCAGAGCTAAAATAATGATAACTGTAGATGTCAAATTGTAGATGCATCTAAGAGCAGAGCATCAAAATTCATGAAGCAACAATGGACAGAATTAAAAGGAGAAAGACAAACCAACCATTATAGTTTGAGATTTCAACAGCCTTCTGTCATTAATTGTTAGATCAAACAGGCAGAAAGTCAATGAGATGACCTGAGTCAACTTAATCTAATTGACATTGTTAGAATACTTCATATATTCATTCTTAAGCTCACATGTAATATTCATTAATACAAATAAATTCTAGTCATGAAACACACTTTAAATTTTTTAAATAATAAAAATAATACAAAGTATATTCTCAATCTATAATGACGTTAAACTAGAAATCAGTAGCAGAGATAGCTGAAAAATTCCCAACTAGTTGGAAATTAGACAATATACTTCTAAATAAACAATGAGTAAAATTTTTGAATTAAATAAAATTAAAATACAACATATCCATATTTTGAGGATATAAGTAAAATGTTCATTACAGAAAATGTATAGCATTAAAAGCATATATTTAAAAAGGAAAAGGATCTAAAATTAATAACCAAGCTTCTACCTTGGGTAACTAGACAATAAGAGCAAATTATACCTAAAGCAAGCAGAAGTAGGAACATACTAAAAATTAGAGTGATTATCAGTGAAATTGAAAAAAAGGAACAATAAAAAAATCGAATCTGTATTTTTAAACATCAAGAAAATTGATAAAACTCTAGTCAACCTAACCAAGAAATAGAGAAGATAAAAATTTTTAATATCAAAAATTTAAAGGAGGTTTTATGAGTGATCTCATGGATATTAAGTGAATAATAATAAGTAAACAACACTTTATTCACAAATTGGGTAAGTTTGATGAAATGAGTAATTACCTGAAAGACAAAATACCAAAACTGAAAGAGAAATAGATATGACTTATTAAATAAATTGAATTAATAATTTTAAAAACTCAAAAAAATAAAACAAAACAGAAAAACCAAAAGTACTAGGCCCAATGGTTTTAATGGTAAATTCTACCAAAATTTAAGGAGTAATATAACTTTTCTAGAATCTCTTTTATAAGTTAGAAGCAGAGGGAATTCTTCTTAACCCATTTCTTTGAGGTCAGCATTATCATAATGAAAAATATTACCAGAGAAAAATATTACAAAAAACCGACCAATATTTCTAAAGACCATACTTGCAAAAATCTTTAATAAAAAATTAGAAAATAGATTAAGTAGTATATAAGAGGGATAACACATAGCAGCAAAGTGGCATGCAATTTAGTAATGCAAGGCTAGTTCAATATTCATAAATCAATTCATGGAATTAATCTGATTAACAGACTGAATAAGAAAAAACATGTAGTGATATCAACTGGTGCAGTAAAGCATGTGACAAAATTGAACACCCATTCATGATAAAAACTCCCAGCAATAGATGAAGAATTCCTTAACTTAAGAGAGAGTATATGTAAAAAACCTACAACTAATACCACATTTAATGTTGAAAGACTGTTTCTTCCCCAAGATTTAAAACTAGACAAATAAGTCCATCTCTCAGCATTCTTATTCAACATCGTACTAGAAATTCTAGCTAGTCAATAAGACAAGAAAAATAATAAATACAATGCAGATTTGAAATTTGGTAATACAACTCTCTTTATTCATATATGTCATGATTGTCTAGGTAGACAGAACTAAAGAGCTTACCACAAAAATAGAAAGCAAACAAGACCCTGGGATGAATAAGCAAGTGTAAGAAGGTAGCAGGATACAGGTCAATACACAAAGGTCACTTTATTTCTTTCCTACATACCAGCAATGAACAATCAGAATTTGAAATAAAATCAAAATACTCTTTACAATGACATAAAAAAAGTAAAGTATTCTGTTATAAATCTAGCAAATAGGTAAACTATCTGTATGTGAAAAAACTGTAAAACTTTTATAAAAGAAATAAAAGATCTAAATAAATGGGGAGTAGTCCATATTCTCAGATTAGAAGGCCCAATATTGTTAAGAAGTAAATTCTTCCTAACATTATCTTTAGATTTAATGCAATGCCAATCAAATTTTGGCAATCCATTATGCAGATATCAACAAACTACTTCTAAAATGTATATAGAAAGACAAAATATTTAGACCAGCCTACACAATATTCAAGAAGAACAAAGTTGGATGATTCATGCCACCTGATTTCTAGCCTTACTATAAAGCTATAGCAATCAAGGCAATTGAGTGGTGACAAAATACTAGACACATTGATCAATGGAACATACTAGAGATCCCAGAAACAGATCTAACATAATCAACTGATCTTTGACAAAAGCAACTCAAGAAGAAAATGGTAGTCTTTTCAACACATGGTGCTGGAACAAACTAATGACTGTATGTAAATAATGAACCTAGACACACACCTTACACCTGACACAAGAATTAACTCAAATGCATCATTGATCTTATATTAGTTTTCTATTGCTGCTATAGCAAATTACCACAAATTTAATGGCTTAGGACACGCAAATTTATTATCTTACAATTCTGGATGTTAGAAGGCCAGAAGAAGTCTCACTGGGACAACATCAAGGTGTTATCAGAGCTGCATTTTTTCTGGAGGCTCTAGGGGAGAACCCTTTAATTTCTTTCTTTCTGTTTTGTCTTTACAGGCTGACTAGATTCTGTGGCTTATGGTCCTCTGCTATTTAGAGTTGGAGATATTAGTATTAACTCATATGTAAATTAATTTAGATACAGAAAGATACACAAAAGTAGTTGTATACCTAGGTTAGTATGCTCACACATATTTTTTTGCTCTGTCAGCTAAGAGGGCCTAGAAGCAATGGCATCCTAGTAGCAACACGCACACACAACCCCCAGATCTTGTTTCTAGTATTATTCTTTAACAATAGGAACTAGGGCTCCTTGGAGAATGGTTGATTCCATGTCTGGGACATGGTATATATTATTGGAAAGTGGAGTATCTCAGTGCCAGAATAGAAGTATGTTTGGAGTCACATACCCATGCACACACTCAATGATGGAGGCGTGTCAAGAGGGCCCAGGAGCCACTGAAAGAGTTCAGAATGGCCCCACAAGTTGAGCAACAAAATAAATAAAGTAGTAAAAAAATTCCATGCTGTCATACTGATACCAATATATGATTAAATAAATAAGTAAAATATTGGAAAATAGGGTGGTATCCCATGTGGATATCTAAATAAGTTATGTAGATACTCCTTTCTAAGGAGGTGGAGCCTAACTCTGAACCCTTGCCTTAAGTGTAGGATGTACATAGTGTCTTACCTCCAAGGAGTACAGGAGTGAGACCTGACAAACTACCTCCTCAGCCAGGGATCAGGCAGAGAGGGCTGCTGTGTTGATAGCATGCTCCTTTAATATGACATGATGAGAACAGCCCTCCACTTCTGTGGTTTCCTTCTTCTCAAAACCCATAGTCTCAGTCTAATCATAAAAAAACAATAACAGGCAAATCCCACTTGATGGTAATTAGACAAAATGCTGATTAGTCCTCTTTAAAGCTCAAATTTTCAAGGTCATCAAAACAAGAAAAGTCTGAGAGACTGTCACAGCCAAGAGGAGGCTAAAGAGACATGATGACTGAATACGATGCGAAATCCTGGATGGAATCCTGAAACAGAAGGGATACTAGGTGAAAGCTAAGGGAATCTGAGTCAAGTATGGGCTTCAGCTATAAGAATGTGTACATATTGGTTTATTTGTGTGACATACATATGAAGCATGCTAACGTAATATGTTAACATCAGGGAAACTATAAACCCTAAACTCTTCTAAAATAAAGGTTTAATAAAATAAAGGTTTCTCTTTTAAAAAGTAAATATGATGAAACAGGGAAGGAATGGGGTGGGAATAAAATAGGGGTGGGGTGTCCTAGGCAGAAGGATCCGTGTGTGCAAAGGCCCAGATGGAAGAGACGAGGAGAGAAAAAGGGAAAGAACAACTGGCCCATCGAAGTTCTTCAAAAACATGGATTTAGGAACTGGTTAGGGGCTGATCTCCACATTACTGAGTGCCACTGCTCTTTGAAATATTAACCGTATCAACCGCCTTTTCTTCCAGTGGACAATTGTTCCTCTAAGTAAGCACAAGCAAGTGCATAACAGACAACATCTGTGCATTGTCCTGTTGTTGAGGACAACACAGAGGGGACTTGGGGAAGGGCCATGCCCAGGCGGAGATGGCATTGGTGACCGTGGGTGTCCCAGAGGCTGAGGAGACCAACCAAACCTGCTGAGAGGCCCCTGCTCTGTACTGCTGTCACCTGCGTAGTCAGAACAAACATCAGGACCCCAGCAGCAGCCCCAGAAGATGGAAGGGGCCACACTTTCTGCCTCTGGTGGGTCACAGGGCCACCATCTTTCTCACAGCGGGCCACTAAGGCCTGAACTTCTGTCTTCTGTCCAGCTGAGACCTCCTGGGAAGCAGCCACTGCAAAGCTCTGCTGTGTATAGGGTCTGATCTATGGTGGCTGCTGGTGTTGCTCCGCCCATGACTCCAGAGGGCACCTGGAGGCACCAGCTGCCTTCCTGTGAAGGGCTACAGGGTGGAGATGACAGCACACTTTCTTCTCTAAGGCAAATTAAAACACCTGCCTTGTAGCCTAAGCCAAAGGCCACGTGGCCTACATCGTGGAGAGCTTCGGGTGAACAATGAGAGGGGAGTTGATCCGAGTCCTGAGGTCATTTTGACAAACTGCACCCCTCCCCCACCCCATATCTTGGTGCAGGCACACAGCACAGCCTCAGTGCTTCACAGACACCTTCAGGCCCAGCTGGTGAAGACTGGCATTCATCATCGCTTTTCTCTCCACTCGGGATTCGCTCTGCTAGCACAGACCTTGGCTTTTATTACAACTTAAAAAATATGCCTTTTCAGGATTTAATCCTGTGCAATTTTCAGCAGCTGCTTTATGGGGTTATATTTTCAGATAGTGTAAGCTAACTGTGTGTGATCATGAAAATCCCCTACGCATCTTGTGAAATTAACATGTGTCCCTGGGTCCCCTCCCAAAGAAGGGTCCTGGGGTAAATACTTTAACAGGCTTTCTGGGAAACATCGCTGTGCAGATTAACTGTCTAGGAAATGATAGTGAAAGTTATGCAAAAACGGTTTTTTTTTTCTAAGATATAGCTCCCATGCTTAAAAAAAAAAAAGAATAGGGAAGAAAGGGAGAGCTGGGATCTGAAACTCGTGTTATAAAATGTCACAAAGAATCGAAAAGATCAAGTTCTCCAACCCCCTCCTCACAGTGAAGGGAGGTGTCCGCTGAGGTGAGGGTCTGATGGAGGTCATTTGACTACAGAATTCCAGGGAAGGACCAGTGGTCCCAGCTTCACGGTGTGCATGCTGTTGCTTGGGCTGACTGCTCACTCCTTCCCCAGACTCCCCTTTGCCACAAACCCCAGGTCTCCCCTAGGCACCCACAGGCTGGCCCCCTGCATCCTATTGGAGTTTGTTTGCAGTATTGCTTACTCTCCCTCGCCCCCTCCAAGATGACTCTCTCTTGTGGAGTTTGTGGCGCCAGCTTGTCCCTTGCCCAGACAGAGCACAGAGCACCTGCCTGGCCTGTCAGGCACCGGCCAAGGATGGAGTTCTGTTGGGACCCAGGGCAACCACCTCTGGTCTCTAGGGGGAGGGACACTGCTTTCCAAAGAGGGCAGGTCCACCCATGTGCTCATAGGCACTAGAGCTCACCCCTGGCTCTAGAGAGGGGGGCTGTGGCTCTCGGGGGGCTGAGTTACCACTGAGTGTTTACTACTGAGGGTCTGAGGCCTCTCTCCACCCCCAGCATCTCAATGACAGAAAAACAGAGGTAGTGACTACCCATCGCCCATTGGTTGAGTTGGTCTATTTCTGTATTTAATTTCCAGTTCTTACAACGGCCCCATGGAAAGGCCGAGGCAATGACGGTCTGAGAAGGTAGGCACCATGTTCCAGGTCTCACAGCCCCAAAGCTTCGGAGCCAGGACTCACCTGGGAGACGGCAGCTCAGGCTCTTCGCACCGAGCCAAGCTCACGCCCCGTCTGCAAATCTTAAAGCACGTCGTCCACCTGCGGCATGAGCTCCCCTGGCACATTCCTGGCGCTGAACTCCTCTGGGAGTTTCCCCCAGAAACAGCTGTTCTTGAGGACTCCCTAATGCCTCATGGTGGCTTTCCACCACAACCAGGAACACTGAGGGGAACTCTGTGTGCTCCTCTCGATTGCACTGCAGTTTTGGAGGCACCTTGGGGAAAGAGAATGATGGCGTTGGCTGGGTAAAGCTACACGAGTCGCGTCAGTCTGCTCCGGAGGGGACTGGCTGTCAGCGCTGGGTGGCCTCAGCTGACTAGCCCTAACGCCCAGTCTCATTCCGAGCATGGGTCAGGCAGCACCTCGATGCTGTCCACCTGTGATCTCACTGAGTTGTCACAGTGGCCAGAGTGTCACGATCCCCACTGTGAAGCAAGAAAATTGGGCTTTAGGCGTTTAGGAATTCTCGCAAGAGCCTCAGAGCACGCAGCTGAATGCCCGGGCCCCGGATCCCTGCAGCGGACTCCAGCACTGTCCTTGAGAAATCACTAGGGTTGACTTTTCTTAGCGATCATTAACCTTGCCCTCTCTCTGCACACACAGTGACAAGGAATGGGCATGATACTCACATGCGCTGATTAGATTCAACATGCCATTCCCAGGGCGACCTCTGGTTAACCTTGTGAATGGCCAGAGGAATGGGGTGGGCAGGCTAGGGCACACCTCGGGTAGGGGCCACACCCTGCTTTTTCTCACTTCACCTCCCTGTTGTCTTCTCTGCTCCAGGTGGACACAGACAGACACAAGATACCGACCCTCCAGGAGTGCAGTTATTATAATCAAACAAATAACAACAAACATCTAGAGAAAGTCAAGGTTGCTAATGCCGTCACATGCAGCATTCAGAAAAGCATGAAAGGATTTGGCATGAGAACAAAGCAAATGTGCCTTAGGAGAAAGGTGAGCCAGTGGACAGAATGGCTGCCTGGTGTGTGTGGGGCTGGGGGTGAGAGGTAAACCATCACATGTTGGTGTTTTATCTGATAGAATACAGAGAGTTATGTCATTCTGAAAAGTGGCGAATCAGCACCATCACTGCCAGTGCTTTTGCTTCAAGCCTGAAAGATCGTCTGGGCAAAGTTATGGGGTCCTAGCACCCCTCGCCCTTCTCTTCCCACACTGACCCCCTCCCTCTACTAGCCCACCAGCCCTCAGCTGGACACCAGTGACACTGCTGCTTGGCTCCCAAGACCCATCACCTGGCTCAGCCAGTCCTATTTCCTGGCCAACAACTGTTGTCCATGTCTGTTCTGTGTTCTTCGTCTTCTCAAATGGGCAATTGCAAGTGTCCTCTAATTGGTCTCTGTTGTGGGTTGAATTGTGCCCACCCCCCAAATATGTTCACATGCTAACCTCCGATACCTGTGAATGTGACCTGACTTGAAAATGGAACCTTTGTAGATGCTGTCAAGTTACAATGAGATCACATTGAGGTAGAGGGGGCCTCATCCAAAGTGACTGGTTTGCTTACAAGAAGAGAGGGGACAGAGGAACACAGGACAATGCCAGCAGCTGTGCACCCACAGGCCAGGGAACACCAAGATGTTGGCAGCACAGAATCTGAGGGAAAGGCCTGGAACATACTCTCCCCTACAGCTGTCAGAGGGAGCTTGGCCCTGCTGGCACCTTGATTTTGGACCTCTGTCCTTCAAACTGTGAGAGAATAAACTTCTGTTGCGTTGAGCCTCCCCATTGGTGGCATTTATTTGCAGCCCTAAAAAGTAATAGTCTCCTTAGCTCTGTGTTCGCCTGTCACTCCTCTCTCCATCCTCCATCCAATTAATTATCAGAATATTTTTTCCTAAACTACAAAGTTGCTCTTGTCATTTAAAAAATTCTTCCATTACAGCTGACATGTAACATCGTATTAGTTTCCGGTGTACATTACAGTGTGTAGACATGCATGTACTGTACAAAGTGACCACCTGACAAGTCTGGCCCTCATCTACCATTTTCTCCTTTAAGAATGTCAGGGGCGCCCTAGCCGGTTTGGCTCAGTGGATAGAGCGTTGGCCTGTGGACTGAAGGTTCCCGGGTTTGATTCCAGTCAAGGGCACGTGCCTTGGTTGCAGGTTTCCTGGCCCTGGTCGGGGTGTGTGAAGGAGGCAACCAATCGATGTGTTTCTCTCTCTGTCTCTCCCTCTCCCTAAAAATCAATGGAAAAATATCCTCAGGTCAGGATTAACAAAAAAGAAAAAAACTGTCAGTGGCTCCCCATCACTGTCCACATCGGGATCTAGTCCCAGCCTTTTGCCACGCTGACTACCGCACCCTCGCTCCCAGTGGACTACAGGGAATGTGGGGTTCTTTTTCTGTGGTTGAAATGGCTGCTTTCCATTTTCCTGTTTGCTGACTCCTCCTTCTCACCTCACCTCACTGCACAGAGCCCTGGCCATGCGGCCTCATCTGTGCTCTCTCCCACCTGCGCACACCTCTGCTCCAGCACAGAAATCCCAGCTTCAGCCCGCTTCTCCCTGTCACAAACATCGAGCCAGCGAGACTTGGAGGCAGCAAGACTATTTTATGTCTCTCTCCCCAGAGCCTATAACTGGAATGTAAGAAGTGAAAAATGATTATTTGTTGGCTGAGTGAATAAATAACCAAATAAATAACATAACAAACATCCAGGGAAAGTCAAGGTTTCTAACGCCTGTCATGTACAGCGTTCAGAAAAGCGTGGAAGGATTTGGCATGAGAGCAGAGCGAGCTTTCCGTCCTTCCATGTACTCTCTGTGTGACTCAGGGGAAATTACTTAACCTCTCTGAGATTTATTGATAAAGAAAGAAAAATGATCTACGATGTCATAGAATCACTAATAAAATTAAGCGACCTGGTGTGGGTAACGGACTGGGGCCAGCGGCTGGAGCCGCTTCCCAGCTGCTTCTTCTGGGGCCCAGCTAAGACCACGTGCTCTGAGATAGCCGGGCGGGAATACCCAAGTCTACACTTTCCTTAAACGCTGAACAGAAACTGCCCTTTGTTTGTTCGCCATGAGGACATGCACGAGAATGACCTCGGTAGTGGAACTGCCCTAATTGCTCGTGCAGAACAATAGCAAGAGCCACGAGGAGGTCCACTTAAACCCAGGCGTGGCAATTAATCACAGCTCTTTGGAATATTGCTTTTGGTCTTGAACTCAATTTGCCTTCTATACAGGAAATGAAATGCAGTAATTATCGCAGTCACTTGAGACTCCAGAGTCCTGGCTTCAATTCCCAAATCCTTCATCATTTCATTTTGGCTATGTCGACATGACGCCAAAACATCTGGATAAAAATTGAAAAATGCCATCAATGCTTCAACTGATGACTCACTAACTATTCTACCTTTCCTCTTCTATTGTGGTAAAATATACATAACACACACTTTACCATTAACCATTTTTTAAGAATACATTTCACTGGCATTAAGTACGTCCACATTGTTGCACAACCATCACCACTCTCCATTTCAAGAACATTTCAAACTGAAACTCTGTGCCCATTATACACTCACTCCCCATGTCGCTCTTCCCCCAGCCCAAGGCAACCGCAATTCAATTTTCTGCCTGAACTAATTTGATGGCTCTAGGTACCTCCTATAAGTGTAATCATACAACATTTGTCCTTTTGTGTCTAGCTTATTTCACTTAGCATAATGTCCTCAAGGTTCATCCATGTTGTAGCATGTGTCAGAATTCCCTTCCTTTTGGAGATTGAGTAATATTCCATTTACATTTTGTTTCTCCCTTCATTTGTCCATGGACTTTTGAGTTGCTTGCACCTTTTGGCTATTGTGAACAGTGCCACTATGAACTTTGCTGTATGGATATTTATTGAAGTCCTTGCTTTCACCACTTCGGGATATATTACCCAGAAGTGGGATTGCTGGGTCATGTGGTAAGTCTATATTTATATTTGGGGGGAACTGCCAGACTGTCTTCTGCAGCAGCTGCAGCATTTTACATTCCCACCAGCAACACACAGGCGTTCCAATTCCTCCATGTCCTCATCACCACTTCTTCCTTCTCCACCCCTTCCTCCTCCTCCTTCTTCATAAAAGCCATCCTTAATGAGTGTACATTTTACTGAGTGTACATTTATCTTTCCTTTTTTATGTGTTATAAGAATTCACAATTTACATGATTCATTCATTCAATCAATCATTCCCTTAATTTCTTCACCTATCATAAATATAAGAGGTTTGACTGAATATCTTGCCAAAACTTTGCTTAGTGCTCTGAGTATGACAAGTAATGCTGCATTTTCATGTTTTTAGCTAGTTCATCTTAAAACTTTTCTGCAGCCCAAGTGGGTATTTGCCGGACACAGCACAATCCGAAACCGAGAAGGAGGAGACAGTAGGGATGAGAAGCGAGGATAAAGGGAATTGTTCCCACACTAACGGGATCAAGTCCTCCACTCCTGGGCCTGGGCCTATGAATCAGATCTGGCTCTACCCGCACCTCTGGTAGAGTGGGCTCCACCACGTGGCAGGCCCTCAGAGGGCTGCATTGCTGAGAGGACTGGGAGCTTCCTAGGAGATGGACAGCCACTTCCCACCTGTGCATCCTCAGCACGTGGTCAAGAACAACTCATAGCAAATGCTCAACAGGTTTCCCCCCTAAAACATTGCAGACATTTAATTAAACTAGTTGAAATGAATAATTAACACTTACACAAACAGATGAAGCAGTAAAAAAAAAAAAGCAAACTAAATTCCTTGTCAAAATAACTTTATCTGCAGATTTTATAAAACTTTTCTCTGCGATTTTAATTTATATGCTTGTATTGGTAATAGCTTACTTGGTCTCCCACAGCCCAAGGCTCTCCCAGGGCTGCTGTGAATGTCGATTTGCATCTAAACCCCTAATTGCTGGTCTCTGTCTGCAGATGTGGCTCCAGTGGCTGGACACGCTGGCCGCTGCCAGAGCTGCTGTCAGTGATGGATGGTGCTGCTTGCTGGCCAGCCACCCAGGGGCCAACGACTTCCAATAGAAAACGTGCCTGATGAGGAGGAACGTTGGAGTTGCCAAACTCCCCAGCCTTGCCTCTGCTTTGTATTTGGGCCCATTTTTGTTTATTTTTGAGGCAATATCAGAGACACACTAATTAGGTCTCAATCATCTCCTCAGGCTCCCTTCCTTCGCCCAAGCCTGGCTTCAATTAGTCTCCACACACACCTTGTTCTCTATCCACATCCATTATTCTATTAAAGGCCAGCTTCTGGAACAGCCTACAGATGTCTCCATTGGGCCTGGTCTGGAAGGAAGAGAGAAAGAAGTTATTCTGAGGATCAAAATGCGTCCTGCGGGCTCTTTGGGGACTATTAATGATAGGAATGGTGTTTTCATTTCCCCTTTAAATCCCCTCCCCTGCTGTCTTCCGCCTTCGAGATCTCGCCCTGAAGCATATTGGCCCAGGAAGGTGAGATATTGGCATTCTAGGACACACAGGTCGCTGATCAAAGCTGATGTTCTCAAGCCTTTAGGGATCAGGTGTCATCTATCAGGCACAGGCTGTAGGATTCCCTCTCAGAGGGTGTGAGGAAGGGGCAGAATCCCGGCCTGGTTGGCACGGCGAGCTTCGTATCATGTGTACAGCTCCATCCTCTGAGAGGGGGCTATGTCTTCTAATTCTCACAGAGGCACCAGATAGGCGTGTTGGAGGAAGGATGTCGGCTTTTATAAGCTCCCAAGCTGCCCATTTTAGAGAGAAAGAAGGACACTTTCCATAACTTTGTAAGTTATAAGGAGAGAGAGAACTCAGATTTTACAGTGAGGGCGTTCCCAACCAGACTGCAAGTGGGCCAAGAGACTCGCCTCTCCTGGGCGTAAAGCTGGTGAGGAAGGGGCTGAAGGGAGAGCGAGGCAACCAGGACTCAGGCTCCACAGCCCAGCGTTGCTGTAAGGCTGGCCTTGCTCAAGTTAGAGGGCATCCGGGAGCAGGACGGAGAGAACATGTAGGAGCTATGGCCACAGGGACGCCGTCCATTAACATCCTGAAGGGCCCCGAATCTACCTGGGAGTGTCTAGAGCAGTGGTTCTCAACCTTCCTAATGCCGAGACCTTTTAATACAGTTCCTCATGTTGTGGTGACCCCCAACCATAAAATTATTTTCGTTGCTACTTCATAAATGTAATTTCGCTACTGTAAACAATATGTAATTATATGTGTTTTCTGATGGTCTTAGGCGACCCCTGTGAAAAGGTCGTTTTACCTCCAAAGAAGTCGCTACCCACAGGTTGAGAACCGCTGCTCTAGAGCAAACATGTCAAACTCAAAGGCTAAAGTGGACCAAATAAATGAGGCATGCGGCTCGAAGACTGCAAGTTTGCCCTGCTTGCTCTGGACTAGAGCCTTCTCTAACTGGCCACCCTGCCTACAGGTTGTTTTGCAAACACGCTGGGCATGCTTTTGCCTGTGCACTTGCTATTCCCTTTGCTTGGATGAGTCTTCCATCAGATATTCTCATGACCCACCCCTCACCAATCCCAGGTGTCTGTTCAAATCTTTTCAAATATCACTTTATCAGAGAAGGCCACCCTGATCAGCCTATTGAAAACAGCACCCTCCTGCCCCAAAAGTCCCTATCACCTTCCTAGATATTTTTCTGAATAGTATCTAAAATCCTCTAACACACCGTGCATTTCTCTCTCTCTCTCTCTCTTTGCTTATTGTCTGTTTCTCCCACTGGGGACTTTGTTTTGTTTGCTGCTCAATCTGCAGTGCCTACACCAGTGAGTGCCATGGCGTGATCACTTGACAGATTTGTGTTGAATTAATACCTGAGTGAAGGAGGCCCCGAATTCTTGGGAGAACCCCGCCTTGGCTCCATGTGAGACCCAGCACAGCTGGGAGTGATGGTCAGGTCTGAACAGTCCTCCCAACTCTTTGCAACCTAGGCCGGGGCGCACTGGCCTGGGAGCTCACACATGCCCAGCAAGAGCATGTGAAGTTCCATGTGGACTAGCAACAACCTGGTGCCTGGGAAGGGGAGGCACCGAGGGCCGCACAGCGCGGAGTCTGGTGGTGGCAGCAGAGTGCGCTGCACAATGACCCCGGGAATGGCCGCTTCCTTTGCCCCAGGACCTTTGCTCACCCCTGGATCACCATCGGGAGAAGAGGGAGTGGTGATCGGAGGGAGGAGCTGAACTTGGAACTGACTCTTTATTAAAAGAGACTATTTAATCCTGGAACAAATGGAGAGGCTATTTACTGGAAAGCTGGTGACTTTCCTTGCTCTCTCCCTCTACTTACCTGTGACTTACCTGTGGGTGTAAATGTGGGCCCACTGACTACCCTTGAGAAGAGCCTCCTGCAGGGGTGCCCTTGCAGCCAGGCGCCTAGAGGGTTTCCTTCCGAAGCTGCCACTTAGATGTGGTTCAAACAGCCACTGGCCTACTCCCTACTGCCTCCCCTGGGCCCGACTTTCCCGGCCCTGCCTGACAACTCACCCCGATTTCTCCCTCGGAACATTGCATGGGATGCCCAGGGTTTCGTGGCTCCCACCCAGGGCTCTGAAATGAGATGGAAACTCGGAAAACGATGACTGTCCTCAGGACAGAGAGGACATGCACTGTGAATGCGGAGCGGCTGCTCTGGGCCGCCCCAGGCAGGACAGGCTTCCAGTTCACTCTCACAGGAATGGAATCTCAGCAACTCAAGACGCAGTGGATGTGAATGCTTAATTGCAGTACAAACCTGACCAGTTAAAGATTTAAATGGTAAATGTACTTTCTGCTACAACGGAAGATGCTTATAGAACAGCAGTCCCCAGGGGGGGCATTTGTCCTCGCCCAGGGAACGCGGCAGCGTCGGGCACTCTAGGTGGCAGGATCAGGGGAGAGGAGAGTGGCAGGGCTGCTCCTGGCTCCTGTGCACCGGGGCGGAGATGCTCCCACCACCAGTCTGCACAGGATGGCCAGCTCAGGCTGCAGGTCCCCAGCCCTGAGGCAGAGCAGCCTGCAGGGCCTCAGACCCTGTGCTTTCAATGGCGTCTCAGGGGCAGCCTGTGCATGAGGCGGGCGGTATCACTGAAGGGGTTTCACAGAGGGGCCAGGCTCAGAGACCAGAGAGCCCCCAGGCCCCTGGAAGGAGGAGCGGGGGCAGGGCGCTCTCCATGGCCCAGCTCCAGTGGTGCTCATCAGGCACATGGACTTTGTTTACTGAGTGTTTGCTTTGAACAAAGGAATAAAAATTTCAATGTTTACAGAGAGCTGACCACATGCCAAGCAGAGGACAAAGTCCTGTTCTCAGGGAGGTTACAGTTTGGTTGGGAAACAGTTCACCACAAGGTTCTAGGTAAACCAGAGGGCGTGTCAGAGAGGACATGGCTGAGGAGAGTCAGGAGGGAGCGGGGAGGAACAGGGAAGCAGTTCCAGGGGGAAGGACCAGCAGTGCAAAGGCCCTGAGGTGAGGTGGGCAGGTGTGCTGGCAGCTCCGTGTGGCCAACTGGAGAGAGCACAGGACCTGAGGCCGCAGACACGAGTGGGGGCCAGGAGAGGAGGCAGATCACGGAGCCACGTCACGGCCATGTGAAGTACCTTGGCCTTCGTCAGAGAATGCGGAGCCACTGCAGGCTCTGAGCAGAGGTGTGGTAGAGTCTTTCAATTTTAACTGGGTCACTGGCTACCCCGTGGGGGGAATATACCGAAGGAAGGAGGCAATGAATTTGCCCAACTTCATTCTTGCCAGTTGTTCTAAATTCCTCAACTACTTCTTAAAAAATATTCTGTGACTGAGGAGGAAAGTGTGGTTGTGCAGGAGCTCGCTGGACAGGAGAGAGAAGTGGGACCAGGAGAGAAGGGCTATACAGAGAGTAGGGTGCAAGCAGAAGAACAGGGTGCTGGCCACCCCTCACCCCCACTGGTGGGGGCTGGCGCCAGCGGTGCCCATAGAACTCGCTTTCTCAGGGAATCCTACAGCCCCTGGGGATGAGGGGGTGAGGCGGGAGGAAAAATCAGAAAATCATTCTCCTCTGCATAGTGTTTCCCTCATCATGGTTTCTTTGTCATTCTTTACCTGTTTTAGTAAAAATTTCAGAGCCTGTTTGTATTCATATATAAGCCCCTGAGCTCTGGACTCTCAGGGGCCCCGTCTAAATGTTCTGTAACTAGTATTGATGTTTGCTCAGAGAGCCATGTCCTCACCTCAGTGGGGCAAGGCTTTTGAGCAAAAGCTAGTAAATCATTCTTGAGGTTTTGGAATGAAGAATTGGACTTCCTTCTTATCATGAAACCAAAATGTAGGACAGTGAATTCAATCCATTTTTATTTCATCAGAATAAAACCAGTTGGGACATATGTATGTGTCTGGTCCTCAGAGTGGGAGAGAGAGGAGAGAGATCCCCATGTTCTCGGGGGAGGGTTTGGGAACCACGCTGGGCCCCCAGGTCTGTGGGCTGTGCTCCCCTTCCTGTCTGAGAACAGCGTGGTTCTGAGGGAGACATCCCAGCCAATGCAGCAGGAAGCCCAGGGCAGACTCCTCCGCTTCCTGGTCAGCTTTGGCCCCAATGCACTGCGCAGTTGATATGCAGTTTCAGGGGGAAACGAGATTGACACTATATATGAAAACGGGGAAGTGGCAGTAAAAGTCCAGATTTCCAGGTTTCCTGGAACAAATCAGAACGTCTTCTGAAGATGGCACACCTTCCAGTATGTGGACAACGACACGAGGTGAGAGGCAGCCCACACGTCAGTCCCTCAGCCCACGGCGCCCTGTCATGTCCCCAGCTAAGGGCAGGGGTACCCCAGTGTTCATTTATCATCACACTTCCATGTTTCCCCCTGATCCTAGAGGAATATTTATCTGTATTCATGTTTCTATTAAAAGTGAGAAGTTAAAAGAGGTACAAGTTTCCAAAGGCTGGTATGGGTGGGAAGGAGGGGAGCCCCCAGGTCTTGGTGCACATCCCGGCTCCCTGGCTTTTCCCGCTGCCCAGCCCCGCCCCACCGAGCCTTTGCTCTGAAGTGAATTAGCTCCAGTGCCCATGTGATGAGATGCCAAGGCTCCCTCAGTGGAAAACTGAGGTCCTGGCATGAGGACCTTACAGAGCACCGGGTCCTGGCTCAGGAGTACACCCAGACCTTGTGCAAGGCTTTCAAAGCAAAGCAAAGGGGCCTGGGGGCTATTCGCCGAGTAGCTACAGCGTTGCGGCTGGAAGGGAACCGGCCTCTCCCACAAGCCACTAACTGGCCCTCCCATGACATCAGACCACTAGGATGAAGAGTGTATACCCCCCCGCCCCCCCCGCCTCAGATCCTTCCTCTTGTACTTGCAGACCCTCATCTCGGTTCTTCCAAGCTTCCTGTTCCAGTGGGTCACCAAATGAGTAGGCTCAGGAGGGTTCTGTGAATTTCTACCTAACAAGAGCAATTCCTGGGAAGCTGGTTTCAATGCCGAGGCTGCTGAGAAGTCAGGGCTGCGGGAGGGGCCCGCCAGTGTGGCTGGTCCCTTCTGTGGAGGACAGAGGCTTGTAAGTGCTCTCGGGGCTCTGCTGCTGAGTCTTCAGGTGGGTCCTTGTGTACAAAATCCCCAGGAGAGAAGGCAAGGCATTGGTGTTGTTCTAGTGCTTTGCAGTTTCCAAACTGTTTTTCGGGACATTTTCTCCTTTGCCTCTTAACCCACCCTCATGAGATGACGGATAGGGCCAGCTTCCTGAATTCAAAGGACCAGGTGGTTCCAAACCATGTCTATTTTTTGTCTTTAATTGCTTTAAGCTAATGTATAGAAAGAGAGTGCACTGCTCATACGCTCTACCTGTAGCGGGTGCTGTGGGCTCCAACCGCAGATACCTGGTGTCTAGGGAGCTAGCTGCAGTACACTGTGACTTTCTGCTGCCCCTGGGCCCCGAACCCGCTCTGCCCAGGCCCTGTGTGGGCTCTTGCATTCTCCTAGCCACAAACATGTGGTTATCTCTTACCTACTTTGTATATTTCCTAAACCTTTAACTTCTAATAAAATTTTCCCCTCCTTTGCTGTGTTTATTGTATTGGATGGAAGCCACAAGGACAGAAGGAGTTTAGAAAAGCAAGTTCCCAAGTTTAAGCCCTATTCTCAGCCCTGTCCTGCTCTCCAGCCCCAGGGCACCTGCAGAGGTGGGGCAAGAGAAGCGGGCTGTGGGGGAGGGGGGGTAGATCTGCTGCATGCCCACAGCTCTGTCCCCTTTGCCTCCCTCCACTTCAAACAGGGTCTCCAGCATTTCCAGAAGAAGATTGGGCCCCAGTTTATCATCTCTGATTTTTACAGCAGGAAGATCTGGGTGTTTGGGAATCCTGCACTGGAAAATGGGGCGGCTGATTTTCACAGGGACTTACAAGGCAAGTGGAAAAGGCCCAAGCAACTCAATACCCAGAAGGTATCTGAGGATCAATAACGCAGTCATCACAGCTGACCTTCATGGAAGGGCACAGCACACCTGAGGCTGCTGGGTGCCTGTTCGAAGAGCCATTCCTCGCTGGCCTGGAATGTATGGCAGCCCTTGCTTCAGAGGAGGCACTGAGGCCAGAGGTCTGTGACTCTCAGGGCCACTGACAGCTCACCCTGGGGACACAAGGCCTGTCTCTGGACACTGACTTTCTTCTTCCTGCTTCCTTCTCCCTCTCTCTTCCTTCTTTTTAAATACTAGTAACAGCCTTATTAAAGTCTAATCCACATGCCACACAGTTCACCTGCCTAGCATGTATCATTCAATGGTTCCAGTATGTTCAAAGATATGTGCAACCATCATCACCACAGTCAATTTTTAAGAGATTTTCATCACTTTCCCCCAAAATCCCATACACATTAGAAGTGTCCCCCTTCCTCAATCCTGACCCCATCATTGGGCAACCACAATCTTCATTTGTCTCTATGGATTTTCTTATTGTGGATATTTTATATAAATAAAACCATATAATATGCGATCCTCTGTGGTTGGCTTTTGTCACTTAGAATAATGTCCTCGAGGTTCCTCCATGTGGCAGCATGAGTCAGTCCGACATTCCTATGAGCCAGCAAGTCCATCCCTGGACATATACTCAAGAGAAATGAAAGTTTACCTGAGTGCACAAGCTTGCAGCATTGTTCACAAGACCCTAAAGGTGGAAACAACTTAAATATTCAAGCGATGAATGGATAAACAAAATGTGGCTATCTACTTAATGGAATATTATTTGCAAAATTTAAAAATGAAGTCTGATACATGCTATAATGTGGCAGAAGTTATGCTAAGTGAAAGAAGCCAGTCATAAAACACCTCTTATTATATGATTCCATTTATGTGAAATGACCAGAAAAGGGAAATCTCTATTAGGTAGGAAGTAGATTCAGTGGTTGCCAGGGGCTGAGGAGAGAGGGGGATGAGGGCCAGAGACTGCCAATGAGAACAGGGCTTCAGTCTGGGGTGAGGAAAATTTCCTGGAATTAGATAGTAGCTTTGGTTGCACAACCTGGTGTCTAAGTTAAAAATCACTGAAGTGTATATCTTAGAGGAAGAAGAAAAAATAAAGAAGATGAAGGGCTCTTGCCTTTCAAATAAGATAATACAGACCAATATTTCCTTGCTCCTCTTTGCTAAGTACAACTTCAGACTCTGCACAATACACAACAGGCAGCCCCAATGGGATTCTGAAAGGTGGTAAGAAGGAGAGCTGGTCTGAGACCCCAGCACTGGAGGAAGAACACAGTGGCAGGATGTCTTAGGTCCCCACCCAACTGGACACCCAGACCCAGTGTTTCCAACCCCACTTAGCAACAGAAGACACCTAGGTAGGCTCTTTGCTTCCTACATCAAACACCTACGGGAACACGCATGCTAGGGTGGCCACTGGGAAGCCGACTACAAATAAACAGCCAGGGGCGGAGCTCTCTACCCAATGCCTGAGATCTTCTCTCCACTGAAAGGCTGTATGGACATGGGGCTTGGACAAGAGGCACCTCCTTCCCCCACAGCTAGCCTCTTTGTCCCCGTGGGGCTGAGACCTGGTTTTCCCACTAGAGACAGAGGGGCAGCCAGGTGTGACTACTAAGGGGAACTTGTCAAAGCCAGGGCCTGGCCAGGTTCCTTGGGGCCTGAACTCCCCTCACGCCAGGAGATGTGCCACACTCCACCTGGAGACACCTTCACGTCCTCAGGGGGCACCAGCAGGGCCCAGTGTGAACCCCTCAAAGCACCAGGTAAACAAGCAAGCCAAAAGGAGATGGCAACCACAGCCCACAAAACGGGCCAGTGGTCTGTGCTAAAACCACAGGATGACTGGCTGCTAAAATAAAAGATGTAAATAGATGCAGAGTCTCCTAAAATCCACCACTAGTCCACTCTGCGTAGCATGACTGAGCCCTGCACTGTCCCAGAGCATGTGGGGAGTGCAAAGGCTGCACTTCTTGTTGTATTTAAAATACTTCTCCAGATTGCAATATAACACACGCACACTGTAGAAAATCTAGAAAATTGAAAAAAGTAAGAAATTATAAATCACCTTCAATCCCACCACTTAGAGAATATATGTATTTAGTATGTATGTGTAGGTATCTATATTATCCAAATAACCTTCCCATCTCCATATCTTTATATGGAGAGAGAGAGAGAGATCTCCATCATTTTTAGTGGTTGTATAATTTTTGGGCCACTTGCTCTTGGCACAGTACACCATAGGTGCTCAATAAATGTTGGTTGAATGACTGGATAGAGCTCTGTGCTCAGACCAGGTCTAAAGCACCTGGTGATCCTCTTTCTTGGGCATTTCACTTGTCCCAGTTCGGCCCCAGAGAGGAAGAGAGGGCCGGGGTCCATGCTGGTAGGAAATCATCAGGGACCAGCTAGGATCATGGTTTGCATGTTGAAGGTTCTTTTTCGGGCAGCAGTTCCCTCCAGTTTCTGAGTGGAGGCTCAGCCTTGGTCCCCCAGTCCCACCAGGAAGGAGGGCCTACTTCTGGCTCAGCCAGACAAGGTTTGCTGCTGTTGCCAGACAAATACAGTTCTGCTCTCCCATGCCAACTCCTTCATGTGCCTTTGGTCCATTGTGCTTTTGCTCATGTTGTTTTTTAGTTTGAAACATCCACCCTGCATTTCTCGCTGCCAGACCCCCATCTGATAGCAAGACCCAGTTCCAGGGACATCTCCTCCGTGGACCTTCTCTGACATAATCTGGCACCTCCACGGACTCCCTTGCAGTCGGTGCAGGCATCAGACAGAAGCCTTGGCCATCTGTTGGGCAAATGTGTCTCTGTGTCTATTGCACTCATTAGACTGCAAATCCCCAGCCAGACTCTTCCTCAGCGAATGCGTGTTGGAAGGAGGAGTTGGCGGGGTGAGACTGCTCTGCCTCTGCAGAAGGGCAGAGGGCTTCACACCCCGCACCTCACCTCCCGGGTCTAGGGGACTGAAGGCAGAGCAATGGCAGCTGCCTGGAGCAAGGCTGGTGCTGCCTGGGGGACATGGGCCCTTGCTTTGCTGTGTCTAGGATGCCAGGGAGCTGCCAGAGCCTGGGGAAAAGAAGGATCCTTTGGCATGTTTCCCAACCATGCTCTGTGAAAGGGAAAGTCGTCTTTATTGCATTTATTTATTTAGGGAAGGGGTTAGGGCACTTCATCTGGTGCTCACTTCAGAGCAGCTGTTCAGTATTATGAAGGAGAAAGACGAGTGACTTGTGCTCAAACCAGAGAATCCAAAGCCGTAGACACGATGGCGTCTCTCGTGACAGGCAGTTCCTGGATCCGGGAAGTTTCCTACCCAATGCCCTAGGTCTAAGTGGCAAGATTCATTTTTTCTTTTTAGCCTGAGGCTCCACTTAGTCAACAAATATTTACTGGTGCTGATTCAGAGCTTGGTTCAGACAGGGGGCTGGGGACTGCAGCTCAGAGATGCACCAGAAAGCAGCTGCCATATTGCAGTGGAATTTCCCATGTGAGACAGAGCACGGGGGAGGAGGTTTTGTTGCAGTAACAGATACAGATTTTGGCTGGCTTGAGCCGCAGAAGAATTTATTGGATGTATATGGGACACTCCCAGAATTCATGGGAAAGCTGGCAAACAAAACTCGGAGAACTGACTAGAACCAAGGGAAGGCAGATAATGGAATCCACAGCCAAGGGAGCAGTTTTTGGATGACACCCCTGGGCCTTTGGCTGTTCTGAATATTTTCTCAAGTGTCTCTGAATGTTTGTGTCACTCTCTCAAGATTCAAGGTACTAAATGGGAGAAACAGACTGGCCAAATCCAGGTCACCTACCTGAACAAGAAAACATAGCTGGTCTTTTGGATCTGTTAGGAGGTGACAGGCAGGAGAGACTCTGCCCACAGCCAGCATTTCTGTCAAGATCTCCTGCTTTCTTCAGAGGTAAGGGCAAGGCTCTATTTCATAAGCTGGATGTGAATTTTAACAGGAAAATATCCAAATCAGTACAGTGAGATAAATAAGTACAGTACACACCCCAAGCCTCATAAGAAAGCAGGCCTTGAGCACAAGCTGTGGGAGAGTTAGTCTGCAGATCCTGGATCCTGGAGATACATGCGTGAAAGAGGTATTTTTGTTTTGAATCTTTTATTTGCCAATGACTTCATTTTAAATTCAAATTTAAAGTTCCCAGTGGTCAGGTTATCTGTTTTTCTGGATACTGTTAAACAATGTTTGCTCAAGGCTTGCAAACAAAAAGAGTACTTTGACCTGCCAGGAACTGAAAGAAAGACACTGGAGTCCCATCTCTGTGGGTTTCCAAACCCATAACAGGAATTGGAGTCCAAGAAGACAAGATGGTTGTCCCAAGCTGTCAAGCTACATCTTTTCTTAAATGACAGCTGAACCACAAAGCTACTCAGCAGGGTAAACAATTGGAAAGTTTTTCCTGTTGTTCTCATCTCCTTCCTTCACATGTGCTTGATGAGACTCTGCAAGCATCCACAGCTGACTAACTTTGGGAGCATTTTCATTAATGCTTTTATTAACTATCATCCATTTTCTTCCTGGGTGACCACACTTACAACTTGATCTGCGCATCATTAGAATTCCAGTTGCTGCCACAATTGGTCATTCGTTTAATATATATTTTTTGAGTGCCTACCAAATGCCATAGCCAGGGGGTTAAGAACAAATTAGACCTGACCCTTTCCTGGAGACTATCTGAGGTGGAAGCTAGATTGGCAAAGGAGAACTAGAATTCAGGGTGGTAAGAGCTCTCAACGGGTTGATCACAGGGCACCACAGGAGTGCATGCCAAAGGTGTCACTACTCCAGCCCGGGAAGCTGAGGCAAGTAGCCTAGGCTGGGGCAGTGAGAGTGTGGGTAGAGAATAAAGCAAACATGGGAGAGAATTTGGGGCCTAACTGCTTGACCCCTCAACTACATGGATGTGGAGGACAATGATGCGAGAGGAGAAAGCACAGGGTTGGGAGGAGAAAGCTGGGGTCCCCCATCACCGATAGGAGAATCAGGAGTTTGAGACACTTACTGAAGCGGGACAGGGAAGAGAATGAGTTCAGGTAGAGACATATTTTTGTTGTTGTTGTTGCTGGAAGATGTTCGAGGACTTTCTATTTAAGATCATAAATCCTCAGAGTGCTGGGAGGGAGATTTACATTTCACAGTCATCAGAGCATACACGATCCACAAATGGATGAGTGCATTCAAAGTGACCAAGTCCAGTGAGACAAAAGTTCATCTTTAGACAGGACCAAAGGCACAACTACTGCCAGCAGGTGGGTTGGGGAGGAAAATTCCTCAAGGGGGACAGGGAAGGTTAGTCTGCAGAGGACAGTCGGTATTTTCTCAGAACTTACAGATCCCTGGTAAATCTCTATTTACAGAATGTGGCAACTATTTGATTGGACTCGCAGCTCATATAAGCTCAGATGGGGGTGAAAAATAGAAAAGGGGAGAAGGAAACCTATTCCCAGGACATTATTGAACCAATGCCAAGCTGATGGCAACATCTCAGCTGTTTAAGGTGGTGATTTTATTTAGAGAAATCTAGAACCTGACTGGGAACTAAAAAGGAAATCCTGGAGAATGAGACTAACATAAGAGACTTCGAAAAGCTCTGACATATTCCTGGGGGCCTAAAAGGCTGCATATAAGCCCAAGGCTGTGCAGGTACACTGAAAAGGAGAAATCATCAGTCCAGTTTAAAAAAATTATGGAACATTCAATGAAGCAAAAAAGCATGCCACATACACGGGGTGGGGGAGGGGGGAATCTGGTAATGAAAATATTCTTGAGGGGGCACAAAGTTTGTACTTACTATGCAAAAACTTTAAATAAGTTCTTATAAATATGGTCAAATAAATAAAAGAAAACATGTTTAAGGAATTAAAATAAAGCATAACAATGATGTGTCCACAACTAAAGAATGTCAATGAAGAGAGAAATTCATAAAAGATCTAAATAAAATTTTTAGACTTAAAGCAAAAAAGTCACTAGAAGAACCCAAGAACAGATTTGAGCTGGGGAAAAAAAAGAACCAAGAAACTTAAAAATAAGTTAATAGAGATTATTTAATCTGAGGAGCAGATAGAATAAATAATAAAGAAAAGTGATAGGACCACAGAGGTTTGTGGTACACTGGCAAACATACCAACATATGCATAATGGGAGTCCCAGAGGAAAATGAGAAAAGAGACCCAAAAAACCTAATAAAAGACTGTCTGAAAACTTCACAAATTTGATTAAAAACTATTATACATTTCCAAGTAGAATAAACTCCAGAAATTCACACATAGATATAATTTAGACAAATATGTCCTATTGATGAAATTAATAGGCAAAGTGGATTAAAAATTTATCGGGGTAACATTTGTTAACAAGACTATGTTTCAAGTAACAAATGTCTAACACAGTATCTGTATATTGCATCGTGTCCTCACCACCCAAAGTCTAGTCTCTTTTCATCACCAGATATTTGATCCCCTTTACCCTCTTGAACTTCCCTCCACCCCCATCCTCCTGGTATCCACCATTCTGTTGTCTGTGTATATGAGATTTTGCCTTTCTTTTGATTGTTGCTTTCTGTTTTATGTCCCGCATATGAGTGAAATCATATGGTTCTTATTATTTCATCTGACTTATTTCTCTTAGCATCATACTCTCAAGATCCATCCATGTTGTTATAAATGGCAATATTTCATCTTTTCTTGTGGCTGAGTAGTATTCAATTATACATATGTACCACAACTTATTTATCCAATCATCCATCAAAAAACACTTAGGTTGTTTCCATGTGTTGGCTATCTGTAATAATAAAAGCATAATATGCAAATCGACCAAATGACAGAACAGCAGAATGACCATCCAGATGACCACGCTATGACACACATTGGTGCCAGGCCAGCCAAGGAGGGTGCAATGTGATTGATTGAGGGGCCCCACCATCGCCCTACGATCAGCCTGCAGAAGGAGGCCCAGGCCACCCTCAGCAGAGCGATCAATGAGCGGGGGTGCTGAGGGGGAGGGGAGGCTCCATGATTGCCCCAAAGAGGGAGGCCCAGGCTACTGGCTAGCGACACTGTGGTGGATGTGTGGGGACAGTCAGCAATCACCCACAGAGGGAGGCTCAGGCCAGCCAAGCGATTGCACCCCATGCCTATCCCCCACAGAGGGAGGCAACTGATGGCGGGGAAGGGGAGGCAGCGCAACACAGATGGCAAGCAGTGGCAGTGACCGGGGTGGGGCCAGCTGCTGGCAGCAAGGGGAAGGAAAGCCCTCATAGGTCCTGATTGCCGTCCAGGCCTAGGGACCCTAGCTGAGGGGTCCTGGATTGTGAGAGGGCACAGGTGGGCTGAGGGACACCCCCCCACACACACCCCGTGCAGAATTTCGTGCATTGGGCCTCTAGTTGTAAATCTTGCTATGAACAGAGTGGTACATATCTCTTTAAAAAAAAACTCTTTTTCAAAATTTTTCTGGGTCTATGGTAACTCTATTCTTACTAGTAATTTTTGAGAACTATCTATACTGTTTTCCATAGTGATGCTACCAATTTACATTCCTATGAGCAGTATACAAGTATTCCTTTTTCTCCACATCCTCTCCAATACTTGTTATTTCCTTTGTTATTGACAATAAATAGCCATTATATCAGTTTGGTTTTGATTTGTACTTCACTTATAGCTAGTGAAGTTGAGCATTCTGTTAGCCATTTGTATGTCTTTTGGGAAAAGTGTCTGTCTAGGTCCTCTACTCATTTTTTAAACTGGATTATTTGTTTGTTGTTATTGAGTTGTATAAGTTCCTTATATATTTTGGATATTAGCCACTTACCAGAGGTATTGTGTGCAAATACATCCTTCCATTTTGTTGGTTGTCTTTTTTATCTGTTTGGTGCTTTCTTTTGTTTTGCACAAGCTTTTTAATTTGATGTCATTTCATTTATTTATTTATTTACCTATTTATTTATTTATTACTTCTCTTGCATTTGGGGTCAAATTCATAAAACCCTGTCTGACGTCAAGGTACACAAGTTTAGTACTTATGTTTTTTTCTGTATATTTTATTGTTTCAGGCCTTATATTTAGGCCTTTGATCCATTTTTTATGGTCTCAAATAGTTAATTTGTGTGTCTGATGTCAAATAGCGGTCTAGTTTCATTCTTTTGCATTTAGCATTACAATTTTCCCAGCACCATTTGTTGAGGAGGATTATTTTTCTCCTGTGCATATTTTTAGTTCTTTTGTCGAAGTTTTGTTGCCCATACACATGTGGGTTTATTTCTGGGCTCTCAACTTTGTTCCTTTGCTCTGTGTGTCTGTTTTCTGCCAAAGCCATCCTCTTTGGGCTTGTAGTATAATTTGAAGTCAGGGAGTGTGACACCTACAGCTCTTTGTTCTTTTTTCTTAGGATTGCTTTTGCTATTTGGGATATTTTGTAATTCCATACAAATTTGATCATTTTTGGTTCTATTTCTTCAAAACATGCCATTGGAATTTTAATAAGGATTGCATTAGAATTGTATATTGCTTTGGGTAATGAGGCTATTTTAACTATGCGGATTCTTCCACATAATGAACATGGAATATCTTTCTATTTTTTTGTGTCTTCTTCAATTTCTTTCAACAATATCTTATAGTTTTCAGTGTATAGGTCCTTCACATCCTTTATTAATTTTATTCCTAAGTACTTTATTCTTTCTGTTGCAATTATAAATGTATTTTTTTCATTTTATTTTTTTTTCATTTTATTGTTAGTATATAGGAACACAGTGAGTTGACTCTGTAATCCTGCAACTTTATTGCATTTGTTTATTGTTTCCAATAGTTTTTTTAGTGGAATCTTTAGGGTTTTCTATATAAAGAATTATTTATGGGAAAAGTGACAATTTTACTTTTTCATCATTCTCAATTTGGAAGTCTTTTATTTCTTTCTCTCGCCTGATTGCTCCGGCTAGGACTTCGAGTACTATGCTGAATAACAATGGTGAGAGTGGTCATCTTTGTCTTATTCCTGATCTTAGAGGGAGGCTTTTAGTTTTTTACTGTAGAATATGATACAAGGTGAGGTTTGTCATATATGGCCCTTATTATGTTGAGGTGCTTTTTATCCCCATTTTATCGAGTGTTAGAATTATAAATTGGGGTTGTATATTGTCAAATGCTTTTTCTGCATCTATTAGTATGATCATATTATTTTTATCCTTATTTTGTTAATGTGGTGTATCACACTGATTGAATTGCTTCTGTTTAACCATCCCTATGCCCCTGGAATGAGCCCTTTTGGATCATGAGGCATTATTTTTATAATGCATTATTGTATTAGATTTGCTAGTTTGTTGTTTAGAATTTTTCATCTATATTTATCAGAGATATTATTCTGTAATTTGCTGTGTGTGTGTGTGTGTGTGTGTGTGTGTGTGTTGTTATGCCAGGATTTGGTATCAGAGTAATGTTGGCCTCATAAAATAAGTTGCCTCTACTTTAATTGTTTGGAAGAATTTGAGAAGGATAGATATTAAATCTTTAAATGTTTGCTAGAATTTACTAGTGAAGTGATCTGGTCCTGAACTTTTACTTTTTTAGGAGGTTTCTGATGACTTGTTCAATTTCTGTTTATCAGTCTATTTAGATGTTCCAGTTCTTCGACATTCAGTCTAGGAAGGTTATGTATTTCTAAGAACTTGTCCATTTCTTCTGGATTATCAAACTTAGTGGCATATAGCCTTCAATAGCATTCTTATACAGCCCTTCATAGTTCTGTTGTGTCCATTTTAACTTCTCTTTTATTTCTAATTTTGTTTATTTGGGACTTTTCTTAATTTTATAAATCTTTTCAAAGAACCAGCTCTTGTTAAATTAATTGTTTCTATAATCTCATTGTTCTTTAGTTTATTTAATTCTGCTTTAATTTTTTATGTGCTTCCTTTTACTGATTTTGAGCTTTGATAGTCCTTCATTTTATAGTTCTTTAAGGTGCAATTTTAAGTAGCTTATTTTAGATTTTTCTTGTTTCTTGCTGTAGGTCTGTAATGATATAAACATTCCTTTTATTATCACTTTTGCTATATATCCAAAATTTTGACATGTTGTATTGTCATTCTCATTTGTCTTGTATGTTTTTTATCTTATCTATTATTATTAATTTTTGTTGTTAATCCTTACCTGAGGATATTTTTTTCCATTGCTCTTCTGAGAGAGAAGAAGGGAGGAAGAGGGGGGAGAGAGAGAAACATTGATGTGAGAGAGATAAATAGATTGGTCACCTCCTGCATGAGCCCTGACCAGGGCTGGGGATCAAACCTGTAACCCAGGTATGTGCCCTTGACCAAGAATCAAACACATGACCTTTTGGTGTGGTGCACAGGACTATGGTCTAGCCAGTGGTTCTCAACCTTCCTAATGCCGCGACCCTTTAATACAGTTTCTCATGTTGTGGTGACCCCCAACCATAAAATTATTTCCGTTGCTACTTCACAACTGTGATTTTGCTACTGTTATGAATCATAATGTAAATATCTGATATGCTATATGTGTTTTCCAAAGGTCGCGACCCACAGGTTGAGAATCGCTGATTCTAACCACTGAACAACACCAGCCAGGTTGTATCTCATCTTTTATTTCTTCTTTGACCTACTTTCTTGTTTAGTTGCCTGTTGTTTAATTTCCACATATTTATGTGTGTTTTTCCACTTCCTTTTTGCAGTTGATTTCCAATTTAAGGCATTTGGTGAGAGAATATGCTTGGTATGACATTAATCTTAATAAATTTGTTGAGACTCGTTTATGTCCCAACATAAGGTTTATCCATGAGAATGCTTCATGTGTACTAAAAAACAATGTATATTCTGGTGTTATGGGATGATAAGTTCTGAGAATATCAATTATATTCATTTGGTCTAATGTGTCATTTAATGACATTATTTTTTCACCGATTTTCTGTTTGGATTATCAATCCATTGCTTTCAATAAGTTATTTAGGTTTCCTCCTATGATTTTGTTTTTGTCAGCTTCTTCCTTTAATTCTGTTAGCAGTTGTTTTATATATTTGGTGCTCCCATGTCAGATGCATATCTAGTAACAAGTGTCTTCTTAGTATATTGTCATCATTACCATTATAAAATGCCCATCATTGTCACTTATTACATTTTTATCTTGAAATCTATTTTGTCAAATATAAATACACCTATACACACTTTTCTCTCAATGCTATTTGCTGGGGTATCACTTTCCACTCCTTCACTCTGAGTCAATATTTGTCCTTCCAGCTAAACAAGTCTCCTGAATGCAGCATAGAATTGCGTTTTGTATTTTGATATGTCTCACTACTTTTTGCCTTTTAATTGGTGAGTTCAGTCCATTTACACATAGTATGGTTATTGATATACTAGAGGCCCAATGCACGAAATTCATGCAAGGACCTTGGCCCTGGCCCCCGCTTGCCTCCACCATGGCCCCCTTCTGCCACAGCCACAGCCAGGGGCCTCTGCCACCTCTGCCGTGGCCCCTGCCCTCTGTGGCTTTGTCCAGAAGGAAAGACGTCCAGAAGGATGTCTGGTCTAATAAGCATTTTATGCTTTTATTATTATAGATCAGGATTTCCTATAGCCATTTTATCTATTGTCCCCTGGTAGCTGTGCTTCTCCGTCCTTTCTTTTCCCTTGTGTTTCTGCCAAGTGAGGATTTTTACTGCTGGCTTGGACATGGGGGGATGGAGTAAGATGGTTCTTGTGTCTCTGGAATCCCTTGTCTATGGTGGTGAGCTTTGGAGTATTGCAATTTATTTTCACTTTTCTCTGCTCCTCACCGAGTAGAGCCACCCAGCCACGATTGCTGTCTCTGCCCCTCCAGTCTCCTCAGTGAGGATTGCATCCTGTCCCTTCCCTTGTGTTGCATCGCTGGGCCCACGGTGGTGCAGGATTGTGCGCACCTTCTGTCTATGTCCTGCCCCATCCCCACCCCTTCTCTGCTATTGGCTCAGATACGCTCACCTTCAGATAACTCAATGTGTGATAACTCAGATGTGTTTCTGTGTTGAGAAGGTAATTCTTTGTTGCAGTATGACTGTCCAACTTGTTACCTTAGAGGGAATAACCTGGAGGTTCTCTCACACTGCAATGCTTCTGATGTCACCAAAGAAGAAATCTTGAAAAAAGTAAAAGAGATGCAACGTATCAAGTACAAAATATTCTCAATAATATCAACATCTGAGTCATCAGAAACCTGAGGTCAGAAAACAGTTGGGTAATATCTTCAAAGTATGGAAAAAAGGATTATCAACCAAAAATTCTTTAGCTAAACTCTCCAAGAATGATGGAGAAATTAAGACATTCCCAGATAAGTAATAACTGAGAGAATTAATTGTTAACAGACCTGTTCCCCCCAAATACTAGCTAGAGTTCTCCAGGCTAAAATTAAAGGGCACTAGACAGTAATCAAATCTACACAAAGGAAAAAAGAGCACCAGTAAAAGTAGCTATTTAGGTATTGTGATAGATAATATAGACATTTATTTGTTTTTAAATATTTTCTTATTTGCTGTTTTAAAACACTGCATTAAACTGTTAATAAACTTATATAAAATATAATTTTTAATAAAAATAATAATACCTAGGAGCATAGATGGCCTAAAGTAACAGTGGAACAAAGTGTCTTACACTGTTAAAATGCTACTAGTACTCCCCAGGGCAATGACTAAGAAAATAACTTGGGAAAGTTCAGTAAAAGAAACAACAAAGAAATTAAAAAGGTACACTACAAGTTGTCTATGTAACACAGAAGAAGGAAAGAAATGAAGGAATTGAGCACCACCAACAAATTGATGTAAAACATACAAAAAGACAGCAAAATTACAAAAATAAATTCCACCATATCACTAACTGCATTATATACTACTATAAAATGATTTAATATTCCAATCAAAAGAAAGCAATTAGAATAGGTTAAAAAATGATCCAACTTTATGCTGACTAAAATAAACACATTTTATATTTAAGGACACAAATAAAGAATGGAAATAAAGATGTGCCATAGCAAAAGTATATAAAAGAAAGCTTTAAGGCAAAAGTTGTTATTATATTATAAAGAAAGACCTTATTATAATAATATCAGAGTTAATCCATCAGGATAATATAATAATTATAAATACATATAAACCTAACAACAGAGACTCAGAGTACATGAAGCAAAAACTGTCATAATTAAAGGAAGAAACAGACAATTTAAAAATAATAAAGTCTTCACTACCCAAATATCAATAAAAAAAATACAACTGAGCATAAGTTCAACAAGAAAATAGAAGACTTGAATGACACTATAAATTACACAAATGCATTTTGAAAAAACACTATAAATCATATATATATGCACGTGAATTATGTTTCATAAGCCATCCCACAAAATAAGTCTTAAATTTAAAAGGCTTGAACTTTAACCTCAAGGTAATGAAATTGGAAATGAACAAAAGAAAATAAATAGGAAAATTTCTAAGTTTGTCTAAATTAACCAACATATTTCTAAATAATCACTGGGTCAAGGAAAGATCACATGAACAATTAGAAAGTTTGAACCGCTTAACTATCTATCAAGTGATGAGTGATAAACAAGAGTAGTCTATCTATTCAAATCCACAATCTGCAGGGTAGGCTGCAGGCTGGCGACACCAGAAGAGCCAACATTGCAGTGCAAGTCTGAAGGCCTTCTGCTGAGAGTTTCCTCTTGCCCAGGGGAGGCCAGTCTTTTGTTCTGTTCAGCCCTTCACCTGATTAGATCAGGATCACTGACATGTATAAAGAATGACCTGCCTACTCAAAGTCCACCGACTTAAATGCAAGTACCAGCCAAAAGCACTTCCTAGAAATACCAGAATAATGTCTGACCACATATCTGGACACTGTGATCTATTCAAGTTGACACTTAAATTTAAGTATCATGATGAGAAAAAAATAATCAAATAATACCAACACCAAGATAAATCAAGATGTGGGAATTATTTGACAAAGATTTTAAAGAAATTAATATAAAAATACAACAAAAATTAAGTATAAGTTCTTCTGAAACAAATGAAAAAAGAGAATGTTAGCAAAGAAATAAAAACTATAGAAAGAACCCAAAGAAATAATAGAAATAAAAAATACAATAACTGCAATTGAAAAAAAAACCCTTAGTGGATGGGCTCAGTGGTAAAATGGAGATGACAGGCCAGAATCAATGAACTTGAGGATAGATCAATAGAATTCACCTGGTCTGAACAATAAAAAGAATATAGATTTTGAAATAAAACAACAACCAGAGGCTCAGGGACCTGCAAGACAATAATAAAGAATTCAACATTTCTAGTATCAGAGTCACAGAGTAGGGAACAATAGGAGTGAACCTGAGAGAGTATTTGAAGAAATAATAAATAAAACTTCCCAAATTTAGTGTAAGACAAAACCCCTCAAATTGAAGAAGCTGAGCAAATGACAAAAAAGATAAACCAAAGAAATCCATGCCAATACACATCATAATTAAAATTCAGAAAAGTAAAACAAAAAGACAGAATCTTACAACACATAGTCTGAAGAAGAATGTCACTTGTGAGTACAGTGAATTTCTCACCTGAAACAATAGATGTCAGATATGATTTCACTTATATGTGGAATCTAATGAACAAAATAAGCTAAAAAAAACACACACAAATAGAAACAGACTTCTAGATACAGAGAACAGGCTGACAGCTGTTAGAGAGAAGGATGGTTGGGGGGGCTGGGTGAAAAAGGCGAAGGGATTAAACAAACAAACAAAAAACTCCTAAATAGAAAGCAGTAAGGTGATTAAGAGAGAAAGGAGGTATGGAGAGGTAGAAGAGTGTAAAGGGGGGATATAAATGGTGATGAAAGGAGACTTGGCTTTGGGTGGTGAACACACAATACAATATGCAATACAATTAAAGTGTAAAATTCAGTGAATTTTAATATATTCACAGGGTTGGGCAACCATCACCACTTTTTAATTCTAGAACATTTTCAAAACTACTAAGAAAACCTTATGCCCCGGCCAGGTGGTTCAGTTAGGTGGAGTGTCGTCCTGTACACCAAAAGGTTGTGGGTTCAATTTCTGGGGTCAGGGCACATTCTTAGGTTGCAGGTTCGATCCCAAATCAGGGTATATAAGGGAGGTTAGTATAAAGAATCATTTATATATATATATATATATATATATATATATAACAACAAAAATCAAAGAATTAAATTTTAAAAACATCAATTTATAACATCAAAAATAGTAAATGCAGAGGAATAAATTTAACCAAGGAAGTGGAATACTTGTATAGTACAAACTAGAAAACATTGCTGAAATAAATTAAAGACTTAAATAAATGGAAAAATATCCTGTGCTAATGGACTAACACATTTAATATTATTAAATAGCACTACTTTCCAATGATTTACAGACTCAATGTAATCCTTTCAAAAATCTAAGTTAGTTTTCTTTTTGTTTGTTTGCAAAAAAAAAAAAATGAATCACTGATCCTAAAATTCATATGCAAATACAAGGGATCCATTACAACCAAAACAATCTTGAGAAAAAATAAAGTTGGTGGACTCACTTCCCAATTTAAAACTTACTATGAAGCTTCAGTAGTAAGACATTGTGAGACTGGCAAAAGGATGAACACGTAGGTCAGTGGAATAGAACTGAGAGCCCAGAAACAAATATGATCATTTGTTGTCAAATAATTTTCAACAAGGATGCCAGGAGTATCCAATGAGGAAAGAATAGTCTTTTTAATAAATGGTGCTGGGACAAATGAACATTCACATGCAAAAGAAGAAGTTGGACTGATACTTCAAACAATATATAAAAACTAACTCAAAGTGGATCAAAGGCCCAAATGTAAGAGCTAAAATTATAAAACTCTTAGAAATAAACACAGGTATAAATCATCATGGCTTTGGATTAGGCAATGATTTCTTATATATAAAACAAAAAAGCACAAGCAACTAAAGTAAAAATAGATAAATTGAATTTCATAAAAAGTTAAAAATTTTATGCTTTAAAGGACACTATCAATAAAATGAAAGAAAAATCCACAGAATGGAAGAAAAATAAATATTTGCAAATCAAAGATCTGACCAGGGACTTGAAGCCAAAATATATAAAACTGTTATTATCTACATATATAAAAGGCTAATATGCTAAGCGTCTGACTGTCCAACTGGTCGCTATGACACACACTGACCACCAGGGGCAGACGTTCAACACAGGAGCTGCTGTGACACGCACAGAGAAACAGCACCACAGACCTGGCATCCACAAAGCAACACTTGGCTTCCCCCAAGTGGGACACAGGCCCCGCCACCACCCTGGAGCTACAGTCCACCAAATCACAGCTGGTGCTGCCAAGATCTCAAGGTGCAAAATGTGGCCTACAGCCCAGTCCAGCCCTGAAAGGGTGGCTTTGGGTGCCAGGTAATGACATCATATAACAATGCCCAGCTTCCTCTCCCTAGCAACTAGCCTCCTTGCAGTTTCTTCAGCCCAGGAACACGGCTTGCTTTACAGCCAGGTACAAACATTTTACACTTTAACCAAATGTCTGTGAAGTGTTTTCCCGTGCCTTATCTCATTTGATCCTCACAGAAGTCTTGGAGTAATTAGATAGGAGACTCGTTGGAATCCTATTTTCTTTTCATTAGCCAGAAAATGGAGATTTAGAAAGTTTAGAAACTTGACCCAACTGAAAAGAAGTAAGAAATGGTGGACTTTGAAAATGAATTCAGGTTTTCTCACTGCACAGAATATAGTCAAGCACTGCTGCAGTTAAATATTTTACCCTTTGTTCTTCCTGCGTGATCTATAATAATAATCTGCTTTGTGTTGATATTTACTGCTGTGTTGCTGACAATTATCTGAAAGAGAAGTTGGTGTGCTTCACTGGGCTGGAAAAAAGTTTAGCTACATCAGAAAACAGGTCTAATTAAGCAAATTTATTCTATATATATATAAAAGGCTAAGTTGAATTGCACATGTGCAATACATATAAAGCTCTCACTGGTGCCAATCACACACGTGTGTTTCCATCTGTCATTGTCAATTGTGAATTTGGTTGACACTTCTATTACAGAGAAAGGGTGAATAGTGATATTAAAATATTTCTTCTAATTAATTTTCCTTTCAATGTGCACAAATCTGTGCACTGGACCACTAGTTCAAAAAATAAAAAGACAACTAACCCAATTAAAAATGGGCAAAGGATTTGGAGTTATATGACTGGCCAATAAACATAATAAAGATGCTCAATATCGTTAGTCATTAGGGAAGTGCAAATCCAAACCACAAGCTCTCACCTCACAACCACTCAGATGGCTGTAATTTTTTTTAAAGGTGGACAGTAAAAGTACCCAAGAGAATATGTAGAAATTAGAATCTTCATCCATTGCTCATAGGAATGTAAATGGTACTGCCCCTTGGGAAAAGCAGTTTGATAGATACTCAAAATGCTAAACATATAAGCTAGCAATTTCACTTCTAAGTATGCAACCAAGAAAAAATACATGTTTACAGCAAAATTTCTAAAAGAATGTTCATACAAGCAGTATTTGTAATAGATGAAAAATGAAAAGAATACAAATATTTATAAATGATGAGTGGATAAACAAAATATGGCATTTCCATAAAATAGAATATTTGATATAACAATCAATATAAGATGAATTAATATATTACAAGCTAAGCTCCTTATTTAAGTGGTTGCATTGAATCCTTAAAAAATCCTAGGAAAATATCTCTCCATTATACATATGTGGAAACTAAAGTTCAGAGTGGAGAAAGAATTCCAGGCCAGATGGCATAGACAATCAGTAGATGAAGGCACAGTAAGGATGGTGGTCAGGAGAGGAAGGGGCATGGAGTGAACTCTCATCAGTGAGCAGTGGTAGGTTTTGAATATTAATTAGATGGGTAAGATGAAATCATCTTATAGGAAGGGATTCCCTGGGGACTCCTGGGTAGGTAGGTCACATATAGAAGCAGAATTTAAAGCCTGTTATTTCTCTTTATAATGTTAGTATTAAGCCGTGCCTGACCAGTCAGATAAGCCCTCCTGGAGGCTTCCTGCATGCCTTTCTTTTTATAAAAGACGGGATTAACATCAAGTTGTATCTGAGAACAAGGCTTTGCCACACAACATTCAATAATTGCCCAACAGGTGTTGCTAAGAACTGACCGTGATCCCATGTCCCCTTGCCGCTTAGCTCCAACTCTCCAAACAGCCATGCCCCATGGCCTCTGGGCTCACGAGGACTGCTCTATGAAGCCTGAGACAGAAAGAGACAGCACCACACACCTCAGAGTGTTTATTGGTCATTTTCAAGCTTCAGGTCTCTGTTTTGAATGGCCAGAGGTCTTACATAGGTCTATGGACTCCCAAATACTGAAAGAGAAGAAGAAAAAAGCAGTAAAAATTCTAGATGCTCTTACTAGACAAAGTAAAACATCTGGATTTTTAAAAAACAGGATGTTTAATATAGCTTTTAGGTTTCTTCATGGATATTTGGCCTCATGTAGCCACAAAAGTGAATCAAATTTGAGAAATAATATGTGGATTTGCACTCTAAGTTCAGTGGGCACCGAGCTGGCTGGAACTGTCAAAATTAAGCGTTCACACAAGCCCAAGTTAACATCTTGGTTTTGCATTATTACAAGATGATGACAGCATGTGTGTGTTATAGTAGAGCAATCTGCCATGGCATTAATGGTTTTGGTGTGTGATAAATGTAGCGGATTCCCCAAGGAAGTCCATGCAGAGGTTAACCCTATCCAAACAAGTTATATATAGCTTTCCTTTCACTAAATTCTAGCAAGTCATCTTTTACTTCCAAGTAACAGCACAGTTGGAACAATATTTTGGTTAAATTTTGTCCAAGCGATGAGTGTTTCCTATGCAGGATTTCATGTTACCCTGGATGACATGTCCTGCGATGCTGAGGGTAACTAGGAGTGAATGTGTAGCAAGCCTGTCTCTGCAGAGGTCCCTTGGAGATTACATCGAAACTATGGAATGGTTGAGCCTAATGAGACTGGATTTGGGAGCAACCTTTGGCCCATCGCCAAGGCAGAAAGAATAGAGAGTGCTCCACGGAAGAGACACACACAGACCCCCTCATGCTCATGGACATGTGAGTGACTACTGGGCTCAATGCCAGACGCTGAGAATGGGAAGATGAGTATATCATGGAGCTTGGGGCAGAGTGGGAGATCCAAAGCCTGTAGACAGGCTGGAGTGGAGAGCACTGAGTCCTAAGCCCCCTCTGCCCTGGACTGGCTCAGCCTCTTGGTAGACTTCTGTGAGTTTCAGCCGAGCATCCCCACAGCAGGGTCTTTGCAAAACATTGCTAGGTCCCTCCCCAAATGTTCCTCCTCGTGACCATTGCTTCTATCTGCTCTGCTTGAACAAGTAAAAGAGGATGTTTGTAACACAAACAACTTCTGGTTGGAGTCATTCTTTAAGGATTCCTAGACTGAATGGATCCTGACTGACATGCACGTCCCAAAATAAAGTAGTCAGCTCAGTGGGTCAGTGGCTGCGAAGTTAGACGTGCGGCTCTAGCAAGGGCGGTGGGTGGTGCTGATGTATGGAGGAAGCTCGCTTTTCTGCAGGAGTAGCCGCTGTCAGCTGAATGCTTCCCCATGTTGCAGGCACTACTCGCCATGCTTCACAAGTGTTATATTAGTTCACCCTCACAACAAACCTAGGAGGCACGTGACATTTTTCAGATTCATCTTACAAATGGGGAAACTGAGGAACAGAGAAGTTACGCAAGGTGCCCAAGTCACAGAGCTAAGAACTGGAACCGGACTGGCTCCTCTGGGCATCGTGCTGTCACTGGAAGGAGCCAGCAGGCACTGAAAGGCACAGTCAGGATCCACTGGCAAGTGGGTATCTTCATGGGGAGGACTCACAATTGGAACCTAACTGGGGTCTGGCTTCCATGAACATAAAGACGTAGAGAGCATGTGTGGCTTGTGTGAGGGAGGAGGGCAGGGCCAGTCTACACTTAGCATCGAGAGCTGCCTGTTCAAGCGATGCGGGGTCTCCACATATCTTCACGTGCCTGCTACAATGTCTGACATCCCCTCTCTAGAAATAAATTTGATCAAAATAGACTAGATAGCCAAGTATCATCTTATATTATTTAAGATTATTATATTATTGAGAACCATTCAACCTTCCTAATGTCGAGAACCTTTAATACAGTTCCTCATGTTGTGGTGACCCCAAACCATAAAATTACTTTCCTTGCTACTTCATAACTGTAATTTTGCTACTGTTATGAATCATAATGTAAATGTCTGATATGCAGGATGTATTTTCATTGTTACGAATTGAACATAATTAAAGCATAGTGATTAATCACAAAAACAATATGTAATTATATATGTGTCTTCCAATAGTCTTAGGTGACCCCTGTGAAAGGGTTGTTCGACCCCCAAAGGGGTCGCGACCCACAGGTTGAGAACAGCTGTCCTAGGAGGTAGTTCAGTCATTTCTATGCTGCTTTGGATTAGCCTTTGCATCACCCTGTCTATGATTTCTAGCTGAGGGCAGAGATTTGGAGGAAACAGGAAGAAAAAGTCAGAGCATCCTTATTTAAAGCTCACCGGGGACTCTGCGTGGTCTGCCCTGGCCATGAGGAGAGCCAGCCAGGAGATACATGTCTGTCAATCCAGGAGAGCTTCCAGATGCCAGAGGGTTCCAGAGGCCCTGGGCAGTGCTCCCTGACACCTCGGGCCTAATGCATGTAGCTCTCTTCCACTGGGCCATCCCCGCCCCACAAATCCAGCACATACAGGTCCAGGGCGGGGGGCACCTGCTCTTCTATTGACCGAGAGAAACCGACACACATCCCTCTGATTTAGGGAATGTCTAAAGGATGCACCTGGCAAGGTCAGATGGACAGATGTGCAGGTGTGGCCCCTGAAGGACGACACGTAATACAAGCTCCGTCAGCGGTAGCCTTTCCCTTGGCCCTCCTTCCCATGCCTGTGTCCTGGGCCTCAGCATGAAGCCAGATCCGCGGGCCAGTCTATGGATGTCTCAAGTTAGGCCTTTTGCCTTAGGCCTGCTGGGAATGGCACCGGAGTTTGCACGGCCAGGACAATGTAGATTGGCTTTAGCATTGTTCCTGCAACCGATGTAAGGGAGAACCTGGAACATGCTCCTTTCCTCGTGCTTTTGGAAAGCATTGTTGTCATTAAACATTCCCAGACTTTTCATCTTCCCGGGCCCTAGCCCTGTACACACATCTCAAAGCGCAGGAGGGGTTACCATCCTGCCAAGCTACTGACAGATTTATCCCTCGGAGCGCAGGGGTCCCGGCCAAGCTACGGCTGGCCTTGCACAGAGCTCCTCACTCGAACAGGCACTGTCAGGACCTGTGAGTGAAACACAAAGCAGAGGTCTGAAAGGTACGCGGAGATTTATGGAGTATTTCAGACCACAGGATCCTATAAAGTACGATTCCAAAGCCTGTGTGAGTGAAGCAAGAGAGCTGGCTATCACAGGCCGCTCTGTGGGAAATGACTTCTTGATTGATTTCATCTCCCCCACATCATTTGTATTTGCCCTGGGCAGTCTCTGTTGCCAGTGTCCCTGTTCCCTCTGCCCACCTCCCCAAGTCCAGTCTTCCAGGCAGCCAAGTGACGGAACGAGAACTTAGCTGACCTCCGGGCAAAGGGCCTTTCTGTGTCCACGGTGCAGGCAGCATAATTTGTGGAGTGATCAGTTCCAATGAAACTAGAGAGATAAGGTCAGCAGTGGCTGCAAACATGACCAGGCCCTGAGGACTGTCACAGTCACAATGCCTGTGGGTGGGCGCCCTGGAGGCTGGCCTGGAGAGAGGGTGGTCTGCACCCAGGGCAAGGAAGGACTCCATGGATGGACTACTCTCAGGCTCTTGCTGTCAGTCTCAATGAGTCACAAATCCATTGCTATTAAACTCCTGATGCTGATTTCAGGATAAAGAGCCACCATGTAGTTGATTTACATTTGTATATCCCACTAAATTGCCTTTGTTATGTTAAAAAAAAATAGAAGAGTAGCTTTTGTCAATTGTCCTGGAGCTGCTGAGAGAGGAGAGGTTCACTATTAAATGTTGGTGGAGCCCCCTGGAGGAAGACATAAGCACATCCATTCCCCGATCCTTCCCTGACTGGGATTCTTCACTGCTAGCTCCTTGGAGGTTCTAAAGAAGGAAGCTGTAAGCCCAAGGACCCACTATTCCATAACAAACTCCCTAAAATATTGGGCTTAGAATAACAACCCTTTTATTATATGTCATAATGTTGTGAGTACAAAATTCATTCAGAGTTTAGCTGGCAATTCTATTTTACATGGTGTTGGCTGAGGTCCCTGGTGGCTGGATTGTCCAAAGGGCCCAACTTCACATGCCTAGTGCTCAGAGAGGTCAGACAGAAGAATGATTCCAGCTGGACACCTCTCATTCGCACATGGTGGATTAGGGTTCCCAGAACTGACTTGTGTCACTTACATAATACTCCACTGGTCAAAGCACCACAGGCTGGCCCAGGTGCAGGGGAGGAAACAGAGTCCTCTCTCTCCAGGAAAGGTGTTGCAGAATTGGCAGGCGTCCTAAGTCGGCGGCACCCAACTTTAAACCCGTTATTTATCTAATCACTCAGTGCTTAGTGAGTCTTTACTATTTATCTGATAAGGAGCAGGATGGCAGGCAAAATAATAACACGAGCCTAGCCAGTTTGGCGCAGTGGATAGAGCATCGGCCTGGGGACTGAAGGGTCCTGGGTTCAATTCCAGTCAAGGGCAGATACCTTGGTTGCAGGCTCCTCCCTAGCCCGGGCCCTGGTCAGGGTGTGTGCAGGAGGCAAACAATTGATGTGTTTCTCTTACATCAATATTTCTCTCTGTCTTTCCCTCTCTCTTCCACTCTCCCTAAAAATTAATGGAAAAATATCCTCAGGATTAATAATAATAATAAACACTAATATTTATTGAGTGTTCATTACATGCCAGTCACTGATCTAAGTGCTTTACCTATATTGACTCAATTCATACTGGCAGTAACCTATTTCACAGAGGAGGTAAAAAGAAGTATTTTTTGTTTATGTCAAGGGCCGTTTGGGTCAGGCAGCCCTCGCAGGCAGCTTCTCTCCAAATGATGGCTCAGAATCTAGGCATTGTCCTTCATACGATGTTGGCATCTTCAACTCATGACCTCCAGAGTTGCCACAGGAAGGGAGCAGTAGCCCTCGCCATGTGGCTCAGTTGATTGAGCGATGTCCCATGCACCCAACGGTAGCAGTTCGATCAGGGCACATGATGGGTTGCGGCTCCATCCCCAGTAGGGGCATGCAGGAGGTAGCTGATCCAGGTTTCTCTCTCACATTGTTGCTTCTCTCTCAATCTCTTCCTCTCCTTTCTTCTCTCTATAAACTCTAAAATCAATACAAACTCATTTTTTGAAGAAGAAAGGGGATAGGTTGTAGGATTGTGCAGTGGACTTTACACCCAGGCTGGGTGGAAGTATACCTCATTTCTGCCCACATTCCAGGATCCAGAACCCAATCATGTGGCCCCAAACTATCTGCAATGGAGGCTGGAAAATGTGGACCCAGGAAGAGGAAGTGTGAGGGGTGAACACACAGCCTGCTCTAAGCACACCAGCTGCATCCTAGACAAGTTGCTGAACCTCTGAGTCTCAATTTCCTCGTTTATAAATTGGAGCTGGTAGCATCCACCTTTTGTTGTTAATTGTCGTGGAATTGAATAAGATGCTCTATATGAAAAGAGACCTGGAAAAAATAAAGTTCTATAGTACCATCATAGTGCATGTTGGTACTAGTAAATATACATGAAGATAAATTACAAATGCCATAGTCAAAGGAAATGACTACATGTTAAAATAACTTAATAGGTAGTCATTTTAAATTAAGCACAGTGCTAAGTCTTTTACATACATTTTCTTATATAATTCCATTGACAGATCCTCAAAATAGGTGCAGACTGCCCCAACTTATTTTTCGACTTTATGAAGGTACAAAAGTAATATGCATGATGAATCAAATGAGATAGTTAACCCTGGATTATACAATAGGCTTTGTGTTACATCTAACTGCAGGCTAATGTAAGTGCTCTGAGCACACTTAAGGTTGGCTCAGCTAAGCTAGGATGTTCAGTAGGTATTAAATGCATTTTTAAATTAGGATATTTTCAACTTACCATGAGTTCATTGGGATGTAGCCCCTTGGTAAGTTAAGAAGAATTCATATATTATGCCTATTTTACAGATGACAAAACTGAGACATTGAAAGATTAAATAAGTTGCTTAAGCTTTTAAGGCTAATATTTGAGTACTAACAGTCTGATTTTATATCCCATGTATAAGAACTGTGCTAAATTTTCTTCTTAAGGAAAGAAATGGAGTTGAAGAATTAGAAGAAGGCATTAGAAAGTATAGAGATCTCTGCCTTGATAATCTTTATTTACCTCATTTTCAGGACTGAATAACCTATAAAGGCTCTTGGATTTCAGACCACTCTCTTTTTCTGTAGCAATGTGAGTCTATGGTTCACTCTGGGAAGCCTCAGGTGTAACTCATTATTTCCCCCCACCCCAGCCTCTCTCATATATTTTTATAAAGTGGTGTTGAGACAGCAAAATATTTCAAAGTTCCCAGATATCTGTGTCCAATTTAGGAGCAGCACTGATTTGTGTGAAAAATATGAAACACAAATTTTTAGAGTTAACTTCTCAATTTGGAAAAAAATTTGGTTGAAGTATTGAGAGCACAGTACAGTGTTTCAGAGAGCATGCCCAGTTTATCCTGTAGTTAATATCTCATATGACCCTGGTGCTTTTATTGGCCAAAACTAAGACATTGATGTTAGTATATGACTATTGTTCAAATTCTAGGCTTAATTCAGGTGTCATAATTTTCCCAACTAATGTCCTTTCTCTGTTCCACCATCTAATCCAGCATGTCCTCTTACTGTTAGTAGTTGTTATGGCCTGAATTGTGTCCCCTTAAAATCTATAGGTTGAAGTCCTAATCTCCAGCACCACAGAATGTGGCTATTTGGATACAGGGTCTTTAAAGGGTAATTAATTTAAACGAGATCATTAGTGAGGGTCCTGTTGGCATTGGTGCCAATTCAATGCCAAAGGGCATCCCCAATTCGGAGTGTGGTGAAGAAGGAAACATTATTCAGTGCTAACAGCTCCATTGTGATACAGCAGGGCTGTGAGAAAGACACAGCTATGAAACAGCTCAAAAGTGTTTCGCCAAATTATAAAACAGCTCGGCTGTGGAACAGCATGGCTGATAGTGGCCCTGGGGCAAGGTGGCCCTCCAGGGAGGTCCTGCTCTAGCTAGACAGCTCTGCTCTGCTCAGGCGCAGCTGGTCCATTCTGCCCTGCTGCACTCCGCCTGCCTTCTCTGCTCTGGTGAGAAGTGTTAGATGTTTCAATTCCAGCTGGGAAACAGTTTTCAATCTTTGACCAAAAGAAAATGTGAACTTCCCTGGCCATAGGGAAGATGAGTTATAGACCAATGTCCCCAATCCAGTCCCCAATTTGTCTGTCATCATGCAAATGAGGACTCCAACACCTTGCCCTTTGATTGGTACAAAAGGCACTGTCCTAATTGGTTGTAATGCAGATACTCTGATTAGTCAGGGAAGATGCTGATGGGCAGGTGTTGGGGCGGGGGGGCGAGGGGGATATAACTGCACAGCTCTGATTGGACAAGGAAAGTCCCAATCCTATTGGTTGAATACAATTCCAGGAACTCCTTTATAAGGATTGGCCCAATGGCAGGAACACAGTGCAGGCAGACAGTTCAGTTCAGGCTTCTCCCTGATGTGCAGCTTGTATAAGAGCCCCCTGTTTAGAATGGCTGCTAGGGGCTTCTTTATTTCCCAAGAAACTAGAAACAAAAATCAGAGAGGATATATGCAGACTTGTATGCATGCATATAAGCATAACCAATGGATACAGACACCAGGGGGTGAGGGCATGAGTGGGGGAATGGGGGGACAATGGGGAGATAAGGACACATTTGTAATACCTTAATCAATAAAGGGAAAAAAGAAAGGATATATGCACCCCTATGTTTATAACAGCACAATTCACCATAGCTAAGATTTGGAAACAGCCTAACTGCCCATCATCAGATGAGTGGATTAGAAACCTGTGGCACATCTACACAATAGAATACTACACTGCGGTAAAAAGGAAGGAACTCCTATCATTTGCAACAGCATGGATGGACCTGGAGAGCATTATGCTAAGCGAAATAAGCCACTCAGAGAAAGAGAAATATCACATGATCTCACTCATTTGTGGAATATAATGAACAACATAAACTGATGAACAAAACCAGATCCAGAGACAGAGAAGAGAAGCATCAATCAAACCGTCAAACCTCAGAGGGAAGGTAGGGGAGGGTGGGGGGAAGGGGGAGAGATCAACCAAAGGACGTGTATGCATGCATATAAGCCTAACCAATGGACACAGACACCAGGGTGGTGAGGGCATGAGTGGGGGGGGAGGGAATGGGGGGACACATATGTAATACCTTAATCAATAAAGAGAAAAATAATTTTCTTTAAAATTAGAAGTCAGCCACCAGGAGCCCTTCTTATTAGGTGTCTTTCTGTGTTCACATTTCCTCATTTTGATCAGCAGCTGTTGACAGACAGTGTTTGTAATTATTCGGGTCATTTTGTCTCATGTCAGTGCCAGAGTGGCGTGGCTACGTGCTCTGGCTCCATCCAGCTCCTGGGTGGGACTCCTGTAGCAGGGCGGTAGCCAATAGAGCAACCAGAGCCATTTGCTTATAAGAGGTTTCTCAGGTACCTGCGAAACTAAAAAAATTTAGTTTAGTTTAAAAGCAGCCAAAACAATTTTGGAGAGGTTATAGAACAACAGACACATACTAGTAGTTCATAAGAGAAGCCAGGGGTAACTGACAAAATGTATTAGGCTCCAGGAGTGAAGTTTTTAACTATCACTAATTTCAAACATGGAGGGTATACAGTGGCTTGGTACATCGTTTCTATCCTTTGTATCACCATTCCTCGAGTATTTGTTATACAAAATATCAAATAGTTCGACAGTGAAATATATTGAACAAATCAGAATAAAAATAGCAAAACAATTTGCAACTCAGAACTTAAAAATAGCTTCAAGCACAATTGGGAACCAACTGAAAATGTCAGAAAATTTAAATCCTAATCTGCCATTGACATGAATGACCCCTAGAGGATTTGGCAAGATTGAGGAGCTTGGTGGTTTCTAATTTTAACCGTAAAGAAGTATTTATCCAGGTACAGCAGGTGATATTGGCTATGGCATAAATTCCTGCTTGGACTATGAGCACATAATCAAAGATTTCTGTTGTTCAGGACTATTCATGTTCAGGAGTCTAAAGATACTTGCTAGGTTTGAATGGGTGTGATGGCTGAGTGAGTGACTCGATTGATGATTCCAGTTAGGTTTTGCATCGTTAAGTCTAATTGAGCAATACAAAGGCACCCCATGAAAATACAACTCTGAGAAAGTAGTCACTTCATCTCCTGAAAAAGCAATAGCAAATCACACCCCACAGAAAGGCCATGGGAGTTATCTTCATAAACAGAGGGATCCTCATCAGGGGAGGAATCTGCTATTGACAAGGCCCTCCTTGTCTCTGCTGAGAACTTGGAAGGTGGCTATTATCACTTTGAGGTTACTATAAGAGGATGTCCAGTGATCCAAGAGCATTTCCCATTCAGGCTCCAGCTATCTAGACCAAGGGTCCTCAAACTACGGCCCGCGGGCCACATGCAAATAAAAATATTGTATTTGTTCCCGTTTTGTTTTTTATTACTTCAAAATAAGATATGTGCAGTGTGCATAGAAATTGTTCATAATTTTTTTAAAAACTATAGTCCGGCCCTCCAATGGTTTGAGGGACAGTGAACTGGCCCCCTGTTTAAAAAGTTTGAGGACCCCTGATATAGACAATCAAATATCCAAGGCTGATTTTTTTTTTATTTACAAGCAGAAATATAACATGTGGGGGGCATAAAAGGTGTTTGTGAACACTTGCTCATTTATGGCTTCATTCACAGGAACGGAGGTGAGAACATTTTCCAACCAGGGCTCAGTCTGGTTTGACTATCTCTCTAGATTCCTTCCCCACGTGTTTAAATATTATGGGGTAAACATTTAGGTTTATAACATTCTGTGCTATTTTCATAGACAAGAGCCTTACAAAGGGCCAGTATTCATGGTGGGAATAGATACAGCCAGGTATAAGGCATTTAAAATATAGGCAATGGGGTGATAGGGGTGGCTAGCCACCATTCCACTGTGGGAGATGGTTGGGTCCCAGCTGGGGAGAGGTTGGCTGATGTATAGGGTTGGGTTAAGTAGACACAGGGGAAAGGTGGAACTCCCTTTTGCAATTTAACCTAAGCTTCAGAGGGGGAGGTTTAGAGAAATCAACAGTAAAGTTAGGGCTGGTTGAGACATTGCTTACAGAAATAATTATGGGATTATTAGTTTTACCAGAGGGAGAGGCCAGCATCAGATTCAATACAGCACTTAGACAGGTTCCCTGAGGAGGTGAAGTTTTGGAAGCCTGTGTAATAATACTTCTATGCCAGAGTTCCCCATTTACAAGGGTTAAAACAGCAAAAATCAGGAAGTACAGTATAGTTGTGGGTTAACGATATGAAATAACTAGAATTACAACCTAAACTATATGGAAGGTGACCAGCTTGACATGAGAAGGTTAAGATGGATGAAAATACCTGAGAAATAAATGATACAGCAACTATAAAATAAACATAAGAATTCTACATGGCTGGGGTTGACTTTACTGGCCCGGTCCTGCATCCTGGGAAAAGCCATCTGCTCTGAGTGCCATCTGCTCTTTGTCTGAGCAGTTGTCTGCTCTGGATCACTTAAATTTGAAATCTCCTATAGGCTGGGGTGCTCCATCAGGGATGCAAGTATGGGAGCCTTCTTCAATGAAAAACAGAAATTCATAAATTAGTACTTTTTAACTTTGAACCTCAGGGATTCATTAACAATAGCCAGTAGGCTCCCTTCCAGCAAGGCTAGAGGGATTCTTGTGGAAATACCCTTTATGAGAGACCACATCTCCAGGTTGTAAGCCGTAGTGCTTGGGGTCTTTGTTTCTCGAGAGCACAGTGTGGAAAGATTGCATTAATTTAAAGTTACCTGAAAAAAGTTAGAATGGTCCTCTTAATGAGACAGGCTTGCACATTTCCTGATAGTCTCATAAGTCTTCTGGTAACAATTTAAAAAGAGGACAATCAATGTTTATTAAAAAGAATAGGTCTCAGGTTAAGCAATACCAAGAGAAGGGCTTTAGGCCAAGGTACATTGAAAGACTCAACAAGCTTTACCAATTGCATTTTAACCATCTTGTCGGTTTTTTCTATCAACCCAGAGGGCTAGGGATGATAAGCACAATGGAAAAACTGGAATATCAGCCAAATTTAGCATATCTGGTGTAGAATGTGTCTAGTAAAAGGGTTTTCTCAATTGCTAGGAGGCTCTGTGGGGATTTTCCAAGCATAAAATATCCTTTCTAGAAGCATTCTAGTACCGTCTGCAGCTACAGCATTCTGCCATGGAATGCCTCTGCCCAGTGAGAATGTATGAGTCATCATCAGTACGTTTCTACCTTGGGGACTGGAGCAAGTGGATGGGAATTCACTTTCCAAACATCGAGTAGCCTGATTAGTTTCATTTCCCCCTTTTGTAAAGAGAAATTTCTTATTCCAGTTACCCATTTAGTCATCTATTTAAATACTCCTGAAGCAATTATAGAAAGTTATAGAGGCAAAAAAGTTAGCTCTTTAAATATTAAGAAGGTTTGGTTTATCTAAGAAATCAAAGACCTGACAATGCAGAGCATAGAAAGTAATTTTTTAAAATATATTTTTATTGATTTCAGTGAGGAAGGGAAAAGGAGAGAAAGATAGAAACATCAATGATGAGAGAAATTCATTAATTGGCTGCCTCCTGCACACCCCGCACTGGAAACTGAGCCAGCAATCCTGGCATGTGCCCTGACCTGGAATCCAACCGTGACCTCCTGATTCATAGGTCAATGCTCAACCGTTGAGCTATGCCAGCTAGGCTTGATAAAACACAAAATTTTTCCTTTCTCTTTACATTTCCTAATAAGGAATACCAAGGAAGGAATACCAATAATAAGGAAGGACATGACAATAGTACAGAAAAACTATTGTCCTTTTAGCAAAGAAAGAAAACCAAATTCCAATTTTGTGTTCACATACCCTTAGAAGTCCATTCCAATCTTGGTTAGTCTGACCACACCTACAATTTCTTTTTCAAGATTCCTCCTTTGAAAATTTCTCCAACCTTCGGCAACTTACATAAACCTTTCAGCTTTTATCTTATCTTGTTTCCTCTGTTTATTTTATAACAATCATTTACTCTAGGACAAAATTACTTTTTTTCCTTCAAGAAAAATGTATTTTCATTCCTCACAACTCCTTTATCACGAACACATCTTATTCTCCATATGCAATCATTTTCCGTCACCAGAACATTTTAACCAGGCTTTGTCATGAGTTTCCGGATCGTATCTGAGGATTTTGTACCTGCCTAGTCTTGAGAAATGACACACTAGCTGTCTGAACTTAGTCTCTGGTTTTCACATCTTGTCGCCAGCCCCAAACCTAGAGAGCTAGACAACTGCCCCTCCTTACTTAATCCAACATTCTTAGGCTGGTTTTCATTTACTAGGATTAAGCCTAAGTCACTTGAGGAACAATTGTGCAAGTTACTGTTATTTCTCCAATTTGTGACAGTGCTCATTTGTTTTAAGCCAATTAACTCGGTTCTTTTTTAATTCTAAATTTGAATCTGCAAATCAATTTGACAATATCATCTAGTGGTATGTGGTATGCATGGTTTACCTAGTGGTATGTATGTTAGACCTTACCTATAACGTACATACATAGATATACATAAACACAGAAATAGCACAATGATACAAAGCTCTAAAGAAAAAGTATAAATCCAAATATGTTTTCTAGCCGATGGATTAAGTTGAGGCTTTGTTCAGATGGCCAAAGTTTTTACAAGTTGCAAGAATTCCTTTAAAGTTGTTTTTAAAATCAAAGAATGTGTTCTATTGTCTCTGAGAGATTTGAGATCCTCTTCCTTTAAAGTTTCTCCTTAAAACGGGCTTATCAATAAACACAAAGAAAATATAATGGAAAGCAAATGTGCACAATGAAGTTGGAAAGCTGGGAAAGTAAAGAGAGGTTCCCTAAAAGGCTAAGTTTTTAAGGGGGCAAATTCTCCTGGGGTGAAGGTAAAAAATGGCTCTGGAGGTGAAGACTGAGCCTCAGGCGGCCACTGCTCACCTGGAGGCAAAGATGGGGAGGGAAGGAAAAGGGCAGAGGTACCCAAAGGGGTGCTAAGTGTGGCATCTCCCAAGGAATTTTTAGTGAACCTGGCTTTAGGGTCACAAGCACAAGGGTCAGAGGAAAATTTTTCTCATGACCCCCATTTTGTCCTAATTTTACAAGGGCTGGTTTCCTTTTAATTTATCAAGCATTTACCCAACTTATAATTACCTTTCCCTAAGGAAGGCAGTAGTGGCCTCTTGATTTATTTATAGCTCTCAAGTTATCATTAAAATATTGCTTCCTATTGTTTCTGGGAGGTATGGTATGTTCTTTGTTTCAATTGAGGATGCACATAAACAATCTTGAGGGTTCAAAGGGACCCCATTTGGGGCAACAAAACTTGAGATCATCTTGTGATTTTTTGTTATCATTGTTGTTGTTTTGTCTAGAGATCTAGTCAATTGCAATTCTCTGGACCATAATTTTGGTGTAATCAGCTGACATCCCAGATAGTGGCTGATTAGCGTATGAACTTTTAGACCAGGGGTTACCCATTTTGCACTCCTCCTTATGGGCAGTGCCCCCATCCCAGTGCCCATTAGTGTGAGCATCCTCAGAAACCTGGCACCACAGGATACTCTAGTCTCACCTGCCATTTAACCTGCCCAAGCCCTAGGATTCACCACTTTTTAAAGGAACCCTGACACTGTTATTGGAGAATGATATTTAGAAATCAGGAGATGGGTGCTAGAAGAGCTCATGGATTTTAAACCCATCTGACATGTTTCTACCCATTGCAGTCATTGTTCTTATAGAAGCTCATATTGTTCCCTCTTTGGCCATTTGGAGCTTCTTCAAGTTAGTTCCTGATTTCTTTTTTTAAAATTTATTTATCTTTATTGTTGAGAGTATTACAGATGCCCCCTGACTTTCCCTCATTCATCCCCTCCACCCTCTCCCCTGGCCTTCCTGGCACTATTGTCTGTCCATAGGCTATGCATATATGCATATAAGCTCATTGGTTGATCTCTCACCCCATTCTCACTCTGAAATACATCAGAGTCTGTTGCATGCTTCAATGTATCTGGATCTTTTTTGATTGTCAGTTTATTCTGTTCATTAGATTCCACATATAAGTGAGATCATGTGATACTTGTCTTTCTCTGACTGGCTTATTTCGCTTAGCATAATACTCTCAGGTCCCTCCATACTGTCTCAAAGGGTAAGAGATCCTTCTTTTTTACAGCTGCATAGTATTCCACTGTGTAAATGTACCAGGTTTTTTTATGCATTCATTTGTTGATGGGCACTTGGGCTGTTTCCAGATCCTAGCTATTATAAATAATGCTGCTATGAATATAGGGATGCATAGATTCTGATTGGCGTTTCAAGCTTCTTAGGATATATTCCTAGAAATCTGATCACTGGGTTAAATGGCAGTTCCATTTTTAATTTCTTGAGGAAACACCACACTATTTTCCACAATGGTTGTATGAGTCTGCACTCCCACCAACAATGTACTAGGGTTCCCTTTTCTACACATCCTCACCAGCACTTGTTTGTTGATTTTTTTTTTTTTTGACACTACTGCAGTAGTCTTTAAAAGTTCTTATTTTTGGTTCTTTCTGCCCCTGGCCATCACTTCCTTATTCATCCAGTCCTAGTTCCTTTCAGTACCAAATGGGAGAGACTGCAATCCGGGTGCTGCGGTGACAATTGCTTCTCCATTGACCATTGTTATGAGGCCTTTGCTGTGGACAAATCATATATATGTATACAGAGATATATAGGGTGTCCCAAAACATGGATACACACTCTTTGAATATTATAAAGTCAGTGTTTTTAAAAATACACTTCATTTTCAAAATTGAGCTATCAGCTGTTAAAGTGTATATACATTTTTTTGGAACAACCTGCATGTGTGTGTGTGTGTGTGTGTATGTTTTATATATATACATATATATATGCATAAAATATATAATAAAATTTTGACTGGTACTCCAATTATAATATAGAATTATAGGTTTTAAAAATATTGAATAACTGTAAATCAGTAGGTTGTTGCAAACCAAAAAATTGCAGTGAGGTGCCCTGCAAACTTCCCCCAGCCTCTTCCAATGGTAATATTTTACATAACAATATTTTACATAACAATGTTTACATAATATTTACATAGCGATACTTTACATAAATTTTTTACATAAAATTCATTTTACACAACAATTGATACTTATACAATCCATAGAAATTATTTAGATTGTACCAGTTTTGGATGGTACCAGCCAGTGTTGCTCAGTGGTTGAGCATTGACCCATGAACCAAGAGCTCATCGGTTCGATTTCCAGCCCAGGCACTTGCCAGGGTTGTGATCCCAATCCCCAGTAGGGGTGTACAGGAGGTGGCTGATCAATGTTTCTCTCCCTCATCGATGTTTCTATCTCTCTCTCTCTCTCACCTTCCTCTCTCAAATTAATAAAAACATATCCTAGTATAAAAAAAGACCTAGACTTACCCTGTCACCATAGGCCTCTATGATATCACTTTGCAGCCACACCCATCTCCCTCTGGAATCCCTGTCCCTGGCCAACAACTAGGCTATTTTTATTTCTGTAATTTTAAAAGAATGTTATATAAATAAAATCATACAGGATATAATCATTTGAGATTGGTTTTTTTTTTCATTTAGAATAATTCCCTTAAGATTCATCCAAGTTATTGGGTGTATCAATACCTATTTACTTATTATTGCTTAGAACAGCAGGATTCCATGATACGTATAAGCCACAGTTTGTTTAACCACTCATTTACCGAAGGACATTTGGGTTATTTCTCGTATTTGGCCATTATGAGGACAGCTGCTATAAACAATTGTGCATGGTTTTTTGTCTGGGCAAATATATATATATATATATATATATATACATGCACACACACACACACATACATACATACACTCAGGAATGCAATTTCTGGATTCTAGGTAGGTGTATGCAGTTTTGTAAGAAGCTGCCTAACTCTTTTCCAGAGTAGCTGTACAATTTTCCATTCCCACAGCGATTCAGAGACAAAACATATATATATACTTATCCAGGGGCTCACCCTCACCAGCATTCTCCATCATCACTGTCTTCGCCATTCTGACAGGAGTGGGTGCTACCGCTTGGTTTTAGTTTGTGTTTTCTTGCCATCTATATATCATCTTTGTTAAAATGTTTGTTCATTGTTTTTCCTTTTGAATTGAATTGTTTGGTTTATCTTTTAACGTTAAATATTTTATTTTATTTATTGAGGTGCCATTTACATAATATAAAACTAGCCATTTGAAGTGAACAATTTAGTGGCATTTGTGGCATTCACAGTGTTGTGCAACCATCATCTCTATCTAGTTCTAAAGTATGTTCATCAACCCAAGGAAACCTCTTACGCATTGAACAGTTCCTCCTCGCTTTCTTCCCACTCCCAGACCCTGGTAACCGCCTACCTGTATTCTGTCTCTATGGATTTACCTATTCTAATTATGACATATAAAATGGAATCATACAATATATGATTTTTTGTGCCTGGCTGCTCAGTGCTGGTGGGAATCCTACTTGATCTAATGGAACTGAAAGTATTCCCTGGGCCTCCCAGGGCTTCTAGGAAAGAATTGGGTATGCCAGGCCTCAGGGTACATGTGGCTCCTTGAGCCTGCTCCCTGGTTCTCCTGATGTGAATGGCTTCCTGCTAGATCTCTGCTGGGGCCACCAGATGAGGAAGGTGTCTATTTGTGCCACTTTCTAGCCTTGAAGATGAGGGTTAGAAGACGCTGAGCCTAGGTCACCCTCTGCCAATGGGCAAAGGACCACCAGACACCAGGACTGAGTCATGCTCTGCTATGGGTGAGTCTGGGTCACCTTCTGTTGCTGGCTAGGAGATGCTAGGTTTGCCGATGCGTATGGTCGGGTGAGCAGGTACTCCTTCTGTCCCTGCATAGAGAGCAGAAGGTAGGGCTTCTCACTTTGTCTTTGCTTATTCCACTGATTGATAGGTGGGAGGCGCTGCTCCCCACCCAGTCTTCACCTGCGCCATTTCCATCAGACAGCATCCTGCTACTGCTGGGTGGCGGACAAAGATGGCTTCCCTATCTGGTCTGTGCCTGTGCTATGGCTGTGGGCAGCATGGTGGTGTGCCCATCCATCTGTGGCAGCTGTTTGGGAAACAGGAAATGAGGTTCCCCATCAGATCTTCTTTGGCATCCCCGGTTCAGGTGACACAAGCTCACCAGCTGCCACTGGGTATGGAGCAAGAGTAGGGGTCCCCACTATGACTCTCCTGGACTCTCCCTTTCTATGTGCTTCGGCCTCTGAAATCAGGCTTCCCTCAGGGCTTTCTATGTCTACACCTGTTGGCAGCTCCAGGCTGCAGGCCTCTGCAGAGGCCAACCTGGGACAGGGTGAATCAAAAGAAAACTCGAGAGACACATCATCACATCATGTCATTCCTTATGTCCTGAGGTTCCTAGCCATTCTGCCTCCCTCCTTCCACCTTGCATCATCTTTTTTAATCGCATGTTGAATTATTTGAAATGTTTATTGCATTTAGAGGAGACTGGTCTGCAGACTGCAGGATTTTTACTTAACCTAAATAAACTTACATTTGTGTCTTCTTTCTCTAGAGCTAAAGTTCTCCATTTCCAGCAACTCCAACTAAACTATTAATTTGTTTATCTTACAATAAACACATTAAAAGTAGTCTAAAAATAACACCAAAACTGTCTCCAACAATGTGATTACTGAAAACATTTCATATTTTTCAAAATTGTATCTGTATATGCCTCAGTCAACTTACAGCATATACAGATAAAATTTGTTTCAACTAGCATTTGTTTTACAAGGAATTTAACTTTTAAATTTAATGGAATTATAATTATACACAATTTTTCTTCCAAAGTTAAATATGCCAAAAGAAAGCATTGAAAGCTTCTACCCCTGGTTTTTCCATCATGTTTTCTTCCTCTCTCAAGTGTAACTTTTGTTGTTATGGTTTTGTTTTGGTTCTTCCTATGTTAATTGGTAAAATATATACACTAGAGGCCTGATGCACGAAATTTGTGCAAGAGTAGGCCTTCCTTCCCCCAGCTGCTGGCCCCAGCTTCCCTCCAGCCCCCTGGGACCGGGCTTCCCTCACAGCAGCCCTGACTTTGTCTGGAAGGTCGTCCTGAAGGATGTCCAGTCTAATTAGCATATTACACTTTTATTATTATAGATAACCTTTACCATTGGAACCATTTTTAGTGTACAGGTCTAATCATAGTAATATTGTTTTGCAACCACCCCACTATCCATCTCCAGAACATTTTCATCATCCAATACTGAAACTATATGCCCATTAAACACCAACTCACACCCCCTCATTGCCTCCTCTATAAGTGACCATTTTTCTAATTTCTGTCTCTGAATTTGACTACTTAAGTACTTCATATAAGTGGAATCATATAGTATTTGGTGTATGCCTTACATCACTTTGCATGGTGTCCTCAAGGTTCATTCATATTGTGGCATGTGTCAGAATTTATTCCTTTTTCAGGCCGAGTAATATTTCACTGCATGTATACTCCACATGTTTATTCATCCATCCATCGATGGACATTCAGATTGTTTTTTACCTTTGGTTATTGTGAACACTAAACATTTTATTTAAGATAGTTATAGATTCAAATTTTGTTATAATAAAAAGTACAAAAAAATCTGTGAACACTTTATTCAGGTCTTTCCAAAGGTAAACATCTTGCAAATCAAAACCAAGATACAATGCAGCACACAATATTTTACTATTATGTAAAATGCAATATAGCATGTAAAATGCAGTAAAATACACTATAATATTATAACAAAAATACTTACATTGATATAGAGTATTTTCATCACCCCAAAAGATCCCTCATATTGCCCTTTTATATTTTCTTTCTGCCCTGTCCTTCATTCCTGAAAACCACTGATCTCTTCTCCAGCCCATAATTTTGTCATTTCAAGAATATTATGTGAATGAAATCATACTTCATGTAATCTTTTGAGATTGACTTCTCTTACCTAGCATAATTCTCTTGCGATTCATTCAAGCTGTTTCATGAATAGTACATTCCTTTTTATTTCAAAGTAGCACTCCATGGTCGGAATATACCACAGCTTAACTATTTCCCACTGAATGACACCTGGTATTTCTAGATTTTGAGCTATTAGGAAGATCTATATACAAATTTTATGTGCACATACACTTCTATTTCTCTGGGATAAATGTCTAAGAGTACAATTCATGTGTTGTGTGGTAATTACATGTTTAGATTTATAACAAACTAACAAATTGTTCCAGAATAGCTGAATTCTTTTTATTCCCATGAGCAAGGTATGAATAGTTCTATTTCTCTGCATCCTCACTAACATATGGTTTTGTCATTTTTAATTTTAGCTATTCTAGTGGGTGTATAGTGATATCTCATTGTGGTTTTAATTTTCATATTTTAATGGCTAGTGATGCTGAATATCTTTTCATGTGCTTGTTTTCCATGTGTCTATTCTCTTTAGTAAAATGTTCCTGTATTTTACCCATTTTCTGATTACATTATTTTTTTACTGTTGATTTTTGAGGGTTCAGATATTAGTCTTTTGTTAGATTTTTGGTTATCAAATGTGTTATTCTAATCTACAGTGTCAAATGTTTGCCTATTACTAAATCCTGAAACATTTAACTTTTTTGAAAATTTTACAGTTGTACAATTTATATTTAAGTCTATGATCCATTTTGAGTTAATTTTTTGTATTGTGAAGTTTACAAAAAAAGGAAGGCTCCTTTTTTTTTGCCTGTGAATGTCCATTTGGTTCAGCGCCTTTTCTTTTGCATTTCAAAGCAAAACTTTAATCAGAAAATTTAAAAATGTTATTATCCCTAAAGAAGCAACTTTTTAAGAGATACACATGCATTTTCTTTAAATATAGCTAACATTATATGGAAGTATTAATCTTAATTTATTATGCTTCAATGTAATTCACCTTTATGTCAAATCCAAATAGTGAGTTTAAAAGGAAAGTTACATCCAGAGACATGGAAGCATGGAACAGACTGACACATCTCAGAGGAAAGAGGGGAGGAGGAGGCTGGACGAGGGAAACCGAAGAACGTGTGTGCATAACCCATGGGCACAGACAATACTGTGGTGAAGGCTTGGGGTGGGGGAGGTTGGGAGTGGGGTGGAGCGGGTCAATGAGGGGAAAAATGAGGGGACATCTGTAATACTTTCAATAATAAAGATAAAAATAAAATAGAAATGAAAGTTATAACTGAGTTTACACTATATTCATGTATGGTTTCGTTATTTATTTTAAATTGTCTGCAAGTTCTGAAAATATAAAGATGAATGCTGAAATTTGTAATGCAAAACTTTGAATGTGAACGAATAAATGAAGCAATCAGAAAAAAACAACAGTGAAAATGTACACCTGGCATCACTGTGCACTAACGTACAAAATGTGCAGGGTCACCATTCCAGTTGTCGAAGACCAGCAATATAACTTAAAACGGATATGCAAATCAAATATTACTTCTGCCTTTTATCCTTGAAAAACAAATTCAACTTATTGTTATTAGAGCTTAATTAGACTTTGTGGAATCTAATGAACAAAATAAACTGACGAACAAAGTAGAAGAGGAGGCATGGATACATGGAACAGACTGACAGCTGTCTGAGGGGTGGGGGGACTGGGTGAACGAAGGTGAAGGGATTAGTCAAAGAACACATACACATAACACACAACACAGACAACAGTGTGGTGATGTTTAGAGGGAAGGGGGGCAGGGGGTGGGTGGAGGTGGGCAAAGGGGGGAAATGGAGACCTCTGTACGAGTATCAACAATAAAAGTAACTTTAAGAAAAGAAAAGAAGGTGCATTCAGAGATAAGGAAAACAACTAAAAAGTTAGAGAATGCATTATTAAAATGCTTTTACAATCTGATCTCAGCACCTTTTCTTGAAAAAGCTATCTTTTCTCCAGAGAATTGCTTTCAAGCCTTTGTGAAAAATGAATTTGGCATATTTTTGTGGATATATTTCTGGTTTACCTGTTCTGTTCTACTCATATATGTATCTATTTCTCTGCTGATACCACAGTCTTGACTACTGTTGTATGTTTTAAAAGTAAATGGGTAGGCAGCTTTCTCCCACTTTATTCTCTTTTTCAAAATTATTTTTATCTATTCTAGTTCCCTTGACTTTCCAAATACATTTTTTGTTGTTGTTAATCCTCACCCGAGGATATTTTTTCCATCGATTTTTAGACAGAGTGGAAGGGAGGGGAGGGACAGAAAGAAATATTAATGTGAGAGACACAGATTGGTTGCCTCCCTCACACAATGGAGCCTGCAACCAAGGTACATGCCCTTGATCAGAATTGAACCTGGGATCCTTCAGTCTGCAAGGTGATGCTCTATCCACTGAGCCAAACCAGCTAGGGCTCCAAATACATTTTAGAGTAACTTTTAAAATATCTTCTTCCTGTCGTTTTCATAAGAATGCTATTAAATCTGTGTATCAGTTTGGGGTGTATTGACTTTTTTACTATGACTTTTTTTTAAAATATATTTTTATTGATTTAAGAGAGAAAGGGAGAGGGAGACAGAAACATCAATGATAAGAGAGAATCTTGGATCAGCTGCCTCCTGCACGCCCCCCCCCCCCCCCCCTCAATGGGGATAGAGCCCGCAACCCGGGCATGTGCCCTGACTGGGAATCGAACCGTGACTTCCTGGTTCATAGGCCAAGGCTCTATCCACTAAGCCAAAATGACAGGGGCTTTACTATGACTTTTATTTATTTTTTAAATTTATCTTTATTGTTGAAAGTATTACAGATGTCCCCTTTGTTTGTTTTTTCCCATTGAGCCCCTCCACCCCGCACCTGCCTCTCGCAGGCCTTCACCACTCCATGTCTATGTCCATGACTTTTGAATTTTTACTATGTGGAATCTTCCAATCCAGGAACATGATAGGGCTCTCATTTACATAGATCAAGCATGTCAAACTCAAAGGCTAACATGGGACAAATAAACAAGATTTAAGTTTATGTGGCCCCAGAAAAACAAAACCTTCCATTTTCACAGAAATGTAGGTTTATTTTGATAGAGACACACTGAATACAAAGGGCTGCAATAAATGAGTAATCATTAACATAAAATAATAGAACATTTTAATAAAAATTAATATTTTTTCTTGAATATTAACTTACCAGACACTGAATAACTGCACAAATTAATAAGTGTAAAGCAAATAAACCTATTTTTCTTGTTCTCCGAGAGTAAAATATTTCCTGTTGCACACACCAAACAAGTCAGTACAAGACTAATGATGTGGCAATTGGCTGCTAAAATATTTGCTGCTAGTATTAGTGGAGAGAAATGGTGTGCCTGCGCATAAGGCACATAAGGGAAATGAATGCAACATGATTATAGTAATCAGTCATTAGCAAACATTGTAGTTCATTATTAATAACTAGAGGACCAGTGCACGAAATTTGTGCACAGGGTGGAGGTGAGGATATCCCTTAGCCAGGCCTGCCCCTCTCACAACCCAGGACCCCTCGGGTAGGGTCCCCAGGCCTGGCTGGTGATTAGGGCCTATTGGTGCTTTCCTTCCCTTGGCTGCTGGCAGCTGGCCCAACCCCTGCCACTGCCACTGCTTGCCACTTGTCCCCTCCCTTTGTGGGCGGCAGGCGTGAGGTGTGATTGCTTGGCTGGCCTGGGCAATCGCTGGTTGCTCCCACACACCCACCACAGTGTCATTGGCTGGTGGCCTGAGCCTCCCTCTGTGGACCCCAGATCAATTGCCCCACAGAGGGAGGCCCTGACCCTTGCCATAGCGCCACCTGCAATTGCCCCGCAGAAGGAGGCTGTACCCACCCAGCTAGGACTCTGTGATGGATCACAAAACAGAGGGTGGCTTGGGCCACTCTCTTCAGGGCAATCGCAGATCCACCCCCCCCCCCCGCCCCCCCCGCCTCATCGATCACCCTGCCGGCCAGTGGCCTGGGCCTCCCTCTTTGCGGCAATTGATTGTGGAGCTCCCCCATTGATCACCCCGCAGAGGGTGGCCTAGGTGTCCTTCTGCAGGAAAATCGTGGGGTGATGGCGGGGGCCCCTAACCAATTGCATTGCACCCACCTTGGCTGGCCTGGCACCATAGTGTGTCATAGCGTGGTAGTCTAGAAGGTTGTCCTGATGGTCGTCCTGCTGTTCGGTCCTTCAGTTGATTTGCATATTATGCTTTATTATTATAGATTATGTATAACATAAGTTAAAAAAAATTTATTAAAATGTTTCTTACATATCACTATATTGGTTGGGCTGCAAAAATATTTGCTGTGGCGGGCCATGAGTTTGACATGCTTGACTTAGATCATTGATTTCATTCTTCCATCTTTTTTAGCTTCAGCATACATACTCTATACATATTTTATTGTATTTTTGTCTATGTATTTATTTTTTGAGCAATTGTAAGGGGTACACTTTTAATTTTGGTTTTAACAGTTAATTGCTAGTATATAGCAATGCAATTGATTTTGTGTGTTTATCTTGTATCCTGTGAACTTGCTGAACTCATCGATTAGTTCTAGGAGTTTGAGGTAGATTATTTGGGATTTTAATGTAATTTTGGTATATGTTAGGGCTTAAGTCTTCCATTTTATTTTTCACATTTTTCTCTCTTTTTTCTCTTCTTTTCTGTGGGCTAATTAAGTATTTTTTTAGGATTCCATTTTGATTCATTTGTAGTGTTTGTGAATTTACACCTTTGTATAGCTGTTTCAATGGTGGTTCACTCTCTGTCTACTGGTGTCATATTTTACCAATTCAAGTGAAAAAAATTATCTTTCTCTATATCTCTTTACTGTGTCCCATTTATAATTGTCTTAAATGTATCTTCTACATAAGTTTAGAATCACATCAGATGGTATAACTTTTACAGCCATAAATCTTAATTTAGAATACTCAAGAGTAGAAGAAAAGACTATTACACTTACTTATAGTTTCTCTTACATTTTTATTCTTCCTTCCTGATGTTTTGAGATTCTTTGCTTTCTGTTTTAAGAACTTCTAGTAGACATTCATCATGGTTAGGTCTGCTGGTGATACATTCTTAGTTTTTCTTTGTCTAAGAAAATCTTACATTTTCCTCATTCCTGAAGGATATTTTCACTAGGAATAGGATTCTGGTTTGACAATTTTTTACTTTTAGTATTTGAACAATGTGTGTCCCTTCCTTCTAACCTCTTAGGTATTTGATGAGAAATCTACTAACATCGGAATTGTTTTTTCCTTATTAGCACTGTATAATTTCACTCTTGTTGCTTTCATGATTTTTTTTTGTCTTTAGTGTACAAAATTTTAATTATGATGTGTCTTGGTAAATATTCTTTAAGTTTATCTTATTTTGGGTTTGCTCTGTTTTTTCTTTTTAATCTTTAGATTATGTGTTTTTTCCCAACCTTTAGAATGTTTTCAACCATTATTTTTTTAGTACTTTCTTTTTAACTATCTTTTTTAGCTCTTTATTTTCCAGTATTTTTTCTCCTCTTCTTCCAGGATTCCAGGACTATAATCTTTGTTATAGTCTCTGAGGCTCTATTAATTTTTTTCAGCCTATGTTATTTCTGTTGTTAAGATTATACAATTTATATTGTTCTGTCTGTTCATTGATTCTTTCCTCTGTCTCTCCATTCTGTTGTTAAGCCCAATATGTTGAATTGTTTATTTTTAATTATTGTAATTTTCAGTTTTAAAATTATCACTCCATTCACTTTTTTTCTTATATTTTGTTTTTCCACTGAGATGTTCTCCTTTTCCTTAATTTATTTCAAGTATGTTCCGTGATGACTGATGTATAAATCATTTTCAGGTAAATTTAACATTTCTGTCATCTCTGTTTTGGCATCTACTGATTATCTTCTTACATTTAGTTTAAGAGTTCCCTGGTGTTTGGTATGATGAGTGATTTTTTTATTGAAATCTTGTCAGTTTGCACATTACATTTTGAGACTCTGTATCTTATTTAAACCATATGCTTTGGTTGGCTTATTCTGACAGTGCTCCACCAAGGAAAGGGATCTTTGCTGTGTTGTTTTAACCACGTTTCTCTAGTTGGACTCCATTGGCACCCCAGCTGAAGGGAGCTTCTCACTCATGCCAGGCAGAGACAGAAGTACTATTTACCCATCAGGCCTCTACTGATACCTCCCTGTCTGGGTGTAAATTTTACGTGGTTACTGCTTCCACATGGATCCACTGCTACCACAGATGAGGTGTCCTCATTAACACTGAGTAATGGTGAGAGTCCACAATTTCTTCTATCACTTCCTCTGTCACCGCCCCAGTGGAGAGGGGAAGGGAGCCTCACTTCTTCATGGGAGTAATGAGAGTTCATACTCCCCATATGGTCCTTATGACACTGTGCGTGGGGGAGGAGATTCTTTATCATCTGGTACAGCTGAAAGTCTTGGCACCCCACTGAGCTTCCACTGACACCAAATCGACAGGGGTGTTAGGGTGCCTCCTACAGAGTGGTGCAATCTAGGCTCCTCACTCAGCCTTTGCTGATGTGAGTGGGGCCATTGTTTTCTCGTAGGTGTTTAGAGTATAGTCATTGTTTCATCTTGCTAGGCTGCCACTTGCCTTGGCTCAGGTGCACAGGCTTTTATTGGAGTGTTTTTTTTTTGTCTGTGATCATCAATACTTCTAGGTAGCTGACTTTTTCAGTTCCATGTTTGGAAAATATGAAACAAAAATAAAATCCAAAGAACCAACAACAAGGGGGCCCTTGGTTCTCAGAGTCTCGAGATGGTCTTTCTTCTCTATTTTATAGCCCATCTAATGTTTGTTTTATATGGATGGTCCAGCATTTTAATTGTAATTTGTGTGAAGAATATGGAAAAAGTACTTCTAGTCTGTCTTTCCAAAAGTGAAAGTCTCTTACACTTTAAAAAATATAGTAAGTACTTACATACATGTGTATCTCCTTTGTTCATAAATAAGTGGTTGCATAACATACACACTTTCATAGCCACTTTGCTTTGTTCATTTTTTCAAACTATATCTTGAAGAGCACAAAGGAAACATATATAGAACGATTCCTTGTTTCTTTCTTTTGCTTCAAATTACTCCATTGTGTGGATAAACCATAGTTTATTTTACCAGTGCTTATTGGCAACCAAGTGTGTTCATTATAGTCTTAACTATGACAAATAGTTTCACAGTGAATACCCTTGTACCCTGACCTACATCTTTTCATATTTTTATTATCTTTGTGATCTATTACCAAAGAATATATGTTTGTTCCCCCTTAATAGTATCTCTTCTGATAGTTGTGATGTACTGAGAAGGACTTGGACTTTATCGACAGCTTATTTTTGGTTACTCTAGACAAAGTTAAATGATACCTCTAGGCTTTAGTTTTATCAAATCTATCATCATAATAATTACCAGTGTGTGTGCATGTGTGTGTTCGTATGTACTTGCGCACTAAGTCCTGGGCATTGTTTTAATTGCTTCAGTTATTTCACAAAAATCCAGTGAGGTCATTATCAAAACTCTCATTTTATAGTCACTTACTTGGAAGGATTTAAAAAGGTTAACAAGTAAAAGACAAAATCTGGGTGTGATATCAGGTTTGCCTGGGGAGAAACTCAGGATTTTTCTCTTAATCTCTGCCTTTTGTGTAAAAAAGTAAGTAATACTGTCTACCTCTCAGGGTGTGGCAAGGATCAAAAGAGATAATAGCTATAAAAACATTTTAAAACCCTGATTTGTAAATCTCACACTCATTATTATAATTATTTTAATTATCTTGGTGAAATTTTGTGGACACCAATGTCTATGCGCATCATGGCATTTTGTAGTGTTCCCTTAGAACAATCTTCTGTGCAGGCGGTTAAAATCATTTATTTCACATTGATTTTAAAATCCCTTTCCTCTCTCAACATTTACCTTCTCTTGGGGACATTGTGCCTGTTCACTGCCTAGCCCCCGCGTCCTGTGGAAGTTCCCTGTGAAGCACCGTCTCGCCAGAGGGCTTCTCACATCAGCTTGGCATGCATGTTGTGAGACCCTTCCCACGCCAACTCACACATTTCCAAGGAGACAGAGCGATGACGGTGAAGTTAAATGATGCTCAAGGAAAAGGAAAGGGGAAGGGAAAGGACATGGGTGAGGGTGAGGGTGACCGTGATATCCACCAGACTGATGTGAATTAGGTCTGGGAGGGTGTCCTGAGCTCCTGAAGGATCTTCTGCTCTTCCCTCATTCTTCAGCAAAGGTACATCAGTCGCCTTTTCTCCCCACTCTCAGTTAACCAGACCACAGAGAGCAACACATCATTATCCTTAGAGATAAAATAAAGCTGGCCAAAGCATGATTCAAAGTTAATTTTATACTAATTCTACATTAACTATTTAGAACATAATGATTGTTCTCCAGATGCCATTTTCATGTGTAAGAAAATAGCAAACCCAACAATTTGAGCACACAAATCATTACAAGTTGTGGATGAAAAATGGGCAATAGGTTATACTCAATTAAAACAATCTGTTATTGTTTTCTGTTGTTCAGATAAGCCCTTTATTTTTCAAATGTTAAAATGAAACCTACGCAGCATAAGCTTGGTACTTAGCAGCCTGTCCTGCTCAACCTGTTATAGTCCTGCAGGACTAAGCCAAGGGTGTGGCTGATTATTTATTTTATGAGTCTTTGCCTCCTCCTCATTCACTCCTTTCCTCCCCCAAACTTAATTTTTTTGTTGAAGAACATGCAAAATAAGTAAGTTAATGATTATATTTTTTCTAACTGCAGCCTCCTTGTTCCCTTTTCTGCATTGTGTGGACTCTGCCCATTGGAGGAGGGACCAACTCTGTCCGGGCTGGCTCCACCGACCTGCAGCTCTAAGTCATGAGGATAGAACACCATGTTCTATTGCTAGTTGGTTAGCATATTTGCCTTTCCCTATTTCTGCCTTGTTCCCATGACATTCTGATGGAGCACAAGCTGGTACCACTTGTCTAGTTCCATAAGTTTCCTCTGGAGAATGGAAATTTGCATTTTTCTATAAATGCATGGTCTATTATTTTCTTTAAACATGGGAAATTATCCCTATTTCAATTAGGTCTATTAAGAATTTATTGTATTTGCCCAACATTGCCCTGACTGAGCTGCCTATGGTTTTTTTTCAGCATTTTATTTTTGTTGTTTATTTATTTTGTTTTCTTAAATGAGTATGGAATAGATAGGATTTGTGAGAAGATGTCATTTTAAACCTCAAAGTATTTTTTAGCTGTAGCCAGAGAACTAGATGTGGATGCTCTTGGTCCAAGGACTGAGGCTCAGGAAGCTGCAGGAGGGGCTCATTGGCCTGAAGTTCGCTTCATGCTGAGGAACAGCGTCAACAAGGAATGGGCCTCGAAGGGCAAGGGCCTTTGCAGGCAGCACTTGGAGTCATCTCAGACTGTGGGACACGGGAGGCTTCTGGTATAGGGAGGATGTCAGATGCGGGTGACATTAAATGCAAACAGGAGCTACTGAGGGTAAGCCTGGGAGTGGGTCCTGGGAGAGGAACATACAGAGTCAAAGTTACTCCTTGCAAATTAGATCCTTTCTACTCACAAATCATAAGCACAATTTTGTCAAAAGCCCCAAAAGCTTTTGTTAAATTGTGGTAGAGAACATCAGGAATGGAGAAGTAGAGGGAGGGCAGGGTCTGCCCCTGGGGCTACTGGAGAGGTGAGAAAGCACACAGTTCACAGAGGCTGGAGTCTGGTTGGCTGAGTAGAGACACGCAGCCCTGGCCCCACTCCAAAGATACCCGAGGAAGGACCCTCAGGGGGACTAAGGTCCTACAGGAGCCATGACGCTTCAGAGCTTTCAAATGTGTGGCATCAATGTAAATGTGACCTAATTTGCACTCCATGGTGGTAAAACCTGCAATGTTCTTTTTTTGAAAAATTATCTTTATTGTTGAAAGTATTACAAATGTCCCTCCCATTGACCCTCTCCAGGCCTTCACCACACTATCGTCTTTGTCCATGGTTATGCATATATGCATAAACCTGCAATGTTCTCATCACCTTTTAAAAAAATCTAATACTCAGAAATCTCCATGAGGTGGGTGTTTGTATCTCAACTTCATAAATAGATAAGCTGATAAGCAGAGAAGTAGATCAGTTTTCCCAAAATCACAGAACTAGTTAAGTGGTGGAGCTCAGATTCAAATCTATATTTATGAGCCTTCACAGGGAGAAAAGCAGTGGGGAAAGACACATAAATAGCAAATAATGCCCCAATACAGGTGAGGAAAAGCTTGCCATGTTGTCAAAACAAAGATTTCTTCATTTTATAGATCATTTACTCTAAAGATCTGGAGGACCAAACGTTTCCCTCCCGTTTGCCCAAGGCAACAATGGGAAGACTAGATTGTCCAGCCCCAAAGGAGGCAGATAAGTACTAATGTTTTGGGGTTTGTGATGGGGAAATGGGGATGGAAAGCAAAGAGAAAACATCTCATGCCCAGCATGAAGAGCTCTCTGTGTCTGGTAGAAAAGGAATGGATTAACATCATCTAAGGGCTCTGTGAACTTATGACGTTCCAATAGTGTTTCCTCTGCGCTGCCAATGACTTTCCAGGCACTAAAAGAGACATTCTGGGGGTTTGCCTTCCGAGATATTGAGTGGTGTTGTCTCAGTATTTCCTAGAGCCCCGTGGAGCTGAGGGACTTTCCCCTTTACTGACTGTTACCGGCAAGAACAATCACCTTTAGTGGAAGGCACCTGTGATGGAGAAGGCTCTGGCCTCCTCCTGGGGAGGGAGTTGTACTGAGGGTGCCTGATTGAGGCATAAAGGTGAAGTCACTCTTTACCTTGTGAGTTTACATGACAGACTTCTGGACATGACAGACCCTGTGTGTTCTATTAGAGTTTGAAAAGTCAAACATGGGCAGCTGCTCTAGAAGGAAGGATGATCCATAAAATTACTAGGGAGCTGGAGGGCCCCAGCTGACATGGGATATTGTGCCCCCCACATATATGCATACATGCAGACCAAAGACTGGCGTCCCATGAGAAGCACAGAAACAGGTGCTGGTGCCAGGCAGGGGAAGCTGAGAGCAGGAGGAAGGATTTAATTATGGGCAGGACATGTAGGGACATGTGTATTGAGGGACATGGACACAACCACAGTGTAGGGGACACAACCACAGTGTAGGGGACCTACGTGGGGTGCTGTGTGACCCATGTGGAGGGTGTGACTGATTGCTGGCTTTCCTCTAAGTGTTTGGCAGGGGAGACTGCTAGGATTTTGACACTGAGAATGAGAATGAAAAGAATTCCAATTTTGTGAAGAAATTAAGGACCTCTTTACCTAAGCCAGTGGGCAGAGTAGAGTAATGGGTAAGAGAGAGACAGGAATCCAACATGGCTGGTGGGCAATGCTTTCAGCCCATCTCCCCTAGCATGTGATTGTTTGCTGGAGGGTCCTAAGGACACCTGGGATTCACTTTTTATTTCAGTTTATTTTGTGGAAGAGGAGAAAGCCAGGCTTTGGGATCAGAAAGAAACAAAAAAAACAAAACAGTATAGGGCAGTGATGGAGAACCTTTTGAGCTCGGCGTGCCAGCATTTTGAAAAATCCTAACTTAACTCTGGTGCCGTGTCACATACAGAAATTTTTTGATATTTGCAACCATAGTAAAACAAAGACTTATATTTTTGATATTTATTTTATATATTTAAATGTCATTTAACAAAGAAAAATCAACCAAAAAAATGAGTTCACGTGTCACCTCTGACACGCGTGTCATAGGTTCGCCATCACTGGTATAGGGTGTTCAATGTCTGCAATTACTTTGCCAACTCAAGCCGACTACCTTGACATGGGAGTAAAATAGTGATTACTGGGGACTGGCATGGAAATTAATAGAAAATTTAGGAAGACCAATTAGACATAGCCCATGTGAAAGGGCATCATGTGAAAGGGCAGCCCCATCAGATTCCTTTACAGCGTATTTGGTGCAGCTGCAGTCCACGGCCAGAGCTCTGAGGGCAGCGCACAGCCATACATCACTCATCAGTGAATCGGCAAAGAGGGGACCAAGACCACCCAGGAGCACTGACGTCAACACCCGTGCCTAGATAATCTAGAAGTGTGCAATCTGAGGCCACAGAGGTATTTGCAACCCCTACCCCGCCCCATCCCAGGAGACGAGAAGTGGGCAGTGAGAGGATACAGAAATCTGGAAGGAAGTGTTGGCAACATGGAGTTCCAGGTGGTACCCACCACTATGCTGGCACAAAATGGACACATTTTCTTCAGATCTTAGCGGTCAAAACCCAGGCATATATCCAAAGTAAACAGGACTGCAGCATTGAGAAAGGAGCAGTGGGTGCCTACCTCCTTTGTGCGTGTACGTGTGTGTGTGCGCGTGCGTGTGTGTGTGTGTGTGCGCGCGTGCGTGCGTGCGTGCGTGTGTGTGTGTGTGCTTGCACACATGCATGTGAGATGGGGTGGTGGATGAAAATCTCAATACCTGGAGAGGTGAAGCAGCGCACTCCGCAAAGCCCCTCCAGGTCACAGCTGACAAGGCAGGAGAAAGACACACCTTGAGGCTTGGGCAGCCACCTCCCTCGCCCTCCAGCTCCCCTTCAGGTGAGGAGAGGAAACAGCTTCCCTGGGGGAGACTGACAGAGCCCGAGTCTGCCCTCCTTGCGGCCAGTCTTTGGCAAAACTGCGGCAACAGACAGAAACCATGGACTTTAAACCGTGTCCACAAAGTGAGAGTGAACAGAGAACAACTTGCTGTCTTTCCTGGAGGTCTCCTCACCTACCCCTGGGTCAGAAGGAGCGCTAGACAGCTCGGACCTGAACAAAAGAAGGGGAGTTCTGAGGAGTTTCTCTTATTAAGAGAGGGGACCCAGGAAATAAATAAAGAGGGAAACAGAGAGAGGCAGTTGATTCCCTGCTGCCCGTCCTGGTGGGCTCTCTGAAATGAGAGGCATTTTACTGGGAAAATTAAGAGCTCATTTCGCATTGTCTTCTGACCTCATGTGAGTTTATGGTCTTCCTTAGGCTTATGGCCCATCCCTTAGAGATATAAGCTTCTGTGATTACAAAACTGCTGCTCCCTCTGCTTCTGCCTGTGATGGGAACAGAAACAGCAATCTCCCTTCAGTGGAGGAGGGAGGAAAGAAGACAGCCCTGTGTTTACTGTAAATACTGTGCAATTTGGCAGGGGCTGGGCACAGCAGGCGCCCCCTTCAGGAGCCCTGCCTCAGCCAGGGGTCGTTCTTGGGAAGGCTGGACAAGGCCCAGCTGCGCCTGTGGTGGTGACAGCTGCTGGGGACAGGCTGTACCTCCCGCACGGTCTGTTCCCGCCCACATTCCCCTCTCCCTCCCTGGTCAGTGTGAATTTGAACAAATTTTAGACCTTGAAACCAGACTCAGAACAGCCATGATGTGCCTTTTTAGAAAGGGGAAATTACGGGAAAATGTCCTTCTAAACCTGATTTCCAGCCCAGACCACAATTCTTTCCAGATGCCTACATAGCTTGGCAGAGTCCTATAGGAGCCCTTTTGATATTTATCCATCCTGTATAACTCAGCTTGCTGTCAGCGTGGACTGCCCCAGGGGCACTGCTAGTGTGTGTGTGTGTGTGTGTGTGTGTGTGTGTGTGTGTGTGCGTGTGTGTGTGCTGATGTGGAACAGCACAGACTGAGGTCTGACCTGGGTTTTAGCTTTCTTTACACAAGCTCAGTTGTGAAATGAGGCAGTTGGGTTCATGGTCTCTGGCCCATGTCTGGTCTCCTAGTCATCAGGCAACTTGCCCTCTGCTGAGTTTTGTAAACAGGGTTCAATGTGGACTGTGCAGCAGAGCATGTCTTATCCAGGAAGTTCCCCAAGGGCAGGTCCGTCTGCTTAAACGTGTCTGCCCAGCCCGGGTGCAGTGTGGGGGTGGGCTCAGCACTCTGGGCTGATGAGGTGCACCTGGATGGAGCCCTGCTGGCTGACACTCTGAAGAAAACCTGTGCTTTGCTTACCTGATGCAGAACAGCCATGGTGTGCCTTTTCAGCAGGCCTCGCTTCCTGATGGAGTCTTTCTTTGCACCACCAATTCCTGCGCCAATTACTCCAGCATAATCCAGGGCAAACCCTGTTGCCCAAGGTAGCGCTATAAGGCTGTCCCCAGAGCTCCAGGGGGGATGGGCTTCCTCAGCACAGAGCACTCAGGCTGGCCATGGTATGCCTGGCCAGGCTTCCCATCCCAAGCAGACGCAGAGGGAGCAGCAGGGTGTTGATGAGTGTGCCATGTTTATGAAAGGGAACTTATAGGATGCCCAGAGCCAACAGTCTGGCCACGACTCTTTAAAGAACTGAAACACCAGAAGTGTGGCATTTCCTGGACCACCTCTGGGCATATGTGAGACTGGGTCTGGCATGCTCCTCAACAAGCTAATTCAAGTGGGACATGGTCACGGACATTTGAATCATAACCCAGGATTTTACTGTCAGCTCAGCAAACCTTCCTCTTTAAAGCTCATGTCCAGAACAAGAATGTATCAATTCAGAAGAGACATGATTCATTGTTGTGCTATAAGCATTTATCCTATTAGAACTTAACTGCCTCATCAAAAAGAAACTAGTGATACCATATTCAAATTTTTAATTACCATATATTAGGGGTCCAGCATCCAGTCACTTATTGGCTCTAAAAATTGGCATTGGGATAACCAAGTGACTAAGCCCCCAGATTTTCCTCATAGGACGTTAGGTTTTTAATTTTTTCAAATGTATAAAGCAGCTTTGCTTATTGCCACAGATCGGCAGTGCTATAAGGAGGGACTCTCCCTGAGCTCAGTGAGCCACAAAGTGATGCGCTGCTCACCTGGTGGTACCTCGGTCCTGTTCTGGGGATCGATTCTGCCAGAGCTGGGGGAGGGAGTGGCCAGGGGAGATTGACCCTGGCTCATAGGCTAAGATCCGTGGGCAGGGAGCCGGCACAGGGATTTGGGTAAGGAAATTCAGATGCCACAGAAGCCCACAACTCTAACAGTAGGTGATTAGTGGATAAAATCACAAATTTCAGTACCTGAACACAAAATTCATTTCTCATTCACATGAGATACAAAATGGGAGTTCATGCTGGGTAGTTGGCTCACATCTCCAGGTACCCTCAAACTAAAGAAGATGGAATTTGAATGCAGGTAATAAAATAGATTTTTAGACATATTATACAAGGGGTGGTATGAAGGACGCATCTAAGGAGAGTGAGAGGAAGCAGGAGGGTAAGTTAGGAGGCCACTGCTGCTGGCTGAGAGGAAACACAGTAAGGATTGAGTCAAGGGTGTAGGTTAATGTTTGGTACCCAGAGTGGTTCAGATTTTAACAGCTCTTCCTTCTGTATGAAAAATATATTTTAACAATAATCATGAGATAATGGGTGCTAATCATTTTCCTTTATTTATTCTATAGTTTTCAAACAAAATTATAAAATAGTACATTTTAATATAAAATATATTTTTCAAATTCAGTAAAATATTTTATGAGTGAACTAAAATTTTCAGTTACCAAACAAAAATATGAAACCTCACACTGAATACTTTTGGCTCCTTGTTTTAAACTTTAAGTACAAGTAAGAATTCCAAGTGATCACATGAAGGACACAAATGACAGAAATGAAGTACCTCAAGTTTTGTTTTCCCTTCCTCCCTGGGCCACCACAGTGTGTTTTAAACCTATCATTGAAGTTCAAGAATATGTAGGGAAACAAGGGTGGGACACAAATAGCATCTGAAGCAAGTTCTAATGACTTCAGGTTGTTAAAAATGAATCCATGTGGCCAAGTCTAACTGGGACAGAGACCAAACTGTATAACTGAAAGTTTCCAAATTAACTTTTAGGGAAAATACTTTGTAAGGTACATAACTATATAACCATTATGCTGTGCATCTTAAACTAATGCAAAATAATATTGAATGTAAACTGTAATTTAAAAACATTTTTAAAGATTTAAGAAAAAATAAGTAGATGAAAAACCTTACATAAATCTTACAGGTATTAGAATGTAGTGCATAGGGGCAAGAGGGTGGCTGTAGAGTGGTGGAAGTTGCACTCACACCTCCCAGGCCTCAGCTTGAATTACAACTAAAATGTAGAGCAAGCCACCTGAATCACTGCCTGAAGACTAGGTGAACAGAAGTCTTATAATCAAGGATTTACAGAAGAAGCCACATGGAGACTGGTAGGAAGAGCGAAGACACAAACAGGGCTGGCCCCTTACTCACGCTCAGTGGCTGAGAATCCAGAGGGATATCTCAGCTGCAAATGCTCCCCCTGAGGAACATGGGGTCTGAATCGCACCCAGGCTCCCACGGCTGGAGCACCAGAGCCAGGAAGAGAAGCCTACATCTGGCTGTGAAAATAGGTGGGGATTCTGTCCCCCAGGGAGAGACAAGAGTCTGCTATAAATCCAGGTGCCCTCTTAAAGGGGCAGCACAAAATCTCATTTGCAACTACTCACTTTGGGCTCTGGCACAGGGAGGACAGATGGAGTGGACTGGAGTTGTGTGAGGACATACTGAATTGTGTGGCTCTGGGGAGAGAGTTTAAGAAACAGCCACCAGGGTCCCTCTCCCACACCATCCACAGATGTCATCATTGCCGAGTCAAACACTCCCCTCCAAACTGCCGTGGCCTGGGGTGACTGCACTAGCCTCATCCTCCTGACAACCTGTCACCCACCCTGACGAGGTTACACCGGCAGAAGAGTCTGCTTCCTGAGCCTGTGGTACAGAATTTCTCAAAGACATAGTGAAGGTGAACTCAGAGAGAGTCAGCAACAAAGTGTATAGCTCTGGGGCAGAGACCAATTTTCCTCCCCTGCACAGCATGCTAGAGCAAGTGGAAACAGGCCCCCCCACCCAATCCCAGGAGGGAGTTCCACTAGCCCCACCAGGAAAGAGCCACTAGCTCCACCCTCCTGACTCCCGGTGGCCCCGCCCTGCCAAGCTTGCTCTCTGCAATGTTGTCAGTGGGCTGTGGCCATCCTGGCCCCACGGTGCAGATGAGTCTCTATGAGGCCTGAGCCGATGCTGAGGAAAACAGAGTTGTGTGGCTCTGGGTGGGGCCCAGTTTTCCCTCACACACCACAGTATGTCCTGCACCACTCTTCCTGTGCAGAGCTCTCCCTGCACATCACCAGCGCTTCGTCTGTTTTGGCCTGATGAACACTGCTGGCTTCACCTGGATGAATCGCTGAGACCCTGTCCCACCACAGAGGTCTGCAGGCACCTGGCAGGTGGCAGCTAACTTTGGAGCACCTGAGACTCAAACCCAGCACTGGCACCAAGTTTGAACCCATATCAGTCTGGTGAACACCACCAGGACCTACCTGGTGACTCACTGAGAGCCTCCTTCACACAACTCATGTACCACTAGAGGCTCTTTCAGTGACTGCGCCTAACAGGCAGCTGGCAGATTAAGGTGGTTTTAGGGGAGACCTGTGTCTGAAATGCCCTTGGGTTCAGTACTTGTGGAAACCTGACTTAGGAGACAGATTGGCCCCTCCAACACACAGCCAGGCCCAGCAGAGGTAGCCAAAAACTGTCGGTTGCTTTGTACCTTCAAACATCTGGACAATATCCAATGTAACAAACAGGTAGCCCAGGGCTGGTCAAAGGTAATGCTTGATGTAGATGTGTACTTACTGGAGTACCTGCAAAGTAGCCACAGAACCAACAAATCCAGTGGTTCAGACCACATCAGAGAATGACCCAATTAGCACCATATGTGGCACATATAAAGAGAGGTCTCGGCAGGCATCAGACACTACTGGGGCAATTTCAGCATTGTGGAATCAGCTCTCACACAGTAGCTCATACATTGCAGTTGGGTCAATCCTCATAGCAGGCAGAGGGATAACCCCAACAAGGAATGGGCCAACACTAACAAGATTGAACCATTACAGAAATCATAACCCACACAAGGGACATTCAGGTGATCAGGGAGCCTGATTCACTGAGAAACCTACTACATAAGTTCCCAATACAAAAACTGGGAGGCATAGCAGATCTACCTAATACACAGACACAAGTGCAGAAAGGCTGACAAAATGGGGAGTTAGAAAAATTCCCCAAATGAAAGAATAGGAGAAATTCCCAGTAAAAGAACTCAATAAAATGGAGGCAAGCAAGCTACCAGATATAGAATCCAAAACAATGGTTATAAGGATGCTCAAGAAACTCAGTAAGAATTTTAACAAAGAGCTAGCCAGCATATAAAAGGACATAGAAAGCATAAAAATGAGCAGTAAGATATAAAGAATACAATATCTGAAATGAAGAATACAGTGGAAGGAATCAGCAACAGCAAGCTAGTTGAAGCAGATCAAATTTGCCATTTGGAAGATAAGATAGTAGAAAACACACAACCAGAGCAGGGAAAAAATAAAACACCACAAATAGAATTTTAAAAAATGAAGATAGTCTAAGGGACATCTGGGACAACATCAAGTATAACAACAGCTGCATCATAGGGGCCCCAGAGGGAGAAAAGAGAAAGCAAGAAATCAGGACCTATTTGAGGAAATAATGGTTGAATATTTTGCTAAAGTGGTGAAAGAAAAAGACACTCAAATCCAGGAAGCACAGAGTGCCAAACAAGATGAACACAAAGAGGCCCACACCAAGACACTTAATTAAAATGCCAAAGGTTAAAGACAAAGAAAACATTAAAAGTAACAAGACAAAGACAGTTACCTACAAGGAGCTCCTATAAGACTGTGAGATAATTTCTAAAGGGAAACATTCCCGATTTAAAGGAAATAGCATGAAATATTTAAAGTGATAAAAAGCAAGGACTTATAACTAAGACTGTTATACTCAGCAAGGCTTTCATTTAAAATTGAAGAAGAAATAAAGAGCTTCCTAGATAAGAAAAAGCTAACAGAGTTCATTACCAGCAAATAAATAATACCTGAAATTTTAAATGGCCTTTTTTAAGAAGAAGAAAGGAGCGGAAAAAAAGGAACACAGTTTTAAAGAATAAAATGGCAATAAATATGTACTTATCAATAATGATTTTAAATGTAAATCAATTAAATGCTGCAATCAAAAGACTGAGGGAAGCTGAATGGATAAGAAAAGAAGACCCATATATATGTTGTCTATAAAGACACACCTCAGAACAAAACAGACAAAAGGAAAGGTATAGGAAACATTTTTATGCAAATGGACACACAAAAAAGCTGGGGTAGCAATATGTATGTCATGAAAAATAAACTTTAAAAAAAAAAGACTATAATAACAAAGAGCCCTGGCCAGTGTGGCTCAGTTGTTTGGGCATTATTCCATGATAGAACAGGAGGTTGCCAGTTTGATTCCAGGGCATGTACCAGGGCACATGCTTGGGTTGCTGGCTCCAGTCCTGGTAGGGGGTATCGGGTATGCAGGAGGCAGCCAATCGCTGTTGTGCTCTCACATTGATTCTTTTTCTCTCTTTCCCTCTCCCTTCCTCTCTCTTTCTCAAAAGCTATTAAACTATTTTTTTTAATGAGACAAAGAAGGACATCGCATAATGATAGACGTATCAATCCAAGAAGAGGATACAAACCCTTATAAATATTTATGCACCCAACATAGGAGCACCTAAATATATAAAGCAAATCTTGATGGACATAATAGGAAAGATCAACAGTAATATAGTCATAGTAGAGAATTTTAACACCCCATTGACATCAATGGATAGATCTTCAAAACAAAAAAAGTCAACAAGGAAAGAGCCGCTTTAAATGACACACTGAATCTGATGGATTTAACAGATATTTTTAGAGCATTTTACCCCAAAGCTACAGAATATACATTCTTTTCAAGTGTACATGGAACACTCTTTAGGACAGAGCACATGTTATGAAACAAAGCAAGTCTCATGAATTCAAGAAGATTGAAACCATATCAAGCTTCTTCCCTGACTCCAATGGTATGACAGTAGAAATCAATTACAAGAAAAAAATTAAAAATACACAAACATTGGGAGGCTAAATAACATATCACCAAAAAATTAATGGGCTAACAATGAGATTAAGGAAGAAATCAAAAGTTACTTTGAAACAAATGAAAATGAACACACAACATCCTAAAATCTATGAGCCACAGCAAAAGCACTTCTAAGAGGACCATTCATAGCAATATGAGCCTACCTCAAGAAGTAAGAAAAATCTCAGTTAAACAATCTAACCTTACACCTAAAGGAACTGAAAAAAAGCAACAAACAGAGCCCAAGGTGAGTGGAAAGAAGGAAATAATTAAGATCAGAGTGGAAATAAACAAAATATAAACTAAAAAAACAATAACACAAAAGATTAAAAAAATCAAAAGCTCATTCATTCAAAAGATAAAAGAAATAGATAAATCTTTAACCAGACTCATCAAGAAAAAAAGAGAGGACCCAAATAAATAAAATCAGAAACAAAAGATAAGTAACAAATTACACTTATAAATGCAAAGACTTATAAAAAGGATTATGAACAACTATATGTCAACAAATTGGACAACCTGAAAGAAATAGATAAATTGCTAGAAACATACAATTTCCAAAACTGAACCAAGAAGAAACAGAAAATCTGAACAGACCATTTACAAGTAATGAAAGTAAGTAGTAATAAAAGCAGAAACTACAAGATAACAAAAGTCTTGGACTTGATGGCTTCACAGGTGAATTTTACCAAATATTTAAAGAAGAAATAACCTCTATCAATCTCAAATTATTAAAAAAAAAAAACTCAAAAGGAGGGAAGACTCCCAAGCTTATTTTATGAAGCAAGCATTATCTTAATTCCAAAAACAGATAAAGTTACTGCAAAGAAATAAAATTAAAGGCCAATGTTCCTGGTGAACATAAATGCAAAAATTCTCAACAAAATATTACCAAACTGAATCCAGCAATATATTAAAAAGATCATACACCATGATCATGTGGGACTTATCCTTGGGATACAAGGTTGATATAATATCCACAAATCAATTAACATGATACACCACATAAAAATGAAGTAAAAATATTATATGATCATATCAACAGGTGCAGAAAAAGTATTTGACAAAATCCAGCATCCATTTTTGTTAAAAACTTTCAGAAAAGTGGAAATAAATAGAACATACCTGAACATAATAAAAGCCATAAATGACAAACCCACAGCCAATATCATACTCAAAAGAGAAAAACTAAAAGCATTTTACTTAAAATCAGGAAAAAGACAAGGATGACAGCTTTCACCACTTGTATTTAACATAATACTGGAAGTCCTAGTCACAGCAATCAGACAAGAGGAAAAATATAAAGGCAACCAAATTGTAAAGGGAGAAGTAAAACTGTCATTATTTGCAGAGGACACTATATTATATATAAAGAATAAAGACTACACCAAAAAACTAATAGAACTGATAAATGAATTCAGTAAAGTAGCAAGATACAAAATAAATACCCAGATCAGTTGCATTTTTATTCACCAATAATGAACTATCAGAAAGGGAATCTAAGAAAATAATCCCATTTATAGTTACATTTTTAAAATACCTGGGAATAAATCTAACCAAGGAGTTAAAAGCCCTTTACTCAGAAAATTATAAGATCCTGAAAAAAAGAATTGAAGAAGATACAAATAAATGGAAGCATACCCTGTGTTTATAAATAGAAAGAATTAACATCATTAAAATGTCCATACTACCAAAGTACTCTATAGAGTCAATGCAATTCCTATTAAATTACCAATAGCCTATATCACAGAACTAGAAGAAATTAATCTAAAATTTATGTGGAATCACAAAACACGCCAAGTATCCAAAGCAATCTTGAGAAAAAAGAACAAAGTTGGCAGTATGATACTTGATATCAAACTATGGTAAATGGCTATCGTAATCAAAACATCATGATACTGGCATAAAAATAGAGCTATCGATCAATCAAACAGAACATAGAGCTAATAAATAAAACCACATCTATCTGGTCAATTAATATTTGACACAAAGAAGGCAAGAACGTTCAATGGGGGTAAAGATGGTCTATTCACTAAATAGTGTTGGGAAAATAGGACAGATACATGCAAATATGAAACTGGATCACCTTCTTACACCATATATAAGGAAAAATTCAAAATGGATGAAAGACTTAAATGTTAGACTCAAAACCATAAAACTCCTGGAAGAAAGCAAGCAGTAATATCTCTGATATTTCTCTTAGTAATTTTTTTACATAGCTTCTCAAGCAAGGGAAACAAAAGAAAAAATAAACAAATGGGACTACATCAAACTAAAAAGTTTTTGCACAGCAAAGGAGACCATCAACATAACAAAAAGACAACTTACTGAATGGGAGAACATATTCACTAATGAGATATCTTTTAAGAGGTTAATATAGAAAATTTATAAAGAACTCATTCTACTCAGCACCAAATAAACAAACAATCCAATTAAAAAATTGGCAGAGGGCCCTAGTAGATCTTCTCCAAAGAGGATATACAGATGGCCAATAGACATATGAAAAGAACCCAACATCACTAATTGTCAGAGAAATGACAATGGAAACCACAATGAGGTGTTACCTCACAACTGTCGGAATGATGATCGTCAATAGATGATGTACAAAACACAGTGTTGGCAAGAACATGGAAAGAAGGGAACGCTTGTGCATTTTGGTGAGAAAGACAATTGATGCAGCCACTATGGGTCCTCAAAAAATTAAAAATGAACCTGCCTTATGATACAGGAATTCCACTTCTGGGAATATAGCTGAAGAACCCTGATATACTAATTTGAAAGAATTCATGTACCCTATGTTCATTGCAGTGTTATTTACAATAGCCAAGATATGGAAGCAACCCAACTGACCATCACCCGAGGATATTTTTATTGATTTTAGGGAGAGAGGAAGGGGGAGAGAGAGAGAAACTTTGATTGGTTGCCTCCCGTACGCACCCGACTGGGAATCGAACCTGAACCTAGGTATGTGCCCTGATCAAAAATTGAATCTTTTGGTACTATACAGGATGACACTCCAACCAACTGAGCCACCAGCCAGGGCTAAAATTGCTATTTTAAATATAGCAAATATATTATTAAAATCAACAGTGACTATAGCAATTATTTAGAACTTAGACTAATAAAATATTTGGGGCAGAAAAAGTATTTCATTGCTGACATCTTGAATTGCTACTGAGTTTAAGCTGTGTTTATTCATGTTTTTAAATTGGACATGCTCCCTTATAGCTTATACCAAGCTGTCAACATCCACCATCCATGCTTGGTGGTACGGGTGCAGATGGAGAGAATGGGGTGGTTTGGTGGGTCACGTAGGGCTGGACAGTATGGGACTCCATCATGACTGAATGTGGGCAGTAAAGGAGAGGAAAGAAAGAAAAACCAACCCTTTCTGAATACTGACCACTGCCGAGTACACTGCAGATCTGTGCACCTGTCTCAAAATAACCCAGTGCTCTCTGCTAGGTACCTGGTGGCTGCAACAAAACTCATTAAGAGTAAGACTGTGGCTGAGAGAAAGGACCAGGTCTCCAGAGGGAAGACGGGACAGCTGAGGGTGCACATCCTGCTGGGGCACTTCTGGCTCCTGGGCTGGGGCTCAGAGAGGGCAGGAGTGTGTGCAGGCCTGGGGTATGGGTTAAAGAGACAGGAGTGTGCCCACAGGAGTGCCCAGGAGAACAGGGGGCCAAGGCCCTGTGCTCCTTCACCCGGTCACTTTCTGCTTCCGGAACTCTTCCAGTCATAAAGATTGAAAGATAAATTATGTAAAATTCTGTTTCCCCCAAACACCAGGGTAAAACCTGCTAAGACTGTGCCTTCAAAGAGAAAGCCTTAAAAGCATTACTCAAGCAAATCCTCTTCATGAAGACGAGACTTTTCTTTAGACAGAAGAAGGCGCCTCTTTTCCCAGCACTGAGCTTGGGGAGTCTCCTGACCTCATCATTTCTGCTGTTGAAATGCTAACCCTTCCTCTGTTCTCTGCCAGCAACATGCCTCTGGGCCCAGCGGGCCGCACCTGGGGACACTGGAAGGATAAGAAAGCAGCCGTCCTTCACAATGGCTCCCCTGGGCCGGCCTCCAGGAGTGCTGACACCTCCATCCCCTCTGTACTAGAATGCAGTATGGGAGGTTCAAACAGATAATCAAGCCACAACAATGAAGACGAACAGCAGTTGGCAGGCCGCTGGATGCTCCACTCGGTGCAGCTGTGGAAGAGAGATCAGCGCCCAGATGGAACAAGGGTTTTCATTCTTGGCTGCATGTTCAGATCACCTGGCCAGCATCAGCAAGTGACAGCAGCAAACATGAAGACCGGGCTCCACTCCAGGCCTCGGGAAGGGCCCGGCACGGGACTTGCTTATGGGGAAATTCTGTACAGTGGCTCTCACATGTACCTGGTGCTGCTCAAGTGAGGCTCCAGGAAACACAGAGAAGTCACATCACGTGGCTTTCGTTGTGTGGTGACTCCCGTGCCTTAAACCTTCAGTGGCCTCTCAGGATGATAAGGACATAGTCAAGCTTTTCCCAGGCCCACTAGCTATCAGACACTGAGTGAAGACGTGTGGGTTCCCCACCCCCATTCCTAGTTTGACCTTGCCTCAACTATACAACTTCCTTCCTCCTCCTATGCCTAGTATGTCCCTCCAGGGGGTCACCCTCTTGGCCAAGAACACATTCCCCCATCTCTTGTGTGGCTCAGTTCTCATCCCTCAGCCTGGGATGAACCGCTCCCTGTCAGGCAGGCCTTCTCAAACACTCCTTTCAACAGAGTGCACGTTAGCTGTTCCCTTCATAGCACTTACCACAATCCTCTATTATCCTGTTATTGGCCTGTTAGCTTGTTTATTGTCTGGTTCTGGCTTCTAGTCATCAGGCTGTTCCAAGGCCAGGATCGTGTCTTTCTCACTGTTCTTTTTCCTACAGAATATGTACTGCAGATATTCAATAAGCTTTCTACTCCGTAAAACCGTACCATCTTCCTCTCCTCTGAGAAGCGGAGACAGAGACCAGCAGGCAGGAACTTCTCGATGTACTTTCCCTCCTGCAAACAGCCCTATCTGTGCCCTTTCATTCTTGGTAAGGCCACTCTCCTTTATCTACTGGCTTCCTTTTAAGGCGCTGGTTCTGACGTTGTGGGTTTCAGGATCACCTAGCGGGCTTGGCAAAATGCAGGGTGCTGGGCTCGCCTCCCCTCCAGGCTCAGGGTTAGTAGGTCTGGATGCAGTGGCCTGGGCTCCGGCGCTGTCCCTGGGGGATGCCAGTGCTGCTGACACTGAGAACTTCTGCTTCAAGTGCGTAGTTCTACCTGGTGACTTAATTCCTGTTTTCCCTTTCCCTTCGACTTCTCACCTGGATTGGCTGTCTGCTGTTAGCATTTAAATACACATATATTCTTCATTTTTAAAAACTTAAAAACAAACAAAAAGATAAACTTCTATCCAAACTCAACTACCCATCCTTCCCAGTCCTCCGTCCTGAGAGCTGAGGTTGGCTGAGGTCAAAACGCTCAGCTCGGCTTGCCAGGCCCATGAAGAGCCATGGTTACCTGCCTCATTGGGCCCTTGTCATCTGTCAGACTGTAATTCTCTGCCTTCTTGTCCATGCTGGTTCTTCTAAGACTCTTCAGGCATTTTCTATTCCTTACGAATCCCCACCTCTCTATTTACTCGTTCTTTGTGAATGGCCTTGACTACTTCTTATCAGAGAATATGGAAACCACTAGAAGGCTTCAACTGCCAATCACCCTGCTACCCCACAAAGTCTGAAAGCACCTTCCCTGTCTTCACCTTCTGCAGGATGAACCCCTCCCGCTCCCATAGAGGTCTTTTAGGCTCATGAGTACAGTTCTGACCGGTCCTGTTACTTTCCATTTTTCCAACGACCCTGGTATGCATTCATGGGGGATGGTGTTTAGAAGCCAAGTGCTAGGCACTGGAGGAGCCCTCTGCTACTGGATTGTAATTTTTCTAGGTTTTTTCAGTGGGCAGTTCTAGGAAATACATATCTTCTTAAAAAGTTATATGTTCATCCTGATACATCCAATTCAAGTCAGCAGGTTTTTACTTAAGCCCGTTGGTCTTCATCTTAAACGATGCTAACATAATTAATCATTTGCTAGATCCCACAATATTCACACACCTGTCTCAGAATAAAAACAGCTACATAAGGAAATGATTTCTGAAAACCGTTTAAGAGTTGTGAGTTTTGTTGTCCTTAAGTTACAATCTAGTTGGAATGTACAATCAAAGGATTGCATTTTAAAGTTTTTAAGAAAAGTTGTTTATGTATATACATTTAGAGTAATCTTTTTCACTTTATTTTGGATTTATAGGAAGTATTTTTGAATTTAATTTTGTTTTTTAATATTGTGAAATATATAATTGCAAATCTATAACACGTGGTCATTAGATAACTCCAACAGCTAATCTTATTCCCTTCACTCTATTAACTCCCTCCCAATTTAAAAATAATTATAATTTATTCTTTTTGTATTGTAATTATGAACTATGTATATGTTTATATACAAACATTTGTATCACTATCCTTTCTTAGATAAATGGTAACACATTATAGACGCTTTTCTCTACTTTATGTCCTCACTTAATAATATAAGTGACCATCCACATCGTAGTGTATATAGAGATTCCTCATTTTATAGCTAAATGGTATTCCTTTGCATGCATGTATAATAGTTTATTAAGCTATTTCCATATTGATAGACAGTGGGTTGTTTGCAGGCATGTTTTTTTCTGTTATAAATAATAATGTAATGAAGACCTTTGAACACAGTTGTTTTTGTATTTCTGCTCATGCACCATAGGATAGAGCCCTAAAAGTAGAATTGCTGAGTCAAAAGATAAATTCATATTTAGTTTCGCTGGATTGCCAAGTTCCCCTCCATAGTGTCTGTGTAATTTCACATTCTCAGTAGGGATGCATGAAATCACCTCTTCAAAACCTGGTCAATAGAGTAAGTTTTCAAACTTTGGAACTTTTTCTAAACTCAGTGTACTTTTGTGTTTCTCTTATGAGTGAGTTGAAAAGCCATTTGCACTGTGTGTGTGTGTGTGTGTGTGTGTGTGTGTGTGAATTATCCTATTTAGATCTTTATTCTATGAGGTGATTTCTTCTGTTTTTAGATGCTCCTTTTTAATTAACCCTCTTTGATATAAATTGTGTTTTTCCCAATTTATCTTTTCTCTTTTTACTTTGCTTGTTTCCTATCTTTGTAAGTTTTTGTGCAATCAAATTTATCAATCGTCCCTTTTATTGCTTCTGGAATTTGAATCATGCAGAGTTAGAAATTTTTTCTCCACTTCAAAGTTATAAAGTGATTTACCCTTGCTGTTTTTCTATTTGTATTGTGGTTTTGCTTGTTTAAAGAGCTAGCCACTCAAACTTTCTTCATTTCCACAATTCCTATGTGCTCCCATGTCATTTCAGTCAGGTCTCCTGGCCCCCTTCCCAGGCACCACCCTGAGTTTGTCATCCCTTCCCCATGCCTCAGTGGCACCAAATGCTTGCCGGTACCTCACCATTGCTACTTTGTTTTAAATTCTGTTTATTTTCCTTTATTCCTCCTTAAGGAGGGCATTCTGCTTTGCATCTTTGAATCTCTGGTGCATGTGATATATTTTTTTAGGGTAGGTATTCACTAAATGCTTTTGAATGCATGAGTAAATGGATTATTATTTTTTTTTTTTTTGCAAAAATGCTGAGAGCATGAAACTGCTTATTTCACGCTGTTGCAGTCACCACAAGTTCTATTCCACTTCTGCCAGAACTAGGCGTTTGACCCTGAACCTTGAACATTTAACTTCTCTCTGTTCACGCTTAGCTATCTTTAGATGTAGAATGAGATTATTGGAATAAGTAACGTTTCTGAGTCATAAAAATCTGCTATTCTGGGCTCTGTGTCAAATGATCTCAGCTCTATCCATCCAGAACATACATTGCAGCCCATTTCTGGGGGGAAATAGCCTGACTTTCCTGTCTGCGTCTTGGAGAGATTTTTCTTCGCGATTTGGGACAATAAGAACATCTGCCCGGAGGAAGCCGGGCTGGAGCGAGGGGCGGCTGCGCTTGGTTTTCCAGTCATTTGTGACTTGATTGTTTCCAGCAACACGACTTTTGTGCCGCTGTCTGGCACACACGGCTGGCAGCGACACAGCAGCTGCGTATGAACACACTCACTGGCATCGGCAGAATGTGGATTCCATTCTCAAATCACCGAGCCGGACAGTCTGGCTCATGCCCAGGAAGAAGTCTGATTTTGCCAAGCCCAAGCTCAGGCGGCTTGATCTGCAGAGCTTCAGGGCGTGAAAGGGGGGCGTGGGGTGAGCCAGCCAGCACTCCGGGGCCTCTGCCCAGGAAGCAGGTTCCTCAGGCCAAAGTGCAGGGAAGAGAAGGGCAGGGCTCAGCTACCTGAAGGGCTGCCTGCAGCCACAGGGGTGCTGAGACACAGCCCTCCTATCCCATGCATCTGCAGAGTTCCTAAGGATTCCAGGAAAATCATGATTAATTTCATTTATTTCCCCATTCAGCTTCTACGTACTCATGGATTTACCGTACTCATGGATTTACCATAAACTAGGCTCTGTTTTGAACTGGGAATAAAATTACAACAACTAGAAGGCAGATAAAGTTGAAAGCTTTAGAGTAGAGGTCCTGAAACTTGGACGCACAGGCCATGTAGGGAAGGAGGGGAACGAGTGCTGTCCTGTATGACATCACTCGCAGCTGTCCTGCTCCCTCTGAACCTGACCAGGGCAGGTGCCAGGGCCTGGGATAATGCCATCAATGGCTGTCCTGGGTGCTCTGGGTCAGGGACGGTGGCCAGGACTGTGGAGATTTGGGGACCTTCTCGGGTCTGGGAGAGCGTCAGGGCATGGGTGACAGTGATGATGTTGAGGGCCATCTCCAGAGGGTGCCGCTCACAGCTCTGGTTTCTCTACAGGAATTCTCAGGGAAAGCCAAGCTCCATGAGCACCTGTGAGGCGCCCCTGAAAGTGCTGCTCTCCAGAGCACCCGCACCTGTGGAGGCTTATCTGCTCCCTAGGGTTGCTCTGGACTCACTCCACAGGGGCGAGTCACCCAGTGCCCATGCTGACTGTCTCTCCTTCCGCCATGCCAGCCTGACCGCCCAGCCCTCAGCCTTGCTATGAGCACCTGCCCTCTGCCCGGCAGGGGACCTGAGCAGGAGACAGCGGCCGGGGAGGCCCCATGGCGGTCTAGCGGGATGGGCTCAGGTCCCCTCACTTGTTCTTGGCTGCTCTGTTCTATCGGCCATGCTTCAGGCAGATGTCAGCAGGCTCAGGCAGTGCGCACGCCTCTCTTTGCAGCCCCGACACATGGCCCTCAGAGCTGGTGTGAGCACAGGCCCTCGGGCAGGGGCCAGGCCACCTCACAGGATGGCAGCCCAGGGGCTGAGAGTGGCTTCTTACCAGGGCTTGACGTTCTAGTTCCACAGTTCGGACCAACAGGGCAGAGGAAAAGGGGTGTCCACCTCAGAGTAAAGAAGGATCCAGCACAAGGACCCGAGCCTGAAAGGACCTGGCAAGCCTGGTCTGCTGTGAGCCTGCCTGTGCTTTGTGTGTGGAGGCCAACAAAGCTGAATAAAACACTCGTGAAGACACTGAGAGAAAGTCACACACAGACGTGGAAAGCTCAGTAACCACCTGTGGTTGAAAGGCCGTCTCAAGGCAGAGGGGCCCCAGGCCAGGCCAAGTCCATGGATTGGAGCGGGCGAGGAAGCACAGAGCCATCCATGCAACACACACCCCATCACAGGCTTCCTCTCGTGGTGGCCTACACCCACCCACAGGCAGGGCGGGCCGTGTACACCCAGGAGGATAACCACGCCCACAGGCCAAAGCTGGACAGGTCTCAGGTCCTCTGAATTTTGAACTTCATTCCCAAAGTGCTCCTGGGTCCCGTGCTGCTTGCAGAACCCACTCTAGGCTCTGAGCCTCCTGCACTTGGTCCCACTGGCCTCCTGGCGCCCCTCCTGCCACGTCTCTCCACAGGCAGGCTCACAGCAGGCCATGCTTGCACGGCCTTTCAGGCTCAGGTCCTTGTGCTGGATCCTCCTTACTCTGGATACCCCTTTTCCTCTGCCCTGATAGTCCCCCTTCATTGTTAATGACCAGCCCAATGTCACCTCCACATAAACTCTTCTGTAGCATCCTGTCTCTAACGTCTCAGCTACATGAGGTCTTTCTTCCTGGCATTTGAACTGCACTTCTGTATTAATTGTATCTCACGGTATTTCACACTGTATTTGTTAGATGGCTAAACCGCCTATGGCTCCCTAACTCAGTCCCACCCTCCTAGTCCTGGAAGCTGGCTTGAGGCCTGGCCCAGAGGCAGGGCTCAGCAGGTGGGGGAATGTGTGAGTGAGTGCAAGAATAAGGGAGTGAAAGTACAAGTTTAGTTTTCAGAAATGTGATGGGGAAGCTTCGCATCCAGAAACCATTTGTCTGGGGAATTGCTGGGTATGGTGTCTATGGTAACTGCAGAATTAATTGTCACCATGGAAACTTCTAGAAACACTAACCCTGACTCTTGACCCCTGGAGGGAGGAGGATGTGCCTCAACTTGGAGAGGATGGAGCAGAGGTTCGTCATTGCTCCCCAGGGTGGTGTCACAAGTGTTCGAGTGTCCCTGCACATCTGTGCTGTAGGCAGGCGGTAGCCCGGCCTACTGAGAGTCCCTTCCTGGATTTGGAGAAGTTCAGACACCCTCGTTTATTGTTCATACCTTTGTGTTTTCTGAGAAAAATTCTGGATTGAAGCCTTGTTGGCTTCCCTGGAGCTTGGGTCCGCAGCATGTGGCTGACACCCTCACTTTGTGGCTGCATAGAGAGGGGTTCCCAAGCTTCCGGGTGTCCCCACCTTTTCTGATCTGCCTGATATGTGGGCCCTGGGATGCACCTGTGAACAAAGAAAAATGTAAGACGATGTGGTTGTAAGAACACCGAGAACCAACAAGAGGTGCAGCAACCGCTTGAGGAGGGCCAAACGGGCCCAACTCCGTTCCTAGGAGGTTGGGTTCTCCTCCCGGGATCACTCAGAGGCAGGAGTTTGTGCGGGTGACCCCAGGCCAGGCACTTCACCACTCTGAGAGTTAGATTTCTTTCCCCATAAAAGGGGCGCTGTCTATCTAATCCAGCCTATGGTTCTCCGATCCTAACTCAGCCCTACTCCCTCAGTCCTGGAAACTGGCTTGAGGCCTGGCCCAGAGTCAGGGCTCAGCAGGTGAAGACACTAGTACGAAGCCCTGCCCTGTTCCTCCCGGGATTGTGATGGAGGAAAACTAATGTGAACTGAGATGCTTTTCTAGACAAGGGAGAGCTCTGCAAACGCTAGTCATCCTCAGTGAGAAATGGCAAGGCTATTATGGAACTGCAAGGTTTGGCCTAGACGCTGGGGTCTGGAACTCTCTCTCTAAAGCGTCACTTTAAAGCAGATGGAAAGACACATTTTTTTAAGTTAGGGAATAACCACAAAAATGGAGAAAGCATGTCTGCTTCCTGATGTGCGAGTGCCTGCTGGAATCTGCAGGCCTCCTGTCAGTTTTGAACATAAATATGAATTGATCCTGTGCTTACCCTGTTTAGCAAATTCCATTTTGAAGTTGATTTCACGCAGACAATGATTATTCGTTTACTAATTTGATCCGGGTCCCTGTGCTTTTCCTTCACAGGGTAAGTGGGGACCTGCTGCTGTGCAGACGCCCCGAGCGCATCTGGGCTCGGCAGCTTAGGAGAAGTCAGAGATATTCTAGCTCTGATAGTCTAGCTCTGACGCCAGCTGCTGTTAGTGTGAGGTTGTCGGCAGATCCGAGGGGGATATTTTCAGAAAGGAGATGTGGAAAAGGTTGAGAAAACCCAGGCTTTGCTGTGCAGCTTTGTTTACTTAGACAGGGACCCTGTAGACATCTTTGCCAAAGGCCCAGGCCCAGGCAACCTGGGCAGCCCTGCCAGATTCCCAAGTCGCTCCCCACGCTCACCCGCCGGGCTCAGCTGCCCAGAGTCGGTCAGAACCCCTTGTCATGTCCTGGGTTGGGGAGGATCCATCTCAACTTCTCAGGTGGGGTTTCCCAAGAGGAGCATTTAAATGCCCCACCAGAGGCTCAGGCATCTGGAGGTCTGTCCTCAAGGGTTGTACTTCTTTCCGGGGAGTTCATCATTTCGTCTTTTCTTGCCTTTAAGGCAATAGTCTAGCAATCTATAGTTAATAAGTGGGCTTAAACATATCCTAACTTCTGTATAGCTGGCTACTTTGCCTCCCAAAGGTTTTCTAGGATTTTCAATATCTACTAGAGGCCCAGTGCATGAATTCATGCACAGGTGGGGTTCGGTTGGCCGGACCCCATTGGGGCAAATCGAGGCCGGGCCTGTCAGGAGGAGGAGACAGCGGGAGGTTGGCTGGCCGGCCTGCCCCTGATTAGGGCCGGTTGTGGGGAGGGGCCACAGGCGATTGGCCTATGGGCCCTGCTCCTGCTTAGGGTGCTGAGGCTGATTGTGGGTGGGGCTGGCTGTGAGGAGGGGCTGTGGGCAGTGGGCTGGCCAGCCCCACCCCCAAATAGGGTTGGGGGGCCAATTGGGGGCCAGCGGCCTAAGGAAGGGGCCATGGGTGGTTGGCCGGTAGGCCTTGCCCCTGATTGGAGTGGGGGTGCCAATCAGGGGTAGAGCTGGCTCAGGGGAGGGGCCACAGGCTGATCTGGGTGGTGGAGGCCCATCGAGGGTGGGTCCAGCCGGCCAACCTCCTGCAGCCCCTCCCTCTGTCTGGCCCCACCCCCTTTTGGGGTAAGAGGGGTGATCAGGGATAGAGCTGGCTGGAGGGAGGGGCTGTGGGCCTATTGGGGTGGTGGGGGCCCATTAGGGGTGGGGTTGGCTGGGGGGAGGTGCTGGGGGAGGTTGGCCGGCTAACCCCACCCCTTATCGAGCTGGTTCACTTGCTGCAGTGTGCATCATAGTAACTAGCTGTTCCTGTCATTACAGCATTACAGTTGCTGGCTTTTTATATATACTAGAAGCCCATTGCAGGAGAATTCCTGCAGGAATAGGGCTTCCTTGGGCCTATCGAACTGCCAAGCCCCACCCACCCAGGGCCGCACACAGGGGTCCCGCAGGGCTTAGGCGGCTCCTTTGCTCCGCCAAGCCCCGCTGCCCAGGGCCGCTCATGGGGGTCCCTCTGGGGGTGGGGCTTAGGTGGCTCATTCGCACTGCCAAGCCCCGCCCACCCAATGCTGCACACAGGAGTCCAGTGGGGCTTAGGCTGCTCGTTCGCTCCGCCAAGCCCCTTCGCCCAGGGCCACACACAGGGGTCCCAGCTGGCAGCGGGGCTTAGGCAGCACACGGGGGTGCGGATGGCAGCTCGCACTGGCCCACCCTGCCTGCTGTATGCAAATTAGCCACCATCTTTGTTGGCGGTTAATTTGCATATTACACTGATTAGCCAATGGGAGGCATAGTGAAGGTACGGTCAATTACCATGTTTGTCTATTATTAGATAGGATAGATGTCCCTCAGCACAGCTGAGAAAAGTGTGGTCACAGTCTAGGGCATTTGTGACAATAGTTCTTTTACTTATTCATTGATTTACGTTTTTCCTTTATTCTACAAAAATAATAGAATGTTTATATGTTCCAGGCCCTGCCCTACACACTGAGGCCTCAACAATGACCCAAACTAGCAAAGAGACCTCCAAGTGGTTGAAGTTCACATTCTCAAGGGGACAGACAGGCCACAGGAGAGGAAAAAAGATGGTGGTGGCAGGAGAGACTGCTGGGTAGGAATGAAGGCACTCCAAGGACTGGTTACTTTCTCCACTACCTTTCCTTCTGTGTCATTGACCTGAACAACTTTGCCCTACAGTCTTTACTATGGAGGAAGCTAGTTGTAAAATGTTTAATGAGAACTTTCTCTGGTGCAAAGATCTCTCATAAAATGGGCCATTCGGCTTTAAAAGGCCACCCTGGAATGCTGGCTGTGCAGGCCCCACACTGCTCGGCATCTCCAGCGCTCAGCTGAGGCAGTGGCTTCCAGGCATGAAGCTGCTCCCACCTCAAGGCTTGGCTTTGCCTTTGGACATCCCTGGTGCCAGGTCCTGGCGGGCACTCTGCCTGCAGGTAGTGCAGACGGACCAGAGGACGAGGTAGTTCGTGTCCCAACTGCAGCAGTGAGCGTCCTACCTGTGTCCCCAATGCCCAGCAGGGCCCTTCCCAAGCACGTTCTGTGTGCTTCTCAGCAGGCTCCCAGTCAAACAGCCCTGTTGTCCCACTGCGGACCTGCTCCTTTTGCAGCCTTCCCTGGCATTTCTGCCTCCCCTGATTCCCTCCCCTACTTGCTTTCCTGCTTCCTGGGATCATGACTCAGATATGTTACCTGCAGCCAAGCCCTCAGCTCAGGGACTGCTTTCTGGTGCTGGAACAAGACATGTCCAGATTACGGGATGAGCTCCCAGTAAACAAATGCTCTAAGACTTATATGTGACTTGTAAGAAAGCCAACAAGTCAGACTACCATTCTTAAGAAAGAATAGGTGAGAAAGGCACATACATGCCTCTTTGCTGTATTTTGTAGAGAAATCTGGGGATTGGTGACAATCTTAGACATATTTCATGATTTTCAAATGTCTACTATAGAAGCAAAAAATCTTAACAGAAAATGAAATAAAAACTTGAATCTCATAGTACATGAAATTTATCATTAACTAGGATCAAGCATGAAGCATACCAGGAAAAAAAGGTTAATATTAAGATGAAAAACAAAACACATAAACAGAACATAAGTATAGCCACAAAGATGCTGAAATAATTTCATAAAAATTAACATCTATTTTAAAAAGTTCTAGAAAGGTAGGAAGGATAATTTTTGGCCATGCACTCTGGTAAATATTATATTTTTACCTGAGGTACTTATGGTTCTTAAAATACAAATCAGGAAAGAGTACAGGATGGACACCTATCACAACTATGATTTTATGTTTTCTTAGAAGTGAACTAAATAAGAAATGAATTGGGAATAAATAAAAAGATCATTTTGGATTAGAGCACTCAAATGTTTTATTTGGAGATGGCATGAAGCAAACTCAAGATGATGTAATCTCTGATGATGTAATTTAATAAAGTGGACCAGGTTCTCTAAAATGATAGTCTCTCCACATGCAAGCAGTACTTAACTAGGAAGTACAGTGGAAGTGGGGAATATAGCCATACCAAACCCCAAATCTCTACTCCTAAGTCTGGTGAGTGTGTGTGGGAGCTGAGTGATGAGAACATTTCTCAAGATTGTTCTCATCACCAATCTAAGGATTGGTGTAAATGCAGAATTGTCAAGGTCTCTGAATCTTGCCATAATGACAGTTCTTCCCAAATAAACTTTGAATTTTCATGTAATTCCCACCGATAGAAAACTTTTTGGAAAAAGCAATCCTTACACAACACATCCATGCTATGGACAGCCTCAGGAGGAGCAGGGTCTCCAACTCAGCTGGTCCACACGGGAGGCACGGAGGCCAGGGGCAGCTCTGAGTGCAGGAGGGAGGGGTGCAAACAGTGGGGGCACAACTGAATGAGAAAGATGTCAGATCACAGGGTTAAGTTTCAGGGGCCAGTGAGTCTTGGAATAAAAATTGAAGTTGGAAGGAAGGGAGGTCCTTTGAATTGGAAACAAAGGAAATGAGGATGGATGCAGGGCTAGGGACCGGGTGCTGCCATGTTACTTACTGAGTTTTCTTTCATACTTTTTTGTTTGTTACTTTTTCAAGTTATACATGGTCATGTCCTTCTGGATTGCCTCCAAACAACATAGATAAAATAAAAACTCTCCTGATCCATCACCATCTTAGTCTTCTGTTCAGAAATGGTCAATGTTTTTTTTTTTTTAATCTGCTATGTGTTCTTATTTTTATCTAAAAATAAAGACTAAAATAATAAGCATTTTATGTGTTTTGTTTATTTAAAAAATTTGTTGTTGTTGTTAATCCTTACCTGAAGACATGTTTTTTCATTGATTTTTAGAGAGAGTGTAAGGGAGGGAGGGAGAGGGGAGAGAGAGAGAAACATCGATGCAAGAGAGACAAATCAATTGGTTACCTTTTGCACGTGCTCCAACTGGGGCCCTGGATCCAACCTGTAACCCAGGTACATGCCCTTGACCGGGTATCGAACCTGCCACCCTTTGGTGTGTGGGCTGACGACCTAACCACTGAGCAAAACCAGCCAGGGCTTTATGTGTGTTTTAAATGTCATTTTTCTCAGTGAGATCACACTATGCCCATTGCTCTGCAACTTGCTTTTTTCGTAACAAAATGCATTGGGAGTAAGTCACATAGTACATGGAGAAGCGCTCCGGACTCAGCTGTGCCTGACACTGGGAAGTGGGTGTGTGTCGGTGTTTCCAGCTGCTTCCCTTCATAAGCGGCGCAGAAGGAAACATTCTCCCGCAGATGGACAGTTATTTTCCAGGATAGTTCATGGGAAGCTACAAGTTCTCAGGGGAGGAGGAGGTTTAGTCCACTGGGGTGGAGAGATGGGAGAAGGAGAAGTTGAGGGGAGAAGGGTTGGGGGTGGGAGGGGAATAGCAGTAGCCGATGGATAGCAAAGGCTGGTTGGAAGGCTGCTGAGACTCTTGGGTAGTCTTAGTCCCAGCTGAGCCATGGTGTCTGGGCAAGGCTGCAGGGGAAGGGAGCTGGGTCACAGATACTGACTAGAACCAGCCCTGAGTCCTGAATCGGCTCCTCTGGGGTCAAGGGCCCTTCCACCCCTTCAAGCCCAGGCACACCCTCATTTCTTCTCTAGGAGGCAGGCAGACAAGAGCTTCAGGTTCTCGAATGTGGGCCCGGCCGGCAGCCTCAGCATTTCCCGAGGACTTGCTGGAAGTGCGTATCTTCAAGGGCCCCCCGACCTGCCGAAGCTGAATCTCTGGGTGAGGCGCGGCCATGTGTCCTTTAACAAGCCCCCGGGGAGTTAATGCACACTGACTCGGGGAGCCTCTGTTTAGGGGTGCCATGGCTCTCAGCCCTGCCACACACCCCTGGGGACTCTGTGCTCAGTTCTTTTTCAGACGCCTTTTCCTTACTGTCTTCCATGTCTGGTTGTTTAAGGTTCAGATACATTTTCTCAGTTGTCACCACAAAATTCCCAGGAAGCCATTGTACCCCCAGCTGGAGGCCTGAAGTTAAGCAATTTCCCACGGTGTGACAGCTCCTCGGAAAGTGCATGGAGGGACCCACACCCTGCTGCCGGCCCCCATCTCCAGGGGCCCTGGGCACAGCAGGGTCCCAGCCCCAGCCTGGTTTACCTGGCCTGCCGCCCTGACCTTTCCCTGCTCGGACCAGGCTGGCGAAGACGGTAAAGGCTACGCCCCTCCCACATCCCCGGTGCACTTGTAAAGACACTTTCATTTCTCCAAGTAACTCTCAATGCCATATACACAAAACCTAAAATAATTTACTTAGAGATATTTTGAAGGGAGAATTCTGGGGAGTTTAAGTTAAACTCCTTTCTCTCCTCTCTTGCAACCCAGCCCCATGTGGTTGGCACTTTAAGTCTCAGGCTCAGAGCGGGGCCCAGAGGCCTGGGTCAGTCCCAGGGTATGGACACTGCGGGGACTGTCCATCACCATGGTCACCAGCTCTCCTGTCAGTGTGGGCTGCCCCCTCCCAGCCCTGCCGGGCTGGCCTAAGGCCGCGCTGAGGAGGTGTCAGCCTCCGGGGGTGGAGGCTGAGGGGGTGGGTGGCTGGTTTACACGGAGCCCCCCTCGCTTTCAGTCCTCCATCCCCAGGTCCGTCTGTGCACTGAGAACTAGTTGCAGAGCTGTGACTCGTTCCTTTTAACTTTGTGAGAGTAGAAGGGATCGTCTGGTGCTGGGACACTGCTGCTCCCCACACGGCCGTCCTCTCTCCCTCCACTGTCCACTCCTACCCAGGCCTTGCCTGGCTGACGTGGTCCCCAACCCTGCTCTCTCCGGCCCACAGGACTGAGCCGTCCAAGGCTGTTTCCTGCCAGCTGGGGGTTGGGGGGGTAAGGAGAGTGCGAGACCCCCTGCAAGGTGCTCTGGCTGAGCATCGGGCCCACAGGCCATCCACAGAAGGTGGGTCTCCCATGGCCAGCGTCAAGGCCAGAGGGGGCTGCCCAGGCAGCTCGGGAGGCCGTGTCCTTCGAAAGCTCCAGCAGCAGACCGTCTGGGCTCTGCAGCTCCTCCCTGGGTGTCTGACTCTCCCTGGGGAATGTTTTTCTGAGGCTGCTGCTCAGCATGGTGCTTCCTCTGTTCAGTAGACGGTTCTGGCCGGCAGGCTGGCGATGAACAGGCAACAAACCACCTGTTGTGCACGTATACGAAAACAAGGCTGAAGGGGAGAAAAATAAAGCCCATCACCTCCCTGTAAAAACACACTGGATGCCACGAAGAGGGCCGGGCTTCAATATGGGGAGTGACACGGAAGGGGATCCAGGATGGACAGTATCGGCGTGAGCTCAGCATAGAGGCCTGCGTGGCACCGTGGAGCCTGGGCTGCCGTGGAGGGTCCGCTGTGCTGTTTCTCTGGCTCAGCTGGTCACCGGGTGGAAGTGTCCACCCTCAGACACCAGCACAGGGAGGCCCACGGGCAGACATCCATGGGCCTTCGGGAAAATGCAGCTTCCTGCACTGCTGACCCACCCCCAGGCAGACCAACCGGTGTCAGCCCCGAGGGCCACTGAGGGCTATGGAGTAGGGAGCGTCTGTGACTTCACAGGTCGGGCCGTGATGGGGACCCACACCTCTGGCAGGGCAGAGGCCCGCAACCGTGGCCTTCTCAGATCGCTGTCCTGACTGTGAAAAGAAAGACCACCGCTTAGACTTTTCTTTTTCAAAGAAAAAAATGTTTATAAAATCTCAAATATTGAAAGAGAAAGCAAAGGGCAAGAGATACTCCATAGCCAAGGAAATGTATTCCCCCAAGTTCTATGGACCCAAGCTGTCAGTAGCCAAAATGGGTTATTTGAATTTAATTTTAAAAGGTAAAAAATAAAAAGAGTGATTTGCCCTTAAGATGCAATTTTTAAATATTTATGTGGGTTTGGGGGCAATTGCTTTGGGGTGTCCGAGGATTCCGGTGCTCCCTTCTGTTAATGGAGCCTCGTCTCCCAGTGCAGCGGCTGCCAGGCATCTCCAACATGCTCATGTTTTTCTAAAGAGATAACGCTGGGTGGTCTGGACGGGAAGTTAAGCTCCAGTTTACATAACTCTCCAGAGTGCAAACAAGGCCCTTCCTACCTCCCCTCTCTCCTCCTCAGCAGTTCAGCTGAAGACACTGCATTCCCTTTCATACTTTCTCCAGCCTGTGGAGTAGTTCTCCAAGTGGAACTGAGTTACTTTCTTGTAGGGAAGGTTAAACCTTAACTCAATCACCCACAGGATGCCAATGGTTTAACTTGGGCAGCTGTGGTAGCGAGGAGACTGTGTGAAAACAGAGTCCACGAGGCAGGCCATTCTCCTGATCAAAAGCGATGCACACAGATGCCAGCCCCAGGCCGGCGAGCGCGCCGGCGATGGACACACGCACAGCCCGTTGTGTGTGGCTGAGGGCTTAGTGCTAAAGTGCAGGCGTGTTATGCCTTGTCACCAGAAGGTCCCGGAGATTCTGGTGTTTATTTTGGTTCCTACGTTTCAGTTAAAACAATGCATTTTCCATTATTTCCAGTCGCTTGTTTAATTGAGAGATTATGGGTTTATCATAAAACCTTCATTGCTCTCGTATTTCTCCTTGGCAGGGTATAGAAAAGTCAATTTGGGTTTAGCTCCAGAAGCATTTTGAAGGAGCTTTCCTGCTACTTACCATTCCAAAGGCACTGACGTGCTAATGAATGTCTAGGGTTGTATTTCATTTTGCAAACACAAGCTGCCCCCACGGTGGTGCCCATGAAACCTGCAGTGGGGGATTAACGAGGGCCCATCCACTGAGATCCCCTCTGACAGCTTCCCCTGAGGCTTGGCCTGGACTCAGCAGTTTGTGGCTTATGGGGGAGGAATCTGCCCCTTCGTGACCCCTGCTGACTCCTGCAGGCACTTCTGCTCCGGGACATTTGTCTCAGTAGTTAAACTGCAGCTAAGGCTACGCAGGGAAGTGTAGGATGCACATGGCCCGCAAGCAGCCAGGGGAAGAGACCTGGCAGTCTGCGTGCTGGCTGGGAGCACGAGATGGGAACTGTCGGCCACGACAGGCAGGAGATGATCAGCTAACATAAGCCAGGTTACAAAGTGGGCTCTGATGTCAGGTGAGCAGGTCCCTTCTGGAGGGAGAGGTGCTCTATCTCCAGACAAACAATTAGTGAGGCTGACAGGTAGGAGTTCCGCTGGCCGTGGGCAGCTGGGGGATCTGTCACTCACACAATTCACAGAGAGGTGGCCTTGAAGAGCTGTCTGTGAGCACTGTTTATTTTTAAGCTTGGATTTTTTTCCTTGCTATTTGTTTATATTTCGTCCCTGTTAAAGTAATGGCCTCAGACTTGTCTCCCCATTCAGGCACCAAAGGACAAACAGCAATTGTGTCCTGAAATGCTGTCAGGGAAGTTGAGATCTGTGGGGGCACCCTGACGCAGACAGGGTGCAGGACAAGCAACTCTCCCGCTGACCCAGAATTAGTGGGCAACACCCCTTAAAACCATGCCCCTCGGGACCACAGCTCTCTCTGGCTTCAGAGGAGAATGAAAGTTGACTGAACGTTAAAGTTGGGTTGAACAGCGTGGTTGTACACATACATTTGCAGAGTCCCACACAGGAGGGGGAGCTGTAGGGGCAAAGGGTAGCAAAAGGTGGGTAAAGCTGTATTCCATTCAGTGGAACAGGTCATCAATACCACAGCCTGTCCCAACCTCCTCCTGCACCAGGACACCGTGTCAGGTTGTCTGAGTCTCTTGCCAAAGTTGCCAGCTATGAGAAGGTGGTGCTAAGGATGAAGCCCTATGGTACTGCCCCCAACCAGCAGGACCCCTCAAAGAGGCAGGCTCTGTCTCCCAGGCTTGCCACCTTGTGCAATTCTGTGAAATCAGTGTAGGCTCATATTTACAAATGGGATCATGGGGCATACAATATTCTGTGACTCACCTTTTTCACTCACTAATATGTCTTGCAGGTTTTATCCAAAACAGTACCTCTAGCTCTCCCATATCCTGTTAAACCATTGAGTAATTATAACAGTATGTACCTCTTCATATATACATCCTCCTAACGACGAACATCACGTGCTTCCATTATTAGTTAACTTTGTTTTTATTGTTGATACTATTACAGATTGTTTTAAAGTCACTATTTTATGGAAGTATAACATTCATGTGGAAATACGCCCCAAATCACAAGTATACATTTCAAAGAACTTTCACAAAGAGAGCGCACCTTGTAACCCAAATTAAATCAGAAAACATATTTCACAGACTCCACCACAACCCCACCCCACCCCTCTTCCAGGCACCTCTCCCTCCTCTGACTGACCACTTTGCTGATGTTAACCCCCCATATGCTAACTTCCACTGTGAGGTTCAGCAAGCAGTGGCATGCCCAGCCTCAGAAAATTCTCTGTGGTTTAGCAGAAGTACGATGACTTCTGTACAGTTTGCAACTACTCTATCAGAACAGGGAACTTCTTTCATACCCCAGTTTGCTGACAGTGTTTGTCGTCAATGAGTGTTGAACTCTATTAAATGCCTTTACTGCATCTACGCCCTCCTGAAATGCAGAGCTTGTGAACAGAGAACTTGCACATCTGGGCACCACAGTGTCTGCTGACACTAAAGTGACACCAGGAACACACTCTGTGTTCCATAAATGTCCGTTTGATGAATGAGTCCATAGCCTCCTCTACAGCTACCCACTAAAGTTCTGTAGACAGAAACCAAAGCAAAATGGGCGTGGGAACCACTGCAGTCTGCCCATCACCCAGAAAAAGTATCAAGTGATAGAAGTTGAGGCGGAGAACTATCATGACGTTGGGTGATGTAATGGCTACTTGGGAGACAACAGTCAGGGAAGCCCAGAACTTTAATCCAAGAGCTGAAGTTAGAGAAGGAGCTAACCTGTGCAGATCTGGTAGAATTTGTCAGAAAGAACAAAAAATAAAAAGACCTTTATAATTTAAGATTTGGAATCGATAGTGAGGATATTAAATGTTAATAAAAAACAACAGAAGGAACTAGACAATTTTAAGCAAGGGGGTAAGAGTATATTTTTTACACATGAAGTGGGTGGTGGGAGAGGGAAGGAGAGGGTGCTAGGGTGCAGAAGGAAGGAAGAGGGTCAGTCATTGGAGCCAGTGGTGCAGAGCAGGGATTGGTAAAGGCTGTATTTCCCAGGAAGCAATGTGACCTGTCCTGATTCCCCATCTCTCAGCCACTAGAAGTTGGGGAGGGAGGTCCTAAATGTGCATAGAAATCAAGGTAAAGATGAGGACTGTGGGAAACAGCCTCCCGACTGACTCAAAATGTCATAGTAGGTTTGCGGTTCGCTTTTTTACAAAGATACATTCTTGAATTTCTGAGCAGATAATAGGCAATGCGAGAAGGTTCTGGAAGGCCATCTTTCTTTTTACTAGAAAAAGGGTTTTTTTTTAATTCTAGATTCAAACAGGCTGACAAATTTTCTACAGGATCCCGTCACGCCTACTTATTTTAGGGAAATGTCTCATGATTTTGGCATTTGGTTGAGCACCCTTCATCTTGAATCATGTGAGTCCATCATTTTACACTTTGTTTTCATGGGCAGCTTGTTGGGGAATTGGAAGAGGTTACTTCAACCATTCTTACCAGATACCAGGTGAAATTGGAGCCTCCTACATGTAATTGCAAAAGAGTGTGGCCGACTTGAACGTATATAATTCATGAAGCTGGTTCCATGGCCAAATGCCTGAGCGTGGCGCCCTGTGGGCCCTGCCTGGTCTCAGTCATTCCCACCTTACATCTCACTAATTCTCCAGCGTGACTTCACCTGCAGCCAGACAACCATTACAACCGTTACTATTCCTGACTCTTTCCAGACACCCTGGGCTCTGGGACCGTGTACATGTTGGCTGTTCTTCTGGAATGACTTTTCCCACTCCATCTCCATCCTTCTATACACTACCCATGAGAGATATCTGACTCCATACACCACTCCCTACAGTTTTCTCCTGCTTCCTGGAGCTAGCCTTCGTTCTCTTTTCCAAGCCCCTGCTGCATCCTGGTTATTTGTGTCTGCACCATTCACCTCCATTGGCTATAAGTCATGAACACAGTCCCTGGGTCCAAACCATGCCATTAGCCCCTAACAGGACCCACTGTGCAGAGCTTTCTATGCAGGGGAACTCAACTAATCATGTTAGTTGAAGGAATTAATGTATTTCTTAGAGCAAAATGAACAAATTGCTTTTAGATTTCTTTGGAAAATATGCCAGAAGCATCTTTAACTGAGGAGGCTTTATTTGATTTCATCCCTCACCCCAACATGAGAATTCTCATGTATATAAATTGTGGTTTTTTTTGAAAAACATCACATCTGTATATTTCCCCTTAAGACATATGACATATATGTAAGAAGAGTAGGGCAGTGGAAGACTGAGCCATTGAGCATGCAATCAACTCCTGATAGTGTTTACATTTGAGCTTCAACTCTCTTACAGGTTTGAGGAGAACAAATAGGATGAAGGAGAGAAAGTGCTAAGAGTTGAGGAGAACAATATACAATTAGCCAAAAGAGAATTTTTTTCCATAATGCATCAAGTTATAAAGAAATAAAAGAAACATATCTATCTTAAATGTAATGAAAATCACCTCTTAAATGTAGTGTATTAGAGTTCTCCAGAGACAGAGACAGAGAGAGGGAGAGAGAGGAAGAGAGAGGGAGAGAGATTGAGAGAGAGACTGATTTATCTTAAGGATGTGGCTCCTTAAATGTGGAGTCTGGCAAATCCAAAATCTGCAGGCAGGCTGGCAGAGTGAAGACCCAGAGAAGAGCTGATGTTGAAGCTTCAGTTCAAAAGCTGTCTGCCGGCAGAATTCTCTCTTCCTCAGGAAGTCAGTCTTTTCTTTTCAACTGATTGGATGAGGCTCACTCACATTGTGGAGTGTGATCTGTTTTACTTAAAGTCTACTGATTTAAATATTAATTTGATATAAAAAGTACATCCACAGCAACATCCACACTGGTGTTTAACCAAGTATCAGAGCACCGTGGTCTATAAAATTTAGCACATAACATTAACCATCGCAGGTAGTATGGACCATATACTATTTTTTGTTGCTATTGTTCATCTACTTAAAAATAGAAACCCCAGCTATACTGTGGAATTCGCAGGTAATTCTCAGTTTATATTACCGGCCTCCATGGAAAGATTTAACATTACAAAACTGAAAAACCAGGGCCATGTCTGCAGTAATCAAAGCTGCTATGAATGCCATTCAGAGCCAAGACTCTTGTTGCATATGCACTTGCTTCCCAGAGGAGACTTACTTGGTAGCTGCAGCCCTCGGGTCTCCGGGGAAGGGCCCCTGAAATGTACAGGAAAGTTCCAGATCACCTTCCAGAACTTTGCATCCATAGGCCACCTCTAAATCAGGGCCTTCACAGGGAGTGTGTGTGCGGGTGGCTGACCAGGAGGGAAGGGGTAAGTAACGCCAAATGCAGTTTTGAATTGTGCTGGAAAGGGACAGACCCCTCCGAGATGACAAGCCTCTTCTTCAAGGCTTTCCTGTGGAGGAGAGATCTGATTTGTTCCATGGGACCCAGAAGGCAGAATGTGTGAAAACCCTGGAGGCAGGTGGAGACTCAAGCTAACACATAGCCCCTGATCTCAGCAGTGAGTCACCCTTCCCTACATGTGGAGTCCCTGGAGTGTACCTCTGGGGTGTGGCAGCAGGGTGAAGCGGGCACAGATCCCCTGATCCGCTTTGTGGTCCTGAGGTGGTGATGGGGTAAAAATTAAGGACCAAACATGTGAGGTGTTTCTAAGAAAAGATGAGGAACCAGACCTCACAGATGTAGCAGATCTGGAAAGAGAAGATGGATTCAGTTTGGGCACCTTGAGTTTGGAGGTAAAATGTCCTCCAAGGGGTGTTGTCCTATATACCTCTGTAAGTCCTCTATGCCTCTGTACATGTGGTGCTAAAGGGCAAGACACAGGTTGACAGGTTAGTTTCCTGGTCACTTTACAGAGGAGAGCGGGTTAGGGGGTCAGACCTTGCAGGGGCTGTTGTAGAGGGTGACAAGTGAAAGAGCCATGCAGGGGGTAGGACTGTGGGTCCCAATTTTAACATCATCTCACAGAAAGAAAGAGGGAAGGAGGGAGAGAGGTGGGGGGGTCTGAGAGGCCTTTGACCTTTTATCCTATTCACATACATAATTATCCGAGAAATATACTGAGCATTTTCATAAAAATCCAAACAATATTTGCAAAGGTACACTCTTAATTCCCACCCTTCACATTGGTTTTCCTCTTTTTTATTTTCCAAGGATTAAAGCCAGAGGCGGAGCTGGTGTGCCTAGGGGATGGGACCATCTGGAAGTGAAGATCCAGGCTCGGTGTGGGGTGAAGAAAGAGCCGCTGTGTGCAGGTAGGAGTTCTGAGCCCGGAGGTTGTGTGCCCTTCTTTTGGGCCCAGGGATCTCGGAGAATAATGGGTTACTTTCTTCTAGGACTATTTATTGCATCTTTAGTGTATATTTTTGAATTTCTTACATGCTTAAAGATTTCCATTTCTTTAATAAAAAGCAGGCATGCCTTGTGTCAGCAAAAGGAACTATGGGAAAATGTTCAAAAGAAAAAGATGCTTATGGGTATGTCCAGAATTCTAATTCATTAGAAAGGTGGTATTAAAGAAACACTCATGAGCTTCTGTGGTCCTTCTCATATTCGCCCTATGGCAGGTGTAGGAACCGAGGCCAACAGAGTGGAAGTGGCCTGACCACAGTTAATGTGCATGTTGCATTGTCAGCTCATCACCCAGTCCCGTATCTTCTGACATTAGGAACAATGTATATTATTCATATAATAATCACGTATATATGCTCATAATCTAGTTGGGGCCAAAGTCCATAGGTGTATGAGCTTCAAAGGCAATGGCACAGAACTCCTGGCCAGTGGGGAAAGGCGGGGTGCAAAGCCCAGGGTCAGCCCAAGGTGCCCTGACTTTTACTCCAGGCCAGCCTGTCTTTGCTTTCCCTTTCTCACTCACTATGTAAACTCCCACAAATTAATGCTATCCTACTAGGAACTGAATGACATGTTGATGAGTGTAGAAGGTGTATATGTGAAATCCAAGAATGCTCAAACTGTTTCAAAGCACAACTCCTCCTGTGAAATTCTCAAGGATGTGCCAGGTAGTAGCGTGTAGGCTGATAAACTCCCATGCAGGATGGTCTGGAAAACTGAACCAGAGCCAGTGGCATAACATCCTCCTCCCCTTTAATTCCAAAGCGTACCTTCAGCTGATGGCCAAGCACAAAACCCTGAGAACAACGAGGGAGCGAGAGGAGCGTGAGGAGAGGTCTGCCTGAGACACTGGATACAACGGACAGGCTAGCAGTGAGTCCGCTGGGCCTCGGGGGAGAGGAGGGGAGAGGAGGGGAGAGGAGGGGAAAGGTGAAAGGGAGAGAAGACAGGGAGCGGGAGGTGAACATGTGCATAGACCGCAAGAAGCACATGGTGAGTGGGGAATGAGGCTTGACCGAGAGCAAATCAGAGATAAAATAGAGATATTCAGGTCTCAAAAAGGACCATGAAGAAGAGACAAAATTTGAGACTCTCAGGAGGAGGCAATTGGGCTCTAATTGGAGGCAGATTGCCTATCTGCTTCAATTTAGGTCAGAAGTTCACCCCCCTAAGCTCTTTTAAAAGGTGAGCCTTTATTGCTTTGAAAGGCAGAGGAAAGGTGTGATATGCCCTCTTCCTCCAGCAGTGGCCTTGGGAGAGCCCTTCCATTAGCAGCTTCCTCCCAGCGTACACTGCTGCGCCTTGCCCCAGCTGCCCCACGTCTCTCTGCGGTCTGCTTGCTGGAAGTTGTCACCTGCTTAGATTGCGTGCACGCAAACACACACACACACACACACACACACACACACACTCTCACACACACACACACACACACACACACATATACACACACACACTGCCAGGGAAAGGGAACAAGGAATCAATCAGGAACAGATGTGCACACGCACCATGGGATCGATGGGTCCGGACGCTTACTTGTCTCTGCTCACCTCATAACACAGCTGCTGCTGCTTTCAGGGCTGCCATCTGTGACTCGGTGACAGTGGAGGGGCCCTGCATCGGCAGCTTTGCCTTCATCTGGCTGAGTTACACACCCAACTGCCTACCTGAGTCTTGTCCTCAGTTGACTGGAGAAACATCCACTCCCTCCAAAAAGTGTGTCAAAGAGGGAGGTGCTCAGACACCATCCTAGGAGGAAGGGTTGGTGATTACTTGGTAAGAATAAGAAATGAAAATTAGGACATATTCCTTTTATTTCAGAAATTGCCAACACATTTATTAAGACCTCCTCATCCTTAAATACTTGAGTTTGGAAATGTAAATCTGTCTTAGGAAAGAATTGGCAGGGGTATATGGAAATAGAGCTTCCAGTTGGGTGGAAGTTCCCAGTACGTAGAATAATTAACTTATTAGAGATGGAAGAGAGACATAGATCATCTGGCATAATTAAACTTTGTCCACACACCCCATTGTATACCTGAAGAAATAGAGGTCAAAACTGGAAATACTTACAAAACTAAAAATATTTATTGCAATTTTTAAATATAGATTCAGGAAAAATATATTACAAATAAAATATACATCACTACATTTAAAATTTAGTTTTTGAGAGACTGTCAATTTTATTAATAATTTTAAAAATAACTTATGTGAGTATAAATTTATTTTCCAGAGATTACCATGTTTATCCTCTTATTATCAGGTCTACACTGGCAGTCAGACATCCCCCGAGGGGTCCAGGATTGCAAGAAGATGTAGGCCAGGCTGAGAGACCTCTCCGTCAGTGCATGAATTTCGTGCACTGGGCCTCTAGTATCTATATATTTCTTTCCATTGTTTGTGTTATTATTATCATGTTTTATTTCACAAATGTTATGAACTCCACAGAACCTTGTTATTACTGTTGCCTTAAATAATCAATATCTACATATATAAAAGCCTAAGTGACCATTATGACTGAACAACTATGCTATGATGCACACTAACCACCAGGGGGCAGACACTCAACATAGGAGCTGCCCCCTGGTGGTCAGTGGGCTCCCACAGACAACTTCCTGTGGCCAGCCAACCTCCCATTGTCCCTCCCCTCCACCCCCCCCACCTCCAGCCTGCAGACCTTGGATAAGATGGCCCTGATCGGTCCTGATCTCTGGCCAGGCCTAGGGACCCCACCCACACACGAATTCGTGCACCAAGCCTCTAGTTCATTTATATTCACCCACATTCGTACTACTTCTGGCACTCTATTATTTTTAGCAATTCTGATTTTCCACCTGGATCATTTGCCTACTGCCTAATAATTCTCCTTTAATATTTCACTTAGTAAAAATTTCAAATAACAAACTCATTAAGCTTTTGTTTATATAAAAGCTCTTGCTGTTGTTGTTAATCCTCACCCAAAGATATTCTTTCCATTGATTCTCAGAGAGAGTAGAAGGAGGGATAGAGGGAGAAAGAGAAAAAAAAATAAATGTGAGAGAGACACATTGATTGGTTGCTTCCTGCATGTGCCCTGACCCAGGGCCTGGATCAAACCTGCAGCCCAGGTATGTGCCCTTGACTGGGAATGGAAAGCCCTGGACCCTTAGGTGCAAAGACTGATGCTCAATCACTGAGCCAAACATTTTAATTTATTCTTCATTTTTGTAGCAAATTTGCACTAAATATGCATTCGTTAGTTAGTAGTTTCCCTTTGCCCCTCTCCCTACCCCTTGAGACTTTTTAAAATGCCATTCCATTGTTTGACATGACTCCCATACTTTCTTTAGTAGGATATTTGATATTATCTTTCTAGATAATAAATGAATCTTTTCTCCCTGGCTCCTCTTAAGATTTTTTTTCTATCTGTGGTTATCAGAAATGTGACTATAATTTACCTAGGTGTTTGTCTTACTCTTTCTTTCTCTGTTTTATTTTTTCTCTTTAATTTATTTTGTTAACCCGCTTAAGCTTTGTTAAATGTTTTGAATCTGTGGGTTGATAATTTACATCAATTTTTGAAAATTCTATGCCAGCATCATTTCTTATGCCCCTTTCCCTCTCATTCATCTCCTATGGACTCCAAATAAACAAACAATAGGTCATTTGAAGGTTTTCTAATGTCTCCTATACTCTGTTCTTTGTTTTAATTTTTTTTTCTTTCTTCTGTGCTCCATTTGGATGTTTTCCATTGGCCTGGACTTGAGTCCTCCCACCACCTACTGTTTTCAGTCTGCTTTTATATGCACCCAATTAATTAAGTTTAGATATCATATTTTGAATTTCTGTAGTGACATTTTGATTCTATTACATATTATAGTAATCTTCTAAAATTCTCATTTTTTCCTCTACTTCATCTATATTTTTATTTTATTTATATAATTATTTTGCAGTCCTTGTCTGCTAACTGGATCATCACTGGATTTGCTTCTGTTGTGGGTTTTGAAAATAATTATTAGTAATGTCTTTCTCTAATTCCCTGTCTTATATATAGTTTTACATTTTTAGGCCAGAAATTATGTTTAAAAGAATTTTAAGTACATAAGTTGATATTATTTACCCCCAAAATATCCATATTTTATTTTGTCAGGCAGACCATGTGAACAACTGATCACTGGCATCTAATCAGAAATTGTACTGTGTTGGGTCAAGGCTTCAGCATAAGTTAGACTCAAACTCTATTTTCTTTATCTAACCTTATTGAGGCATATTTTACATTTCATATAATCAACTCAGTTCAAGTGTACATTTCAATAATAAATATAAGGGTTAATTTCTGGACTCTCCATTTTATGTTACTGATCTACATTTTTATCTTGACGATGTAGCTTTAAAATAAAATTTGAAATCAAGAAGTGAAAGTCCCCCAACTTTGTTTTTATTTTTCAAAATTATTGTGACTCTTCTAGCTTCCTTTGGATATCCATATGAATTTCCGAATCTCAGTAGGGGCTCCAGTATTCTTGGTCGGCTCTCCTTGGATTAGATCTTCCGAACTCCGAGTGGGGTCTTGGTGGAAGAAGGAAGCCTCCACTGTCTCAGCCACACTCACCTCGAATTTATCTCTGCAACACTGAGTGGTGTTGGAGATGAGAAATGATGGTGACCTGCTCTTTCCATGCAGCCTTCGACTGGGAGCTGGGGGAGAAGAAGTCCCGTCTTCGTGGTCACAGCTACCCACACGGAAGTGGCCGGGGGCGGAGAAGGAAGGAGTGCATCGTGGCTCAAGTGTCACAGACGCTTACTGTTCTAACTAGGATTTAGTTGAATCATTTGCTGTATGTCTTAACAACTATTTCTAGAGACTTCAAATCTTTGTTTTTAAAAATATGTGTTTTTTTTCCCAAAAAAATATTTTTTATTGATTTTAGAGAGAGGAATAGAGAGGGAGAGAGAGAGGGACAAACATTGATGTGAGAGAGAAGCATCGAAGCATCGATTGGTTGCCTCAGCACATGCTCCAACCAGGTATGGAACCTGCAACCTGGGTATGTGCCCTGACCAGAAATCTAACCAGTGACCTTTTGATGCACAGGATGATGCTTAACCCACTGAGCCACCCTGGCCAGGGCTAAAATACTTATTAATAGCTGTGATTATTTCACTGGGGAAATGTTTGTAGAATTCCTTATACCACCATTCTAGAGGAGAGATAATATATTTGAAAATGTCTTACTTGGCATATAATGTTAGTTTTCCTAGCAGGGGTGAGGAATCTTTTTTCTGCCAAGAGCCATTTGAATATTTATAACATCATTTGCTTAATATAATTCACTTAATATAAATTTATGTTGCAATGAAAAAAGCTCCTACATTTATTGAATTTTGACTCCCACCTGTGGTTGCGTTGTCAGGGCCAGACCAAATGACTTTGCGAGTCTTACACAGTCATGTGCCATTCGTTTCCCAACCCCTGCTAGACCATGAGAGCTTTGAATGAATTCTTTATATGAATAATATAAAGTCATATATTATCATATTATATATGGTTTATTATTTCACTTTCTCAAAATTAAAAATTTTTGTGCTTTAAGTTATATTACTAACAGAGTGAAAAGGCAACCCATGGAATGCGAAATATATTTGTAATCATATATCTAATATGTGGTAATATCCAGAATATATAAAGAACTCCTGGAACTCAACACAAATAAACAACCCAATTTAAAATATTCAAAGGAGCCCTAACTGGTTTGGCTCAGTGGATAGAGCGTCGGCCTGCGGACTGAAAGGTCCCAGGTCGATTCCCGTCAAGGGCATGTACATGTACCTCGGTTGTGGGCACATCCCCAGTAGGGGGTGTGCAGGGGGCAGCCGATCGATGTTTCTCTTTCATCGATGTTTCTAACTATCTCTCTCCCTTCCTCTCTGTAAAAAATCAATAAAATATATTTTTTTAAAAATAAAAATAAATAAAATAAAATATTCAAAGGATTTGAATAGACTTTATTTAAAAAAATATGCACATGGCCAATAAACACATGAAAAGATACTCAACACCACTGGCCATTAAGGAAATGCAAATCAAAGCCACAATGAGCCTGGCCAGTGCTGCTCAGTGGTTGAGCATCAACCTATGAACCAGGAGGTCTCAATTTGATTCCTAGACAGGGCACATACATGCCCAGGTTGCAGGCTCAATCCCCAGTAGGGGATATGCAGGAGGCAGCCAATCATTGATTCTCTCTCCTCATTGATGTTTCTAGCTCTCTCTCCCTTCCTCCCTGCAATCAATAAAAATATATTTTAAAAGAAAAACAAAATGAGATGCCACCTCACACCTACTAGGGTGGCTATAAAAAAAATCAAACAGAGAACAAATGGATGTGAAGAAATTGGAACCCCAGCCCCCCATACATTGTTGGTGGGATGGTAAACTGGCGCAGCCACCAGAGGAAACACTTTGGTGATTCTTCAAAAAACTAAACAGAATTTCTTTATGACCCAGCAAATTTCCTTCTAGGAATATGCCCCAAAGAATGAAAACAGGGACTCAAACAGATGCTTTCCACCAGTGTTCATTACAGCATTATGTACAATATTCAAATGTGGGAGCTACCCAGCTGCCCGTCAAGAGATAAATTGATAAACATAATGTGATATATACATGCAATGGAATAGTATTTAGCCATGAAAACTGAATGAAGTTTTGCTAAATGCTAAACTATGAATAAATGTTGATAAATTATGCCAATTGAAATAAACCAGACATAAAATGTCAAATATGGTATGATTTCCTCTATACGAATACGTAGACTAGCAAATTCGTAAAGACAGAAAGTAGGTTAGAGGTTGTCAGACGCTGAGTAGAGAAGGGGAATGGAGAGTTATTACTTAATGGTCACAAAGTTTCTGTCTTGGGGCAGTAAAATTTTTAGAAATGGGTAGTGGTTATAAAACATTTTGAATGTAATGAAGGCCACAGGACTATATAATTAAAAATGGCTAAAATGGCAATAATGTAATCATCCAATGTATTATTAAAATGGCTAAAATGTTGGATTATATATTTTACCACAATAAAAAGTAATTCACAAATATATTCTCAATAAAAAGTGGGCTTCTCTTCTGGAAGAAATTATCCCACAAGGAAGACTGAGTTTTGCTTCTATATGCTTCTGCCTACTAACTGTGTGAAGTTGGGCAAGTGACTTAGCTTTTCTGAGGGTCAAACACAATGTGGTTTAATGATGATTTGTGGAGGATGAAATGTGCAAATATTCAATAGTTTTTTGTTGATATATGTGATGTATTATATGCAGGGACACCTCTAACCAATACAAGTAGAATAGGTGGAGTATGATGACAATCACCCTCTAATTCCTTTTTTTTCTACTTTGGATTAAGTATTTTTTTCTGAATTTTCAGGCTTTATTATTTTTTCTTGCCAAACCTACATATAACCCAGCTTAGACTGGAAGGGGCTTATTTCCAAGATCACTTTTTCCACATTGACATCATCCAACGTATTATTTTCCATTGCTACTCCAAGGGCCCATTCACCACTCCACTCCCTCCACATCTCTAAAATGGTCCCAGAACAATAGCTTGTCCTGACCTCCTACTAGGGCCACTGAAAGAATTCTTTCTTGTAATATAACTGGTGAAGATTTATTTCACATTTCTGAAGGGCAATCAGGTAAATTGACCTCATATATGCCCCTGAGCCATGAGATTCTATGATTCTTGGATTCCACTAGTATAACCCACTAAAGGAATGAGATATGATCCACTTCTCTCCCCATCTGTCCACCAATAAAATGAAGTTGACAAGGGGCCCCAGGTGATTTTTCATTTTCTTTAGTGGAAAATGGAATTCAGGTTTTTTGTAGATACTGATCTTTACGACTGTTTTTATGGAGCTTGAAAAGGTCTGACCTATTATTTGGACCAAATTCTCCTGTGAACCACCTTCCATCTGATTTACATCCAGTTCAGACATGCGGTGTTCTTTCTTAACCATATTCTGTTGAAAGAAAAAAACAAAACTGTGACATGCTGGAAATGCTTTCTACCAGATTTGCCAAGCTCGAGGAAGGCATGTAGGACCCACACTGACCGTGTGTTGTCCTGACAGCTGTCTCCTGTGGACCTCTTGGCTTCTCAGTACTGGGTCTAAGATCCCGGCCATAATTCGTACAGAGAGGCACTGTTTCCTTGCAGCCCCTCTCCCGCTGCCCAGGAGTCTAGGGTAGACTCTCCAGGTGACTGTGTTCATACTCAGCCCTGACTCAGTACTTCCTGCTCACTTGATTTCTCCCAAGTGGTACCTCTCAGGTCCCTCAAACACAACATATTCAGAACAGAACTCCATCTTAACTCTAACTTGTTCTTGTCTTTCCTTAGCTCCTCTGATTTCATTTTGGTCTCTGCAAAACTAGTCTGCACACCGTCTCCAGAGTATTCATTGGAAAATTCAAATCAGACTATGTCCAACAAGAGGTAGTCATCGTGAACTCTTTCAGTGGTCTTCTCATGACCTTTATAGTAAAAATCCACTCCCTCCCAGAAGCCAAGGTCTTCCATGATCTACCCCACCCCAAGCTCCCATCACTCAAGCTGGGGGTTGTTGTTGCATTGGTTCCTCAGTTTGCCTCAGTGCCTTTTCACAGCACCCCTTTTGTATGAAATCTTGTTTCTGTGTTCTTCTTCTTTAATTCATATTGATCGTCTAATGTTTAACTCAGAGTTTTCCTTATATGTCTAATCTCAGCTCCTCCCCTCTGGCCATGAGGTATTGTTCTCATTTCCATAATATTCTTTAAATAATTTTATTGCTGGATTTACCACATTGTGTTGTAACTTTCTGCGGAAGTGTCCGCCTCCTTAACTAGATTGTGAGTCTTTTAAGGCATTGGCAATGCTTTGCTTATCATTTATGCCCAGAGGCCAGCACAGGGATTGACGAATGAACATTAAATGAACAAATGAATTGGTGAGTGGTTACCTAAATCAGCACTGCTCTTTTCTTCGTGGCTCCTCCTCACAGACCCCAGGCCCAGCTGACTTACTTTACAGAGGGTCTGGTCCTCAATCATCTTTCTGCCACCCAGCCCATTTCTCAGCACAGGCAAGCAACAAGAAATCGGCAAATGTTTGCTCAATCAACAACACTATTGCTTAGATTCAATGACGTGGAGTAAAGGAGCAGACATAAATGCAGGCCAACCAACCTACCTGAGCCCAGAAGCAGGAAGAGGGAAGAATAGTCTTCACATGAGCCTATCGGCTTCTTTCAGTTGAATCACTGCGCTATAGACTGGCTGTGGAATAGACTCCATGCCTCTCAAAACCTTCATCCATCCTCTGGTCTAGGCCTGGAGCCAGTGTCTGACACACACTCGTCTTTCACATCCCCTAAAGCCTAACTGTCTGGCTTCCTGGCCCGGCCATGGAGCACTGCATGTCTCCAGATCAGCTCCCTGCGGGTGGCTGTGCTTTGTGCCCTGCCTCCACACCACCACCACCACCTGGCCGGCAGCTCCCCACCAGGCACCACCTCAGTGAGAGCTGAGCTATACACCTGCCCTCAAACATCTTTGCTTTCTTATCATTATTTTTAGTGTTGTAATAAAAGACTCCCATTATCTCACTTGATTTTTAATTTTATATGAATAAGTTCACAAATATAAAAGAATCTGTGATACAGAGCAGTTCAAATAGTAATGATACAAGGAACATCGATGTGTCTGACACTTAAAATAAGCAATAGGGCATTACAAAGCCTTTGAAGTTCCCTTTTCAGTGATCTTTACTCTTCCCGCAGAGGTAACCAAATTCTGGAACTTAGAATCCCTTTGCCTTTCTTTGTATTTATTTATTTTAATCCTCACCTGAGGGTATGTTTTTATGGGAGAGAAAGAGAGAGAGAGAGAGAGAGAAAGAGAGAGAGAGAGAGAGGTAGAGAGAGAGAGAGAGAGAGAGAGATTCATGTTAGAGAGAGAAATTGATTGGTTGTGCCCAGATTGTGGATAGAACCCGCAACCTAGGTATGTGCCCTGACAGGGAGTCAAACCCACAACCTTTTGTTTTATGGGGCAACACACCAACCAACAGAGCCACCCAGCCAGGGCCCTTTGCCTTTCTTTTAAATTCATAACTCTAGCCGAAACCGGTTTGGCTCAGTGGATAGAGCGTCGGCCTGAGGACTGAAAGGTCCCAGGTTCGATTCCAGTCAAGGGCATGTACCTTGGTTGCGGGCACATCCCCAGTGGGAGATGTGCAGGAGGCAGCTGATCGATGTTTCTCTCCCATCGATGTTTCTAACTATCTATCTCTCTCCCTTTCTCTCTGTAAAAAATCAATAAAATATATTTAAAAAAATTAAAAAAAAAATAAATTCATAACTCTAGCACATTGTTAAATTTTCCCTGTTTTTAACTTTACAGAAAGAAAATGTTTTCCTGCATGTGTTTCTAAAACATGTTTTTTTATTCAATATTTCATTTATAAGAGTCTTACGTGTTGACTACCATTATTTTATATACCATTTTTCATTCATTTTCTCTTAGTGGACATTTTTTTACCCTAGTGTTTTGTTAGTACACACAACACCGCTGTACTTAGGGAAAATATGCAAGAGTTTCCCAAACTATGAAAGAGAATTGCTGGCCTGTAGGTTGAGAACCTCTTCAATTTTACTGAACTTCCATTGCTGCTCATCCTCACCAAGGAGCAAGGCTGAAAAATTCAAGATTAGGGAAAGAACAACAGAATGATCCCAGAGAAAAGTACTATAGAAAAGATGACCAAGAGATGTCTTGTGGATAAAACCAAACCAACCAAACAAAAAAAAACTAAAAATAGACACATATCTCTGGTGAAATTAATGGGGAAAAAGAACACTAAAACAATATTTTGAGTTTAAATGAAGACATAAATAAATGGAGAAGTAGACTGTGATTATAGAAATGAAATGAATCACTAAGGTGCCAATTGTCTCAAAGTAAGACAATATAACTCCAATCCAAATTTCAAGGGTTTTTCTTAAAACTTGATAAATTGATATTAAAATCTGTTTGGAAGAATAAAGTTCCAAGAATAACCAGGATATTTCAAAAGAAGAGCAGAGCGAGAAGAAACAACTAACCCAATAGTCATTCCATAATAATTAAGACAAATTAATACAGGGCCCAAATATATTTTCAAAGACAAAAACTATAGGGCTCAGAAAGAGATCAGTGCACATAAGAACTTCGGCATGTGAGAGATGTGGTGCACCGGATTAGTGGGGGAAGGAAAGGAGTGCTAAATGTGTCCAAAGACACAATTGCATCCTGATCTTACATCATATATAAAACTGTAATCCATACTGGTAAGAATTTAAATGTTTAACCAAGAAACACGAAATTTTAGTAGAATATGTAGTTGAATAATTTTTAGAAATTATAGTAGAGAACATTTTAAATAAGAAAAAGCATACAATCTATGTAAGAAATTATTAAAATTTGACTATGTTAAAATTACAAGCTTTTTTTTTTTTTACCAAAACACACCTTAAGAAAAATATGGTTATGAACAGGAAGACAATATGTGTAATACATACAAATAGGATCTGCATAGAAAATACAATGCCATAGGATCAGCATAGATAACATGTAAGAAACTCATTCACGTCTATAAAGAAAATAAATACAGCCATTTTTTTTAAATTGGGAAAAGCATGAATAGTCTTCTTACAGAAGAGGAATAACTTCTGGTCAATAAACATGTGAATAATAAAAATATGAACATGTAACTTTGATTAATGGGCTAGAGAATTCAAAAGAAGATAAAATAAAAAAACAGATTATACCTCACAATCTCCCTAATATACAAAAGCAAAGGCCAAAAGCTTTAAGATTCTTCAGGATCAAGAATTTATGGTTGTATCATATCTTCATAGTTCATCTTGTTTGTTGAATTGTGCTTAAAATGCTTGCGTTCAAATCACCCTGCTGCAAATGACTTGTGGGCCCTGGGTCTGGAAGAGACCTTGACCTTTCAGCTGTAATGACCCATACAGAGTCCCTTCTCCTTTTCTTCTTTCCACTTCTTTCCTCACTTTCCACAAGGAGGTAAGTTTTTGGAACCAAGACAAGTAAATTTGGGTTCACCCAGAAGGGTGCAAGGACAGATTATAACTTGACCCTCAGGGGCACTCCTACTTAGGACAGAGCCCACTTTCAGTTTTCAATCGTGGCCATCATTTCAATGATGTCAATCTTTCTTAGGTCAAACTTGGCATATTTATATTTAGTCAAAAGATTTTTATTTTAAGTTTTAATCAGTAACAAATTATACTGGGAGCAGTTTTAGCTATTGTCAGGCAGACCTTTTACATAATGGGAATGGATGTTTTTAACAAAATATTCATTGTTAATTATTTAAAGGGCATATAATGTATCTTATTTATTAACAAACCCAAGTGTCAGATTCAGAAATTTGGTCATAGAGAGAGAGGCTGACTTAGAGATGACAAAGGCAGACTAGCTGCAGCTGCTCTGGAGTATTGGTTGCTAAAGCCTTGAATGCACAGCCGGGTCCCAGTGGTGGAGTCAAACACCTCCATTCTCAGGAAAATGTGCCCCTCAGTGTGGTCCCGCCCAGCAAGCTGTGGATCGGGCAGATGATCCCCATCAAGTTTCCCCCAGAGGGGCTTACACTGCCCCCTCACTTAGGAAATGCTGCTGTTAGCATAGGTAGCTGGATATTAACAAAGAAAGGGAGCAAAGGGAATCAGACATTAAGAAGCCTAATCTGCTATGGAGCTGAATTGGACAATAAGCTTGCTTCACTTGGAAGCTCCACACACTCCCCAGGGGATCATAGCTTTGCCCCCCTCCCTGCCGCCCTACCCATGCCAAGAGATTAACACCTCTCCCCCACCATGCAGGGAGGAAGGACCAGCTTCCCAATCTCCCCAGGGAACTACCAGTTCACTCACCAACTATGAGGAATAGAATAAAGGGGAAATTTCTCTGCTGGAGGCCTGTGCAATAGGAGACAAGACGGCAACCATAAAGGCCTGTCAGTCTAGCCCATGTAAAGGATTGGATTGGATAAGGGTCACAGAACCTGGAAGATCTAGTGAATAGATTGGTTAAGTGGGAGGATCCAGCTCCAGCCTGCAAAAGCTTGGGAAGTTGATTGGTTGGTTTGCAGGAGAGTCTGGTCCTTCCCAAGCTAAGGTATATAATCTAACCCTAACAAAGCTCTCTCACTCTGTCTCAACTACTCTGTAGCATGTACTTGCCCTTTGTGCTCATGCATTCTCTCTTCATAGCAGTCCCGCATGTCTAGCAGCTACCTACAACCCAGCAGTGACATGGACTCTAAACATAGATTCTAAGCATGAGCCTGGGTATGGCAATGCAGTGCCAGAGGGAGCACAGCTTGGAACACAGGCTAAGCTAGCCAGATGGGACAGGGCCTGGACTAAACTGAACCAATGGCACAGAATTTCTGGACACTGGCTCTATTTCTGGGCCTGATGAAGATAAGGCTGGGCTTTTCCACAGTGGGACGGAGCTGAACAGTCTTTTGTGCTTGCTCTAGCTTTAAGAAACCTTACTACTATACCACATCCTCCCATGTGTGGTCCCAAACTGCTTTTCTTGTGACATTGCAAGGACCCCATTTCCACCAGCAACACTATTGTGGCCCCAATCAGAAGAGGAAGCACCATCCCTGAGGAACTGGGGGCTTGTCCCTAGCCTCTAGCCAAGGGCCATGAGCCAAGATCACCTTACAAAGGCTCTGAAATGACTGTGCTCCTCCTTGGGGAACTGTGAGGTCTGTGGCCACACCATCATCCTAGTGCAGAAACATATTGGGACCCAGGTCCTCTGGCATTAGTCCATGCACTCATTCATCTACACCCACTCTGCCAGTCATCCAATAAGCATTATTGAGTCTTAGCACATGCTATGCTCCAAATCTGGCAAATGGAGGGGCTGTGCCATAACCCCTCCAGAACCTCGTCATCTCTAATTCACCGAACCAAGAAATAGTAAACCTATCAAGTTTCTGTGGGTGCCACTGAAGGCGTCAGGAATTTTCCTTACGTTAAACTCTCCAAAATTGTATGATAGCAGTGACTCAAGGAGCAGGGATGCCACTGCCCAGCACAATAGTTCCATGGCACTGAGTGACAACCTTCAGTGAACCAGGAAAGTCTGATCACTCCACCTCCTCCCTCTGCCTCAACCAGCATACTAATGGCCCAGAGGTACCAGACCAAAGTATCACCTGATGTCCAGAAGAATTCTTTTTAGAACTATTTGCTTACGTGTGTGTGTGTGTGTGTGTGTGTGTGTGTGTGTGTAGGTCTGCATTTAATAAAAAACCTGTACAATAGCCAAACTATCAAAATGTTAAGAACCCACAAGTATGTGCCTTACCTCCTAGAGTTTTCCATGTCATCAAGAGTTGAGATGTTGAATCACCCAGCTAATGTGAGAGGCAGCCGTGGTACAATGGGGAGGTACCCTAACTTGGCATCAGAATATTGGGTGTTACTGAGCTTCCCAAATGCCATGGTTTTCCCACTTCTTCCAAAACTCCCGTGGATCTCCAAGCTCCCCAAAGAAAATGACAATTCCAGACCGCTGAACAAGGCCACATATCCAGCACCATGTTCTTCAAAATTCGAACACAATTGCCAAACATGGCCCACCTCCCTTCACTTATTAGGGCAAATGCAAGATGCAGAAGGAGGTGATGGAGGAAACCTTCCCCTCACACCCTCCCACATATTTTCTTAAGTGCGAGGTGCTTGCATCTCTTCCTGGACATGGTCACCGTCAGCTCTTCTGTTTCACATCTCAGCCTCGCCTTGCTTGTGTCTTATCTTGCCTCACTAATCTCAATTTAGGACTTAAAGTCCTCCTGGATGCTCCACACTCTTCTGGTGCCTTATCTCTTTTTCTAGTTTCTACTGGAAATTCCACTTTTTTTCTAAAATCAACCGTACTTCCTTTTTCATGAAGCTCCTCTTATTTAGATTTTATTTTTAAGGGAGCAGTGGGCCTTATAATTAAGATGATGGAAGATACTGTTCACTCCAATTTCTGGCAGGAGAATCACGGGTGGAGAGCCCAGGCTTCTGTGGAGCAGGGTGCCTGAGCCAGCTGTGCAATGAAAGGGGAGGATAAGGCGGCAGTCACAGAATTCTACAGAGAGACTGAGGGGACCTGTTCAACAGCTGTCTGAACTTAAATCTTCTGGGAGGAAAAGAGATATCGAAAGAGGATTACAGTGAAGGTTTTCTTCCTGGGCCATGTAAAGCCAGTGCTATTTCTTCCAGATAACTGGTGGTGTGGAGCTGAATCTTTCTCATGGTTTGCTAGATACAGACATTTATTTAGGGGAAACACCAGATGCCTCGTGCCACTCATTTACTTTTTTCTTTTCTTGTCTTTTCTTTATTTTCTTTTCTTTTCTCACCTTTCCTTTCTTTTCTTTTCTTCCTCTTATGCCCCCTCCATCTTTTCTTACTCCCTTCTTCCTTATCTTCCTTTGCAGTTTCAAATAGCATAACTAATTTTCTTTTGAAAATTTAAGAAGTCATGGGGAGTTGGGATGACATAACTTAGGAGCTTCTGACAGTAGTCCCAAGCTCTTGGAAGTGGAAGACAAGATACTGTGAAATGGTTGCTTCAAGTCCAGTCCTGCACATTGATTGCTCTGTATTTTTGGACAAATCTTTCAACTTTAAAGCCTCAATTCCTTCATTTGTTAGGTGAGGCATTATCATAATGGCCCCTTACAGTGTCACAGTAAAGTTTAAAAAATAAAATACACTGAGTGGCCAGATTATTATGACTGGCCAGATTATTATGACCACCCCATCAGTACTTTGTTGGGCCACCTTTTGCCTTCAATACTGTGGCGATTTTTCTTGGCATTGACTCCACGGGATGTTGAAAGGTGATGCGAGGAATCTGACACCATGCCTGATGAATAGCACTGTCCAGTTCTGTGAGATTTGATGGTTGTGGAACCAGCTGCCTGATGGCTCTTTTAACTTCATCCCACAAATGCTCAATTGGATGGAGATCTGATAATTGTGGGGGCCACCTAAGCAAGGTAAAGTCTCCCTCACATTCTTGAAACCACTCCTGCACAATACGAGCACCATGGCATGGCGCATTGTCTTGTTGGAAGAAGCCATCTCCATTGGGATACGCCATCAACATGATAGGATGAACTTGATCAGCAATGATACTTAGGCATGTTGTGCTATTCAGACATTTATAATGATCTGGCTCTCTAGCAACTTCAGCACGAAATTATAGCTAATTTGCCTACAAACGTCAGGTGGTCATAATAATCTGGCCACTCAGTGTATATGTAAAGTAATTACATCATAATTGATTCTTATCATTCATTTGAAGGCCTTTTCTCAAATTATCTTATTTCAAGTAATTTGTAGACCATGTATTTGAAAGGGGCCACTGTGCTGCAATTTTATTCCAGTTCGAATGAAACTATCTCACAATTAGCCCTGGCCTCCCTGCTCCACTCGGGCTCTGGCACTCTGGTGTGTCATCCATGTGTCACGATGATCAGTGAAGGAGAGCCACTGCCACTGGTCTGTAGGCAGGGAGCTCCGCCAACGCCATCTGTAAGGAGAAGTCAGAGGCCACAGGCAGAGAAATGTGGTTTTCATTTTTTGAGCTAAGAAGTTTTATAAAATAAATTTTCCTGTTTTTGATGTGATGCCTGAAGGAAAAGAATAATAAAACAAAACGGGAGGAGGGAAGATTATCAGCCATATGACATTCTTCCTATTCTTTCTGCTTCTCTTCATAGAAAAGGGAAATTAAAAACGGCAGGGAAAGTGTTGGCAGCATGTCGGACTTTCTTGTTTTGCTCCTAATCACTGTGACAAGCAAATTTCTTTGTGGAGTAGGAGAGGCAAGTGTCCCCACTTCATTGATGTGTATAAACAATGAATAAAGACAATTATGGTGACATTCAATAGGTATTTACTGCATGCAGGCACCATGCAAGACACTTTCCTGAAGATCATGATTACTCCTTCCAACAATACAATGCAGTCAGCAAAGTGAGGAACAAGTGAGTGAGTGGTATAGGCAGGATGTGAGCTTGCTCCTGGGCACACATTCTTAAGCATGATGCTGCCTCCCTGATTGGAAATTACAAAACAAATTTATAACCTCAGGATGGAAGTTTGAAACGCCCATCCTAGAATCGCAGATAGGAAGCCCTCTGTTCCTCCTGCTTATTCCTGGGTGACTGGAATGATTGTTTAGATGGGTGATCCAACACATGGAATTCACAATATCTTAACCTCTCCAAGTCTCTTGATCACATGAGTTTTAATCACCAGCCCCACAAGTTTCTCATACTTCTGTCCTATTAATGAACTCACCAGTGTAATTCTTACTCTAAAGCCCCTTACACAGGGTCTAGAGCTTATGCTTATCTGGAAAATCTAAGAGAGACATAGCTGTTCTTATGCCCCAATAAGTAGCATAAAGCTCAAGGTATCATGGATGCGCAGCAAATATTTGTTGAGCAACTAAGACAGTTTCACAGCCATAGACCCAAACCGCCGTGAAGGAATGCCGCACCACAGCCAATGCCTCACATCTGTAACATAACTTTTCTTTTGCTTTTGATATATTTATCCTCTTGTTTCTCTTAATAATTGCAAACTTTCAGTTTTAAATAATCTCTTATGAGCCACTCATTCTCAAGTAATCTTATTTATTTATCCTTTTATTCACTAATTAAACATACCAAGTTCCAGGAACTATGTTTGGCATTAGAGCCTCCATTGTGAACCAAAGCAGACAGGGTTTAAGCTCTCGTGGAATGTGTAGGATAACGACGGAGACAAATTTCAACCTAATAATCAGGTAGAAATTGCAATTATAGTAAGTGCTCGGAAGTAACGGACTTGATACTGTAAGATCAATAATTAAGCAAGTTGATCTAGGAAGGAACATTCCAAAAGACTTCCTAAAGAAGTCACTGGAATTATGCTCCAGCAGGTGTGTTGAAATTAGCCCAAGGATGGCAGGTGAGTAGCAGAGAGAATCCTGCACTTTCAAATTTTCAATGACTTTCTTCCATGTCTCACGACACCCAGACTAACATATACAGCCAGAGGACCCCAGGACTCTCTTCTCTCCAGAATCTCCATGTCTCATTCCCCTAGTTCACATTAGTTTCTCATGGCCTTGTTGCTAGGGGTCTGTCCTGAAAGAAGGCCTGTTTCTACAAGCCTCTCTCCTTACCTGGTGCCCTCTGACCTCTAGATTACCTAAATGCATTTAACCGTGTACCTCCCGGGGCCTTAGATTTCCTAGTCATCAAATGAGAGATTTAGACAAAGGGGTCTCTGTGGCTATTCTCAGTCCTAGCAGCCTCTGAAAGGAGCTCCCTTCACTGGCTAAAGGTAGCGCATGCACACAGCAGGTTGCAGGAAGGGAGAATCATGCAGGGCTCCATCCAAGCTTCTTGCCCTGTGTCTGTGGGTCTCACCAGTGTCTACGTTCCCAAAACTCCTGGCGACATCCCCTTCTTTTCTAGAAGTACAAGACGAATCAAGTGTCGACAGAAATCTGCCAAATATTTGCCCTCTGATGCTGTAAGAGAGTGGGACAGGAAGCAAGACCCCTGAGTAAAACCCACTTACTGAGGGACAGACTGGAGCCATGATGAAGGAGTCAAACAAGGAAAGGGTTGAGACCTTATCCCTGGGCCGAGGAAAGCAATCCAGGGCTGGTTTATCTCTGTTTCCAGGATTTTCACCATCAGCCCCCCAGTTAACGCACCACCGTACGCGTTAACAGACAGCACTGTTACAGGTATCACTAGCCTGCAGCAGAAGCAAAGCAGCTCCTGCTCTCTGCCAGCTGCTTCCAATTGTTATCCAAGCTTTCAGCTAACATTTACCAAGCATTTTCCCTGGGTGAGCCCTCTGCCAGGTGCTGAGAAAGTAGAAATACTTAAGAAATTCATAGAATGGAGGTAACTAAGCAGAAGATTAGAGAGGAAGGTTAAAGTTCTTAAGCTAGAAGTTCATCGGGGAAGAGGGCGACAGGAGTCAGATCATGAGTCACAGGCTTTCAAAAGAACTCTCAATGGCTCTTACAGGACAAGGGTAAAGGAGTAGTAGTTTGCCAGGTAGAGAAACAGAAGGGCATCTGGGAGAGAAAACAGACCAGACAAGGCATGGAAATGTGAAATTATAAAGTCTCCAGAGAAGGCTGGGCAGGTGGAGGCAAACACATGGAAAGATGGGTGAGAAGAAAGACAAAACACACCACAGGGAAAGTCAAATTCAAGGAAGGAATAAAAATGCCAGACTAAGGCCTTAGGAACTGATGCTCTGGGCAATGGAGAGAAAAACCAGGGTTTTTTGTTTTGTTTTATTTTTCAGTCTTTTTACTTTTGTTAGATGTCTCTGAGTTTCTATTCTTTCCCAAATCACATTAGCTTGAACTAAACTTGGGAAGTTCATTACAGCCAATAGTCCAGGTACCGGCACACAAAAACCTGACTTTTAACCTTACTTTCTTCCTCCAGATTGTGTGTGTGTGTGTGTGTGTGTGTGTGTGTGTTTCTAATTTTTCAATTATAGTTGACATTCAATATTATTTTAAATTAGTTTCATGTGTACAACTTAATGGTTAGACATTTACATAATTTACTAGAATGATAAAGTATCATTCTAGTACCCTCCTGGCATCTTACATGGTTATTACAATATTATTGCTGGTATTTCCTATGCTGTACTTTACATCCCGTGACTATGTTGTAACTACCAATTTGTATTTATTAATCCCTTCATCTTTTTCACCCAGTCCCCCAAACACCCTCCCACCTGGCAGCCATCAGTTTATTCTCTGTATCTATGTGTCTGTTTCTGTTTTGTTTGTTTGCTTATCTTCTTCTTTAGATTCCACATATAAGTGAAATCATATGGTATGTTTTGTTCTTTGTGACTTATTTCACTTAGCATAATACTCTCTAGGTCCATCCATGTTGTCACAAATGCTAAGATTTTATTCTTATTTTATGGCCAAGTAGTATTCCATTGTGTAAATGTACCACGTCATCTTTATCCAAGTATTTATTTATGGGCAATTCAGTTGCTTTCATATCTTGGCTACAGTAAACAACGCTGCAAGGAACAGGGGATTGAATATATCTTTTCACATTAGTGTTTGGGATTTCATCAGATAAATACACAGACGTGGAATTATTGGATCACAAGGTAAGTTCTATTTTTCATCTTTTTGAGGCTCTTCTATTGTTTTTTTTTTTAACTTTCCAATAGTTCTTTTGGTGTATAAAAGTGCAATTGATTTCTGAGTATTAACATTGTATCCTGCTACTCTACTGAATTTATTTATCAGTTCTAATAGTTTTTGGTAAAATCTTTAGCATTTTCTCTCTGTAGTATCATGTCATCTGCAAATATTTCTTTCCAATTTAGATGCATTTTACTTCTTCTTCTCTGATTGCTGTGGATAGGACTTTCAGTACTATGTTGAATAAATCTCTGGCCCTCCCACCAGTCTCGAGGTGGCTTCTTCTTTAAAATCCTTAGTTATAGGATTTCCGTTAAGCTAGTCTTCAGATGGTTCTCTAGGTTCATTGTTCTATCATTTTGTTGTAATTTTAATATGTGTTTGTTGATATTTAGAGATAAAAGAAGGGAGATGGAGAGATAGAAAGAAAAAAACATTGGCATGAGAGAGAAACATCTATCGACCGCCTCCTGCATGTCCCCAACTGGGGATGGAGCCCCCACCCTGAGCATGTGCCCCTACCAGGAATGGAATCAGCAATCTCACCATACTCAGTTGGATGTTTAACCAACTGAGTCACACGAGGAAGGGCTAGTTATAATTTTGATGTGGTCATGGGAGGAGGTGAGCATAGTGTCCACCAGCTCTGCCATCTTAACTGAAACTCCGACAAACCAGGTTGTTAAGCAGGTGACATGTGTAGATTTGACCCTAAAAAGATCTCTCCTGAGCAGTGCAAATGATAAATGGAAAGGTGCAATATTAGTTTATAGAAGACCAGGCAGGAAACAGTGGCAATTGTGTGACTTGGAGACAGTGAAGGTAACAGCACTAGACTTAGGTTAGGAGAAAGAGATGAATTCCAGAAGGATTTAGGCATCAGTGTGCCCAGTCCCAGAGGATGGAGGAATAGGGTGGACTCAACAATATCTTACAAGGTGACATTTGGATAATGGTGTTAATGACTGTGATGATACGATAATGGCCAGCGCTCATACATCTACTATGTGCAAGCACAAATTTAAGCACTTTATGCCTGTGAACTCATTCAAGCCTCTCTAACTCTGTAAGTAGGTACTGTGTTTATATCATTATACAAACAAGGAAACTGAGACACGGAAAGATTAAGTAACTGGCCCAAGCTCACATAGTAAGTGGTGGGCCTAGGATTCAAACTCACATGGTCTGGCTGCACAAGCTGCAGCTTAGCTGCTCCTTGAACATTTGATAAAATATGTACATTACAGGAGTGAACACAAACTGAGGAGAAAAATATTAATTCAACTTTGGACAGTGAGGTCAAGGTGCCTGTTAACCCAGGAAGACATGTGTAAGGGCTACTGGGAATGCTTCAGAGCCTCTGTGTTTGCATAGCTGCCTCTGCTCAGGAGCCCAGCAATCTCCCAGGGAAGTATCTCAGTGCAGCCAAGCCGATCCAATTCCCACTCAGGCTCTGCCAGTACTAGTCGGTCCAATCACTTCATCTTCCTAGACCAGTCTTCTCGTTTATAAAAGGACCATAATAACACTGTTTTATGATGTTGTTAAATAAGACAAGTTATATATAGCTTTAGGTATAGGCCCAGGTAGATGTGGCTTGATAACTATATAAATCCCCTCTCAGGATGTGGCACATCACAGAAAGCAATCCTTTCGTGACTTCTCTTTAAGAGATCTGTGGTCAGAACTACCTCCTCAAATTCAGGAAGAAGCTATAGGTTGGTTTAAGATTAACTCAGATCCTGAACTTCCTGTTCCCTGGCAGGCCTGCTCTGTGACTGACCTATTTATTGGCATCTACATATGGATTTCTATCTGCCTGGCATCACCACTGGGCTCTGGGGACATTAAGATAACCCTGGGGAGGAAAAGATCATTACCACCAATGGAGGAAGAGGGACAGAAAATATCCCCAGAGGAGGGGCCTCAGAAATAGCTATTTATCAAATATGTATTGAGCAACTCACAGTTAATGCCCTTCCTCACCAATGTGGGCCACGAAGAAGGAAAGATCGCATCAACTTAGCACAATGGGTGCTTTTAAAATGAAGCAGAGCTGGACAACGCACACACAAAACGCTATCTCTTGAAACATTGCAGACGTTGTTTTCAGAGCTATCCTCATTTCTGACATTCCAGGGTCACACATAACAGGATTTAGAAGATTGAAACTGAGTAGAAAAAAAACGGCATTAAAAAATCTGGATGGAATGTCCATCTCAAAAGACTGGGCGCTTAACTAAAAGTAGCAACATTTCTGGTTGTTAAAGTGGAAGTTAGGGGAAAGCTGGGCAGAGGGGTTCACCATCTCGGCAAGACTCATCTGGGTAACAGTGGAGGAGCTGGGACCTGACCCCAGTTTTCTGACTTAGGGTCTCAATCTCTGCTCAGGCCAGTGGTCCCCACCTTGCTCAGTCCCCACTGAGACACAACATGAGTACTTCAGGGAGTGGCCAGACCAGAATGCCCCACTGACACCTCATCCTGGCTGAGAGGCAGCTCTAGAAGGTGTGCCTTTCCTCTCTGGCTGGGAGTTGCCTTCCACGTGCCCCTTGGGAGGTGATGAGGAACACATACTCCTTTCTGCTCTAACCCTCTGGGAGGCACTTTGGAGACATTTTCATTTTCGTTCCTAGGAAGATACATTATATGCCCTTTTGAATATATACGGAAAAATTAAATTTCTTCTTTAATAAGTCTACTGCTAATGAATGCATGGTTAGAGCAAGTATAGTGGACAATTTTATTATGCCAAAATCATTTTAGTTTTGTTGTTTTAACACAAACTCGTTTTCTTTAAACGATGCTATGTTTCAGGAGACTTTGTTATTCTTATCCTGGTGATAGTCAATGTATCTGTCAAGGCCCAGGCACACCCCCACTGTCTCTAGGAAATCCCCCGTGGTTATTATCCAGGACCAGTTGCCTCTCCCCTGCTTCATAGCACTTTGCTCATACCACTGAATAGGACCTACATCTGTAATGACTATTGGTTTATATGATTTTTCTCCTAGAAAACTAGGCCATGAGCTCACCAAGCATTGGCAGACTGTCTTTAACCATAACAGCCTCAAGGTTTCCATAGTAATTGGCCTTAATGATGTCCTCACTCCACTATAACTGACTGCATTATCATGTCCTGCAGCTAGGTGCACTACTGACATGATCAACAATGGCCCTCATGCTCAAAGATTGTCCTCTGGTTCAGAGGCTGACTCTAAAAACCACTAATTCTATATCTGATTTTGATTTAAGATCTTCCATTTATAGGAAATTTTTAAAATTCTAGCTTAAGCAAATGAGTGTGGAGTTCATTTTCCAAGAAAAAGTTTATAGTAACAGTCTAGAGACGCTAGGCTGGCAAGAAATACCTAGTGCAGCTTTTGGAATGTGCTCCTGCTTCTAAAAGAGAAAAACCTAAGCATACATGGGTGGTCCCCTTCACATGTAAGCCTCGACACTCAGATAGCCAGCAACATTTGGAGCCCCCTTTAAAAGATCTGTAAAATGAATGCTTGGGCCACACGCTTCATGGGCCACTTGGACAGGAGCCAATTGTCAGTGACACCATAAAAGGGTCCTGTTATTCCAGTGCATGTTGAGGGTCAACTGTCCCCTTAAGAAGAACTTCAATCCCTAGAAAATGACTTCCCATCGGATGGTTTGGGCGAGAGCTCTATTTGGGAAGCTCCACCTTCCTAATCTTCAAGAAGACCATTGTTCAGGAAGTCTTCGTTTATCCCTGAGACTTTCACAGTGGAATGCAATTACTTGGCAGTGGATTTGATTTTGGCAAGACAAGAGCGTTTCCATGGACTTTCCCTATTAGTATTAGTGCTATCACTACCACTATACCCATAGTAATAATAAGAATTACCATATTGGGGTGCATACTGGGTGCTAAGCCCTATATGTTTTACTAGTAGTAAAAGGAAGTTCTTATCACTTGTGGTTTATAGAGAGGGACACTAAAGTTTAAAGAATTTAAGCACCTTCACAGGAGTCAGAAAACTAGCAAGTGTGAGGGCTAATGTTTGTATCAAAGCTATTAATTATAGATATTATACTCCTGCCTGTTATGGCACACTCCTTCCAGATGTGATGGTCTCAGGCACAGTCTGAGGGCTCAGTGCTGCAAAGGTGTGAGTTCTAACCATCAGGCACTGAAACACCACATTCTACCCCACAGTCCTTGCCTGTTTTATCTGCCACTAGGTAAATATGAAACTGTTGGTCATAGGAGGAACCAGACAAGGAAGTATTCAACAAACACACTATTGGAAAAACAACCTTTCTGACAATGTGGGAGAACGTCATCTTTAGAGACAAAGGGTAAAATCATTTGAAAGATAAAATGGCAATTTATTGCATTTTCCACGGCTTCACAATTTATTACACACATTCTGATTTGTAAGTAATATGGTAATGTGAACACTAATATCTAAATATGCCATTACCATATCTCTGTAGAAAGGATTAACAGAATATAAAAATAGAAGGTACCACATTGGCAGCGAAATGGAACACAACTAGCTATGCATAGAAATTCCTGTTAGAAATAGAGCAGATGTGTCTGGATTGAGAAAAGCGGAGTACTGACTCTAGTTTCCCTCTAAACAAAGACATCAGTGGTAACTCCTAATACTCCCATCTCAGAGGAGCAAAGGTTGGCTAGAAAGAAGAGGGCAGAAAACCTATGTTGTAAGAATTTCTTCTAGAGCAAATAGCACTCCTAAGCAGAAATCCTGAAAGCAAAGCCTCCTCCTTTGCAATGAGCAGTTGGGGGATATGAACCCAATATATACTTCATGGTTAGTTGTGACTCTTTACAAAGAGTCAGACCTGGTAGAGGAATTAGCAATTATATCATAAGCACAGACAGAAGACATCTCAGCATATGATGCATGGTGCTAGAGAGTAAAGGGGTGGAAATCCCACCCATTCTTCCCCTGGAGGGTGTGAGAGGGCAGTTGAGTGTCAGGGATGCACCACAGGGTAGGATCACCCAAGTCAGCAGAAAGAAGCTATAAAATTTTAGATAAGTTTGAGAAAACTTCAGAATAATAGAGTATTGAACCACCTCCCTGGGTGTAGCATGATGTAAAACTCTTCATTTGGTTGAATACATGCCAACATGGCATGAAAGAGATGGTGTAGCACTGGTAGAGGGATTGCCTAGATGAACAGACAGTGGTGACATTGCTGGCTTCCCATAGCCACCATACAGTAGGCAGGGGTCCAGAAGCTCCTGCAATCCCTGGGGAGGGACCGTGTTGAATGGATGGTGCTGGAAGACCATCAGAGTCTTGGGATTAAAAAGAAGAGGATGCCAAAGGTTAGGATATCATTTGAAAGAGGTAGCAACAGGTTTTGTGGTCAGCAATATTGAGTGTCATTATAGGCTTGAAGGCTATGTGGCCCTGGTTGCAAAACCATGGATTTGGCAAGACAGAGGCCAATGTAAAAACATTATTCACACTCCATGTGCAAACATGGAGTCCTATTCCTCCCAGGGTCACAAAGGCACATAGTCACACTCCTACAAAGACCCAATGGCAAATTGTGGGGGGTAGTGGAGATGGGAGGAAATAAGAAAACCCCAACACTTGCCCTAAATGACAGATATATTCAACTTTCTTCAACACCCTCAATGCTCACCAAGGCAAGGAGCTATGCCAAATATTAGATTAGATCAGTTATTGAAGATAACATACAGTTTCTTTAAAATGTGTATAGGGTTATATGGGAAAGTTTTAAGAGTAAAACCACTGAGCCTGTGAAAGATGCCTGAGACTTTTTTAAAAATGCATCCCTCCCTACAGAGTATGAAAAACTGCCTCTCCAATTAGGAAAAAACTAAAATTCTGAGTCATATTCTCACCAAGATCTGAAAGGATACAAGATCTAATATAATCAGTAACAATATTCCTGATGGAGTTATAACCTGAAATACATTTTTAAACTAAAATGAAAATGAGAAATACAACCCACTTCCTTTGTCTCCATAATCACAGAGAACTTAGTGAGTCCAAGAGAGAATTAACTTGAGAAATTTACCCCCAAATCAGAGAGGGATAAATATATGAAAATTAAGCTAACAATATGAAAACTTTGAGGAGGCGGATTCAGTTGACTCTCATAGGACAGCCCACTGGTGTGGGTGGTGCGGACCCACCACTAACCACTTCTTTCCTTCCAGTGATTGTTTCTGGGTTGAGCATTTCAGTGACCTGACTAGGGAGATTAAAGTTTCTGTTTAGTGATTGTGGGAAGAGGTTTGCCTTCATGTGACTGAGGAAGACTATGATCCTGAATGGTGCTGGAAACCTCTTTTTAATCCCTATATAGTTGGAGAAGTTAGCCTGGAGGTGAAAACAACACAAGAAGGACTCTGAAGCCAAGGGAATTGACAGAAACACTGTCAAAAACTCTTCTCATTCCTTAACTAGAGCATGAACTCCCTCTGGATTTTCAAATCAGAACCAATATATTTTATTTACTATTTAAACTACCTTAAATTGGACTTTCTGTTATATTCAATTAATACGGATATGGAGGAAATATTCAGAAAATTGAATATATATTTAACAGGAAATCCATGAGGAGAATACATAATGAATGCAGTTAATGTGATACTATAAGAAACAAAGACATCTTAGCTAAACTAAAAAAAAAAAAATCTAGTCAGAAAAAGTTCACTAATTATTGCCAAAATTAATTAAAGTCATTCTGTTCCTGAGAAGTTACTTGGTGGTTTTTTATTTTTTATTTCAAGAATAAAGAATCCAAGAAGCATATGAGTAAGAAAGAAACACCAGAAGAGAAAGGAAACAAGGAGAAAAAGGAAAGAGGAGGAAGAGGAGAAGGAGGAGGGTGGGGGGAGAAAGAGCGAGGGAAAGAAGGGGAGGAGGAAAAAAAGAAAGAAGAATATTCTAATGAAAGAAAAAGTTAGTCTGGCTTCAAACTTCTTGCAATTCTGACAAAAGACATTTGAAAAGAGTCGAGTTTTAAAGGAGAAAATCATGTTAAAAATTCAGAAGAATCTAGGCCTAGACAAAATATATACTTATGCAAGAACCTTACATTTTCATTTATTAAAAGCCCCCAAACCTATGAAAATAAAGCAGGACATGCCTGCTGCTGACTAGGAGATGAATCCATGTATTGGAATTTGCATAAGATCATCATAATAAACATCTAAACGTCCGTGGAAATGACTGGAGCTCATCTGTTTAACTAGAGCTCAGTGTAAATAATTATTTTTGAAAGTTTATTAAACAATTAATTGTGTAAAATAAACAATTTTGAATAATCAAAATCTGGATATAAAGTTTCAACATAGAAAATATTTGAAAAGAAGAGTTCAGAAACAAATAATCTAGATACTTCAGACAGTGTTTCTCAGATACAATAATAAATTGGAGAGCATGGGGGAAGTAGTGCATTTAATGTCTAATAACAAAATTTTACAAAAACAACTAGCTGATTTGGGTTTTGGATCCATATGCAGTGCTCTAAGTGAAATACTAGAGATAGAATCAATCTAGCAAATAATTCAAAGACTAATACATACTATGAACGTTGCATAAGAAACCATGTCATGTTTCATGCACAGCCTCCCTTGCATTTTAGATGGAATCATGTGACGACTTCTTGCCAATGGAATGTCACCAGCCCCCGGGGTTGGTTCCTGTCCTCCCTATTATTTTTCCTACCCTTTAGCCAGAGTCAGGGGATCCAGAAAGCACTCCAGCCCCTGACTAATGAATGCATTTATCTCAACACTTTAAGGAAGATTTAATATAGGAGGGAAGTCAATATAATGCACCACAATGGGAATTGCAAAGGAAGAGAAAACCATACAAAAATATCAGTAAATGTGAAGAAAGTATTTGATAAAATTTAACTTCCATTATTGAGTTAAAGCTATTTTTAAAATTTTAGAGACACTATGAATAAATGGAAACATTCTTTAAAGTGGTAGCAAATACAAGTAATATTTGAATCAATTGTACAACACAATGGTATAATTTTGGAGATATTTCAATTAAAGACAAAATAATAATAGTAAAAAAAGTTATAGCTATTACATATGACAAGAAGCTTAAAGGTTGTAATAATTAAAAAGAAGAAGACAAACACATCATTCACATATGGTGGAAACCTATAATAATTAATTGATGTTCTTAAGTTAATAATAAAATTCAACCTGGTGGCTAAATATAAAACAAATATACAAAATTCCTGAGTTGTCTTTGTGCATCATAAGTGATGAATGAGAAAAATCCTATAATGAAGATCTACCTTAAAGTAAAAAAAATAATAATAATAATAATTAAGAAGGAAAAAGGGACTTGAGATAAATACAGAGAGATAAGTATGAGGTAAATATTTGAAAATTAAAAACAAACATTATTGAGTGATACAGAAGGAAAATAGAAAATATTGAGAAACTTGGCATACTAAATTTTAGTTAAGAGAACACAATAGTACATAATTTCCAAATCTCCTCAAAGAATATCTATAATATTGCATCCGGAAGTTTTTCTTTGGATATTAGAATTATAGCTGATTCTTCTAATGCTTTTTATATTTTTTCAAGTTTTGTTTTTTTTTTTACTGAAGATGTAATTTTATCAGAAAAATATTACACTAAATAATAATAAATAACAAGATTAGCAGGATAACTGATTCCAAGTAGATATAAAAACTTTGGGGGGAAAATGCTGTTTCTGAGCTGACTGCATTAAAGGGCTCTGATTCCACTCTGTCCACGCAACAGTGCCCCAATGTCTCTGGCTCGGGGGTAGAGGGAGCGAGAGCAGTTCTCCTCCTGACTCTTGCCCCGTCTCTGCTATTGCTGTGTAGCCTCCCTGGGCTTTCTTTTTCTACTCTGTTTCCCTGGTCAAAGGGGGGTTCAATGTTCTGTCCTCTTTGAATTCTGATATGCCCTCAGTCCTATGTGCATGGGCCTGTCGTACCCCCGGCTGCTGCATCAGGCCAGGCACGCTCTGCCATTCCAAGCGAGTTTCTGCCTTTCACTCGGAAGCAGAGGGGTTAAAAGGAGAAAATGAATGGGAAGCCACAGAACTGGCTGTCTGTGCTCTGCCTGGATCTCAGGACAGTTTCACATTTGACAGCAGAGGGATTCTGACTGTACACTTCGGCCAAAATAGGCTTTGACTCTGAGTGCCTCCAATCTCTTTCAGAGGAGAGCTCCAAGATGGAGTATTCTGATTTCCGGGAAAACCCTCCGAGGCCTCTAAATACACCAAGTTGCCATCAACATCACTGTGTGTTTCCTTCATTCTGGCCGGAGAAGCATCCCCCAAATAAGCAATGATTGTATTACGAGTTGAACTGAATGGCTTCATGGTATAGCTTCTCAGCTACACTTCACCGTACGGATTGCCTGGATTAGTGGAAAGTTCTCCTGAGACTCGGTGATTCAGAAAGCAACTGGACTGTGCACTCCATGTTGACTTAGTATCATGTTCCAATTAAGTTTACTTGAATACATGTTTTTGGCATGCTAATATACTGGAGTAGTCCTTTATGAAATTAAAGTCACTTCGGGGATGCAGAGGGAACTCAGTTTCTGGCCCACACTCCTCATTTTCCAAATGAGTTAACTGTGGCTTCCAGAGGTTGAGTTTCCCAGGATCACACAGTAAGTGGGAAACCAAACCCCGGGAATGGAGGGTATGTCCCAGTCCTGATGAGGGGTTTTGTTAAGTCCTGGAGAGCAGGAACACCCTGGCCATGGTTGTGGGGTTACCACAGGCCCAGCCCTGCCGCAGCTTGCGTATCTTTGCTGGACCTGAACGCAGCTCTCTGTTTCGCTCCCACTTTCCCATGATGGGGATCCTGGCATGTTATCCGTGTCCTGGTGTTCTGGTCTCCGCTCCTCTTCTCCCTCTTGCTGTGGTGTTTGTTTGGTCTCTAACCTCTGTAAGCCACTCGTTCAGCCTGCTTGGAGCCCTCCTCTCTCTAGCTCCAGGCTGAGCTCTAGAAGATGAGGCCTGGGCTCTAGAAGATGGCTAAATTTAGGTGCTGAGATTAGACCCCAGGCCTCCTCATTTTCAGAGCACAGTTGTCTGCTTACACCGCACTCTTATCTTTAATAAAACTAGTTATGGACTTGAACCTCTGGGATGAGGAGATCCAAAGGCTGGTGCTTTATGAGTTAGAAATAATTTTCAAAGTTTTCCTGGATTACCTATCTAGTTATTTTTTTCCCTCTTACAGCTGGAATTATAATGAAAATGTAGTGGAGACATTTAGAACAGGTTGCCTTGGATATAAAAAGAGGAAGACTGATATTCCCCAGCAAAGAAGCTTCAGGGAAGGATGGAAATCATGTAATACCTGGTCCCCCCTGCCCCAGGGCTGTCGCTGGGCATGGAGTCATGCTCAATTACCCTGCAGTCACATAAAGTATGGGTGGCCCAAGGCAACAACCGTATGCTAAAGGTCAGAAGCCCACCCAGGTCAAGTCTGTAGCTGGCTGGTGGAGTTGAGGAGTGCTCTAAGATGCCCTGCTAACTCTACCCATATGCACACATATGACTTGGGGGCTTTCAGTAAAGACTTGAGATGAGCACACAGCAGAGGTCATCCAGCTGAGTAGAATTAGAGGTCCGGTTGGGACCATTTAGGCCCCATGGCTAGTCTCATGGGCCTGGAATGTTTGCCAGTTACTCACAGACCCATTCAAGTGCCCTTTTGGGATTTGGAACTTTTCACATCTCCCTGGGCTCTGCTGTTAACCACCTGTGCAGTCCACTTGACCCAGATGTAGCTGAGGGACCCATTCCTCTTTGTCAAGTTGCCACAGGTAGCCTCCAAGAGGATGGCACAGTTGAAAGAGAACCCCTGCTAGATCCTACACGCCTTAGAAGACAGAAAGGGAAGATGAGTCAGTGTGCTCTGGATTCTTCTGAAAAGTGAGGAGACCAAGACTATCTTAATGCAAGAGGCCACTTGATTAAAATTAGTTAATGTTTATTGACACTTAATCCTCATAAGAAGCCCAAAGGTAGATCTAGTGGTGCCATAATTTATATTGGAGAAAACTGAGGCAGCAGAGGCAGCTGCTGGACACAGGTCTGGCTGATGTTCAGCACCTTCCGGTGAGAGAAATGCTGCAAAGCCCTGGCACTAGGAGGAACTGAGCATAATGCACAGCAGCCGGATTTGGAAGAGTAGATTCCACAGGCTGCCACACCATCTGTTTCTGTTCCGTGAACTGTACCATTTGTTCAGTCACAGTGATCTGCCGGAATTCGTGGGACTCACATCTCTGTCCTCAGCACTCACCACAGGTCCCGGCCCATGAGAGGATCCACAGCAAGTGTGAGGAGTCGAAAGAGGAAATGCGTGTCTCTGGCCTGAGACTGTCCTCGCTGATTGCACATGAACTTCATTGGGATGAGGTTTGGGAGATATTTATGCCAAGACCTCACCTACAGGGTGGTGCCTCATTATGGGTAATTGTTGTAGTTTGCCAGCTGCTTCTAAAGCACAGAACTGCCACGAACAAGTCCAGGCAGACCATGGGAGTTTACTGCTGAGTTCCAGCCCTGTTTTTATCACCTGAGTCCAGAGGAGCTCTAACTCTAACTTTGCATACGAGAGAGGAAGGAAGAGCACCTGTCGCACAAAGGGAAGAAGAAAAGCAGGAGGATTTGAATGTGTGCTTTGAACATTACCTATTGTCTGACAATCTGAGCCATTGTTTACCCACATTCCACTGATTAACAGAGTCCCCTGGTTTGGAACCCTGGACTGCTCAGAAACATGTAATTTCCTGTTAGTAAGATAAAGATGTTTATTAAAAAGAAACGAAAATGTAGTGTTCTCTTTAATAATTTCGCTGGATCTCCCAGGCCTCTGAATGTCAAATGCCTGTTGCAAACTGATACGCTTATCGTTTTTGAGAAACAGAAGTTTCCCTAAAGGAAAAAAACTTTTGGCAGCTTTGACCATTATATTTTCCCACAAAAAAAAGTGAAGATGGATATTAGTGGAGATGCCTAAAACAAGTCACAGGTCTGGCCTCTGGATTCCTGGGCACTTTCCTGCTGCTGGCCTTCTCTGGGAGCTTGCCCGAACCATGGGATCTCTTGGGACTCAAGCTCTCTCTATGAAATGAGGGGAGGTGAGAGGAGAGGCTGCGGGGCTTCCCACTGGGACATCCTGGGGTCCTGACTCTACAGATGAGGAAATCGTACCAGTCCATAGACATGGTGCACACGTGGGGAGACCCCAATCAATGTGTTCCTGGCCACAACGAGATGAACTCAAGCAAATGTTTGGGTCTATTCCATGTGTCAGTTTAATCATGCACCGCGAGGGTGTGGGTGTGAGAGGTGAGAAACTGACTTCGAGATCTTTCGAAACTTTAATGAGTAGAGACTGGAAGTGTCTTTAAGAAGCTGAGAGACTGAAGTTCTTTCCTGTGTCCAAAATGCCCACGCGAGGCAGCCTTTTGTTTGGGAAAGCCCTTGTTTCCGGTAAGCCGGGACCACTGAGTGCAGGTGTGCAGGCAGCTTCCTGTTCAGGCTCCTGTTTGGCACATTAGACCAAGTGCTGCGTTTTTGAAGACTTTCACTTTGGGGGAATCAGTGAATACACTTTCTTTACAGGTCTCAGTGGTTCCGGATTTATCTTTCTGAGAAGAGGTGGGTGTGTTTGTGTGTGTGCCTCAGTGACCACTTGTTTATGTTCATGAGTCAGTCCCAGGAAACCCGCAAACTGGACCGATCATCGGGTGTGCAGACCTGGGCCCTGTGTTCGCTCCAAATGAAGGCCAGACTGCAAGCAATTGCAGGGCTCGCTCTACCGCCCTTCAGACTGACTGCGATCAGTCTCCAGGCAAAGGCATTTAACACTGAGTACTTCCGTTCATACTGTTTTCTGAATATTAAGTTCTCAGTATATTGTGCACAAGATCACAGTCCTGCCATCACGGGAGAAAATTTCTCTTCCAAAGCACAGACAGTCCCGTGCCAATAACTTTAGCCAATCTGTACGTCTTCATCAAGTGCAAGGGAGTCGCTTACTCACTGGGCAACTCTTGAGACTATCATACTAAGGACCCAGGAGGAAGGTGCCTGAAAAGTCACACAAGTCAGCAACCGAGAACTGAGCTCAGTGACGATACCTCATACCAACCTCAGAGAACTTTCTTGAAGATAAAGATGCTGCCAGGTCAACGGATAGACGACTTGTTTTCCTCTCCCTCCTGCAGCTCACATGGAGCCACGGGTCCAAGGAGGGGCTGCTCCAGGGCTGCCCTCTGAGCTGGGCCTGCAAGAACCAGGCCTTGGCCATCTGTTGACTCCTGAGTGCAACAGTGAGAACTCACTCTAAGGGTTTCATTGCAACATGCCTTTCCCGGAAGCTGCCCATGGCTGCCTCATCATTTCTCCGTGTGAAAGGAGAAGCCACCCTCTGGAGACTCTGCACAAAGTGGGGGACCTGTACCTGCTTCCTCTATCTCAGAGGATATATGGGCTACCCTGCGGTTCCCGGAAGCTACTGCAGCAATTTTCAACCTTTTTCATCTCACAGCACATGTAAACTAATCACTCAAATTCTGGGGCACACCAAAAAATATGGGTTTTGGGGTGTATTTTTTGCTGATATGATTTAAAAATAGATATAATTTATGTGCATTCAAACCAGACAGTTATTGTTGTTTAGGCTGTTGCCATTTTTTTTATTTGACAATCTAAGGAGAAAGAGATCAGTACCCCCGACTAAATAGTCAGCTAAAATTCTTGCAGCCCACCTGTTGAAAATCGGTGGCTACTGGATAGGGGACCCTGGAGACCAGGGTTGCAATCATCTTCCGAGGCCAGTCTTCTCCCAGAGCACACTGCTGGAGAAACAGCATCATTTGAAAAATGTAATCTTTTAAAACCTAGTTGGGTTATCTCAGCCTTAATATAAAGATGATTCATAAAACATCTGTGCTTCATATGGATAAAGCCAGGAAAATTTCAGCTAGAAACTACGCTCATTTCATCACATCTGCAGCGAAAAAATAGTTTCTACAATTATGCTCCCTCTTGGGAGGAGTCCATCCACATGGCTTCGTGGGAGAGTTGAACTAATTACACTGCCCCTCCTTTCCTACCATATACTTTCTATTTATTAAGGCTCAATAGACAGCATCCTCATCCGGGTTTCTCAGAAGCAGACAGCACCATGCTCCACCGTGTCTGTCCACTAGGTAGATAAGGGCACCAGTCTGACATTGCCTGCAGCGACACCATTCAAGTGATCAGAGGGAAGCCCACGGCCACTCCTGCTCTCGGGCAGATGCTGCACCCACGTCATTGGCAAACACACGTGCCCACGCACCTGGGCTCAGAGTGGAACAGGTGTGTACGTTTTCTAGCGGGTCACTGGCTTGGCAGCTGTGAGTGAGTGAGCATGTCCTAAAATTACTAGCAATTCATGCAAAATCAGTTTTATTGCACCGATCAATTCTTACTATAAATCTACCTAAAACAAGTTGCTTTTTCAAGACAATCCCAAAGTGTATGATCCAGTTTTTTCAAGATATGCCAGCTACTAGTTTAATATCCAGATGACAAAGTTCTGACATAGCTCCTCAAATCTTCACACACAACCAACTGCCTGTAATCTAAACAACATAGTGCGTAATATTTCCACAAAATACACTTACTTTCCTTTCATTAACAACTCAGAAGAAAAGCTTGTATCAATATTCAAAAAAGCCATTAGTATTTGAGTGGCAGTGCATGTTTATGGAGTGCTCAGTACTTGAATAACCGAATGGCTTCTTCTTGCCCACCATGAAGGGGGGGGGGGGGGCGGTGAGCAGTGCTGCCCTCGATCCTAGGTGAGATCTGCCTGCGATCCTAGGGCCAGAAGAGCCAGAACTGGAATCCAGACCTGTCCAGTGTACTTTAACTCTAGACCTGCACTCCCCAGTACAATAGCACGGGCTCCTGTTGCGATTTACATTGAAATTTAGCTAAAATATTCAGATTCTCAGTCACACTAGCAGCACTGCAAGTGCTTGGAAGCTGCACGTAGTACAGCAGCTTTGGTACCTCAGCTATAGTACAGCACAGTGCAGAGCCCCTCCATCACCACAGGCAGTCTACCAGGCAGCCCCGAGGAGAGCGCCGTGTTCTCCCATGGGTTAGAGTCACCCTCTGTCTCCTAATGTTCTCTCTTATGAGGGGGAGGGTCATTGAGGGGGCCTATAATGTAAGCTTTGGAAGTAAATATGTTGGCAAACCCCAATGCTCCCTGTCCTCTAAGGAAAAAATGCCACTTAACTATGATACTTTCCCAAATTCTCTCCACTTTAACCAGAGGAGAGGAGAGATGGGAAGTGGGAACTAATGTGTAATGAGTTCCGATATGGGTACACATGATCTCCTTTAATGCATTCAATAGTATATATGAGGACATTTTATTTTGCCAAATTTCCCAGGAGGAAAAGAACTTGAATTATATAAATCCCCCAATACAGCTTAAGCCTTAGAACATGCAAAGCATTAGCTTTGAAAAGCAAGAGTTCTTAACCCTGCCTCCCCTCTCAGTGCACACATGGGTAGTGTACAATATATGAAGCCTGCTCCCAGGAGTATGCTCAAGGTTGTTCCTCAGATTAATAGGGCATACTTTCACTTTTTTTAACCAATCAAGAAAGTATATTGAAATACCTATGAGTAGAAATAGCATTGCTAGAGAGCCAACTATTCTAACATATTACAGAGGTAAATTATTGGTAAAAATTCTATTGCACTTTCTGTCTGGTCTAGACTAGGAGGCAGAAAGTTAAATGCCAAGAGGGACTGTGTCAAAAAGATCAGTAAATGGAACAGATGGCTATAGCCCGTTAGTTATAAGGATCGGTGGCATCAGCACACCTGGGACCCTGTTAGGAATGCAAATTCTAAGGCTTCCCTCTGGCCTGTTAAATCAAAACTCTGGGGTGGAATCCTTCAATTTATGCTTTAACAAGCCATACAAGTCATTTTCACTCAACCGAGCACCCCTTATTCAAGAAGTAGGAGTTGGTAAAAAGTGTGGTGAATGGGGAATGCGCACCCCGCATGAAGAGGCAGCTTCTACCCAGCTCCAACTCTTATTTTGTGAGAAGTGGGGCTCTTGAGGTGCCACAAGTAAAAGAATTTCCTAATGCCCCCATGGGAGGATGGGGTTTTATGCAAAGCTTTATTGATGATGTAAAATTAAGGAAGTTCCCCTCCCACTTTCCATCTTTGTCCATCTTGCCATGGAAGAAGTCTATCCTAGTCTTCAGCGAGGCCAGAGTTAAGGCCACTGCCCAGAATTTCTGTCCCATATTAAAGCCCAGTCCAGTCCAGCATTCTGCATGGGAAGTCCGCAGAGGAATAAGCCATGCAGCTGCTTAAGGCCACATGACTATGGAGAGAGTACGGCAAGTGCATGGCAAGTGTGGGTCACAGAGCAAGTGCCAATAAGAGCAAGAGCACGTGACAGAGGAAACTCTTTGTCTGGGGGTTTTAACTTTCCAACATTTCATGTGCTTGAAGTGACTCCACCCCTCCTCCCCAGCCAATTCATTATTTCCTGAGGCTAGACTGACAGGCAAGCACCTTCCCTAGTCACCTCCACTTCACTGCTCATGGCCCATCTCCCCTTTGTTTGATCCCTTCCCCCAGTGACCTGCAGGGAATGGACAGGTGATTCCCTGAGGAGCATGAAGCTGTAGCTTCCTGGTGAAGCTGCCCGGATGACCATGCCTTAATATCTAGCCTCCCCTTTGCTCCCTTCATATTATTAATATTAACTGCATAATTATGATGATAACACAACCACTTATTGCCTTATCAGAATGAAAGTCCAGTGGAGCCAGATATTCCTGCGACTCGAATGTCATTAATGGGGAAGAAGAGGAGATAGCTGTATGAATTAATATGCATATTATAACTAAGGAGTTAATGATAATGTACTATTCCATTTCTATACAATATTTTAAATAAACAGATTAAAAAATACTTTTTTATATGATCCCTAATATTTTGAAACAGACTGTCTTAATAGTATCACAGTAATTCTTGGTTTCTTTTAAAATCTTTTATTGCTCACTGATTCTCTTCCAAAGTTACTTTCTTTAGTAAATGGTTTTGGGGACTCCAATAGTAGTCATCAGTTAATGGAGTCATAAATGACATTGTTATAAGATATAAAAGATAGGTCATATTCTAACAACATTGGTTATTTAATAAAGACACCAATATCATTAAAATTTCTCACAGAAGTTCTGGAATGTAAGGTCTAAAAGATAATAGTGGGAATTTCTGCTTATCAGCTAACGTAGTGCTGCTATGAAACAATAAAATAAGTACAGCTGCATGTGTTTTGGTGCCCCTAGGTTAGAAACCATTTAATATTTGACTTTCATTAAAACCTTGGATTTCTTGCCCTAGCAGGTTTGTCTCTATGGATAGAGCGTTGGCCTGTGGACTGAAGGGTCCAGGGTTCAATTCCGGTCAAGGGCACATGCCCATGTTGCAGGCTCGATCCCTAGTAGGGGGCGTGCAGGAAGCAGCTGATCCATGATTCTCTCTCATCATTGATGTCTCTATCTCTCTCTCCCTCTTCCTTCCTCTCTGAAATCAATAAAAAATTAAAAAAATAAAAAATAAACAAAACTTAGGATCTTAATACTTTCCATTTTGTTTAAATCCTCACCCGAGGTTATGTTTAGTGATTGTTGAGAGAGAGAAAAAAAGAGAGAGAAAGAAACAGCAATCCATTGCCTTCTAGATGTGTCTTAACTGGGGATCAAACCTGTAACCTTGGTATGTGCCCTGACCAGGAATGGAACCCACAGCCTTTTGGTGGACAGGACAATGCTCCAATCAACTGAGCCACATGGCCAGCGCAATATTTCCAATTTTTTACATAAACTAAAATTTTACTTATATTTTTAAGACTATCTGTTTCAAATTGGCCTAACTTTAATAGACTACATTAGAGTGTTTTTCTTTTATAAAAATTGTATAAAGTATTGTAGGTCTACATACATAAAAAACAATAAAATAAATATTTATGTATTAACTCTTCAGATTAATAAATAAAACATTGCAAATATTGTTGAAGGTTTTGGTGTGCCCATCCTCACTCTCATTCCTTCCCTTCTCTCAGAGGTAACTCTTCTGAATATGTTGTGTCATTCTTTTTCTTCTTTTAAGTTTGATCACATGCGTGTATGCCCACAATGTATTGTCTTGTTTTGCATATTTAAAAAAAATTTGTAAATGAAATAATTCTGTACAAACATTTCTGAAACCTGTATTTTTACTCATATTTTTTTTGTGTTTGATGGTACAAAATTAAGCGGGTTGCTCTCCAAGGTCCTATCTCTCTCCATCTCGCCATCATTGTCTTTAGCAGGGTCAGAATTAAAGCCACTTCCCAGAATTTCTGCTCCATAATAAAGTCCAGTCCAGTCCAACATTCTGCTTGTGGAGCCTGCATAGCCATGAGCCATGGTGGTTAATACTTGTAGATCTAACCCATTTGTTCTCATTGTTAGAAATGTCTTATGTTTAAAAGTACATCAAAATCTATATATATAAAAGCCTAAGTGACTGTTATGACCAGTCAAACAAACGACTGGTCAATTAGTCACTATGATGTGCACTGACCACCAGGGAGCAGATGCCTAACACAGGAGCTTCCCCCTGGTGGTCAGTGGGTTCCCACAGCCAACCTCCCATGGCCAGCCAACCTCCCACAGTCCCTCCCCCTGGCCAGCCAACCTCCCACAGTCCCTTCCCCTGGCCAGCCAACCTCCCGCAGTCTCTCCCCCAAGACAGGACAAGACAGCCCCATATGGCCCTGATCACTGGCCAGGCCGAGGGACCCCACCTGTGCACAAATTCCTGCACCAGGCCTCTAGTTTAATTATAATTGTTTTTGCTTATGGACATTTAAGCTGACTTCAATTTTGTGCTCTCAGAAGTGGTGGTATAAGTATTTTATGTTTCTACTGAGTGTGTATACAGGTGCTTTTTTCTAGGAGAGGAAGTGATGGGTAAGTGGGTCTTCTCAGTAGTTAGAGGTGTAAGTGGGTCTTCTCAGTAGTTAGAGACTGCCATACTGCTTTTCAAGTGGTTATAACAATTCATTTTTCTCCAGTAGGGTATGAGAGCTCCCATTTCAATGTTTACCAATGCTTCGGATTATTAGGCTTTGAAATATTGTTTGTCAATCTTATAGGTGTAAATGACATTTTAAAAGAATAAAATAGTTTTTTATTTACATTCAGGTGAAACTTCTGGGAACTAAACACAAATTTGATTACAACAAACTTTATAATAAAGTTAGTTTATTGCTTCTCTACATAACATGATGGAGAAAAAAATCTTCTTATTTTTTAACACATGTGAAGTTCCCAGTTATATATAACACTATTTGCTCACTAACACCAAAACCTACACACACAAAAATAAGCATCTATTTTATATTGAGTAATGAAATATATATAAATCCTTTGTAATTTTTTTTCTCTAAAGGTAATTTGAAAGCTCAACTTCATAAAGAATATCTACAAAAACCCTACAGCTAACATCATACTTAATGTGAGAAAGTAGAATAATCTGGCTATTCTTTAACACAAAGGAATAAAGAAAAGACTAGATAATATAGGCATGCCATTTATACAGCTTTGCTAGAAAGCTGTAATTTAATTCTCTCCAAGTCTGTTCCCCATTGATAGATGGGGAAAGGGATGGACAAAGGCAGTTTAGACGCCTTTAGTGCCCAATAAAGTCTGGGTGATGTGGGAAAGTGCTTACCTATCTGACAATCACACCTGGGATAAGGTAATTGGCCAGAATAGGCGTGGCCACTGCAAGGGCACAAAACCTGAATATTTAAACTTCTGAACAAAGGGAGTTCCCTCTCATGGCTCTTGGCCCTCTCCCTTGCTGCAAGCCTGAGTCCTGTTTTGGGGCTCTCAGGCCCTGCATTTGCCCACATGGCTATGGTTAATGGACTGTTTTTAGCCTGATGCTGAATTAGACTCAGCTACAATGTGGAACACAAGCTCTGGACACTGGTCCTCCTTTTGGCTCAGGGGTGGGCCAAGGGCCATTTGAATATTTATAGCATAATTCACAGGCCACATAAAATTATCAACTTAAAAATTAGCCTGCTATAATTGGTCAAACATTTAATTAACTCACCCCTAGTGCCTTGGCAGGGCCAGACCAGATGATTCTGCAGGCCTTACATGGCCTGCGTGTGGCTAGATGTGCCCCAGCCCTGTTTTGGCTCCACTGGAACCCCAGCTGTACCTCTGTCAGGTCTGGGTTAAGGGGTATGGACTTTGCAACATGAGAAATGCAGCTCCATGCCAGTAAAAAGCATTCTTTCTCCCAAGGGAATCTTAGAAAATTGTTTTTCTGAAGATATCGCAAGAGCCACCCCACACCCACTTATGTCAGGGAAATTGGACCCCCTAATGTCTCTGGCAACACTTTGACACTAATAGCAAAAACAAGACAAGGATGTTCCCTCTAACAACTCCTTTTCAAAACCACACTGGAAGTGTTAATAATGCAATAAGAAAAAAGGAAGAAGGGTATACAAATTGGAAGGAAAGAAATAAAACTGTCTTTATTCACAGACTAGAGGCCTGATACACGAAATTCGTGCAAGAGTAGGCCTTCTCAGCTACAGCTGCGGCGGCTTCCTCAATCCCACGGCTGCAGCCCCGGCTTCATCCGGAAGGATTTCTGGTCTAATTAGCATATTATGCTTTTATTATTATAGATAACATGATCTTCTATGTAGACAATCCAAAGAATCAACAACAACAACAAAACTCCTGGAACTACTAAGGAATGATAGCAATATTATAAGCTACAAAGTCAATATACCAAAGTCTGCTGCTTTCCTGTATACAATGAACAAGTGTAATTTGAAATTAAAAACACAATATAATTTACATACTAGTAAGCAACACCCAAATTGAAAAAATTAGGTTTAAATCTAACAAAAGTGTATAAGGTAAATATGAGAAAAACTGCAAATAAAAATCACAGCAAGTTGTTTTATGGATATTAACAAACTAATTCTAATGTTTATTTGGAAGGACAAAAGACTCAGAATAACCAACACAACATTGAAGAAGAAAAGTAAAGTCGGAGTTCTGACAGAAGCTGACTTCAAGACTTACTATAAAAATATTATAGCCCTGGCCAATTTGGCTCAGTGGATTGAGCATCAGCCTGCGGACTGAAGGGTTCCAGGTTCAATTCCCTTCAAGGGCACATGCCCGGGTTGCAGGTTTGATCCCCAGTAGGGGGCGTACAGGAGGCAGCCAATCAATGACTCTCTCTCATCATTGATGTTTCTATTTCTCTCTCCCTTTCCCTTCCTCTCTGAAATCAATAAAAATATATTTTAAAAAATCATAGGAAAGGTGCTGTCAGATATAAAATAAAAATAAATATTATTAAAAATACTGTAATCAAGACAGTACGTGATTGGCAAGAGACAAACACATAGATCAATGGAACAAATTAGAAGCAAAGAAATAGCCAATTGATCTGACAAAGGAGCAAATGCAACACAATGAAGCAAATTTAGTATTTTCAACAAGTGGTGCCAGAACAAATGGCCATCACATGCAAAGAAAACTAATTTAAATACAGGTCTTTCACTCTTTAAAAATTAACTCCAAATGCATCACACACCTAAATATGAAACACAAAACTATAAAAGATAACATGGAAGAAAACCTAAATGATCATGAGTATGGCAATGACTTTTTAGATAAAATATCAAAGGAATGATACATTAAAGAAATAATTGGTAAGCTACATTTCATTAAAATTAAGAACCTCTGCTTTGTGAAAGACTGTTCAGAGGATGAGAAGACAAGTCACATACTGAAGGGAAATATTAGTAACACCACATCTCATAAGGAACTGTTATCCAAAATATATCCAGAACTCTTAAAATTTAGCAATAAGAAAACAAGATTTTAAAAATGGGCTAACAATCTCAACACTTCACCAAAGAAGATATTCTGATGGCAAAGAAGCATATAAAAGGTGCTCCACATCTTATGTCAGCAAAGAATTGCAAATTAAAACAAAACAGCAATTAGACACCACTGCACATCTATTAGTGTAGTCGACACTCAAAACACTGACAACACCAAATGCTGGTGAGACTGTGGAGCAACATGAATTCTTATTCATTGCTGGTGAGATGCAAACTTGTACAGCCACTTTGGAAGACAGCTTGGAAGTACTTACAAAACTAAATATATTCTGATCATATGATTCAGCAACCACACTCCTCAGTATTTACCCAAAGGAGTTGAAAACATTCATATACAAACTTGCACATCAATGTTTATAACAGCTTTATTTATAATTCCAAAATTTGGAAGCAACCAATATGTCCTCCTTTTCACATTTGTATACTTCACCTTTTCCTGAGTGTTGAAAGGGTCTTACACATGCCCAGATGGAGTTTCATGTTGTCCCACAGGTCCATTCCTCCTCAATATTTGTCTCTGTATTTTTCACATCAGATAATTTATACAAATCCCTAATCAAGTTCACTAAATATTCTATTTCAAGTATTATTTTAAAATCACTTAATGATTTTTCAGCTATTAAAATTTCCACGTGCTTCTTTTTATAATGGATAGTCTTTGAGATATCTTATTTGTAGAGTTATTGTCGTTAGATTTTTCTTTAATTTTTAAACATTATTTTCTCTTAACATATAATAGCTTAACCCAGTGGTCGGCAAACTGCGGCTCGCAAGCCACATGCAGCTCTTTGGCGCCTTGAGTGTGGCTCTTCCTAAGCCTTAGGAGTACCCTAATTAAGTTAATAAAATGTACCTACATATATAGTTCAAGTTTAAAAAATTTGGCTCTCAAAAGAAATTTCAATCCTTGTACTGTTGATATTTGGCTCTGTTGACTAATGAGTTTGCTGACCACTGGGCCTTAACCTATAATGCCTTCAAAGCTGGTACCATTTCAAGTTTATTTCTATGGACTGTTTTCTTTCCACCTAAGTATGGGTCACACTTTCCTATTTCTTTGCATGTCATAATTTTCTGTGGTTAAAAATAAATGGAGCTTTGAGATAATATATTGTAGCGATTCTGAATTCTGAAACTTTTTGTCTTGAGGGGGTTTAGTCAGCTTGTCTATTAACTGACCTGGGCTCCTCCCTGAATATGTGTGCCCACTGGTATCTGAATAGCTTAGTGATCAGTTAATAGTGGAGAAAAGTGTGTGCTCAAATGTAAGTCCATGTTCAAAATAGAAGGCTGCCACTCTTGGCGATGGATGTGTGTGTGGGAAGAGGGGCACTAACTTCAGGTAGTCCTCGGCTCTAGCCCTGACATTTGCTTTCCCTGAGCCCACTTAGGTCTTCTGTGTACGCGAGCATATCAAACTTGCCGCCAGCGGGCCGCATGCCTTGTTTATTTAAACTGGCTGTGTACATGCACAGTGTCCTTGTCTTCCAAAGATGGATGTAGAGTTACCTAACCCTGCTGTGGCTCTCTCATTTGCCAGGTATTGCCCTTAAGTTTCTGGCTGTTGTGCCACTCATTGCAACCAGGACTAGTAACTTTAGACTAGTGGAGCTACGGGGTTTCCCATTTTTTCTTACTTATTTGTATTTGATTTTTACTTTCATTGCCATCATCAGTCATGGGTATTACCCTCTACTCCAAAGCACGTTAGCCACCCCTGGCAGCCAAGTGACTAGTCATGGTCAGTCCTTCCCTGGTGAAACTGCTGCAGCTGAGCTGGGAGAGGAAGGATGGAGGAAGTCCCAGGCAAGTAGCCTTGGACTCTCCTAGTTTTACCTAAAGTTTCAGCAGCTGTTCGTGGATAAATACCTCTTGACTTGCTGTTTGCCTTTCATTACTCTCCAGAGGCCTGAAAAACTGGTTTTTGACCACTTTGTTTGGCTTTAAACTTGGTTTTTGGGGGGAGAAGTTTTGCAATTATCTTTACCTTAGCCAGAAGTACCACCTGTTTTCAATTACAATACAGCTAAACTTACTAAGTTTTCCTTAATGGTCTATAATTTTATGGGGTTTTAAAAAAATCTTCTCTTCCCACCTTAGGTGTTAAATATAACCCCTATATTTATTTTAGATTTATATTACTTTGTATACTTATTTAAGTTTCATGAACTTGGAATTGACTATTGTGCACAACATGGTATTTAAGTTCCAATTTTATTTATTTTTTCCTTATGGAGAATTTTCATCTGCTTGCATATCTCTGGACCAGCTCAGCATGGACTCTCCTTTGCTAACTTTAGAAATCTTAATACCTGGTAGTATATAATTTTTTGCCTTCTCTTCTATATGGCTATTTTTTACTATGCTCTTGCATATAAGCTTTGGAAAGAGTTTGTCAAATCTGTAAAAATCCTGTTGGGCTTTCTAGTGTAATTGCATCATATAGATTATTCTTGGGAAATTTTATATTTCCATAGTAAATATGTTGATTTAAATTGTAATATCAATTTTATAGAATTCTGTAAATCTAGTTGGTGCCTGTATCGGAAGATGCCGATAATTGTTATCGGGAGGGTGCTCTCTGTGTCCACACCTGTTGGGGTGCCACGGGAATAAGAATTTCCTGAGGCCCCCACAGAGGATGAGGTATTGTGGAAAGTTTTATTTTTGTGGAATTAAATCCCTAGGCTTCCAAGTCCCATCTCCCTCTGTCCTACCAGGGAAAAAGTCCAATTTTGTCTTAATCAGGGCTAAGATCAGAGCCACTGTGCAGAGCCTCCATCCATATTTGCACGGTCCGGTCCAGCATCTGGCTAGCTTAGCTGGTGCTCCCCACTGTGTCCATTGCATGCGGGGTCTGCATGGCTGTGGAGGGAGCAGGGGCAAGTGCAAGTAAGCTGGAGCAAAGCAAGAACAAGAGAGAGAGAGAACCCTTTGTCTGGGAATTACGTATTTCCAGATTTTGCATGCTTGCAGTGGGTCCACCCTCCTAGCAGTGATCTTTGTCCCTAGGTTAGACTAACCTTCCCTATGTCACCCCAACTTTACTGTGCGTGTGTCCACTTCCCCCTATGTTGAGCGCCTTCCCCCGCTGATTTGCAGGGAATGGGCCAATGGTTCCCAGGGGAGTGTAAAGTTGCAGCTTCCTGGTGAAGCTGCCCAGCTGACCATGCTTATAATGTCTGGTGTTCCCTTTGCTCCTTTCCTATTATCTATACTAATAATAGACAAATATTTAAATTGACCATCCCTCCGCAATGCCCACAGCCAATCGGGAGTGAGTATGCAAATTAACCCGACAAAGATGGTAAGCCTGTGGGCAGTGCACATGTGTGCAGGCACCAAGCAGCTGGGGGCAGGGTGGGATGCCCGCCCACCGTGTACCTGGGGCGACATGGCAGATGTCCCTGGGACCCCGCCCGCTCCGAGCCTGTGACCAGCACGCGTGCAAGTGTCCGGTCCTGTCAACCCAGCCTGGGGGTGGCTGGAGTTCCCAGTCCTTTTGATTTCTGCAGCCCCTGGACCGGAAGCAGAAACCAAGAGTGTGGGGAGCACCAGGAATTGTGGGGATCGTAGTTCTGGTGGCAGCCCCTGGACTGAAAGTGGAAGCCCAGATTTTGGAGAGCACCAGGAATGCTGGGAATTGTAATTCTGGTGGCAGATGTGTTGCAGGATCTCTTAGACCAGTGATGGCGAACCTATGACATGCGTGTCAGAGGTGGCACGCAAACTCATTTTTTGGTTGATTTTCTTTGTTAAATGGCATTTAAATATATAAAATAAATATCAAAAATATAAGTCTTTGTTTTACTATGGTTGCAAATATCAAAAAATTTCTATATGTGACACGGCACCAGAGTTAAGTTAGGGTTTTTTAAAATGCTGACACGCTGAGCTCAAAAGGTTCGCCATCACTGTCCTAGACACTAGAGCAAAGTGAGCCTGGAGCAAATTACTGTTGTGGGTGGGGGATGGAGGGAAAGCAAAGGTGAGAGACATAAGTAAAGTCAGAGTGTTGAGGAAAAAATAAAAGGAAGATATCCTGCAACTTCTAGGAAATCTCCACCAATGGAACAAAGAAAGAAAAAAAAACCCTCTATTATTCTGTGAGCACCAAACCAAACTGGGCTGGGGTCTTAGACAATTTTCTCATATTATTGCAAAGACAGACAGAAACTCCCAGATTGGAGGGCTCCCCTGAGGGCTCCCAGATTGGAGAGGGTGCAGGTTGGGCTGAGGAACCCACTCCCCTGCACGAATTTCATGCACCAGGCCCCTAGTTACTATTAATAACTAGCTAGTTACAAAGGTAACATAATGCTGGTCTCAATTCTTAATAACAATAATGTCCTTAAGTGAAATTTTATCTGACAGATATTTTAAATTTAATTTTTGTATTTTTAAGTTTGTTTTTATTTTATTTTTAGAATTAGTAGATGTCAATTTTTAAGAGAAAATATAGGTTTTTTTAATGTGTTAAGGAGAAAACAGATTAAGAGGAAATCAGGATCAGTGACTTCGAATAAAATATGACATGTGGTCAAGTCTCGTGCAGTGTGGCCATGTTCCCAGGCCAAGAGGATAGACATTTTTGGAGTGCTCATAAAGCAGAAATTTTTAATTAAAAATAGTTGATTTCAAATTCTGATTCCCCCACTTATTGTTTTTCCCCTTTATTCTTTAATAGTCATTTTCCTAATAACATGGGCCACTACTCTCCATTTCCAGGATTTTTTTCAGTTTTAGTGAAAAAAAATAATGTAAATTAAAGTCAGTTTGGTTTTACTTAAACCCCTTGGAATTCCATGTCATTGGAAGCCATATCCCTCACCACAATTTCTGCTAAGGCCTTACATTTATAAGCTGAGCAGCTTCTCCTATATTTAATTTCTACTGTGTTGTCTCTGCTTTGTCCCCACATTACCTAGACATAAAATTGCAATTACATATGAATTTCTGTGCCATTGAGTCATAATTAATTTTATAAAAATTTAAAAGGGTCACAGAGTGCATTTTGCCATTTCTACCAATTTGCTAGTCTCCAAACTCAACTTCAAACTCCAGACCACAAGGACTAACCAAAACCTCAACAACATTTTGGTGCCAACCAGACCAAGCCAAACCAAACACATAATGGCAAAAAAATAAAAGAAAATAAATAAAAATAAAAAAACAATCACCTTGGAAAGTATCTGATATTATAAAATAGTGTGTATATATCTCATACGTGTATAAAATCTAGTATAATACATGTCTAGATACTAGTTCAGTAAATGTTCACTTTCTTCTTCTTTGTTGAGTTCTTATAGCAGAATGGGAATCAACTTTAAAAACCTAGCCCCATGTGGATACCTCTTAAGTAAATTTCAAGGGTCATGTCCGGCCACCTTTCTCTTTTCACATACTTCATTTTCATCCTGCTGGGGGCAGCTAGTGGCAATATCTTCGGGTCGCAGAAGTATGAATACCGTCTTTGGCCATGTGTTTCTCGTCAGCCATCTTCCTCAGTCTCAGCTACAGGGACTAAAAAGTGAGAACAGCATTCAGGGTTTACTGAGCATAACGACATTTTTAGAGATAGCATTTTGTGGTCTTTGCCTTTCCAACCCATCTGTTCACTATTAGCCCCATTCAAATGAAGTCATCATGTTTGTTCATCATAAACCAATACATGTGGAACAAAGTTTTTAGGGTTTCATCATTCTAATGGGTTTGCTCACCACAGAGAATATCCCTCAGGATGTGTCAATCTTAACCATGTTAACAGCCCTCGGGTTCACTTAGAACCCCCTTCTGTGGCTGACAGGGACCGGGGCCTGCATGCAGCCATGGGCTTCTCTTCTTTGACGACACTTAATGGCTGAGCTCCAGTCATACAACAAATAAAAACAGAAAATAATTCTTGCTGATGGCTTTAAGTTGCAAAACAAATACTTTTTGTGAGTGTCTGCTGTGTCCCCACCACTATGAAATCATTGTTTATAATTTTTACAACAGATTTGTAAGATTGGTCTTGTTAGAGTACATTTTACAGCCGAGGAAATGAAAGCTTTGGGAGATTAAAAAAGTTTCTCAAACTTACACAGCTAATAAACGATAAAGCTAAGATTTAACCCCACCGAAGCCAACTGTCCTTCTGCTCACCATATTACCTGTCATGGGCACATGGTCAAGTGACCCCTTTGCCCGAGGAAGGGGTATGAAGGCCAGGCTCACAGAGCAAGTAAGAGGGTGGGCAGGAACCCAAGCCCTCAGGCTTACAACAAAGTTTCCAAGTTTCTGTGTTAGCTACAGAGGTTGGGAAAGGGCTTCAATTTGGGTTCAAACTTCTTATTTACAAGCTGTTTGACTTGGGGCAAGGCACTTTTTTGTCTATCAAAATTCTCACTTGAAAAATAAGAATGAAAATGAGAATTCTCCATACTTACAAGGATCATCGTCAGAATCCAATTCTTTCCCCATTAAGGTGATAAATACAAACTGCAAGGATGTCAAATACATTTGAAATAAAATGAGATAATACATATTTCACATCTTGGTCAAACCATGAGAATGGTATCATGGCTGTGTAACCAGTGCATCTGAGGAAGACACAGTGCTGCTAGAGATCCAGGCACTGCTCTTAAAGGGTCTGTGCACAGACTCACTCATTTCAAACCCAGTTCAGGGTCAGTAGCTCAAAAAGAGCCAAGGACATAAAAGGACAAATTAAATTGACTAACGTTAGGTGGAAGGCTGGAGGGATAGGGGTCAGGACAACTCTCTCCATGGACAGCAGTGCTGGCAGTGTCATGGTTCCTTTTTTGAGCACTTTTCCCACAGCCAGCCCAGTGCATGAAGGTGCCAACTCTGTGCTTTCTATTAGTCTGGCTAACACTGTTCCCCCTGAGACCCTGCCCCACCCAACTGGCTCATCCAGCTCAACCTCTCCCAGTGGCTCCTCCATAGAGTTACCTTTGTTAGTTTCTGCTGCAAATTCACTCAAAGGACCACAAACACCATGTGAGTCATGGATCCCTAGGCTTTTCCTGCAGACTTTTTCAAATGTCTGCAAATATCACAAAAGTGACAGCTACCATTGGCTAATGGTACAAATGTTCTCAAAGGTCCAAACATCCTACACAAGCAGCAGCCAGGCTTGGTGTGCACTGTAGCTCCTGCCAAGCAGTAAGAGGCAAGCCCGGCACAAGGGATGAGCAATCTCAATTTGTATTATAAATCCCAATGGGTGGCCCCAAACCTGGCATAAGGGGCAGCAGTCTTGGCCTGTAATGTAGTGTCCATTAAGCTGCCACAAGCCAAACACAAGTAGGGACTAGCCTCAGCTCACATTGTAGTACCTGCCAAAGGGTTCAAAGCCCAGCATAAGAGTCAGTGAGCCTAATTCACCGTGTAGCCTCTCCTAAGAACCTTCAAGACTAGCACAAGTGGCAACCAATTGCAGATTACTCTGAAGCTCCTACCACATGGCCCCATCCCCAGCACAGGTGGCAGCTGATCTTGGCCTGCACCAGAGTGCTTCCAAGAGTCATCACCCAGTGGATGACTGCAGAATGCAACAGAACACTACCCAACCAGCTTCATCAACTTCACACCCAAAGGGTGGTATTGGCTGGCATCACAAACCTGCTAAAGAGACCCTAAAGCAGAGGTTCTCAGCCTTCCTAATACCGTGGCCCTTTAATACAGTTCCTCAGGTTGTGGTGACCCCCAATTTCATTGTTACAAATTGAGCATAATTAAAGCATAGTGATTAATCACAGAAACAATATGTAATTATATATGTGTTTTCCGATGGTCTTAGGCAACCCCTGTGAAAGGGTTGTTCGACACCCAAAGGGGTCGCGACATACAGGTTCTAAAGGGACTACATACTTTAAGCAAAAGACATAGAGTAGCTAAAAAGATTTAAAAAATAAGACCTGGACAAGAAACACACTTCAGATTAAAGGACAGACTGGAAGGAAATGGATGGATAAAAATATGTTATGCAAGTGTAAATTTAAAAGCAAATCAGACAAAATAGACTTTATAACAAAGGCTGTAAAAAGAGACAAAGAAGGGCATTTCATAATAATAAAGGGATTTATCCAACAATATAACTTTTATAAACATTTATACACATGTATAAAACAAATATTCACATAAATAAATGGAGAAATTGACAGTCATACAATAATCATAAGCACTTTAACACCCCCACTAACATCAATGGATAGATCATCCAGACAGAAAATCAGTAAGGTAATGGTGGTCTTAAATAACACATAGATTAGGTAGACTTAATAGACATTTTTAAAACATTTCACCCAAAAGCAATAGAATATACATTCTTTTCAAGTGCACATGGAACATTTTCCTAAGTAGACTACATGTTAGGCCACAAAATAAATCTCAATAAACTTAAGAATACTGAAATGATATGAAGCATCTTCTCTAATCACAATAATGAAAAAACAAGAATCTACACTAATAAAAGAGAAACATGGTAATTAGCGTATGACCGCTACCCTTTTCATTGGCTAATCAGTGAGTATATGCAAATTAACTGTCAGCCAAGATGGCAGCCAGCAGCCAGGCACTGAAGCGAGCATGAGGCTTGCTTGCTGCAGACTCCAACGTTCCCCGCCTCACTTGCCGGCATCTCAACTGCAACTCTAAGCAACTATGTACTATGTTGCAAATAAGAAGGTAAACAAAACCCCAGAAACCGGCTTCCATTCAGCAGGGCTTTCGCAACATTGTATCGATGTTTTCAGCAGCGAGGCCTCAGAGCTAAAGCTGGCCCAGAATTAAAAAAAAAGAAAAAGAAAACAAGGAGCGGTTGGAAGCTTCAGTCACTTGCTTCCGGAAAACAGCCCTCAGCCCCTCACCCAGACTGGCCAGGCACCCCAGTGGGGACCCCTACCCTGATCCAGGACACCTTTCAGGGCAAACCAGCCAGCCCCTACCCGTGCACCAGGCCTCTATCCTATATAGTAAAAGGGTAATAACGCCTCCCAGCACCGGGATCAGTGGAGCTGCAAGGCTCCCGGCACCAGGATCAGCGTGACAGGGGGCAGCGCCCAAACCCCCTGATCAGCCCTGCAGCTCTGTGTGTGACAGGGGGTGGGGCCACAACCTCCCTATCCGCCCTGCTCTGTTCGTGACAGGGGAAGGCGTTCCAACCCCCTGATCAGCCCTGCTCTGTGCCTGATAGGGGGGAGCTCCCCAATCCCCTGATTGCCCTGAGGCTCTGTGTGTGACAGGATGCAGTGCCCCAACCCCCCACCCCCACCCCCATGGGCCCTGCTCTGTGTGTGACAGGGTAGAGCCATAACCTCTCCATTGGCCCTGCCCCAAGTGTGACAGCGGTGGCGCCCCATCCCCTTGATCGGCCCTGCTCTGTGGGTGATAGAGGGTGGCGCCCCAACCCCCCTCCAAGGGCCTTGCTCTGTGTGTGACAGGGTAGAGCCATAACCTCCCCATTGGCCCTGCTCTGAGTGTGACAGGGTGCAGCGCCCCAACCCCCTTATCCGCCCTACTCTGTGTGTGAGAGGGGGCAGTGCCCCAACTCCCCTATCAGCCCTACTCTGTGAGTGACAGGGGGGAGCTCCCCAACCCCCTGATGGGCCCTGCTCTGTGTGTGACAGGGTACGGAGCCCCAACCCCCCTGATTGGCCCTGCTCTGTGCATCACAGGTGGTGGCGCCGCAACCTCCCCATTGACCCTGCCTTGAGTGTGATAGGGGGCGGTGCTCCAACCCCCCAATCAGCCCTGTTCTGAGCCCGACCAGGGGCTGCACCTAGGGATTGGGCCTGCCCTCTGCCACCCAGGAGCAGGCCTAAGCCAGCAGATTGTTATCTCCCAAGGGGTCCCAGACTGTGAGAGGGCACAGGCCGGGCTGAGGAACCCCCTCTTCCCCCCCCCCCCCCCCCAGTGCACAAATTTTTGTGCACCAGGCCTCTAGTCAATTATAAGAATATAACTGGAAAACACACAAACATGTGGAGACTAAAGCAATGAATGTGTTACTAATGAGATCAAGGAGAAATAAAAAAAATATCTTCAGACAAATGAATATAAAAATACAGGGACCCAAAACCTATGAGGCACATCCAAAAAAGTTCTAAGAAAGAAATTCAAAGCACTACAGGCCTACTGCAAGAAGCACGAAAAGCTGTTAAATAAAAAAATTAACATTTCATCTAAAAGAACTAGGAAAAGAACAACAATCAAAGCCGAAAGTAGGAGGAAAAAATAATAAAGATCAGAGTGTAAATAAATGAACTAGAGAATAAAAAAAAATAGAAAAGATAAATAAAACCAAGAGATTATTTTTAGGAAATATAAATAAAAGTTGATAAAACTTTAGCCAGACAAATTAAGAAAATATAGACAGAAGGAACAAATAAATAAAATAAGAAATGAAAGAGGAGAAGTGACAACCAGGACCACAGAAATACAAAGGATTATTAGAAAATACTATGAAAAGTTATATGCTAATAAATTGGTCAACCTAGAAGAAATTGATAAATTCCTAGAAACATACAATCTTCCATGACTGAGTCAGGAAGAAACCAAAAACCTGAACAGACTGATAATTACTAACAAAATTAAATCAGTAATCAAAAACTTCCACCAAACAAAAGTATAAGACCAGATGGTTTGAAAGGTGAATTTTACCAAATATTCAAAGAATTACTACCTATTTTTCTTAATCTATCCCAAAAAATTGAAGAAGAGGGAAGACTCCCAAATTCATTTTATGGGGCCAAAATTATCCTGATTCCAAAACCAGACAAAGACACTATAAAAAAATTATAGCCTGATATCCCTGATGAGCATAGATGCAGAAATCTTCAATACAATATTTACAAATCAAATTCAACAACATATTAGAAAAATATATGCAGAAAAGCAATTGACAAAACCTAACATCCATATATGATAAAAACTCTAAGCAAAATGGGAATAGAAAGATCGTACCTCAAAATAATAAAGGCCATATATGACAAAGCCACAGCCAACATAATATTCTATGGCAGCTGTGGGCAAACTACGGCCTGCGGGATGGATCCAGCCCGTTTGAAATGAATAAAACTAAAAAAAAAAAAAAAAAACGTACCCTTTTATGTAATGATGTTTACTTTGAATTTATATTAGTTCACACAAACACTCCATCCATGCTTTTGTTCCGGCCCTCCGGTCCAGTTTAAGAACCCATTGTGGCCCTCGAGTCAAAAAGTTTGCCCACCCCTGTTCTATGGGCAAAAACTAAAAGCATTTCCCATAAGAGCAGGAACAAGACAGGGATGTCCACTTTCACTACTTTTACAACATGGTACTGGAAGTCCTAGATGCAGCAACGCAACAAGAAGAAGAAATAAAAGGCATCTAAACTGGAAAAAAGGAAGTAAACTGTTATTATTTACAGATGATGATACTGTACGTAGAAAACCCTACAACCTCCACCGAAAACTACTAGAACTAATAATTTGGTAAAGTAGCAGATACAAAATTAATATTCTGAAATTAATAGCATTTGTATACACCAATAATGAAGTCTCAGAAATAAAAATTTAAAAAAAAAATCGTATTTACTATTGCAGCCAAAATAATAAGGGTCCTAGGAAAATAGTAAGGTTCCTAGGAATAAATTTAACCAAGGAGGTAAAAGACATGTACTCAGAAAAATATAAGATACTGAAGAAAATACAAACAAGTGGAAGCATATACCATGCTCACAGATAAGAAGAATTAACATCATTAAAATGTCCATACTACCCAAAGCAATCTATAGATTAAACACAAGTCTTATTAAAATACCAATGACATATTTCACAGATCTACAATAAAATTCCAAAAATTTATATGGAACCAAAAAACCCCAAACAGCCTCAGCAATCTTGAGAAAGAAGAACAAGTTTTGAGGTGTCATGCTACCTGATATCAAGCTATACTACAAGACCATTGTAAGCAAAACAGAAAGGTACTGGCATAAGAACAGGCATATAGATTAAGGGAACAGAACAGAGAGCCTAGAAATAAACTCACACCTCTTTTGAAAAAGATTAATTGACATACAATGGAGGAAGGACAGTCTCTTAAATAAATGGTGCTGGGAAAATTGGGCAGCAACATGCAAAATAAGTAAATAAAACGAGGCCACCAATTTACACCAACCACAAGAATAAACTCAAAGTAGACAAAAGATTTAAATGTAAGTCACAAAATCATTAAATTCCGAGAAGTAAGCATAGGCGATAAAATTTTCCTCTTAAATTAATACTGAGAGGACATAACCTAGTGCCTGTATGTGGTCTTCTAGATCACCAGGGACAAATGTGACTATTTTCAAGGTTGGCTTTATAGGTGACTTCCCTGGATCTGCATCATTATTGTTAAATCAGTGTTTGGTCAGAGGTTATGCTTACAACTCCTGTGCCAATGAGGCTTCCGCCATTTTCCGATGAATTTGTGTATGAAGGGGTAATGTTTTTAAGTCTGTCTCGTGCCCCACTCTGATGTTTTCCCGACTGGGTCACCTGTGAACAGCCTTGCTAACACCTAAGCTTAACCATGATCTCAAAAAGATTTATGTAAACTATTTTACAGATTATCTCTGTTAAATGTTGGGCTGTTCTGCTTTTTTGCTTGTTGCAATATGTTTCTTGGAGCTACCTGCACCCTCTTAATGGCTCTACACAAAGATCTTATTGTTTTTAATAATACCCTTAGGCATGAAATTCTTCAGCCTCTTTCCAAAACCAATCCCTTTAGGCAGAGATGCGGAGCTACCAGTATCCATCCTTAATTCTGCCTCCAGGAACAATGGTCTGCTGCTCCCAGAGTGATGGTCCTGGTATATGAGTGGTCACTGGTCAGAAACAGTAGCCCTTGGACTTCTAGGAAAAACCGACAAACCAGCAATCGGGACATGGCAGCTGGACTCCCATTAATTGTAATTTGCCATGCCTGGGGTACAGAGTGTGTCCCAGGAGTAGGAGCTGAGGGACCTGGAGTGGGAGCTCCAGTCCTCTTAGCCACACCCACCCAGTTAATGTTGAAAGGGATGAGGCAAGCTGGGAATCTTCCCCTCCTAGATGAAGCCAATGCTGTGGACTGGGAGATGGAATCCCCCATCTTCCTGGCTGAACACATCTGGAATAGCACAGCAGAGAGCAGAGCGTCTTTCACATGAAATCAGGGGTAGAATAGAGGTGGGATTGTGGTCCCAGTGTTGCAGTCTCTTATTAATCTTACTGAGATTTAGCATATTCGGCCTTTTTCTATTTTCTGTATGCCCTTAGGACAATGTATAGAGATAAAAGTTGTTGTTTTTATAATTTTCATCAGTAAATTGTCACTTTAATGGGAGAGGTCCACTGAGCTTTTCATACTATTCTGTAAGTTCCAGCTCTTGATACATGCGTTTTAAGGTCAATGTTTTCTATTATTTTCTACATCATAATTTTTACATTTGGGGTTTGTAGCCTGACTGTAAATCTCAGAAATATCAACCAATGCCCAACAACCAATAGAAGCTAATTTCCATAAAGGTGAAGGAATATTATTGAACCATAATGGAACTCATATTAATTGTGAAGGTGCACTATGGCTTATATACATTGGGATGTCTCAACTAAAGTTCTTTTCTGTAAGGGAAAAGAATCCCAAGCTTGCTTCAGGATCAGGTTCCTCCTCGAGCAGAAGGGACAGGTGATACTACAAAAAACAAGGTATCTATCACTGGATTGTCATAACCCAACCACTGCCATCCCTGCACATTCACACACACATGCCTCTGTCTAGTGCAGACAACCACAGCTTGATGGTTTCTGGAAGAGCCTTAGCATCCCTGCAAAGAACTCATACCAGAGAGAGTATATGTGCACACGCACGAAGGGGGTCGGGGGGAGGTGGTGGTAACCCAAGAAGAAATAGGAAAGTCATGACAGTGTCTCAGAAAATGTTAAACTCCTAAGAGTCAGTCAGGCAGAAGATGTTTGGTACCAGAAAAAATGATGGCTGAAAACAGGAGTCAGGAGGAGCAGCAACCACACCTAGAAAAAAGGGAATGTGGTCTTGAGCTTGTTGGAAACATCTTTTAGACGCTCCCAGAAATACTTCGGAGGGACACTCAGAAGGCTGGCAATCCACCTCAGTGGCTTGGATGCTGAGTGCTGTGAACTGTTAGTGCTAATGGGACCTCATTGAGACAATTAGGTTGATGGATCTTTTAGAAATTCTGCTGATACATCGGATTTCTTAAAACATGATAGACCTGTACCCATGCTGTTAACTGAAGACTTTTCTAACTATACCCACCCACACAAAAACAATTTAAATTCTGCTCCTCTCTTTCCAAGACTAAGTAGAAAACATGAGTCCTGGTTGCTTTATTGCCTCAGATTCATTCTTCTTGGCCATGGCACCAGGCACTATGCTGTGACCATAGCTCACATGGCCTTTGCTAGCGCGGCAGGAATTCAGCACTTAGTCACCGGGTATGAAGATTCTCTTCAAGCCCCTTGGACTCAGCAGGGATTTTTCTCTTGGATCAGTGAATAGAAGCACATCAAATGCTATGTTACTGATGATTCTGGGACTAATAAATTAAGACATCTTGAGAAGACCTGCAAGACAGAGAAGTTTCATCTTGATGCCAACTTCACTCAACTTCCGGTGAATAACAAACAATTGGGGAGGGCTGCTAAGGCCTTGGCAGAACTCAGTAGGAAAGCATGCAATGACCAACTAGTGACAACAGCCTTGGACACAAGAGGGGTCCAGTGGCACCTCTTCTACTTATTTGCTCTACTGATTTAAAATAATCTTCTTGTGTTTCTATCTGGAAATTAGGGAAGTGAGATGATCTGCCAATATAACACTGCTGGTAGGTGGCACCCAAGAATGCTTGCCTCCCAGATTTGTATATCTTCCAATGATGCCTAAAGAACCTTTGGCAGGGGGGTTGGCACCTCTCACTCAGGGTGTGGCCAAATTCAACCCCAAATGTACAGTGAGAGATGGAGCCCACAGAACCATGCAGATAGTATGGATGAATCACATTAGGTCAAAGCAGGTAGCAACTGAGGTGGGACTCCTGTACCCCACCTGTTAACCCCACTAACTCTATCCAAATAAATTTCAAAAGTATCAAGTCATTTGAATTAGGTTGTTGAAAAGAGATAATTATCGCAGCCACCAAACTTCCCTGTTTACTCTTCTGCATGGGCCATACCAAGAGGAAGGGTTATTGTCTGGGATTTCATTTCCAAAATGCTCCTCAGGCTTTCCAGTTTGGTAAGTTTTCCCTCTGATTCTCTAGCTGCTAAAAGCCATCCCCTTTCACTCTCACTTCATTATTGCCTTAAATATCATGCAGGTTGTCAGCAACTTCTATGGCTTTAATATCTGAGTCAAAAGATGAGATGGCAGAGGCACTGTTTGCTTTGAGGGCTCACTTGCAGGTTGGAGGCCCTTGTTGTCAGGCATTGTCCATCTTCTGAGATTCCTGGTGCAGTGGCTTGACCTATTCAGGGGACAGAAGTCAGTGGGGGTGGGAGGGAGGTTTGATGATCCCCAATGTTAGAAACGACATAGAAATCCCCAATGTGAGAGAGTGAAGTTCCGAGGGGAGCTCCACAGTGACCTTGGGAGGAGGTTGGCATCCTTTGTCCATTCCACAGTCCTGTGTTTGCTATTTCTGTTTATTAATGTTGTTTAATAGTAAACCACTTAAAGTGAAAGTACCTATGGGATAATTTCAGAAAATGACTAAAAATATAACTCAGGACTCTGTATTTCCCTTCACACACTCACACACCCACACATACTTGCAGCTCCTATCCACACATATTTAACCTTTGACTTCATAGATCAGTCTCTATAACTAAAACAATGGCCCCGATTTTAAGGGCCAAGGTAGAAGGAAGGGAAGCTACTCAGGGTGAAAGTAGTTACCTATTTTCTCTTTCCCACCTTTTTTCCAGGTATGTCATCATGCTCCTGATTTGATTTGGTGCCAACCCATGTTGTGACAACAGCTGCTTTCACAACCCAGCTGCGAGCCTGGTGTGACAGAGCTGACAAGTGGCATAGACAGGACTGAACAGGGGTCTGGAGAAGTGCCTTCCCTTGGAACTGCAGTTAGTTGGAGTGTTTTCTGGGTTTAATTTCAGAGCATCCTGAGTGACAGGTTGCATGTGAGTGCATGTAAGGTGACAGACCATCAATGGGCCAAGAGAACCAGTTTGAGCCTAAATGGGATCCTTAGAACCCAAAAGAAAAATGTCTCTTTGTTCTCTGACTAGAACTTACAACATGTGTGGTTTGGGCTGTGCTGTGGCTCACAACAGGGACAAAAGGTAAAGGCATGGACATCTTACTTTGGGTGTACACCTGGGGAACCAGTGCTCTTCAGGTTTGTTTTAGGCGGGTCTGCCTCTTTGAGGGAACCAAGCCACCAGACTACCTTTTATCCAACCTCCTCACTGTTCTGACATTCCTCAATAGCCCATATCAATAATACCCATGGCCATGTAGAAGAAGATACACTTTTTAAAATATGTCTTTATTGATCTGAGAGAGAGGAAGGGAGAGAGAAACATCAAGGATGAGAGAGAATCATTGACTGTTGCCTCCTGCATGCCCCCTACTGGGGATCAAGCCCACAGCCCAGGCATGTGCCCTGACCCAGAATAGAATTGTGACATCCTAGTTCAGTGATGGCGAACCTATGACACGCGTGTCAGAGGTGACACGTGAACTCATTTTTTTAGTTGATTTTTCTTTGTTAAATGGCATTTAAATATATAAAATAAATATCAAAAATATAAGTCTTGCCGAAACCGGTTTGGCTCAGTGGATAGAGCGTCGGCCTGCAGACTGAAGGGTCCCGGGTTCGATTCCGGGCAAGGGCATGTACCTGGGTTGCGGGCACATCCCCAGTGGGAGATGTGCAGGAGGCAGCTGATCGATGTTTCTCTCCCATCTATGTTTCTAACTCTCTATCTCTCTCCCTTCCTCTCTGTAAAAAATCAATAAAATATATTTTTTAAAAAATATATATATAAGTCTTTATTTTACTATGGCTGCAAATATCAAAAAATTTCTATATGTGACACGGCACCAGAGTTAAGTTAGGGTTTTTCAAAATGCTGACACACCGAGCTCAAAAGGCTCACCATCACTGTCTAGTTCATGGGTCTATGCTCAACCACTGAGCATTGTTGGCCAAAGAAGATACACTTTTAAGGAAGACAGAGCAGAAGAGGAAATAGCAGTGTGAGGAAAACCAAGAAAGCTGTGGGTCTTTCTACAGGGCAGGAGAGGGCAAAAGTCCTCTCTGGAGGGGAAGGGAGGATGTTGACTTACACTGGGAAGCTGTTATGTGCCTGATATTTATCATTAGTTATTTACTGATGTCTGAGGGGTCGAGGTGCTAGGGAGCATTCCAAAGACCAGGAAAGCCTACATGTAGACCCTGAGGGAGGGACGCTCCCAGTTGGATAAAATCAGTGGAGATGGGATGAGACACATAGTTAAGACCTTTCTTGCTTAATCAGAAAAGATGACATCATCTCAGCACTCCCATGCTAGGTTGCCTGCCTTCCATAGACTGCCCATTTCTCTTCATATGGACACTGGCCAGCTCCAGCCCTCAGGGAGCACCTGGACCAAGGCATGGGTGCTCTGGGAATCCTCATTTAAGCTCCTTTTCCTAATCCTCAGCCCAGCTGCTAAGCTCTGACAGGCATGAGCACAGGCGGGCTTGAGATGTGTTTATCCCAGGAGGGGAGGCCCTATTCCCACTGTAGCTCTCACTTCCTTGCTGTATCAGAGAGATTGTGCTTTTATAGCCTGGTAGGTATTTATGGCACCTCTGAGGGTTGATTAGGCTCAGCTGGTTCTATTTTACCTTTCAAAAGATACATGGAGTCTTTTGTGTGATTCTTTTAATCCTTTGACCAGGAGACAAAGCAAACTGGAGGGAAAAAATATGGTCCTGGAAAAAAATCAAAGGATGTCTCCAGTGCTATGAAATGCCTTCCTGGCTTTCATGATTCAGTGCACCCTCGGGGATGGCCCTTATGGCGCCTCACTTCCAGAGAGTGAGGAAGGGGCTGCAGGAGGAAAGGGGGGTGAGAGTTTGACATGTGCTCAGGTCCACAGAAAGGCTGAAGGAGAGAACATCTTACATTGGGAACATACAGATCTGTCCTGGTCCTGTGCTTGGGAAATTCTCTAAGACATGTCTTCCTTGAAGCCTGGTTCTCCAGGTTCCTACCAGGTTCCTGATTTATCTAGGGAGAAGGCAAGGTTAGTGGTCTGACCTGGGAAAGCTCACCTCTCTAAAGAGAAGTCCTGTGGGCCTCGGATGGGTAGTTCAGTTGGTTAGAGCATCGTCCCCATACAACCAGGTTGCGAGTTCCATCACCAGTCAGGGCACATAAAAGAATTAACAAATGAATGCCTAAGTAAGTGGAACAACGCTTCTCTCTCTCCCTCTCCCTCCCTCCTATCTCTTTATTTCAAATCAATAATTTTTTTTTTTTAAAAAAGGGTACTATACTAGTAGAAGCAAAGTGAAAATATTTGGAGAATTGTTAAGTCTAATAATAATATAGTGGTAGTTGTAATAACTGTAAGTAATTATCACTTACTCTGTGGATATATAACCCTTAAAACAATGTTACAGTGTAGGTTAACATTATGTTTACTGCATGAACAAGAAAACTGAGAATCTGAGAAATTAAGTGGCTTGCTTAATATAGGTTTTTTTTCATACCTAGGAAAGCAAGACCTGGAAGCCAAGCCATGTAGTTTCAAAATGAGAGGACTCAGCACAATACTGCAGTGCTGCTAATTAATCAAGACCAGTACTTCGTGAGCTATGCAAAGCCCACTGTAAACTGGGATGCTCTCACCAGGCTAGGGTGCTGGTACTGGTACTGGGGCTGGTGCTGGGGCTGGGCTGGGCTGGGGCTGGGGGTAGGGCTGGGGCTGATACTGGTGCAGGATAGCTGTGATGTCTGCTGGCCAGCTGCATGCTGAACTCCAGCTGTGCCCGACCTATGGCCAGACACTGGAAGAGCTCCTGCTATTACCTCCTTCTGGGCCCTGGAACTCCTTCAGGCCCTGCTTCCCACCTGCCCTTTGGATGCGCTCGCACCTCAGCCCCATCCTGCCGCATCTGAAGCCAGTCTCTCTCTCTGTCTAGCCTCTGTTTGAGGGGTGCCCCTACGTGGCTGGCCTTGAAAGGCTCCTGTTCGGCTCTGCCTGGAGGCAGTGCATTCATGATGGCCACCCCTGCACCAAGCTTCAGCCCAGCTCCTGTCCTAGGCTCCGCCTGACCAGCCTCATCTCTTGGTAGTTCCCAGGGACCTCCATGCACTGCATCACCGTGCCTTGGTCTGTACCTTAAGCGTGGCCTCTTCTCCACCTGAAATATTCTCCCTCAAATAGCCCACCTGCTCTTGATTTAATTTCCATTGCTTTTGGTCTCACCTTTATCACCCATTCATAGCTGGGTTGTTGGTCCTGCACGGGATCCCCCGGTGCCCGGCCTTCACCTCTACCACCCTCCTGCCAGGCTCCAGCACGTCACACCAGGACTATGTGTAACCCCCTCTCAGATAGGCCCAGGTTTCAGTGCTCATGGATGACTGTTTAATGAAGGAACCAATAGTAAAAACAGCAGTGACTTCTGCACTCTGCATCCAGCCTAACACCCAACTGAGCTGTCAATCAGCCAAGAGCCACACTTCGTTCATTCCCTGGAGTCATCTCCAGAGGACCAGGGGTCACGCGAAGACAGGGCAGCCTTCTGCTGGCAGGTGCCTGCTGCAGGCTCTCAGACAAAGGGTCCCAGTGCACAGTCTGCAACCAGAGGCTTCTTCTTTAACTTTCTATTTTGATAATTACATAGAGTCACAGGAAGTTGAGTAGAATGTATAGGAAAGTCCTGTGTATCCTGTATCCAACTTCCCCCAATAGTAACACATTGCATCACTACAGTATAATCCCAACCAGGAAACTGACACTGGGGAGGCCACAACCTCATTCAGATCTCATCAGCTTTGCATGAATTCATTGGTGTGCGCACATGTGTGTTCTACAATTTTATCACACATGTAGATTTGTGTAGCCACCTCTGCAATGTTCAAAACTATGTCATCACCACAAGGCTCTCTGTGTCATCTCTCTATCGCCACATGCATCTCTCCCCAGCCCTAACTCCTGGAATGCACTAATTGCTCTCCATCTGTATAATTTTATTTTAGGAATGTTATGGAAAGCATTTGAGATTGGCTTTTATTACTAAGCAAGTGGTTGTATCAATATTTTGTTCCTTTTTGCTGCTGAGCAGTATTCCACGGCGTGGACGGCCGAAGTTTGAGCCATTCACCCCACAAAGGACATCTGGGTTTGTTTCCCTTTGGTTATTACAAATACAGCTGTTGTAAGCACTCACGTACAGGTTCATTTCTTTGGGATAAACATCCAGTAGTGCAGTTGCTGGATTTTATGATAGTTGCAAGTTTACTGTTTTAAGAAATTCTCAAACTGTTTTCCAGAGTGACTGTATCATTTTATGTTCCCACCAGCATCTCTAGTGTTCATGATCCAGCATCTCCCTATCCTCCCAGCATCTGGCATGGTCACTCCTTTTTCATTTCAGCCACTCTGATAGGTGTGCAGTGATATCTCTTCGTGGCTTTCATTTTCATTTTCCTAGAGGCTAATGATGTTGAATATAATTTTGTGTACTTCTCTGCCATCTGTGTTTCTCTTCAGTGAAATGTCCACTCATATCTTTTGCTCATCTACTAACTAGATGATTTTTACTGTTTAATTTTGAGCTTTCTTTATATATTTTAGAAACTAGTTCTTTCCTGATATATTGTTTTCAAATCTTTTCTCCCAGTCTGAAACGCATTTTCTCTTCATCTTCACAGGATCTTTATGGAGCAAACTTTAAAGTTTTGGGTGATAGTTTATCATTTGTCCTGTGATGGGTTGTGCTTTCAGTGTCAAATCTAAAAACTCTTAACTTTGCCCGGGGTCCAGAAAACTTTCTCCTGAGTCCTTTTCCTAACATTTTAATATTTATAGTTTTACCTTTTATATTTAAGTCCACAATCCCTTTTGAGTTAATTTATGTGAAAGGTGTGAGGTTTAGATTGAGATTCATTCTGTTGTTGTTGATCGATGTCCAATTACACGAGCACCGATTATGGAGAAGATTGCCCTTCCTTCACTGAATCGCTTTTGCACCTTTTAAAATAAATCAGGTGGGATCACTGTGTGGTTATTTCTGGGCTCTCTATTCTATCTCACTGAGCTCTGTGTCTATTCCTCCACCAACCATACTCTCTTGATTACTGACTTATTCTCCTAAAGTTCTTTTTCAAGAAGGTTGTAGTTATTACAGGGTCTGTGCTTTTTCATATAAGTTTTATAATAAGATGCTTTGTGTATACAAAATATACTGTTGGGATTTTGTCAGGAATTACATTAAACGTGTACCCCAGTTTTGAGTAGGGCTTTTATTTTTCTGGTTTTCTTCAAGTTCCTGTCATCTTTTCTTCAGAGACTGGGGCTGGGCACAGTGTGGGCAGAAGGAGACAAGCTAATATCCCTCTCGAGGATGCTCCACTACTGCCTCATTCTGTGCTGGGAGAGGGCTGGTCAGGGTAGCCCTAGATGCTAAAGGCAGCAACAACACATACCTGTCCCCTCTACAGCATCTCTCTGCACAGCGCAGGCTGCCTGTGAGGGAACGGCATCAGGACTGCTTTTGTCATCAGTGGGGAGAGGTAGCTTGTGGGAGTGGGCTTCTTGCAATATCCTGAGAAAAAGAAATTTCTGAGACTCACCCAGGAGGATGAGGTTTTGTAGAAAACTTTATTTCTGTGGAATCAAATCCCTGAGTTTCCAGGGTTCCCTTTCCCTGCATCCTCCCAAGGAAGCAGTGTAGCCGTGGCTGCAGCAGTTAGAATCAGAGCCAGTGGCCAGTTTCTGCGCCATGTTAGGGACCGTCCAGTCCAGCGTCAGGCTAGCTTAGCTTGTGTTCCCAGCTGCAATCCATTAGCCACTGTGTGTGGGATCCGCAGGCCACATGACCATGGAGGAAACACGGGCAAATGCAAGAAGGCAGAAGCAAGAGAGCCCACAAGCCGAGAGTGAGCTCCTTTGTTTAGGGGACTATTTGTCCCAAGTTCTTGTGGGTTTGCAGTGGCCCCGCCCATTCTGGCCAATGATCTCTGTTCCCAAGTTTGATTGACAGACACCTTCCCTAGTCACCCCAACTTCACCAGGCATGCATCTTTCTCCCCTGTGTTGGACTCCTTCCCCCTTGATCTGTGGGGATTGGGCCCCTGGTTCCCTGGATAGTGTGAAATTGCAGCTTCCTGGTGAAGCTGCCCAAGTGACACACCTCGAATGCCTGGCTTACCCCTTTGCTCCTTTTCTATTATCAATAACTAGCTAATTACAACAGTATCAGCAACAGTATTGCCTTAGATCTGCCTTATCACTCACAATCCTAGGCTGAAGTGGGGTCTAAGCCTTCTTTTGTCCCTTGCTTCCCTTTAGCAAGAGCAAAACTCTGACCCCTAGTATGGTATAGAGTCAACAAGGCACCTAATTGCAGTGGGTCACAGAGACTGGACAATGAGCAAGTCTGCAGCCATCATCACAGGGTGACATTAACAGGGCCCTTCTCTCATTTTTCTGTCATGGTGTCTATCTGTCTTGTTCCTGTGTGAGCCTAGAGAATAAAATAAGTCAGGTAATACCGCCCTATGTGATGATAACACATTAATTGCTAAATGCTCCTGAAGATTTCCTTTTCCTCGCACAAAATTGGATGTGGACCTGGCGGAGTGCTTCTATATGGAGTGACAGCATCTGAAAAACGTGGTTTTGGAGCTTGCTGAGCAGGGAAGGAAGAGCTGGAGGGTGGAGCTGAAACTTTCTGCGGCTTCAGCTCATATATGGTGCATGTCACTTGATTGCGGTTCATTGGCCAGACCTAGTCACATGGCCCAATCTAACTGTTAGAGTCAGGGAAATGCAATCACTGTGAACACCACGTCTCTGCCAGTAACAATAAAGGCTGAAATTCCTCCCACCTGAAGTCACAGTGAATTTGATTTAAAAGAAAGAAAGCAACCTGACAATTCTCACACACACGTTTTTGGTGACTCAGACCTGTGCTGTTTCTTGTAGACTGAGCTGCGTTAAGCTGAGGCATGTTGGGTCTCTCCAATGCATGTATCCACACAACACTCGCTTCAGCGAGTCACGCTGACACTATTGTTCTGCCTTCTCTAGAATGCTCAGAGAGCACAGTTGCCAAGAAGAGGATTAGTCCCACACGAAAGCCCAGAGGCAGATGCTGATTGTTCTGAGGTGTAAATGTCAGGTCCAAACTGCCAGGCTCCTGTCTGCTCTGTCTCATCGCCAGGTGCCATTGATATCAGCGGGCCAGTATCTGAACGGCTGTGCATTAAACTCAGTCACTGGGTTGTGACACATAAGTTAGCATTTTTGCAAAAGCCTTCAAGTGCTCATTTAAGGGCACGTCTGTCTCTTTGAAGAGCTGGATGCAGTCACCGCAATCTCAGGCAATTATTTAGGGGATGTTGTTTTTTGTTCATTGTCAGCAAAGTTGCTTTTACCTAATCTCCATGGGGATGGTTGTTAGGGCAAATAGAAAAAGGCTGAGGGGAGAAATGAAACTTATAACACGATGCCTCCCTCAGCCAGAACTCAGAGCGACCATCTGCCTGCACAACTCAATGCCTGTTGCCTGGGCTGGTGGGAGGCATTGCATTCCGGAGAGCAAAGACAAACTAAGCTATTTCCAATGATCATTTCCAGTTTTTCCAAACATTGGTTTGGAGCATATCTTTTTTTTCTTTTCCTTGAACTTACTTTTCAGTATTAATACTCCTCAGTGCCCAACACAAAGTTTCTGTCTTGGAACTTATCACTTTGATGCCAAGGCAGGAAGGAAACAGACCACTTTCTTGGAGCTCTGGCTCTTCCCCGTGACAACCTCTCCTGGATGCGTTTCCTTCGGGGACAGCGTCTGAGTGGCATATGCTGCAGGTCTGAAACACAACTGCATTTAGTAATAACAAGTGGCTGAGCTTATCTGAGAGTCAGCTCTGCACCTGACAGGAGCGGACTGGGACTTGCCTCCTCCATTCAAACCTCCATGGCCCTGGACAGTGGCAGGCAGTGCTCTCGCTCAGGCAGCATCATTCTCTCTGCGCACATTCTTACCTCAGTGTGACCAATGTCTCTCCCGCAGGCTGGCTCTGCATTTCTCGATTCTTTAGAGCCCAGCTCTCAAAGCCCAGCAGTCGCACCACAGGAAATGGAGTTAGTGCACTTTCCATCCAGGTTTCAATAGGCCGCAGCCACGGCCAGTGTCTACTGAGATTCTGAAATAAGCAAGGCATGTGTGTGTGCATGTGTATGTATGGTATGCATATACGTATGTATGTACATGTGTGTGTATTCAAATGTGTGTTCATACATATATAGATTTCTCTGTGTGCGTGCACACATGAAATTACTAAACACAGTTGTGTTTCAGACCTGCAGGATATGCCACTCAGACGCTGTCCCTGAAGGAAACACATCCAAGGAGAGATTGTCATGGGGAAGCAGCAGAGCTCCAAGAAAGTGCTCTGTTTCCTTCCTGCACACATGTGTGTATGCATTTATAAATACATGTGTGTACATATATATGCATGTGTGTGTATATAATGTATGTGTATATTTAACAGAAGTCAAATGCTTGTTTGGTATATTTCCTTCTTTCTTTCATGCTTCAAGTCTGTAAAGAATATGTTTCCAATCATGTGTGCAGAAGGCCTTGTGGGACTCATGAACATACAACTGAGGCAAATGAGTCTGACTGGGAAGGTGTACTGGCATCTAGTGATCAGCTCCTTTTGACCCCAAAGGCCCAACACTCTGTCAATGTAACATAAATCCACGGAGCTCTGTCTCATCCCTGGATCCAGTGCCCGCATGCCCAGTTTGGGGAAGGAGGCTGCCATGGGAACAGGGACCCCATTTTTGGAGACCTGGAAAGTGTTACCAAGCTTACACTGAAAAAAACATACAAGTAAGTCTTGGGAAAATCTGGAAATCTCTTTGGAGCTCAAGATTTATCTAGCTGCCTTGGATGGGATTTGAATAATCACAACCAATTGTAGGCTGAGGCAGCCTAGTGGTCCATGGGAACTCTGGGGCTGTGTGGAGGTGAAGGGACAGATAAGTCCCACAGCACATTCCCAGTCCTAGGTTTCCAGAGACATAAAAACCATTTCCTTTGAATTACCTTGGCATATTTGGTCTTTGCAATTGCAAGAATCTGGGCCTACTATTTGTGCAATTGGCCTGGAAATAGAGCCCTCAGCTGCATACCTCATTTCTTACTGGTGTTCATAAATTACACAAAAGCTGTCAGTTCAGCTTTTATTTGTGAGAGTTAACAGGCCGTGGCCAAGAAGAAGCAGAGCAAACCAAACTGTCCATCCGAATCCATTTAGCACCTAATACTGAGAAGTGAAGACACTGAGCGGGGGAAGGAAGATGAGACGCTCCAGTGGAAACTGGTAACCTTAGGAGCCTTGGCAGGAGATCCCCAAATAAATCACCAGGGATCTGAACTTCCCACAGAGACGCTTTGGTTTCTGCAAACCTCAGTGGGGAGTGAGATTCAGGGTAGAGAAGCCAGTCAGTCCTCAGGGATTATGGTAAAGGAACAGGCACCTTCAGCATCCCTCCACAAATCTCCATTCTCTGTCCTACTCAAGTCTCCAGTCCACAAATCGCTCATCTGTCAACTGGCCGCATACTGCCAAGTCAGAGGGGATCACACAGGGTGACAGTGCTGGGCATCAGGGACCCAGGCAGGCACTCCGCTGCCCTGCTGCTGCCCATGCTGCTCCAGGGTCAGCCAGTGGTAGAACCGTTCTCCTTGTGTGAAGCGCAGGCCACAGAGTCCCCAGCACAACTGTCTGAGTAGGTGAGAGGATCCCCACTTCTCCTAAAGCACAGAGAATCATACAGCTTTGCACTTAATACAGAGATAGTGATAATAATGCTAGCTCATATTTATAAAATGGTATAGTGTTACCCCTGTGTAGCTAAATACTAGTATAAATTGCTTCATTAAATACTCATAAAAACTGTATGGTTTTCTATAACCCCTCCCTGAAGTTCCACACAGGTTGTATGGTCTTCACCTCCAGTGCGTAGCACCAGGTTGGTCCTGAATTACAGCTGTTTTATGAGGAAGGGAACACAAGACAAGTGCTTTCCAGTACCATAGCAGGGACCACACATGTAATTCTGAACTTACTAGTAGCCATATTAAAAAAGTAAAAATAAATGAGTAAAATTAATTTTAATAATATATTTTTATTTAGCCCAGTATCTAAGGTGTCATCATTTCAATATTTTGCATTATTTTTTCTGTACAGTATTTATACTTATACTCATCTCAATTTAGGCACATGTCAAGGGCTGGATGGCCACCTTTGGCAGCTGGGTGCTGTATGCCCCAGGTTAAGCTTCTCTGAGCCCTGTGTCCACAGAAAACTTCTAGCTCTCTAGTTTTTACTAGCACCAGGATAGAAATCTAAAAGAACTCATATAAAATGTTTTGCTTATTTCTATTAGTTACAACAATAACGGTAACAGCAATTTTCAGTCTATGTTATTATAGATACTCTGCTGAGGTCTTCACAGGTCAGATCTCAGTGACTCTCCACCAAAACATGGGAGACAGCCACTGTTATCAGAACCCTGAGAGCAAGACACGGTGAGGCTGGGAGTAGTTCCATAGATGACTCAGATTATACAGTTAGTACATGGCAAGGCTGCCTCTGAGTCTAAGCCACCTGACTGCACACTCCCACACAGAGGACAAAGGAAGGTCAGCTCGGGTGACTCCTCAGGTCTTCATGATGTTATGTTAAATTTAGGGAAATAGGCTACCAAAAGGATTAGAAACACAGCTCCAGCGTGCACCAAAGAGATGTAAATCTGCTGACCTAAAAATAATAAAACTGGGAAGAAAAATCTATCTATACTAATAAAAGGGTAATATGCTAATTAGACCAGGAGACTTTCCGGACGACCTTCCGGACCTCCTTCAGGACAAAGTTGTGGCTGGTAGGGCCGAGGCAAGGCACCAAGGCTGGGAGGGCCCATCGCAGAGCCCCAGCCAGGTAAGCAGGGCCTCCCTCTGTGCAGCATTGATCACAGAGCCCTGGCAGGGTAGGCAGGGCAGGTAGGGCCTCTGTGTGGGCAGCCATTGATTGCAGGGTGGGCAGGGTCTTCATGTGGGCAGAGATTAATGGTGGAGCACAGGCCAGGTGGGAAACGCCTGTCTCTGCTCTGCCATTGATCCCAGAGCCCCAGCTGGGGATGAAATAGCAATATTAAAATATTTCCTCTAATTAATTCCCTTTAAATGTGCAAGAATTTTGTGCCCTGCACCACTAGTGTTTATATAATTAAGAGAAAGAGAACTAAAGAGAAACAGGACAGAAGATGGCGGCGTAGGTAAACACCGGAGACCACTGCCGCAAACAACCATTTCAAAAATACAACTAAAAGACTGAACGGACATCACCCAGAACCACAGGAAGGCTGGCTGAAGAGAGACTCTACAACTAGAAGGAAAGAGAACAGCAAATCGAGGCTCAGAGGCGGCGCAGTGTGGAAAATACAAAGGTACCGAGGTGCGCGCGCAAAGCGGGCTGGTGGCTGAGGGCGCGGTTGTCGTTTTCGGTCGGGAGTGAGTCTCAGACTCTGGGCTCCAGATCCGGGCGAGTCTCTAGGAACCCAGACTCAAACGGGAGAAGCGGGATTATCCGGCATCAGTTGGAACCTGACGGCAGCTTTCTCTCCGAGGTTTGCAGCGGCTGCCGGGGTTCTGAGAAGCAGAGCCTCTGGGAACGGGACTGAGCGTGGCCATAACTGCTCCCTCCGCCCGCCCTGTTGATCCCGCCCCGCCCAAAGCCTGCGCACAGCCATTTGCCGATCGCCTCAGGCAAAGGCTGGATTAGCGCCTCCCCAGAAGGCAGACGTTTTCCACACAGCTGATTTCCACAGCCAGTCGACCTGGGGGTCAAATCCCTCTAGTGTTAACTACAACAATTAAGGCTTGGCTAGAACAAGACTGCGCACAGAGACCACAAGGGGGTGCACCAAGAAAGCATAAAAGATGCGGAGACAAAAAAACATGACAGAAATGGAGGATATGGAGCTAAGAATCGCAATTTTGAGGGCTTGCCATAAATTTGTGCAGAGCCTCACGAAAACTAATGAGACCCTCGATGCTACGATAAAGAAATTAGAAAGTAAGCATACACGGACTGAAATAAAGAATATTATACCCAATAGCAGACCAGAGGAGTACAATAATCAAACCAAAGATTCGACAAAAAACACCCAATTGGAAAAGCAAAATGAAAAAAGAATCCGAAAGTGTGAAGATAGTGTAAGGAGCCTCAGGGACAGTTTTAAGCGGTCTAATATCAGAGTCATTGGAGTCCCAGAAGATGAGAGACAGCAAGATATTGAAAACCTATTTCAAGAAATAATGGCAGAAAACTTCCCCCACCTGGTGAAAGAAATGGACTTACAGGTCCAAGAAGCGCAGAGAACCCCAAACAAAAGGAATCCAAAGAGGACCACACCAAGACACATCATCATTAAAATGCCAAGAGCAAAAGACAAAGAGAGAATCTTAAAAGCAGCAAGAGAAAGAGGCTCAATTACCTACAAGGGAATACCCATACGACTGTCAGCTGATTTCTCAACAGAAACTTTGCAGGCCAGAAGGGAATGGCAAGAAATATTCAAAGTGCTGAATACCAAGAACCTACAACCAAGATTACTTTATCCAGCAAAGCTATCATTCAGAATTGAAGGTCAGATAAAGAGCTTCACAGATAAGGAAAAGCTAAAGGAGTTCATCACCGCCAAACCAGTATTATATGAAATGCTGAAAGGTATCCTTTAAGAAGAGGAAGAAGAAGAAAAAGGTAAAGATACAAATTATGAACAACAAACATGCATCTATCAACAAATGAATCTAAGAATCAAGTGAATAAATAACCTGATGTACAGAATGAACTGGTGATTATAATAGAATCAGGGACATAGAAAGGGAATAGACTGACTATTCTTGGGGGAAAAAGGGGTGTGGGAGATGCGGGAAGTGACTGGACAAAAATCATGCACCTATGGATGAACACAGTGGGTGGGGAGTGAGGGTGGAGGGTGGGGTGGGAGCTGGAAGGAGGGGAGTTATGGGGGGAAAAAAGAGGAACAAATGTAATAATCTGAACAATAAAGATTTAATTTAAAAAAAAAAAAAAAAAAAATAAGCTCACAAAAAAAAAAAAAAAAATAAAGAGAAACAGGACATTTATTATGAACATACAAATTTTTTCTAGCAGAATGTAGGAGTGAGATGGAAACTTGACAAGATTTGAAGTCAAGAAGCATTGGTGAAAAACCTCATTTAAACCATATGACAACTACAAAATTACAAATAACAGTTTATCTCTTTGAACCTCAGTTTCTATACTTAAAATTTGGAGATAGAAAATTCTCATAAGAAAGAGTTGTTATGAATATCAAATGAGTAAGCATATGTAGGAATATTGCTTATGTTTCTACTAACAGCACCAAGTATAGCAAATAGTAAAATTATATTAAGTTATTTCTCCACTTGACAGTATTCGCTGAAATTGTGAACAAATTCAAAAGAAAGTATATATAATTCACAATTGACAAAATCAGAATGTTTATTAAGAATATATATATGTATATATATAACATTTTTAAAAGTAGGAGCTAAGAATATATATCCTATGTAATAAAAGCCTAATATGCAAATTGACTGAATGGCGGAATAACCAGTTGCTATGATACACACTGACCACCAGGGGGCAGACACTCCATGCAGGAGCTGCACCCATCCCACAGGCCCCAGGCCAGCCAAGGTAGGTGCCAGCGAGGGCCTCCCGATAGCCCCGCTGGTCACCCCACAGATGGGCCCTGATCACCGGCCAGGCCTAGGGACCCTACCTGTGCATGAATTTTGTGCACCAGGCCTCTAGTATATATATATAACTTAAAACCATTCCTAACTATTTGAGGGTGACATTACACAAAGAGATTTGAATTGGATGCAATGATTTTTATTTCTATATGATTTGGAAACTGCACCCTCATACATTTTCACTCCCAACTCCCATAACTGTGCATGCACTCATTAAATTAATGCTGCAGTTATTATATTTTAAGAAACAATGTTTGCCAAAACCTTAGTTATCGTTGTGCTATCTTAATAATTTTGCTTTATTTGCTCACCTATTTACTACAAATATAATATTTTAAATGATTTATTAATCTATGCTTTTTAATAAGATTTTAGACAAACTACATCTAATGTCACTTACATTAAAATAATTATGAGAACTGTTTTTATAATAGACACGATTTGATGAAATCTGCTACTTGTTTCTTATTTGTTACTTTATTTCTTTTTTCTTGCTTTCTTTTGGATTAATTGTTTTTCAGTTTTATCTCCATTATTAGCTTATTAACTATACCACCCTTTAATTTTTTCAAAAGAGGTTCTAAGTTTGATAATATGCATCTTTTTTAATTCATTGATTTGAAAGAGAGAGAGAGAGAGAGAGATGAGAGATTTGTTATTCTATTTATGCATGAATTACTGGTTGATTCCTGTACGTGCCCTGATCGGTGATCAAACCCACAACTTTGGCATATTGAACCAACACTCCACCCAACTGAGCTTCCCAGCCAGGGCCTATAATATGCATCTTTAACTTATTCCAGGTTCCCTTCAAATAATATATCTCTTCATATATAATGTGAAAAATTTTTTTAACTTATTTTAGAAATTTTTTATTTTCATTAGTGACAACATACCAGTAACAATAACAGTAACAAAAATGACAATCACAATTTATTCCATTCTTTGTGATTTTTTTGTTCTATACTGTTTATTTTTACACTAGAGACCTGATGCATGAAATTGGTGCATGAGGGGGATCCCTCAGCCTGGCCTGCACCCTCTTGCAATCCAAGACCTCTGGCTCCTAACCACTCACCTGCCTGCCTGCCTGATCACTCCTAACCCCTCTGCCTGCCTGCCTGATTGCTCCTAACTACTGGTCTGACTATCTCATAACCCCTAACCACCTCTGCCTGCCTGATTGCCCCTAACCCCTCTGCCTGCCTGATCGCCCCTAACCACCTCTGCCTGCCTGCCTGGTCACCCCTAACCACTCGCCTGCCTGCCTGATTGCCCCTAACTGCCTCTGCCTTGGCCCCTGCCACCACGGCTTCATCTTGAATGACGTCCGGAAGGTCGTTTGGCTCTCCGGTCTAATCAGCATATTACATTTTTATTATTATAGATATTTATAAATTCCACAATACACTTAAGAGGATATAATGAATTTAACCCTATTGGGGTGGGGGGTGCTATCAGGAGTGGGCCAGCTAGGGGGAGGGGCTGTGGGCCTATTGTGGTGGGGTGGGCTGATCTGGGGCGGGGCTGGCTGGAGGGAAGGGAGGGAGCATTTGGCCAGCTGATGTCCACTGGCTTCGCCTCCTCCCCCTCTGCAGGCCCTCTCCTCTCCTTGCCAACTCTGCGGTGCTTCCTGGAGGCCTGTGGTCCCTGTCCCTACCCATGAGGCACCTCTACTCTCTGTACAGGGCCATCAGAATCCTCAACCCCAGGGACTCAGAACTGCCAGGAAGGGTCCAGGCTCTGTGATCAGGATGGCAGAGTCCAATCAGGGGCAGACCAGCAGAGGGGAGGGGCCGGGAGGTTGGCTGGATGGCCCCACCCCCCGATCAGGCGGTTGGCTGGCCACAGTGGGGGTCATGGAGACCAGTTGTTAGGTCATTATGGCTGTTAGGGTAGCTCGCTTTTTATATATATAGATTGACTATATTTCCTGTGCTGTACTTTACATACCCATAACTACTTTTTGTAACTGGCAATTTGTACTTGTAATCTCATTAACCTTTTTCACCCTTCCCCAAATCCCTCTCCCATCAGGAAATCATCAGTTTGTTTTCTGTATCTATGAGTTGTTTCTGTTTTATTTGTTCATTTATTTTGCTTTTTAGATTCCACATGTAAATAAATCATATGGTATTTGTCTTTGTCTGACTTCTTTTACTCAGTATAATACCCTCTAGTTTCATTCATGTTATTGCAAATGGCAAGATTTCATTCTTTTTATTGCTGAGTAATATTCCATTGTGTATATGTATTGCATTTTTATCCATTTGTCTATGATGGGTACATATAGTTTTATATGGCATGAATGAGAGTCACTTCATGGATGAATGCATTTTCTTTAACTCATACCCCTTTAAAACTCATTCTAAGCTAAATTAGTTAAACTATTATTTTTATATTCTAGTTAACATTTATTTTAAAAATAAAAATAAGTACAGGCAGTCCTAGGGTTATGTTGGACTCGACGTACATCATTGTGTGGTTATGTTGCCATCTCCCATTTATTTATAAAAAAAAAATGTTCCATCATTTGATTAATGTACATATGTGCTTTATGTTTTTTGTTTTGTTTTGTTTTTATATATTTTTTTTATTGATTTCAGAGAGGAAGGGAGAGGGAGAGAGAGATAAAAACACAACCCCCACTGGGGATCAAGCCCACAACCCAGGCATGTGCCCTTGACTGGAATTGAACCAGGGACCCCTCAGTACCCAGGCTGATGCTCTATCCATTGAGCCAAACCAGCTAGGGCTGCTTTATGTTTTTTATTATTTATTTACTACAAGTAAAGGTCAGGAATTATTATCTTTTCCTAAATTTTTTTTTACTGTTTCACTTCATTATTACTGTTTATGTGCTCCATGTGAGTGACGTAGGTGCTTATGTAGATGGGTTCCAACTTACGGTGAAAATCGCGTTATGTCTTGCCATAGGAACAGATCTCCAACATAACCCAAAGTTACTAATTATTGAAATAAAAATGAATTTGGAATACCAATTAAAATCATCTTGAGGCTCACTAGGGACATAAATATCATACTTTGGGAAACTCTGTATAAAAAACTTTCAGTGGGTGTACATGGAAACAAAGTCAGCATTTAACAGCATTGCAGGGTCTAAATCAGAGGATCAGATGCTCCCTGAGTTATTTACTTGGGGAGAACCTTTCTGAAGATCAAGAACAAAGACAGGTGGGGAATGGGATCTGGCCCCTTATTTTCACTAAAGGAAAGGTTAAGGTCCCTCTGAACCTGTTCCCTATTTTATGATGAGTTAGATCGGGTACTTGGGCAAAACGAAGACAGGGCCAGATATTTCTGTCATTTGTGATCACAGGATAGGCTTCTCCTGTGACAGCAGGTGGTATGAACATAAATGAAACCTCATAGAACCCAAACCTGGATTTTCCAGGAGTGTCCTGCATTCCCCATGTGGTCAGTCCGTATCCCTTGGGTTTGCCCTTGGTGTTTTGTAAAGACTTTTTGATGAAACAGCCTGCCTCAGACAGATTTAGAGGGGCCAAGTTCTGAGATTTCTCATAAGTGAAACAATAACATTGGGCCAGCTTCCAGAATAAGGAAAGATCCCAATGACCAGGTGAAGCCAAAAGATATTATTAGAACGATGCAATCACATATCCCTCTCCACTGGAAATATTCCTTGTCTAGCAAGCTGGATGGTTCTGAGGGAAATTATTAAGCAAGGCTTTCCTATTGTTAAGAGCGCATTTGTATTCTTACATGTGACTTGGATCTCTTTAATATTCAGATGTAACAGTTTGTATAGTATCAGCTTGTGGGGTGGAGTGCGGGAAAATTAGCTTTAAGCCCCAGGGTGAAATTTAATGCTTTAGGGTTTCACTGATACAAAGCCAAGTTCTCTGTGGTAAGTCAAGAGAAAAACCTATCATCCTGAAAAGTGGTCTCAGAGCTAGAAGAAATATGTGAGTCTAACCCCTCAGTTATTGCTTTAGTCTCTGCAACAAAATCCCCCTAAATATTTCAAGCACAGGGGAGGTAGAGTGATAAACTGCTCACAACATGAACTGTGGAGTCAGGAAGATCTGTTCAGTGTTGTATAATTTACTAACCTTCCTCTCTGAACCTGCTTACTCATTCATTACATGGAAATGGTGTATACTTCTCTGGGTTATTTTAGGGTTTAAAGTAGAAAGTAAAATACTATATGGCTCATAGGAGATGTCCAAAACATTAGTTCCCTTCCTCTTTTCTGTCCAGTGACAGGGCATTCTCTGCTCTCTGAGGGAACATCTTTTATTTTTGAATAGGGATTAGTTTCCTGTTGCTGCCCTAACAAATTTCCACAAATTTAGTGTCTCAGACAATATATATTTATTATTTTACTGTCCTGTAGATCAGAGTCTGGTACAAGACTCACCAAACGATAATCAAGATATCAGCAGGCTCCCTGCCTTTTGGAGGAATCATCTCTTTCCTGCTTATTCAATTTGTGGGAGAGTTGTGTTTATTGCAGCTGCAGGAGCTCGGTCCCTATTGGGTTGCTGGCTAAACCTTAAAAGTAACCCAAACTCCTAGAGGTAGCTGCACGCCTTGGCTTGTGGCCACCTTCCTCCATTGTCAAAGCCAACATGCTGGTGGGTAGTGTCCTTCGCACGTTCTATCTCTCTGACCCACTTGTCTGCCTCTTTTCCACTTTTAAGGACTCATGCCATTACACTGAGCCCAGCCAGATGATGCAGAATAATGTGGCTCTCTCAAGGTTCATAATCTCAACCAGAGCTTTAATGCCCCGTCTGCCATGTTAGGTGACACATACACCAGTTTCAGGGCATAGGAGTGGAAGTCCTTGGGAAGGGCACTATTCTGCCTACCACAGATACTCTCTGAGAATTTTTTGTACTAATGTTACTTGGGTTATTTGTATTCCGTTTGTCACAAGGCAACGTTTTAAAAGCAAAGTTATGTTTAATACAGTTTATTTTGTTGGATCTTCTCTACATTATCAGTGTTCCTCTAAAGTAATAAATTTTATTTTCAGAAGTGTGTTATGCAATGGTGATAATGATAATGATGGTAACTGTCATCAATTGTCCTTTTTATTATGTGTCATGCATGATGGTAACCATCATGTTCGTTTATATGCAACATGTATAATCTAATTCAATCCTGGTAACATCCCCATGAGGCAGGGTGTAATTGTAATTTTATGGATAAGGAAATACCTTAAATATTTACTAAATTGTAGCTGTTATTAACAAAACAGATGAACGCTATTTTAAATAACAGTAAAATCTAAACAGCATCATAAATCATCAGTTTTACCTTCCTAATTGTATAAAATAATAATCCTATATAATAAAGCGGTAATGTGCAAATTGACCATCATGCCCTCACACAAGATGGCCACGCCCATGTGGCCACAAGATGGCCAGCAGGGGAGGGCAGTTGTGGGCCATCAGGCCAGTAGAGGAGGGCAGTTAGGGGCAACCAGGCCAGCAGGGGAGGAAGGGCAGTTGGGGAGTACAGGGCCTGCAGGAGAGGGAGGGTAGTTGGGGGGGACCAGGCTTACAGGGGAGGGCAGTTGGGGGGGACCAGGTCTGCAGGGAAGGGCAGTTTGGGGGACCAGGCCAGCAGGGGAGGGCATTTAGGGGTGACCAGGCCTACAGGGGAGGGCAGTTAGGGACAACCAGGCTGGCAGGGGAAGGCAGTTAGATGTGACCAGGCCAGCAGGGGAGGACAGTTAAGGGTGATCAGGCCAGCAGGGGAGGGCAGTTGGGGGAAACCAGGCCAGCAGGGGAGGGCAGTTGGGGGAAACCAGGCCAGCAGGGGAGGGCAGTTGGGGGCTATCGGGCCAGCAGGGAACAGTTAGGCATCTATCAGGCTGGCAGGGAGTGGTTAGGGGGTGATCAGGCTGGCAGGCAGGCAAGCAATTGGGAGCCAGCAGTCCCAGATTGTGAGAGGGATGTCTGACTGCCAGCAGTCGGACATCCCCCGAGGGGTCCCAGATTGGAGAAGGTGCAGGCTGGGCTGAGGGATCCTCTCTCTCTCTCTCTCTCTCTCTCTCTCTCTCTCTCTCTCTCTCTTTCTTCCAGTGCACAAATTTTGTGCACTGGCCCTCTAGTATTCACATAAAATCCTTAGATCTTTCAATAAATAGATAAAATTCTCAAGGCTATACCTGACTTCATTCTTATCTGATAAATGTTTAAACCTTTAGTCTCTTTTTTGTTTTGGTTATTCTTTAGCATTTTCATAGAAATGTTAGAATCATCATATCAAAATTTGTAATTTAAAAAGAAAACTAAGATTTCAATCTTCTTATTGTATTGAAACTTGTTTTCTAACCTAACATATGGTCTATTATTGCCTTGGTTTGTTTGGATTACTATAATAAAATACTACTAACCAAATAGCTTACAACAACATAAATGTATTTCCTCCAGCTCTGGAGGCTGGGAATCCCAAGATCAAGGTGCCAGCATGGTCTCATTTTCTGAGAGCCCTTTTCTCGTTTCACAGCTGGTGCCTTCTTACTGAATGCTTACCTGCTGAAAGGAGCTAGGCGCTCTCTGGATCCTCTTGAACAAGCATTAATCACATCCATGAAGCCTCCACACTTATGACTTTAGTACCTCCCAAAGGCCCCACCTACTACTATTATAATTTGGGGGAGGAGTAGTATTTCAACATAGGAATCTTGAGGAAACACAAGCATTTATACCATAGCAATTCTGGAGAATGTTACATGTGCACTTGAAAATTACATGTATTTTTTTTTTTTTTTTTGGTTGGGTGAAGTGTTTCATAGTTATCTATTATGTCTAATTGATTTATACTGCTGTTTAACTCTTTTATCTTGTTAAGATGTCTATTTTTGATCTTCTGCCTAATTGTTCCATCCATTATTGAAATCTAGTGGCCCAGTGCATGAAATTCGTGCACATTAAAAGGGAATTAATTAGCAGAAATATTTTAATATTGCTATTTGCTCTTTCTCTATAATAGAAGTGTGAGAGATGAAAGGAAATTAGTAAAATGTATATGAAAATAATATATACATTTATTAATAAATAAACAGTAAAAAAATATATAACAACAACAGAGGCATGATATAAAAACATGATATGAAGACAACAAAAACATGATATAAAAACAACAGTGATGCAAACAATGACTGATAAAGTGATTAAACTTAGTCTAATATCTCCCTGTACACCACATTAAGAGTGAAAACACTTTCAGACTGCTTGACTAATTTCCCTTGTGATGAAGTATTTAGAACTTTAACATCACATGCTCTTCGAACTCGAGAGAAAGCAACATATAACTTACCATGTGCGAAAACGGGTTCAGGTAGGAATATTCCTACTCTGTCTAGAGTTTGTCCTTGTGATTTATTAATAATCATTGCAAATGCTGGCACCACAGGAAACTGTCGTGGAATTAATTTAAATGGGAGGCCAGTGTCAGATAGGGACAAATCAATTCTTGGAATCAAAACAACCTCTCCCTCTGCAGATCCTGTTAATATGTCAGCTTTGATAATGTTAGGTCATAATCTTTTGATAATAAATCTGGTACCATTACAAAGACCCCATTTACTATTAAGATTTCTCAATAGCATTATGATTGCACCCAGTTTCCATTTTAATTTATGAGATGGCATTCCCGAAGGAGTAATACTATTAAGAAATTTGATGGCAAAATTTTCCTTTTCAGCATCATCTGTTGAGTCAATGAAATCATCACTCAAATATGTGTGAAAATCTCCATTGAGTATATCCAAAATTTCTTCATTTAATTTTTGAACATGCTCATTTTTTGGACAAAGAATTGCACATTTAGATATATTTTTAATATTATCTATAGATATACTATTTCCAAAGGTGGCTTCAATAATAGATCCATTACAAATAATTTCACAGGGGATTTCAATAATATCCATTCCTAACTGAAAACTGCTATCAAGATTGCCATCTCCAAGTTTTACTAACTATTCACTATAAGCAGAATCCTCTGATCTCATATTTGTTTTAAGAGACAACTTTATGAAACAACCCCAAACATTACAGTACTTTAAACTCGTTTGTACTATGGCCGATCATACAGCATGTGGTACAATACTGAGACATTGTCGAAAATCCCCTCCAAGAAGGAGAACTTTCCACCAAATACAACATTCAAATTCATAATTTCTCTTAGTAATCTGTCTATGGCATTTATAGCATGACTGGATGCCATGATGCATTCATCAATAATGGGAAGTTGGGCCTTTTTAATAGTTTTAGCAACTTCACTATTTATATCAAGTCTAGAAATTGAAGTTTCATTTAATGGAATTAGTCATTTATATTGGGAATGAAAGATTCTTCCACCGAGAAGTAAATTTGCAGCAATTCCTGTAGACGCTGTGGGTAAAACAGTACCACCACAATCTCTAATATAATGTATTAAAACTTTATTGTGGGGAGCCACTACAGTGTTTTGGACAGGTTCAAGCCTTGGACTGATGAGAGGGCACAGTCCTCTCATTGCCACGTGCAAGTCCCAGCTTGGAGGGCAGGGCCCTCCCAGCACAATTATAGCCAACATCTATTGTTGTAAGCTTGAACCTATGGTCCAAACATGTGGCCCACGTGCCTGAGTGATGTGGGCTTGATAGAGTTCAGGTGAATGTAGTTGAGTAGGATTGAAACCCAAGAGAAAGTTGTAAACATCTTGATCACACCCTTTGCCTCGTGGCATCTGCTATAAAATAAAGGCATGGCTGTGGGTGTGGTTGCTGTCTCTCAGAGAAGCAGTGTCCCACCAAGACCCAGCTTTCATTCTCTTGTCTGTTTTTTCTAAGCCTTTTAGCCGCCCCCACTCAGGTTCACCCTTGGCCGTGCTGGCACGGCACACTTTATAAAGATATGCCTCCACGCTCCGAGGATGGGTTCCTGCCTCAAACCTCGCCCTTACCAGAAACAGCTCCAGGAAACAGCTCAGGGGAGGGTGCAGCCATTTCCAAGACAACCCCTGCAGGACTGACTTTCTTCCAGTTGGTTGCACTTTGGGTCATGATGTTATACCCAGGGTTTTTATATAAATAGATGGGGTAATGAGTCTCCAACTATTATTGGGGAATTATCTGTTTTTTTACTCAATTCTGTAAGTTTTTGGTTTATAAGTAATTCAGAGCTCTGTTGTTAGGTACATATATGTTTATAATTCCTATATTCTATGAAATGAGCCTCTTATTATAATAAAATGTCCTTCTTATTTCTAGCAACAATTTTATTTAAATTCTATTTGTATAGTATTAATATAGCTACTCTCTCTTTTGTTATACTTTGCATGATATATCTATTTCTCTTTTTTAAATGTATTATTATTTTATAAAATCTTTATTGTTGAAGGTATTGCATATGTCCTCTTTTTTCCCCATTGACCCTTTCCCCCTCCCCAGGCCTTCACCACCCTATTGCCTGTGTCCATGGATTGTGCATATATGCATACAAGTTCTTTAGTTGATCTCTTCCCACTCATCTACCCCTGCCTTCCCTCTGAGATTCCACAGTCTGTTCCATGCTTCTATGTCTCTGGATCTATTTTTTTCATCAGCTTATTTTGTTCATTAGATTCCACATATGAGTGATATCATGTGATACTTGTCTTTCTCTGACTGGCTTATTTTGCTTAGCATAATACTCTCCAGGTCCCTCCATGCAGTCTCAAAGGGTAAGAGATCCTTCTTTTTTACTGCTGCATAGTATTCCATGGTATAAATGTACCACAGCTTTTTATCCACTCATCTACTGATGGGCACTTAGGCTGTTTCCAGATCTTAGCTATTGTAAATTGCGCTGCTATGAACATAGAGGTACATACATTCTTTCTGATTGGTGTTTCTGGTTTCTTAGGATATATACTTAGAAGTGGGATCACTAGGTCAAATGGCATTTCCATATTTAATTTTTTGAAGAAACTCCATACTGATTTCCACAATGGCTACACCAGTCTGCATTCCCACCAGCAGTATACTAGTGTTCCAATATACTTGTTTATTTATTCTAATGTGTGTCTCTAATTTTTTATTTGAGGGTGTAAGCTATTTATATTTAATGTAGTTACTGATAAAGAAGGGATATAAATGCCACTTTGTTATTCATTTTCCATATGTCATCAGTTGTGTTGCTGTTCTTCTACCCTTTGATTAAGGTCTTCTTTTTGGTGAAATAGAAATTTTAGGGTACCTTTTTGAATTCTTCTGTTTTCTTTTACTATATATTTTAGTATATTCTTAGTTGCTGCTGAAGACATTAATATTAGTATCTTAAATTATAACATCCTTATTTATCATTAATTTTATATCCTTAATTTAAATAGTATATAAAAATTTCTCCAATAAATCTCTGGTTCTTTTCTCTCTTCTCTACTACTATTATTATTCAAATTACATATTTTATATATCTCAAGCCAACCAACACAGGTTTGTTTTTTTAAATTATTGCTTTGTCCTTTAAAAATTGACAGAAGAGTTACAAACAGAAACACATTTTTACTGTCTTCCATAATACCTGTATAGTCATCAGTGTTCTCTATTTTTTATGTATACAGACAGACACTGCATAACATTTTTGGTCAACATCAAACTACATATATGATGAGAGCCCCATAAAATTATAGGAAAGCTGAATTTCCTCTAAAAAAAAATGGAAGGGTATGTGGTTCAGGAGGAGTTTTATTCTCTGATAAGAGAGCAATATCTGTGTGGCTTAACAATAGATTCCCTCTTGCTCTCAGCACCTCCATCTTTAGCACACAGATTTGTGTCCCAGTCAGCCAATGATCTGTTTCAACACAGAGGACCCTGCCCCCCAACACTGCACATTTAGAGTGTGCTATAGCCCTTCCAGATCCTGAACGATGGCCTTCAGAGTACATTGCTGTAAGTTATTGTTGAGGACCTACAATGCTGTACAAAAACACAGGTCCACAGGAGCTGTCTTACCCAGTATTAAATATCACAGCCACTTCCTCTAAGGCTTTCTGTCATAGTATGGAGCCAGCCTGTCCCTCTACTTTGAAACACTTTCAGGTTTTAATAATTAAATATAGATAAGTTCTATTTCCCCCATAATTTCAAGGTGAGAGAGAATTTTTTGTGCAGACTAGGGTCAATGGCCTAAAACAAATTTCCAAAGTTAAAATTGTGAGTCCTCAGTTTTACATCCTTTCCATATTAAACAGCATTCTTTATCTTCCCACTTCAAAAAGCTTTCCATTTTCATTTCTGATTCTTACTGATGCTCAAGTCCCCTTTCACTCCCTCCTGACAGTCACTATGATGGTGGTCTATGTCTTACCCGGCCGGTTTCTCTTCAGTGTGTCCAGCTGGTCCAGCCCACGTCCCTGTTCGTGGAGCAGTGTGGACAGCTTTGATGATCTCCTTTTGAACTTCCTCAGAAGAGGAAGCAGGGGAGAGCTTTCGGGACAGCGTTTGTAACGTCTGCAGTAGTGGACGTTACAATCGTCCCTGGCTCTTCATATTCACTCATTGGTCACTCACTAACTCACCCAGAGCAACTTCCAGTCCTGCAAACTCCATTCATGGAAAGTACCTTATGCAGGTATACCATCTTTTATACCATATATTCACTATACCTTTTCTATGTTTTGATACACAAATAGTTACCATTGTGTTACAGTTGCTGTCTAGGTTTGTAGCCTAGGAGCAATAGGCTATACCACAGAGCAGTGATGGCGAACCTATGACATGCATGTCAGAGGTGACACGCAAACTCATTTTTTTTGGTTGGCTTTTCTTTTTTAAATGGCATTTAAATATATAAAATAAATATCAAAAATATTAATCTTTGTTTTACTATGGTTGCAAATATCAAAAAGTTTCTATATGTGACACGGCACCAGAGTTAAGTTAGGGTTTTTCAAAATGCTGACATGCCGAGCTCAAAAGGTTCGCCATCACTGCCGTAGAGCCTACTGTGTAGTGAGCTACACCATCTACTTCTGTGATGGTGTGATGATGTTTGCACAATGACAAAACCACCTAACAATGCCTTTCTCAGATGTATCCCCATCATTAAGAAGTGCATAACTGTAATTCCTTTTTTATATAATTTCTATATCTTTACTGATATTCTGTATTTGGTGAGACATTGTTGCCATACTTCCTTTAATTCTTTGGGTTCAGTTTTTATCTAATTCTTTGGGGATATTTATACTTGACTTAAAATCTTTTTCAACAAGGTCTATGAGGGGAATTTTATGTAGGCTGCTTTTTTAATATTGTATATGTGACATAGTTACTTGTTTCTTTATATGTGTTGTAATTTTTTTCATTGAAAACTGGACATTTTATATAATACTAGAGGCCTGGTGCATGAAATTCATGCATGGGTGGGGGTGTCCCTCAGCCCAGCCTGCACCCTCTCCAATCCAGGATTGCTGGCTCCCAACCACTTGCCTTCCTGCCTGCCTGCCTGATTGCCCCTAACCACTTCTGCCTGCCAGCCTGATCACCCCCTAACCACTCCCCTGCCAGCCTGATCCAAGCATAACTGCTCCCCTGGTGGCCTGGTTGCCCCAACTGCCCTCCCCTGACAGCCTGGTCGCCCCTAACTGCCCTCCCCTGCAGGCCTGTTTCCTCCCCAACTGCCCTCCCCTGTAGGCCTGGTTGCCCCCAACTGCCCTTCCTTGCAGGCCTGGTCCCTCCCAACTGCCCTCCTCTGTTGCCCTGGTCATCCTTAACTGCCCTCCCCTGCTGGCCATCTTGTGTCCACATGGGGGCAGCCATTTTGTGTGTTGGAGTGATGGTCAATTTGCATATTACCTTTTTATTATTATAGGATGTAGTAACAATTTTTTTCTGATAACAAATTCTTCCACAATTGTTGTTATGGCTGATTTGTTGTTTGATTTTGTTGTTGTTCTTTTTCTTGTTGTTGCTTATTTATTTAGTAACTTTTATGAATTTAGTGACTAATTCTGTATTTCTTTCCAGGTGTAGCCTCTCTGAGTCTTCAACGATCTTTTTTCTTCTAAGTTCTTATTTTAATTTTTAGACCTGGCTTTCTAAAAATTGCACCTGGGTCAGTATAATTTGATGATCAGCAGGTTTTCGGTTTGTTTTGTTTTTGTAACTTCCTTTTTGCCCCCTGCCAAGGCTGTCTGTATAAGAAACATGCTTTAAAACTCCAGGCAGCTAACAAGACAGCCTTAGCTTGCACTTGCACTTGCTCAGGGCCTGGAGGTCAGCCAGAGGTGAGTGTCTGTTGCTGCCCGCCCCTTCCCCGATCTACCCTAGTCAGGTACACGCCTTACATAGAAGCACAGTCTTATATGTCCCCAAGAACATGTTAACGCTTTTAAGTTTCCTATGGGCTGTGTTTTTCTCCATCGTGACCCTTTACATGCTCAGCTGTGCTCTACTTTATCCCCGATGATATCACAGCCATAGGTAGCTGAGATGTTGACAGCAGTTTGCATTGTTTAACTATGAGGGTAGGTCCCCTGCCACTTGCTGAGCTGAGATCCGAGTCAAATCACTTAGGTCCCACACTCTGAACATACTGATTTCCTGGGGAACCGTAAGTCGGGCAAATTTTCCTGCTCTCTCTGGATGGTACATTTAGTTCTTCAGACGCTGTCAGATCTCTCCATTGCTAGCATAGCTACCAGCTTTGACTCTCATGTCACTGAGCAGGGCAGGCGAGGGGATGGAAATAAATCAACTAAAAATGACACAGACCCTGCTGCTTCACCCAGGGTTACTTGTGAGCCTATTGTTTTACCACAGAACAGTAGTTTCTATTGGAAATGTAGCTTTAAGCTCTATGGCTTTGGTTAACTGACAGATTTCTGAAATGGTTGATTTTAGTTGTTTTACCTGTGTTTTCTTTATTTTACAGGGAGAATGAGCTCACCTAGATCCTCACTCCACCATTCAGGACACTGAGACCTCAATCTATTTAATAGAAATTCAACTTTTTAATTAATTAATTAATTAATTAAAGGACATCTACACTAATAAAAGAGAAACATGGTAATTAGCGTACTACCGCTACCCTTCCCATTGGCTAATCAGCATATCCTTATGCAAATAAACTGTCAGCCAAGATGACGGCTGGCAGCCATGCACTGAAGCGAACAGGGAGGCTTGCTTGCTCCAGTGACTGGCGGACTCCAACGTTCCCCGCCTCACTTGCCGGCCTCTCAGCTGCAACTCTAGGCAACTATGTTGCAAATATAGAAGCTAAACAAAACCCCAGAAACCTGCGTTAGTCAGCCAGGTTCCGCCAGCCTGACCGCAACATTGTATCAAATACAGAAGGAAAAACAAAGGCCAGAAACTGGCTTTCAGCAGCGAGGCCTCAGAGCTAAAGCTGGCCCAGAATAAAAAAAAGAAAAAAAGGAGCGGTTGGGAGATTCAGTCAACCCACCAGCCTGAAAACAGCCCTCAGCCCCTCAGCCAGATTGGACAGGCACCCCAGTGGGGACCCCCACCCTGATCCAGGACAACCTTCAAGGCAAACCAGCCAGCCCCCACCCGTGCACCAGGCCTCTATCCTATATAGTAAAAGGGTAATATGCCTCCCGGCACCGGGATCAGCGGAGCAGCGAGGCCTCCCTGCACTGGGATCAGCGTGACAGGGGGCAGCGCCCAAACCCCCTGATCACCCTGTGGCTCTGTGTGTGACAGGGGGCGGGGCCACAACCTCCCTATCCGCCCTGCTCTGTTCGTGACAGGGGAAGGCGCCCCGACCCCCTGATCGGCCCTGCTCTGTGCCTGATAGGGGGGAGCTCCCCAATCCCCTGATCACCCTGGGGCTCTGTGTTTGACAGGGGGGAGCTCCCCAACCCCCCCTCCCCACGGGCCTTGCTCTGTGTGTAATGGGGTAGAGCCATAACCTCCCCATTGGCCCTGCCCTGAGTGTGACAAGGTGCAGCTCCCCATCCCCCTGATCCGTCCTGCTCTGTGTGTGACAGGGGGAGATGCCCTAACTCCCCTATTGGCCCTACTCTGTGAGTGACAGGGGGAGCTCCTCAACCCCCTGATCAGCCCTGCTCTGTGCCTGATAGGGGGGAGCTCCCCAATCCCCTGATCACCCTGCGGCTCTGTGTTTGACAGGGTGCGGCGCACCAACCCCCTGATCGGCCCTGCTCTGTGTGTGACAGGGTGCGGCGCCCTAACCCCCCCCCCCCCCACGGGCCCTGCTCTGTGTGTGACAGGGTAGAACCATAACCTCCCCATCGGCCCTGCTCTGAGTGTGACTGTGGCGCACCCCAACCCCCTGATCGGCCCTGCTCTGTGGGTGATAGAGGGTGGCGCCCCAACCCCCCTCCAAGGGCCTTGCTCTGTGTGTGACAGTGTACGGAGCCCCAACCCCCCTGATCAGCCCTGCTCTGTGAGTGACAGGGGGCAGTGGCCCAACCCCCTGATCGGCCCTGCTCTGTGCATGACAGGGGGTGGCGCCGCAACCTCCCCATGGACCCTGCCTTGAGTGTGACAGGGGGTGGTGCCCCAACCCCCCAATTGGCCCTACCCTGAGCGTGACTGAGGGTGGCATCGCAACCTCCCGATCCGCCCTGCTCTGTGCATGACAGGGGGCTGTGCCCCAACCCCCCAATTGGCCCTACCCTGAGCGTGACTGAGGGTGGCATCGCAACCTCCTGATCCACCCTGCTCTGTGCATGACAGGGGGCAGCGCCCCAACTCCCCAATTGGCCCTGCTCTGAGCCTGACCAGGGGCTGCACCTAGGGATTGGGCGTGCCCTCTGCCACCAGGGAGCAGGCCTAAGACAGCAGGTCGTTATCTCCCGAGGGGTCCCAGACTGTGAGAGGGCACAGGCCGGGCTGGGGGACCCCCCGCCCCCAGTGCACAAATTTTTGTGCACCGGACCTCTAGTCTATAATAAAAACACAAATTACTTTAAAATTTAGAATGTGAAATCTATGTGGAATGTGAAAAAATAATCCTATCAACAAACCCAGATTAAAGGAAGTAGAGAGATTTTACCAAAATAATATTCTCACCTTTAGGATAATGTGCTTTTTGATTAGCCATGCAATGTCATCAAAACTTAAATAACACTTAGTTTGGCAGAGTAAGCTATCCTGAGGAACGCATTTTGAGATTGACAAAGAATTTCCATGGCTGGACTTGAGTCAGGTTCCTGTGAGTCCTCCTTCTTCGTAGGCTTTGACCTTGGACTCTGTCTTTGGCCTGTTTATTCCAGTTTTCGCAAGAACACGTTGAATCAGTTTAGCAAAAACCCCTTGCTCCTGAGATCATCTCACCCTGGCCTGCCTAAAATCCTCTTAAGTCGATTTAGCAAAGTACTGTACATCTTAGTACTTTCCCACCCACGGGACCCCTCTCCCCTGCTACTTGGCTATAAATCCCCACTTTTTCTTGTATTCAGAGTTGAGCCTGCTCTCTCTCCCCTGCCACAGAACTCTATTGTAGTAGCCCCCTTAAATAAAGTCTTCCTTGCCATCTTTAACAAGTGTCATAAATATTTTTTAACAGGAACAATCTGAAAATTTAAATATATCAGGCAATAGCTGTATGTGACTGCTTTATAGCCATCTCTGCAAGAAAAATTTGTTCTTTCTCCTGGCCCCCTCGTATCCTGCCAATGCCTCATAAAATGTGGACATGAGATATAAATATCCCGGGCCATTATGTGGTGATTCGACAGAATATGGAATGTACTTAACCTGCACTTGGCCATTTCTGCTTTGACTCCAACAGTGGTTCACACGTGGGGGACACATCCGCCAGGCAGGCACAACAAGCCATTTTTCCTCCCCAAATCCCTCGCAGACAACTAATAGCCATGGAAATGTTCAGTGCAAAGGACATTTTCTTCAAAACAGATGGATTTTAAATTAGGCGTTGGTGCGCCTGAGATAGGATGAAAATATAATTACCCAGAAAGCAACATATACCTTAGTGAACTCCGGAATGTATAATAAATCGTGTGCATTGGCAAACTTCAGTGCAAGGTATTTGGAAAGAGGCTGTTCAGAAACATCAAAACTACTGGGCAGATGGCTGCGAGTTCTTGAGGACTGCTTTAGTATAAGCAGCACTCCCCGCTTCTGCAGACAATTTAACATACAACTCCAACTCTATGAATGAAAACCCTTTCCTCTCCTGCTTTTGCCAAGTTCATTTGAAGGAATATGGAAATATCCCAGGATAATGGAAATATCCCGGGATATTTCCAAAGGGGCAAAGAGAAAACACTTGTAAATACTTCCCAAGTCATCTACGACTCCCACTGGGGATGCTTGTAAGGGAGAAATGAACAGTTATTTTCTCAAAGGACAAGAAAGGAGCACATGAACAAGGTGTCTTCTCTCCAATTTACTCCTGGAAACATTAACTTTGTAAAAAATGCTGCCAGACATCTATTCCATTAAGAAAAGCTACATGAGGCTATGTTGCCATAAATCACTTAACCAATCTTTTTCCTTAAAACACACACACACACACACACACACACACACACACGGATCAGGGGAGGAGAGATGAGGGGGAGAGAGAGAGAGAGAGAGAGATATTAAAGATGACAGATGTATTGGTTAGCTTTCTAAAAATCTGTTATTTGACATTGGGAAACTGGGGTGTTTAGTTTTTATTAAATATTAAAATATAAAATAATAACATTCATTGTTTGTGGCATATTATACTTCCCAAAGATGGTCACAATATGGTCACCCATCCTCCACACACTTTTTAGTGCACTGTATCACTGTTCCATCAAGAGATGGCAGCTAAGTAGCTTCATCTTCAATCTGAACTGGTCTTAGTGACTCATCTGCAACCATTTGATTGAGGCAGAGTGGACGCTGCGTGCCTTCCGAAGCTGGTTCTACAGAAGACACGCTGCAGTATTGCTCCCTATTAGGACATCTTCTCTTAACACCGAGCTCCCATTCAGTGGGAAGCCCAGGCCTCATGGAGATGCCACATGTGGGAATGTTAGTAGACAGCTGCATCTGAGCCCACCCTCTGAGCAATTTAAATGTAGGTGGAAGTCCTGTGAGCAAAGATGCCTTCAGGATTTCAACCTCAGCCTCTGAGTCTCCCTAGCTGAGAACTTCCCTGTTGAGCCGTATTTGATTTCCTACCCCACATCTCCTGAGAACATAATAAGTGGTACTCACTTTATGCTACTAAGTTTAGAGTGGGTCTGTTACACAGTAATAGATAAGCAAAACAATTCACGGTGCTACGAGGTGGGTACTATTACTATTTTGAATTTAGAGATTAGTAATTTCAGGCTTTTGATAGTTGATAAAATAATAATGATGAAAAATATTTACTGAACTCTTCTATGTGTTGGGAACTTTATGTGGATTATCTTGTTTAATGCACAGAAAGCTCTACAAAGTAGGTGACTTTTAAGAACCAAACTTTGAATATGAGGGAATTGATAAAAGAGATTAAGTAACTGGCCTAATAATACACAGTGAGTAGTGAAAAAAAATCAGGATTTGAACCCAAAGAGACCTCTCCAGAATTGAGATCTTTAACTATTATACCACAAACACATGCTGCAATTAATTAGTCAAGAAAAGACTTGAAATTATGTAGCAGAGCTTGAGCAACAACACAGGTCTGTCCAACTCTATTAATCATATGTGGCATTTTGATTGAGAATAAAAAAAAAGGTGTTAATAAACCTGGACCTGGACATCACAAGAAGACTGAGCAAATGGGTATATTTTTTATTTCTTTTTTGCTTGTTTTCCCATATTTCTGAACATTGCAGATTATATCTAAGAAAAAAGAAACCTAGTCATATGACCAAGTAAACTGGATAATATCATCAGACTATGTTCAATGACAGTTATCTCTGTAGTATGTTAGGAGGCAAATAGAATAATTTTTTGTCTACACATGAGTCTTGTGAAATTCAATCAACCTGGTTACAAAAAATAATTGCAAATAATAATTATATACAACTAGGGGCCCAGTGCACAAATTTGTGCACCTTGAAAGGAACTTTGGGCCATGAGGCTGCGATATACACAGGGGCAGGTCTCGGCCCATCCTCTGCACCCCTGCCCAGCCATTCCTGCCACAGGCCCCAGTCCCCTGTCTGCTGGCAACCTCACTCCCACTGCCGCTGCTCCCACACACTGACAGTGCTGGCCCTGCTCAAACCCACTGATGACATGGAGCAATTGGGGCTGGCACCAGCAGTGGGTGGGAGCAGTTCCTGCTGCCCCAATTGCTCCTCAGGAGCAGGGGGAGGTGGAGAAGGCCTCAGGGGTGATCAGGGCTTGCAGCCACCACTTGCACCGCTGATAGCGCCAAGCCATCGGGACCAGCGCTGGGCACTGGCAGTGGGTGCAAGCAGTGGCTCCAGCATCGGCAGTGGGTGCGAGCAGGGCAGGACTGCAGGAGCAAAGAATTTTCAGTAACCAACAGAGACTCGCCCTGGTCTGGCGCCCCACTCACCTGCTCCACCACCCCACCTCTGCCGACTCCTGCCATGTTCCGCACTTGCCCCCTGGTGGTCATCACCCATCATAGCGACCGGTTGTTCGGTTGTTTGGTTGTTCTGGTTGTTCCACCGTTCGGTCTATTTGCATATTAGCCTTTTATTATATAGGATAGGTTAAAGTTCTTGCTACAAGTTAAAAGTTTCTTTCTTAACTTGAAACTTTATGAAGAAAGAAAAAACTCATTACTACTAAGTGTAATCAATAAAATTAACCAAAAAAAAAAAAAAAAAACAACTAAGAGACAATGCAAGTAATTATAACCAGAAAAGAAAGTGGAAAAATTACTGCTGATCTTATAGAAAGAAAAAAATGATTATAAGAGAATGCTATGAACAATTGTACATCACCAAATTAAATAACCTAGATGAAATAGGAAAATTACTAAAAACACACAACTAATAAAAGAGACTCAAAAAGAAATAAAATATAAAAATAGTCCTAAAACAAATAAGAGCTTAAATTAATAGTCAAATCCTCTCCAAAATGAAAAGTCTAGGATGAGATGGCCTCACTAGTGAATTCTACCAACATTTAAAGAACTAACACTGATTCTTCTAAAAATCTTTAAAATTAAAGAGGAGGAACACTTACTACTTTATTCTATGAAGCCAGCAATACCCTGATACTAAATATATCACAAGAATGGAAAATTAAAAACCAATCAACAGCTCTTATGAATACTGGTATAGATGCAAAAATCCTCAATTCAATACTAGCAAACTGAATACATAAGAATAAAAAAATATTATACACAATTACCAAATGAGTAATTTATTTCCTGTATGCAAGTTTGGTTGAACATAAAAATGTTAATTAATGTAATACATCACACTTAGTAGATACGAAAATAAAGAAAGCAAACAAAAAACTGATCATTTTAATTAAAATTTTAAAAATTTGACAAATTCCAACATCCTTTCATGAAAAGAACACTCCTAACATTAGGGATACAATAATACTCCCTTGACTAGATAAACGCCATTAATGAAACTCACAGTCAATATCAGACTTAACTGGGAAAAGCTGAAAATTTTATCTCTATGATCAGGAACAAGAACAGGATGCCCACTTTCACTGTGGTTTTTAACAGTTGGAAGAAAAGTATGTATAGCCAGCACAGTTGTGCAAAACAAACAAAAAAAAAGAAAGAAAGAAATGAAAAGCATCCAATTGGAAAGGAAAAAGTAGCACCATCTCTACCTGAAGATGGCATGATTCTACTTCTAGAAATTCCAAATAATCACAAAAACCTTACTAGAGGTAATACAACTCAGCAAAGTTGCAGGTTGCAGGATCAACATATAAAATAAACAAAAATGAGCACGCCAAAAAGAAACTAAGGAAAAAGGCCACTTACAATAGTATAAAAAATAATTCAATATTTTGGAATACATTTAACAAAATAGCCCAAAATTTACACTCTGAAAACTACAAAATTTTGCTGACAAAAATTAAAAAAGACTTAAATGAATAGAATGAAATCTTATGTTCATGTATCAGAAGAGTTACTATTGTTAAGATGGCAACGTTACCCAAAGCAATCTACACACAGTAAAATCTGTGTCAAAATTTTTATGGCTTTTTTTCTAGAAATAGAAAAGTAAGTACTCAAATTCATATAAAATTGCAAGGGCCCTTCATAGTCAAAATAATATTTTAAAAGAACTAAGTTAGAGGACTCATATTTCCTGATTTTAAAACTTATTACAAAACTACAGTAATGAAAACAATATGGTAATAACCTAAAATGTATAGACACACAGACCAAAAGAACAGAATAGACAGTCCAGATATAAACATATAAATATATTGTCAATTGGTTATCTTTTAACTGAGAAAAGAATAGTCTATTTCAACTAATAGTGCTGGGACAACTGGATAGCTACTTATAAAAGAATGAAATTGGTTGCCTACCTTACATCATATAAAAATCAATTCAAATGCATCAGGGGCCTAAATATAAGAGCTAAAACCATATAACTCTTAGAAAAAATAGGGGTAAGTATTTATAACATTGAAATTGGCAATAAATTCCTTGATATGACAAAAAAACACATAACTAAAGAAAAAATAGATAAATCGGACTTTATTGAAATTTTAAAACCCTTTTTCCATCAAAGGACATTATCAAGAAAGATAAACTACAGGATGGGGAAAATATTTGGAATTCTAAGCCTAGAGTCCAGAATACATAAAGAACTTTTACAATTCATCAGAAAAACGTCAGAACATCAGAAGGATTGCTGGAAAACTTCAAAACACTTGTAGATTAAACAGACCTATAAATAACATATGGGTCAAAGAAGAAATCTTAAGAAAAAATTTTAAATATTTTGAACTAAATGAAAATAAATAGAATAAACACAATTTGTGGGATGCAACAAAACTAATGTTTATGAAGAAATTTATAACATTGAAAGCATTACATTAGAAAAGAATAAAGGTCTACATTTAATTATCTAACTTTCCAACTGAGGAAACTAGAAAAATAAGAATAAATTTAATTCAAAGTATGTAAAAGAAAAAATTAAAATGAAAGCACAAGAGGATCCAAGATGTTACACTAACCTCCTCCAGGACAAAACTGAAATTACACTAAAATACACAACAATCAACTGAACAACCAACTGAAGACTAGCTAAAGAGAAGTCTTATAACAAAAGATTTACAGAAGAAGCCACGTCGAGACTAGTATCAAGGGTGGAGATGCAAAAAGGGATGGCCCCCCTCCTATGGATGACGGCTGAGATTCTCAGCTGCAAAGGTTCCCCCCAGAAAAGTGAAGGGTCTCAACCGAAAGCCAGGCTCCCCAATCCAGAGCACCAGAGCCAGGAAGAGGTGCCCACACAACACTTGGCTATTAACATCAGTGGGAATTCTGTCCACCAGGGAGAGACAAGAGCCTTTGTCAAAAGCCAATGCTCAAAATCTCAATTGCAGCCCACACCCTGGGTTTTGGGAGAGGGAGGGAAGAGCAGACTAGAACCCATGAGGAAAAACTAGAGTTTGTGGCTCTGGAGAAATAGCTGAAGGGACAGTTGCCAGGATCCCTGTGCAGAGTCCTTCTTTCACAGAGCAGACATTTTTCTTGGGTGGTGAACTCCCCTTCATACAACGTCAGCCTGGGGAAATAAAATAGCCTCAGACTCTCTGTGGCCCTTCCCTGCAGAGCTAGCACCCTGCTGAGGACTCAGCTGCCTGGCCTGAGGTGTAGAGGTAAGGCCTGACCCAGCAGTTGTCAGTGACTGAGCTGTGTAGTTTCAGGGTTGGATCCATTCCCCCCTCCCACATTCCCATGAACCTGACTGGTGCCACCCCATCAAGGGAGATCTGTTAGCCCTACCCTCCAGACTGTCAGGGACTCCACACTCCCAACTACTGGTGGCCTTACCCTGCCGAGGTCCAGGCAGAATCTAGACTGAGTTGTGTGGCTGTAAGACAAGGGCCACTCCCTCCCTTCTCCTAAGCCAGAATGGCACCATCCTCTCACAGAGATCCACTAGCCCCATCCTCCTGAATTTCAGTGATCCCACCCTGATGAGATAAAGCTCCAGGCCAAATCTGGGTCACACTGAGATGTGTGGCTCCAGAACAGGAGCCATTTTTCCCCCACACACGAAACAGGTGCAATGCCTTCCTTTCTCATGATCAAGGCTTCATCTGTTTGGGCCTGATAAACTCTGCTGGCCTCGCCATGATGACTCCCTGAGATTCCACCCCACCACAAAAGTGAGTGAGCACCCAGTGGGTGGCAGCTAGACTTGGTATACCGAGGGACTTTTGCTGAGTGGCCTAAAACGCAGTACTGGCACCAAGTTTGAACCTATATGAATCTGGTGAACACCACTAGCCCCTACCTGGTGACTCACTGAGAACCTACTTTATGTAACTCGAGGACCACAAGAGACTCTTTCAGTGACTGAGCCTAACAGGCAGCCAGCAGGTGGAGAGAGGTAAAAGGCAGATCACAAGGTATATTTGGGCATTTGATGACCTGCCCACAGGCCTAGTGCTGGTAAAAGCCAGTATTGGTGCATAGCTTGGTCCTTCCTGTGTACACCCAGACCCAGCAGAGGTAGCCACAAACTATGGATGACTTGGTAGCTCCAAATAGGTTGCCCATGGCCAGTCGCAGGCAGTGTCTGATATGGGCCTGCACCAGAGTCCCTCCCAAGAGGCCCTAGGACCAACAGACCCAGTGGCAAGTTTTAGACAATATGAGAGCAAAATCTAATTAGCTTCACAAGTGGCATATTGAAAGGGAGATCTCAGCAGGCACCAGAAACTCCTGAGGTGAATTCCACTTCATGTGGTAAGCACCTGCCCAGCAGCTCATACACAGTGGTTAGGGTTGATTTCCAGAGTCAGCCAACCTGAAGATAGACCTCATGTAGTAGTGGGCCAATAGCAATAAAGACTCAATTACAACCGGCGGTTACATAAACTAAAGAAGGAACATTCCTGGGGGGACCAGCTCAGGTGGTCAAGGAGACTGTGGATCCTACAGTATATCAAATACCCTACCTGTTTTGGCTGCCTCCTTGTGCTTGTTTCAATGTATATATCAGATCTACCTAATACATTAAAACAAGCACAAGGAGGCAGCCAAAATAGGGAGACAAATAAATATGCCCCAAATAAAAGAACAGGAGAAATCAACAGTAAAAGAACTAAATTAAATGCAGGCAAGCAACTTTTTAGATATAGAGTTCAAAATAATGATTATAAGCAGGCTAAAAAAAACATTGTTGGAATTAAAACAGCATGAAAAAGGACATAGAAACCATAAAAAGAACCAGTCAGAAATGAAGAATACAATATCTGAAACAAAAAATACACTAAAATGAATAAACAGTAGGTTGGATGAAGCAGAGGACTAAAGTAAGTAATTTGGAAGACAAGGAAGCAGAACAGACTGTATCAGAGCAGCAAAAGGAAAAATAAATTTAATGAGGCTCGTTAAAGGGATCTTTGGGACATGAAGCTTAACATCCACATCATAGGTACCAGAAGAAGAAGAGAGAGAGCAAGGGATTGAGAACATATTTGAAAAAAATGATGACAGAAAACTTCCCTAACCTGGTGAAAGTAAAAGACATACAAGCTAAGTAGTGCAGAGTCCCAACCAAGATGAACCCAAAGAGGCCCACACTAAAACACATCGTAATTAAAAATTCAAAGGTAAATGACAAAAAAAGAATCTTAAAAGCAGCAAGAGAAAGACAGTTAGTACCTAAAAGGGAGCTCCCATAAGACTATCAGTTGATTTTTCATCAAAGACATTTCAAACCAAAAGGGATTGGCATGAAATAAAGTGAGGAAGAAACAAGGACCTACACCAGGCTACTTTCTCCAGCAAGGCTATCATTCAAAACTGAAAGAGAAATAAAGAGTTTCACTGACAATAAAAATCTAAAAGAGTTTATTACACCAAGCTGGTATTACAAGAAATGTTAAAGATATTTCTTTAAAAAGAAGAAGAAATATGCCGTTGGTATTTTAATGGGGAGTGCATTGAATCTATAGATTGCGTTGAGTAGTATGGACATTTTAATGATGTTGATTCTACCAATCCATGAACATGGTATGTTCTTCCATCTGTTTATGTCTTCCTCTATCTCTTTTTTCAGTGTCTTGTAGTTTTCTGAGTACAGGTCTTTTACCTCCTTAGTTAAGTTTATTCCTAGGTGTCTTAATTTTTTTGGTGCAATGGTAAATGGGATTGTTTTTTTAATCCCTCTTTCTGCAAGTTCACTACTGGTGTATAAAAGTGCCATAGATTTCTTGGCATTAATTTTGTATCCTGCTACATTGCCGAACTCATTTATTAAATCTAATAGTTTTTTGATGGAGTCTTTAGGGTTTTTTATGTACAATATCATGTCATCTGCAAATAAGGACAGTTTTACGTCTTCTTTTCCAATTTGGATGCCTTTTATTTCTTCTTGTTGTCTAATTGCAATGGCTAATACTTCCAGTACTATGTCGAACAGGAGTAGTGAAAGTGGCCATCCCTGTCTCATTCCTGTTCTTAGGTGAAATGGTTTTAGTTTTTGCCCATTGAGTATGATGTTGGCTTTAGGTTTGTCAGATAAGGCTTTTATTATGTTAAGGTATGAATCCTCTATTCCCATTTTGCTAAGGGTTTTTATCAAGAAAGGGTGTTGGATTTTGTCAAATGCTTTTTCTGCATTAATTGATATGACCATGTGATTTTTATCTCTCAATTTGTTTATGTGATGTATCACACTTATTGATTTGTGGATATTGTTCCATCCTTGCATCCCCGGGATAAATCCTACTTGGTCATGGTGTATGATCTTTCTGATGTTCTGCTGGATCCGATTTGCTAGAATTTTGTTGAGGATTTTGGCATCTATGTTCATGAGGGATATTGGTCTGTAATTCTTTTTCATTGTGTTGTCTTTATCTGGTTTTCATATTAAGGTAATGCTGGCTTCATAGAATGAGCTTGGAAGTGTTCCTTCCTCTTTAATTTTTTGGAATAGTCTGAGGAGGATAGGTTTTAGTTCTTCTTTGAATGTTTGGTAAAATCCTCCTATGAAGTTGTCTGGCCCCACGCTTTTGTATGCTGGAAGCTTTTTGATGACTGCTTCAATTTTCTCCATAATTATTGGCCTATTGAGATTTTTAGATTCTTCCTGATTAAGTTTTGGAAGGTTGTATTTTTCCAGAAATATGTCCATTTCATCTAGGTTGTCTAGTTTGTTGGACAAGAGTTGTTCATAGCATTTTTTTTAACAATCCTTTGTATTTCTGTGGGGTCTGTTGTTATTTCACCTCTTCCATTTCTGATTTTGTTTATTTGGGTCCTCTCTCTTTGTTTCTTGGTGAGCCTGGCTAGAGATTCATCAATATTGTTTATCCTTTCGAAGAACAAGCTCTTGGATTCATTGATCTTTTGTAATTTTTTTTGGTCTTTATGTCATTTATTTCTGCTCTGATCTTTATTATCTCCTTCCTTCTGCTCACTCTGGGCTTTTCTTGTAATTCTCTTTCTAATTCTTTTAAGTTGTAGAGTTAGATGATTCATTATAAACAGAGGAGCATAATTAAAAGAAGAAAATGGCTATAAGTACATATCTACCAATAATCACATTAAATATAAATGGCTTAAATACTTTGATATGACATATAGTAGCTGAATGGATGAGAAAAGAAAAAAAAAAAAAAGACCTGTATCTATGCTGTCTTCAAGAGACGCACTTCAGAACAAGAAACACACAGATTAAAAGTAAAGGGATGAAAAAAATATTTCATGCAAATGGAAATGAAAAAACAATAAGCTGGTGGAGCAATACTTATATCTGAAAAAATAAACTTCAAAATGAAATCTATAGTAAAATACAAAGAAGGACACTACATAATGATAAAGAGAGCTATTCAACAGAGAATAAAACCCTGGTAAACATTTATACATTCAACATAAGAACATCAAAAAATATAAAGCAAATCTTGATGGACATAAAGGGAGAGATTGACAGTAATAATTATGTAAGGAAATTGACTTCAAAGATTAGAACTTCTAAACAAAAATACAACAAGGAAACAGCAGCCATAAATGACATACTAGATCAGATGGAATTAATTGGTATCTTCAGAGCAGTTCACCCCAAATATGCAGAATATACATTCTTTTCAAGAGCTCATGGAACATTTTTCTAGCATAGACCACATGTTAGGCCACAAAATAAGTCTCAATAAATTTAAGAAGATTGAAATCAAATGGAGCATTTTCTCTGACTATAAAGATATTAAACTAGAAATCAATCAAAAGAAGAAAACTGAAGCCCTGGCCAGTATTGCTCAGTGGTTGGAGTACAAGCCCATTATCTGAAGGGTCACAGTTTTGATTTCCAGTCAAGGGCACAAACTTGGGTGGCATGTTTGTTCCCTAGCCCAGTAAGGGTACATGCAGAAGACAACCAATCGATGTGTCTCTTACCTTTTTCAACAGATGTATGGACATGGAGAGTATTATTCCAGTCAGAGGGAGACAAGTATCATATCATTTTACTTATATGTGGAATCTAATGAACAGGAAAAAAAAGCATGCAAAGATATGGAAACAGACTCATAGATACAGAGAACAGATTGGCAACTGTCAGAGGGGAGGAGGCATGGGTGGCTGGGTGAAAAGGGTGAAAAGGGAAAAGATTAAGCAATAAAAAAACTCATAGACACAGACAACAGTATGGTGAATCACAAAGGGAAAGGGGGGTGTGAGAGGTTGAAGAGAGACAAGGGGGATAAATGAAGATGAAAGAACACTAGACTTTAGGTGGTGAACACAGAATACAATATACACCAAAATCCTATATAATTTTATTAGCTAATATAAACCCAATTAATTCAATAATTTTGAAAATTAAAGCCCAAATCAATGCAGCTGAAAATAGGAAACCAATAAGATATAAAGAATAAATCAATAAGATCAAAGGCTAAGAATAATAATAAAATGAATAAACTTCTTGCCAGTATAATTTTTAAAATTAGAGAAGACACAAAGTACTAATATTAGAAATGAAAGAGAGGACATTAATACATATCCCATGGAAATTATAAGTATAATAAAGGTATAATACTATGAACAACTCTATGCCTGCACACTCTACAACCTACGTGAAATGGACAAATTTCTTCAAAGACACAATCAGCCAAAATTCACACAAGAAACAGACAACCTGAATAAGCCTATATCTAGTAAATAAATTAAATTAGTAACCTGCAAAAAGAGAAAACACCAGGTCTAAATGGGTCACAGGTATATTCTACTAAACATTTAAGGAAGAAATTATACTGATTTTCTGCAACCTTTTTCAGAAGATAACAGCAGAGAAAATACTTCTTGGCTCATTCTATGAGGCCAGAATCCTCTAATACCAAAATTAGGTGAAGACATTATAAGAAAAAAGACTGGACCAATATCTCTCATGAACATAGATGCAAAAAATCCTCAACAACTCAGTAACAAAAATGCAAACAACCCATTTAAAAATGGGAAAAGGACTTTAACAGACATTTCTCGCAAAAAGATATGTAAATGGGCCATAAGCACATGTAAAGATGTGCAGTATCATTAACCATTAGAAAAATGCAAATGACATACCACTCAGCACAAACTGAGTTGCCGGTGATAAAAAGGAATGACAATAAGTATTAGTGAGGATGTGGAGAAATTGGGATACTCATATTTTGGTGGTAGGAGTGTAAATGGTTCAGTGACTGTGGGAAACAATTTGGCAATTCTTCAAAATTTTAAACATAGAATTTCCATAAGATCCAGCAATTCCATTCTTAGGCATATCCTCAAAAATTAATAGTTATTCAAGCAAACACATGTAAAAGAATGTTCAGAGCAGCACTATTCACAATAGCCCAGAGATGGAAACAACATAAATGCTCATCAACAAATTATTTTTAAAAATATATCTCACAGTTTTTTAATTATATAAGATATATAAATATCATTTGGCCACAAATGAAAATATCCTTTATAATAAAAGCCTAATATGCTAAGTGTCTGGTCGTCCGGTGACTGGTCGACTGTTAAACCAATCAAAGCATAATATGCTAATGATATGCTAAGGCCACTCAACCACTCTATGACGTGCACTGACCACCAGGGGGAAGACAGTCAACCAGTTGCTATGATGTGCACTGACCACCAGGGGGCAGATGCTCTGACCGGTAGATTAGCTTGCTACTGGGGTCCGGCCAATAGGGACTGAGCGAGATGGGCCAGACATGCCCTGGAGCCCTCCTGTGGTCCCTCCCCAGCCCTGATTGTGCACCGGTGGCGTCTCAGCCTGGCCTGTGCCCTCTTGCAATCTGGGACACCTCAGGGGATGTCAGAGAGTCAGTTTCAGCCCTATCCCCTAGGCCACTTCCCTCGGGAGGGCACCAGATGCAGGGCTCATGGCTGCCAAGTGCTGCTGCGGCAGCACGAGCCTCTCCCGATCCAGACTGATTGGGCGGGAGCCCGCAGCAGGCGCAGTGGAGCCAGGATGGGCGGAGTGGCAGGTATGCAGCTGGACATTTGTAAACAAGGATCTGAAGTCCTGCCAAGAAGAAGTGAATGTTCACCACGTGACTTGCAAGCGAGTCACGCTGGGTCATGATTGCTCACAATCTTGAATTCCCAGAACATTTACCTCCCTGAGAAAAGATAAGATTAAAAAGTTGTGGGTAGAGCAGAAAAGGGAATGCACAGCTGCAAGTGTCTTCAATGCGCTATTGTAATATAGAACAAAACAAAATTTTGTTGATTAACTGCTGACGCACTAACCTCGTGTGAAACCCCAATAAAAGCAATGGTTGAGGGTACAGAGTTTGCTACATGCCTGAGCGAGCTGTAGCCCTCTGCCTGGCATCAATCGCCTGTGTGCTCGTCTTACCTCTGCGTCTTCGGTTCATTAAACATCCCTCAACACAGGTAGGAGCTGCAGGCAGCATTGGACTGCGGGATTTGGCCCAATCCTCACAGGCCACCCTGAGGGACCCCACCCATGCACGAATTCGTGCACTGGGCCTCTAGTATGCTATAACATGGATAAATCTCAAAAACTAAATGAACTAAGTTAAAGAAGTAGATACAAAGGTTACATGGTTTATTATTCCACTTACCTGACATATTCAGAATAGGTAATCCCATGCTGACAAAGGAGGATTGGTGGTTTCTATGGGCTGAGATGTGAGCTGGGAATGTGGAGTAACTGCTTAATGCTGTGGGGTTTATTTTGAGGTGATGAAAATGTTTGGAACTAGACAGATGTTGTGGTTCCACAACATTATGAATGTGTTAAATGTCAGTGAATTGTTCACTCTCAAATGGTTGCTGTTATGTTATGGGAATTTCACTTCAATTTTTAAAAGACCAAGTGTAGCAATGGCCATGATTTATAATGGCATCTAAGTTGTAGGTTTTTCAGCTTATATACCTATCAGGATGCAGGTGGGAAAAAATGATGGAAATTCAAAACTTGATTAACAAACACATAAAGTGTTAGTGTCTAGCCAGAATCTGAGAGAAAGTAACTCTAAACACAAGGAGGTTAGATTACTAAAAATTATCTTTAGTCTACGAATGATTTACCACAAAATAAAGTGGTCCTGCCCACCCAAAGAAAGTAACAAAACACTTTGCCCACCTTTTCTCTGACATCCAGATTAGAAACACAGGATCTCAAATACTCTGTGATGCTGAAGAGAGGAAAACACATACTTTTCACTTCAGAAAATAATACAGTATTTTCAACAAATAAGGTAAAAAGCTTTAGAAGATTCTCTGAGAATGCAAAAATAAGGTTGAGAATAAAGAGAAACAAAAAGCTGATGACTGAAATTGGGACATTAGGTAACAGATGTAATACATGAATAATTGGTATTCTTAAAAAAGAAAATTAATGAACAATAACAAAAAACAAAAAAGAACAAAAATACACAATTTTGAATAAAAAAGAAACTTAGAAACAATATCACTATTCTTTTGTAAAATAAAAAATAGAATTAATATATTAGGACCAATGGAATTAATAAAAAGCAAAATTTGCATATAAGATTATATTTTAAAATCTTCCTTGCAATCAGGAATTAAAATAGCTTACTGTGAAGAACAATGATAACAACAAAAGCCACAGAAGCCTTAGGCTGCTCCTCTACAACAGCAGCTTACCGAACAATTAAGTTATAAGTACTGTGATTTGAGGAGAAAATATTTTGACTCCAAAATCCAATACACAGTAAAGCTGTTATTTAATAATTACCTAAAGGTAGTTTCAAATATATAATGATTCAGAAACCTAGAACCCATGGATACTTTCTAAAACTTATTTAAAAATAACTGTATGGCTATTTTATATCCCACTTAAACAAAACAAACATACAAAAAAAACACATAAAAACCTCATAGAGACACAGAATGATGGGAAGGGGAATGGATGAGGGCGATGGGGGCAAAGGGAATCAAATATACGGTGAGGAAAGGAGATTGAACTTAGGATGGTGAGCACACAATGGAGTATATACAGATATTGTACTAAAAGGTTGTACACCTGAAATTTATATAATCTTATTAAACAATATTACCCCCAATAATTTTAATAAAAATGCTTTTAAAAGATGATTCAGTAGTTAAAATAATGAACTCAAGTCAATTTAAATCTAATTTTAAAAATTTATCTAAACAATTTTCCAAAATCAGTTTCATAAAACTGATTAGAAGCAATCATTCTATCAAAACCATAGCTATAAAAGAGACTACTAAATATAAAAAGAGGAATTTCATGATAACAACTTTAAGTCAAACTACTGGGTTGTAAAAACAAACACAGGAAATGAGACATTGGCAGACCACATAGTGATAAAGACAGAAGTCCCTAGAATCAGACAAGCTGAGCTAAAGTTGTGGCTCCATTATTACAATTTACTTAACTCCTCTGTTAGTGTTCCACCATATAGAAGGGTGGGTGACAAAACTCCCATCTCAACATATTGGGGGAAGAATGAAATTAGATAATTTATGTATAATGTCTTAGAATAGAGACTAGCTATGATAGTTGGGTTTTAAATCTATATTTAAACTCATACTTGAGAATAATCATCAAGTTTTATTAATAAATATGTTTGTTGTCATTCAGATTTGCTCTCCCACGTAGAAGTTAGGTTTCAGAAGTGTTTGTGACTCTGAAGTTCTTTAAGCATAAGCTGCATTATTTCATCTAGACTTCTTCTAAGCTCCTATGAAACTGACACTGGAGATGTAGCTGACTTTTATTCATGGACTAAAGGCTCAGTGCACGAAATTCATGCATGGGTATGGTCCGCAGGTCTGGCTGGTGATCAGGGCCAATTGTGGCCGTCCAACTGCTGGCTGGGGCATTCCTTCTGGCTGCCAGCCAGGGCCTCCTTTTCCCAGCTGCCAACTGCTTGCCGGGGCCTCACTTCCCCAGCTGCCAGCTGCTGGCTGCTGGCCAGGGCCTTTCTTCATTCTGCGCTGCCCCCTGGTGGTCAGCGCACATCATGGTGAGGGATCAAACTCCTGGTCTCCTGGTAGAACTCCCAAGAAGACACTTTGCATATTAGCCTTTTATATATATAAATGCTGTTTGGGTGCATCTAGATTTTCTCTAACTCTGTGAAATGACATTAAAGAGTGGTTCCATTTAAATTCCATCTAGATTTAAAGAGTCAGATAATCTAATTTCAAACCTGAAATTTCTAATCCGCAGTAGGTATGTTTTTCAAATTAGAAGATTATAACATATTTTATTAAGCAGTTTATTCGTTTGATATGGAATTCCTAAATATTTAGACTTATCCTGGGTGAGGCTCCACATGGAAATCATGTCCTGTACTTCACAAATATTAGGGTGAATAGAAGAATCTTAGGTGCAAGAAAGAGGAAAAAGAGAGGAAAGTGAAGAAACTCGAATGTTTTTATCTTAGAGTGTGAAGGAGTCACACAATATTCCTATTAATGGGAGTATGATAATTTTTTATATTTATACCATTTGATTAGGATTGCAATTGATCTTGCTGATAATATTATATTTGGAGGAGAATGTTTGACTAGTTGAATACAGTTCAAATGAGCAACATCCTTATTTATGATAGCAGGAAATCAATTAATATTGCTTAAATTTTATTAAGTCAAGAAATAACAGTATGAAGCATATTATTTAGAAAAATAGAAGAAACTTGCAGAAGATCTAAAAAACTTAAACACATGAAAGTTAGTTGTTATAAATTGAGGAGAAGCAACTTTTTATGATGCAAATATGCAAATTTTCATTGTATATTATGAGTTTTACAACTATTGAGCAGTATCATCGGCAGCATGATGGTGCTACCAAGTCTCTCCCCTTGAAGTTACAAGTTAGACAGCTACAATTCAATAAAGTATTCCTTGTTAAATACACAAGTCTGAGACATCTCGCAGGAGCACTGGAAATGTGGGTGTTTCTGAGAGAATAGCAGAGAATGGGTGTGGAGGGAGAAGGACAGAGGCAGAAACTGTGTGGGCCTGGGTTCAACATGGCCCCAAGAGATATGATAGCAGTGAAGGGCTGGGGTACAGAACCCACTAGGCAGACCAGACCAGAGGAGCAAGACAGCTGGGCCTGGGTGGCTGGCACATATTGAAGCTGAGCCCATGGTTAAGGACAGAGAAACAATGCAAAAAAAAAAAATTGTAGCACTCCAAAACCCACCAGCATTAAACAAAGTATTCTGCAGATGGGGAATCTGCCCACCCCATCTTCCTGTGGCCCACTGGGCAGTGAAATCCTTACTTAGCAAATTGTAAAAGGGCTGGAAAGAAAAAAACAAAACAATATCCAGAGAAATAACCTATCAAGCACAATAAATAACCAGATAACAAGGAAATTGAGAAATGAAATAAATCTCTGAGAAATAAACATAAAGACATGATAATGTTATCTAAGGGACAGCAAATTTAAGATTGCAATTCTGAAAAAATTCAACAAGATACAAGAAAACTCAGAAAGGCAATCCAACAAATTCAGAAATAAAATCAATGAATAAAAAGATAACTGAACTAATGATATTGAAACTATAAAAAAGAACCAGGCAGAAATTCTGGAGCTGAAGAATTCAACAAAAGAGAGGAAGAATAAAATAGCTAGCTTAGGGAATAAAGTAGGCCAGATGGAGCAAAGTATTAGTGACATAGAAGACAGAAATGTAGAAAAGACTCAGGTGGAAGAAGAGAGAATTAAGAGTAAAAAAAAAAAATGGAAAGAACTTTACAAAAACTATCTGCCTCCATTAGAAAAAGCAATACAAGAATCATGGCTATACCAGAAGGGGAAGAAAGGGAGAAGGAAACAGAGAGACTATTCAAAACAATAATTAATAAAAACTTACCAAACCTGTGGAAAGAACTAGAACCTCAAATATAAGAAGCTAATGTTACAGAATTTACCAGGTAGCTGGAAAATACACACAAGAGTAGTCGGAGATACAGGAAAAACCCATTTATTTCCAGATGTGCTAGTACCATGACTCAGGGGAGCCTGTTTCCAAATCCTGAGCAAACCAATATGGAGGAAGCTTTCTCTTTATACCCTTTGGTTTTTTGGTCCCCAAATAAGGATCAGACTTGTGGACCTTTTGTGGGCTTTGCAAAAAGCCCTGTGTTTTGGGATGGGAGCCATGAGACCACACCTAAAGGCCTGGCCTGGCGCCAGCGCTGATAACCCCCTCCGGGGGTTGTGCATGATTCATGGCTTATGGCTTCTGTAAAATGGGAGTATTTAGGTAAACAGGTCTTGCAAGACCAGATAATTAAGGAAGGGGCAGTGACCAGACTATAGGCTAACAGGAATGTGCGTTAGGGATACTAATTAACTAGGTACAGAGTCAGGTTGCTGGTCTCCCCTCCAAAAATGTCTTATTTTCCTCATCATTAACAGGACACCTAATTATTTCAATCCAAAACTGCCTTCTCTCAGGGACATTATATTAAAACTGCCAAAAAGTAACAATAAAGAAAGAATTCTCAAGACATCCGGGGCAAAAAAGAGTAACATATAAAGGAAAGTCCATTAATTTTTTTTTTTTAGCAGAAACCTTACCGCTATGAGAGAGTGAAATCAAATATTTAAATTATTGAAAGAGAGGAATCACCTGCCAAGAATAATAAAACCAGCAAAGTTATACTTTAGGTATAAAGTAGAAATAAAGAATTTTCCAGACATACGGAGTTGAGAGATTTACCAGCATAAGAGCTGCATTACAGGAAATACTGAAGAGTGTTCTTCTACCTGAAACAAACAAACAACAACAACAACAAAAAATGATACAAAACTATGAGCAAAATTACTAACAGACAGAAGCATGAAATTGCAATCCTTGTTCAGAATATGTTATCAAACACTTAAACATAACATAGAATTTAAAAAAGAACCAAGTTGGAGGAATCACACTACCTGATATTACTAGGATAAAGTAATCAAAACAGCATGGTACTGGCTTAAAAACAAACATATAGATCAATGGAACAGAATAGAGAACCCAGAAGTAAACCCACACCTATATGGTCAATCAATATTTGACATAGGAGGCAAGGACATACAATGGGATCCAACAGTGTTAGGAAAATAGGACAGATACATACAAAAAATGGAACTAGACCACCTTCTTACAACATACACAAGAATAAACTCAAAATGGATTAAAAACTGGAATATAAGACTTAAAACCATAAAATTCCTAGAAGAAAACATAGGCAGTAAAATCTCTGATGTTCCTCTTAGTAATTTTTTTTCTGATATATCTCCTCAGGCAAGGGGAAACAGAAGAAAAAAATAAACAAATGCAATTACATCAAACCAAAAAGATTTTCCACAGCAAAAGAAACCATAAACAAAGTGAAAAGACAATGCACTGAATGGAAAAATATATTCATCAATGATACATCTGATAAGGGGGTAACATCCAAAATTTGTAAAGAACTCATATATCTCAACACCAAAAAATTAAAACAATCCAATTAAATATGGGCAAAGGGTCTGAATAGATACTTTACTAAAGAGGGCATACAGATGGCTAATAGACATATGAACCACATCACTAATTGTCAGAGGAATACAAATTAAAACCACAATGCTATATCATCTCACAACTGTCAGAATGGCTATCCTATATAATAAAAGGCTAATATGAAAATTGACCAAACAGTGGAATGACTGTTGGCTATGATGTGCACTGCAGTGGCCAACTGCCCCATCCAGTCCCTATTGGCTCCTCCCATAGCTGGCCCTGCCCCCGATTGTCCAACCCCCATCCTAGGCTCAGGCGTTGAGCGTCTGCCTCCCCCAGCCTCTTGGTCTCCACAGGGCCAAGGCCGCTCCAGCAGGTGAGCTGCACCCACATCTACAGCACCCTGAACCAGATGGCCCACAAGATCAACCTGGCCAAGTTCACCCATGGCAAGTGCTTCACCTTCATCATGACTGACCTGGTGGCCCGGGATCTGCACATCCTGCTGCTAGACAACATCATTAATTTCAGCTTCCTGGCCAAGGGCAAGCTCTTCCTGCACCATGTGGGTCATGTGGCCCGGGCTGGCCAAAGTGGCACAACCTACTCTTTGGTGGCCCCAGATGAGATCCCCTACCTGCTGGACCTGCACCTGTTTCTGGGCTGTGCCCTCACCCTCCCCCGCCCCCTGGAGGACCCCTCAGGTGCAGTCGTGGACGGTGTGCTGGGTGCCACAGAGCATGATGGATGACAAGGACTGCAACCTGCAGAATACCCTGGGGGTGTCGCTGGAGCTGTGGGACCTGGGCTGCATGGCCTACAACGCCCTTCAGCAGTACATGCCTTCGCAGCTAGTGCCCTCACCAGAGTCCATAAAGTGGGCCAAGGAGCTGGACCTAGTGGGGCTGGCCCTGCACCCCCTCTTTAGCTTGAGCTTTGAGGAGGAGGAGCTGCAGCGGCTGAGGCTGGTGGACAGCATCAAGCAGTACCGCTTGCGAGCGACCATCTTTGAGATCAACACCTCCAGCCGGGACCTGAGCAACCTGGTGATGCAGACCAAATGGCAGAAGGACTGCAAGGCCATTGCCAGGTTCCAGCAGGGCCAGCAGGAGCAGCAGGAGGGTCTGGCTGGCCCAGCCCCAAGCTGCCCAACTTGGCAGGCAGAGCAGCCTGGGAAAGGGAGGAGAAGGAGGAGGAGCAGAAGGAAGAGAAGGAGGAGGAGGAGGAGGGAGAGAGCATGGAGGACTTCTTCACAGAGGTCATGGGCCGGAAACGGCGGCAGCAATCAGGACCTGAGTGGGGAGCCAAGAGGCAGAAGGAGGAGGCCTGGCCACTAGACCAGGATTTCTATGTCCCCTATTGGCCCAAGGGCTTCAACAGTGAACAGAGCCTGCGCTTTGGTGGGGACAGGGCACCTTTAGGCAGCAGGTATCTGGCGCTGTCATGGACCTGATGGGGGATGAGGCCCAGAACTTGACCAGAGGCCAGCAGCAGCTCAAGTGGGACTGGAAGAAGCCATCTGGGGGGCAGTCAGGATAGGAGGACAAGAAGATCAAGACAGAAAGTGGTCGCTACATCAGCAGCTCCTACCATGGAACTTCTACCAGAAGTGGATGCAGAAACAGAAAATCGCCATAGGCTCAATGCTTGAGCCCCAGCAGGCCGCCAGCAGTCGGCCCTGTCAGTGGCACTGTTTCGGCCCAATCCAGTCAGAGCATGTTCAGGAGGCAACCAATTGATGAGTTTTTCTCACATCCATGTTTCTCTCTTTGTCTCTTACCTTCCCTACTACTTTAAAAATCAATGAAAAATGTCCTCAGATGAGGATTAACAACAAAAAAATATATACATACATATACACATATACAAAAATACATGAATATTAGGGAGGACGGGGGGCGGGACCCCAGAGGTGCATGAGTTTTGTGCACTGGGCCTCTAGTCTATATATATAAAAGCCTAAGTGACCATTACGACTGAACAACCGGAACGACCGGTCAACCAGTTGCTATGACACACACTGACAACCAGGTGGCAGACGTTCAATGCAGGAGCTGACTCCTGGTGGTCAGTGTGCTCCCACAGCTAACCTCCCATGGCCAGCTGGCGGTGTTTAGTGTCCAGTGTTCTTTCCTTCCGCGCCCGGCAACTATCACCTACTCTTCTGACCCCGCTCGGGGCCTTTGGCCCCAAGCTGGGACAGGGAACCGGGAATGGGTGGTGGTGGGCATGGCCCCTTCCCCAGGGGGGCCAAAGGCTGGGTCCTTCCTCGGGGCCAGTGGCCAACCTCCCACACCTTATCTCTCCCCCCGGCCAGCAGGCCCCAATTGGTCCACCTCCTGCCCTTAGCACAGTGGCAAGAGAAAGAGGAAGCGGGGAGGTAGGGAACCGCATGGTGGTGGGCCATCGGTGTCCATTCCTTTCTCAACCAGCCCGGTGACTGCCTCCTTCTCTCCCAACCCTGCCAGGGCCTTCAGGCCCCAGACTGAGACAGGGAACCAGGGGTGGGTGGTGGCAGACACAGCCCCTATCCCAGGGGGGCCAAGAGCCAGCTCCCTCCTTGGAGCAGGCAGCCAACCTCCCATGCCTCTTCTCTCCTCTCCCCTCCTACCTCCCCCTCCCCGCCCCCCCCGCCCGGCAGCAGGCCTCAACTGGCCTGGCCTTGATCAGCCCTGATCACTGGCCAGGCCTAGGGACCCCACCCATGCACAAATTCATGCACTGGGCCTCTAGTCTTCAATAAATCAACAAACAAGTGTTGGTGAGGATGTGGAAAAAAAGGAACCCTTGTGCACTGTTGGTGGGAATGCAGACTGGTGCAGCCATTATGGAAAACATAATGGAGGTTTCTCAAAAAATTAAAAATGGAGCTCCCTTACCACTCAGTGATTTCAATTCTGGGTGTATATCCAAAGAAACCCAAAACACTAATTTGAAAGAATATATGCACCCCTATAATCATTACAGCATTATTTACAATAGCCAAGATATGGAAGCAACCCAAGTATTCATCAATAGATGAATGGATAAAAAAAGTTGTAGTACATTTATACAATAGGATATTATTTGGCCATAAAAAAGAATGAAATCTTGCCATTTGCAACAGCATGGATGGACCTGGAGGATATTATGCTAAGTGAAATAAGTCAGTCAGAGAAAGACAAATATCATATGATTTCACTTATATGCAATCTAAAGAACAATATAAATGAACAAACAAAAACGGAGCTCAAAATAATTTTAATGAACTTGCTATTTTAAAAGAATTACAGATTCACATGCAGTTGTAAAAAATAAGAGAGTACCCTTTATATATGCTATAGTACAATATGACAACCAGAATATTGACATTGATAAAATCACCAATCTTATTTAGATTTCCCGTTTTATTGTATTCACTCTGCCGTGTGTGTGTGTGTGTGTGTGTGTGTGTGTGTGTGTGTACTTTTTGTTTAACTGGCAAGCTATGCTGAATGGTCTTGGATTGCTGTTTTCCCCTTTGTGAGCCCATCCATAGTTCTGCTATGTGTGTATATTGCCTGTGTGTATTTGCTAATTTTATCAATTCCAGTTTTTTTTTTCATTAAACAGATTTGACATTCTTTTTGTTAATTCAGGCTTTCCCTCACTTTTTTGTACCTTTTTAAAGTTAGTGTCTTTTCAATATGCGTACTTTTATGGCAATATTTATATGCATGTATTTAATACAAATTTTCTTTTCTCACATTAACCAGTTCACTATAAATATTTCAAATTCAACTATTTTGTAACTATATGAGTACCAGAAAGGAAAGGTACATGAGAAAATTATCAGAAGCTATTTAAAACAACTATAAGACTCTCTTTCTCTCTCTCTCTGTCATGCCTTCAAACTTATTCTTTTAAAGATTAAGAAATATTATTTTTTAATACTGGAAAAAACAGGCTTTATTGTTTTTACAAATATCTTGGACAAATCACATATGTTTAAAATTTGTTCTTGCATTAATTAGTTTTGCAACAGATGGAATTTTCTTACACAGTATTTGTATTAAAAGCAAATGATTTATTTTTTAAAAGGAAAGTTTGCAAAAAAATTGATTGTGATCTTTTATAATTTTCATTATTCTCTCTTATTGTTGAGTATCACTCTATGATATGAATATATTAATATGTTTAACCATTCATCATTGAAAGACATCTGGGTGTTTTCAAATTTTGAACCATTGTAACTAAAGTTGATGCTATGACTATTCCTATATATTTTCTTGGTGACAATATAAATTTCCACTTTCTTAGAATAAATGTTCAAGAGATAATTTCTGCTAGGTCATATGGTAATTGTGTGTTTAAATTTATACCTATTTACTGTTTTCCAAACCATTTCACATTTGTACCAGCAGTATTGGGTGATGCGGAGTCTCCTTATCCTTGCCAGCATTTGGTGTGGCCACTACTTGAGTTTTAGCCATTCTCTGGGTGTAATGACATCTCACTGTGGTTATAATTTGTACATCGCTGATGGCCAGGTATGTCAAAACTTTTTTGTATGTTTATTTGCCGTCTGTATATATAAGAGTATTTAATGAAATTTATTTTACTGATTACATTCTTTTTTTATTTAATTTGATCTTTATATATTCTAATAATGATCCTTTGACAAATATGTAGTTAGCAAGTATTTTCTCTCATTCTATAGTTTTCCTTTTCATTTTATTCAGATTTTTGCAGAGCAAAGGTTTTTAATTTTTATAAGGTCCAATTTTCAATTTTTTTCTTTCATAAATTGTAGTTCTAATGTCAAGTCTAGTAACACTATTCCTATTCCAAAACCCCAAAGATTTTTTTCAACATTTAATTTTAAAAGTTTTATAGTTTTAAATTTTGCATTTAAGTTTATGATCTATTTTGTTAACTTTTGTAAAATAGGTGATGTTTATATCAAGGTTCATTTTCTTTGCGTATGAATGTCCAATTATTTTAGCACCCTTTACTGAAAAAGTTATCCTTTGTGCATTGAATTGTTTTTTAATCTTTATCAAAAATCATTTGGACATATTTATGTGGGTCTATTTCTGTATTCTATTCCATTGATTTATGCGCCTATCATTCTGCAAATACCATTATCTTGATTGTTATACCTACACAGTAAACCTGATTAAGATTTATACCTCAATTCTCCATCTCTTGTGCTATTATAATAATTATTTTAAAAATTCAAATAGTTGTTTCTAGTCAAGAGTTTTTATCATAAGTGAGGGTGGAATTTTGTTAAATGTTTTTCTGAGTTAATATAATTACATCATTTTTTCCTTAGGCTGTTATTGTGATTGGTTACTATGAATGAATTTTTTAATGTTGAACCAGCTTTGTATTTCTAGACAAAACCCACTTGTTTCTGGGTATATACTTTTTATACATTGTTTTACTCAATATGCCAATATTTTGTTGAAGATTTTTGTTTTTATGTTAATGAGATATTTGCCTATATTTTTCATATCCTATAATATCTTAACTTCTTTTTAATGTAATGACAATGCTCATAGAATTAGGAAGGGCTCATTCTGATCACATTTTCTGGAAGAAATTGTAGAGAATTGGAAACCTCCAGACACTGGTAATTTGGGGGGAAAGGTTTTCAATAATTGATATGATTTATTTAATAGATATAGAGATATTCAAGTTGCATGTTTCCCCTTAAACAAGTTTTGGTAGATAGTGTCTTTTTTAAGAAATCAGTCTATTTCATCCAAAGTATTAAATTTGTAGGCAGAGTATTTCTTTATTATCCTTTTATGTCTATGGATCAGATGTTCTTTTTTATTTCTAATACTGGAATTTTGTAACTTTTTTTCATCTTCGTTAGCCTGCCTACAGATTTTTTAAATTTTCTTCACCTTTTGAAAACCAGCATTCAGTTTTTTGATTACCACTATTGTTTTCTTGTTTTCAATTTCATTGATTTCTGCTCTAAATTTTATTTTCTTTCTTTTGTTTATTTTAAACTCTAGTTGATCTTCTTTCTCTAATTTCCTAAGATAAGGCTTAGGTTATTAATTTTAGATTTTTTTTCTAATATATGCTTTTAATACTATAAATTTCCCTGTAAACACTGCTTTAGCAGCATCCAATACATTTTGATAAGTTGTATTTTCATTTTTATTTAGTTTAAAATATTTTTAAATTTCTTTTGATACTTTTTCTTTCACTAATGTGTTATCTAGAAATGTATTCCTTCATTTCCAAGTATTCTGGGATTTTCAGCTATCATTCTGCTATTGATTTCCAGGTTAAACCCATTGTGGCTTCAGTACATACTTTGTATGGTTTCTATTTTTTAAACATTTTAAGGTTGTTTTATGGCTCAGACTGTGACCTATCTTGGTGAATGTTTTCTGTTGGCTCAAGGAGATTATGTGTTGGGATGTTTCTAAATGGGTTCTATAAATGACAAGTAGATCAAGTTCATTAATACTGATTTCCGACAAACTATATCCTCACTAAAGAAAGTACTTATAGAGAAGCCTGAAACACTGCTGAAGACAAAAATGACAGAACTGAATTTGTCCTTCATCAGGTGCATCATAAGAAGGCAGTTTCTTTTTAGCTTTGGAGGGGGGTGGAGGAGGGGGGAAGGACAATAATACTAGGAAAAATATAAGGCAGTAGAAAAAGAGGAAGACCAAATGCAAGATGGACTGACTCTAAAAAAATAAGCCATAGACATTATTCTACATGAACAGAGCAGGGCTGTTCAAGACAGCTCAACATTACTCATTCCAGGGTCATCAGGAGTCAGAGCCAACTCAATGGCACACACCACACACATATCTTTACTGATTTTTCTGTCTGCTGGATCTACCACTTCTGAAAAGAGTGTTGTTAGCCTCCCACTGCATAATGGATTTTAAGACAATGAAACCTTATCTTTATACATTTGTCAAAACACAAAGCATACAATATCAAGAGTAAACCCCAAGTTAAATTATGGACTTTAAGTCGATAATGATGTGTCAATGTTTGTTCCTCAGTTATGATAAATGTATCACTCTGTGGTGGATATTGCTGGTGAGAAAAGCTGGTGTGTGTGTGTGTGTGCGCGCACGCGCGTGCACGTGTGGAGGGAGACTTATGGAAGAACTCTACTTTCTGCTCAATATTGCATGAGTGTAAAACTACTCTAAAAAATAAAGTCTGTTATTTTTTAATAAGGTACAGAGGAGAAAACAGCCCATCCACTTTCTTTACAAAAAAACAAAACACATAAAAAACAATTTGGAAAATGTGATATAAACAAAAAACCAACAAGAAATAGCACAACAGAAACTATCTTATTCTTTGTTAACTCAACATGCTGAATTCGCCAATGCATCTCATTCTCTCTTTAAATACATTGACTGACAATGTTGCTGTACAGAAAGCTTGAAACTAACAAAACTGTTCTTTAGCCTAAACACAAATTTCTGCACTTTCTAAAATGGTTAGATTACTTATATTTGTTAGTATACTATAATCCAATATGCAACTGATATATCAGTATTAAAAAAGAACTACTGAATATAATAAAATTAACTGGATATTTTTAAGGACCTTCATAAACTCATAAAAAAAATTTTCTCAAATTGGAAATGAATGAAACAATTGTAAAGTACTAACATTTTTTTGTTTTAAAAAAGTATCAAAATTCTGTACTTAAATTTCTTTGCAAAAGTTCTACTTAAATATCTGCAAATAATTGTAGATATGGTTTACATAAGAAAGGTGATAAGATGCAACTTGGTCCCGTTCGTATGTTTGAAGTTAAAATAAATGGTTAAGGTTAATATCTGGAATCTTTATGTGTTACCAATGTGTCCTTACTAACCAACCGGTCAGTCCTAGTCATGCTAACTATGAGAGTTTGTACTTGACCCACTCTCCACAGTTCAGATACATGAAAAGTTTAATTGTGCTGAAATGTAGGTGTGCCACCTCCACAGAGGATGGATTTGGAAATCTGTCCAACTTGTATAGAGACATTTCTGAGGGAATCTGGAAAATGTCATATAAACTTTGGTCATTTATAGTTTATAAATAACAGACTTATTTTTAGTGTGGGAGCCCCAAGAGGAAAGGAGGCACCAGGCAGGCCGCAAAATCATCTGTGGGACAGATCCTACGGGATTTAACCCGATCTCTAGCACACGATTGAAAGATAAGATGGCATGTGCCTGCATGTACACACATATGGACGGAGCGGCGCTGAGGGGAGAAGAAAGGCTTATGTCATGGCTTTGAAACACTGAGGCTTTTCAACAGAATCCGTCCACAGGTTTCAGACCATTGTTCTTTTCAATGTGTTTCCAAGGACTATTGGCACTTCATCCACAACAGCAGGGCATATGTTTTAATCTGCTGGTAAAACAATCGCTCATATCCCAACCCAGGGCCAGGGTATGTTTGTTATGTCACTTGGCCGTGCAGCTGGAGCTGAAAGCTGCTGCTGTCAGAGGAAACGTTTAGATGACTCAGCCAATGAGGTGCTTTATTGGGTCTGGCAGCAGACAACAGGTGACTATTTCATGGAGGAGTGAGGCTGTATTAGTTGTTTATACAGACTGCCCAGCCATGGCCACAGTTATTTAGATTGGTGAACTGGAAATATTTCATTTCTCAGGAGCCTGCTGAGTTCTGTTGATGGCTGGTTGTTGCCACTATTTGCTTCAGATGACTGGAGTAAAGTTCTCACCTCACCAATATGCTCTCAGCTCCCCGAGGAGCAACATCCAGAGTTTGGGGCATCTGTATGAGACCAGCTCCTCTAGTCCTGTGCCAATTTGGCAGGAGCCTGCAGAAAATTCCTGCTGCACCTTTTAATGAGATTGGGAGTCTGAATGGCTGCAGAAACTCTGGCTGTAGAGCGAGTTTCATCACAAGAGCTTGCCTGTGACTGTGAGTATATTACAGCACGGCAAGTGCCCTCTCTCCGGGATGCTAGATGAACTGGTATGCACACTAGGGAGGCCCCTGCGCATTTGCTTCTGCAAACACACTCACAAATCAGTGGGCCTGTTTGAGAGGCTACAGATACATTAAAAATGGCATTTTCCTAAGATATGAACCATCTGGATTCTGCTATCAATTTTACTAGCTGTGTGACTTTGAACCTCCCCTTGTTGGTGAAACCTGTTTTCAGCCTGACGTGTTAAGGGGTTTGGAGAGTTAGCCTCAACTCTGACATTCTATGATAAAAAGAAAAAACAAAACAAAATTAGCAGCAAATTTTCTTCCTCATAAACTAAAAAAAAAAAAAAAAGTTTTTTAATGGTGAAGGATTCAGTGAAGCATCAAAAAGACAGGGCATTTACATGCACAGAATAGTCATGAGACCGAGGAACAGAATGCCCCCTTTCCTGGCGACAAGCCAATGGCACAGCACTGACACCTTCTGAGGCTCAGCGTCTGTGACAGTGAAATTGGAGCCATTTACCTGCCTGAGCTTGACACCAGGGACTGATGGAGGGCATGAGTGAAGACACACTCTGATGAAGAGAAACTACTACATATGTATTATTTATAGCATCAAAATTATTCAATTCATCCCATGGAGATCCCACACACCAGTTACCATCTTTACTGGGGCCATCATATAAAAATTAGTAACCTTTGTGTAGGCGATGGAATACTATGCTGCTACAAAAAAGAAGGAATTCTTACCATTTGCAACAGCATAGATGGAACTGGAGAACATTATGCTAAGTGCAATAAGCCAGTCAGTGAAAGAAAAATACCACATGATCTCATTCATTTATGGATAATAAAGACCATTATAAACTGATGAACAAAAATAGATACAGAGGCAGAGAAGCATTGAACAGACTGTCAAAAGACAGAGGAAAGGATGGGGAGGGTTCGGGGGCAGGGAGAGGTAAGAGATCAACTTAAGAACTTGTATGCATGCATATAAGCATAACCAATAGACACAAGACACTGGGAGGGGGGTGAGGGCATGTGCCAAGAGGTAGGGGAGGCTGGGGGAAGGTCAACTGGGGGGAAAAAAAGACAGATGTACTACTATTTGTAATACTTTAAACAATAAAAAAGTGGTGAATTAAAAAAAATAGTAACCTTAATAACAATAGTACTTTTAATAGCTCTATTTATGGTCTGCTCAGTGGTAAACACCGTACCAAGCATTTAAGTGCATTCTCATTTATTTCACACAACTTGGCAAAGACTGTGTCATTAAGGACATTTTGCATTTGAAAAAAATGTTTTTAAAAAGTTTTAAGAAAGTAAAACACAGGTATAAGTTCCCACTGATGACTAGAGTCTGAGCTATTTGTGAATTGATGAAGCTGAATATAATTTGAGTATTAAAAAGAATTACCCAAGTAAGAAAAGCTTTCAAACTCTTGAACCAGACTATTTTTGATAGTTTTTTACTAGATGTACTGGTTAATAATGCGGATTTTTTTCAATAGATGGAGTTACACATACGTTGATATATATGCGATTTGATATGTATGCTATTTTGTCGTATTGACAGCAAGCTTCAAAACTTCATATGTCAAATTTGCTAAAGGTGTTAACATCATAGATATTTTTACGCTTAAAAATGTTGAATTTTGTGCCAAAAAAAAGAGCATTTGCAGAAAGTTTTAATTCATTACTTTATTTTGAAGAAAAAGTTATCGTATACTTCGGGAAGCTTATGGTGAACATGCTCCATCTCAAGATACTTGTGAATGCTGGTTTAAAAGCTTTAAAAGTTGCCGAAACCAGTTTGGCTCAGTGGATAGAGCGTCAGCCTGGGGACTGAAGGGTCCCAGGTTCGATTCTGGTCAAGGGCATGTACCTAGGTTGCGGCCACATCCCCAGTGGGAGATGTGCAGGAGGCAGCTGGTCGATGTTTCTCTCTCATCGATGTTTCTAGCTCTCTATCTCTCTCCCTTCCTCTCTGTAAAAAATCAATAAAATATATTTTTTTAAAAAAAGCTTTAAAAGTGATGATTTCGATGTGAAAGACAAAGAACATTCAGGTCAACCAAAAAAGTTTGAAGACCAACAATTAATTACAAGCATTATTGGATGAAGATGCGTGTCAAACTCAAAAACAACTTGCAGAAACATTAAACATTGTTCAGAAATTTCCGATCTTTTACAAGCAATGGGAAAGATTTTAAAGGAAGGAAAATGGTGCCACATCAACTGAACGAAAGACAAATGGAAAACCGAAAAGTCATCAGTAAAATGTTGCTTCAACGGCACAAAAGAAAGTCTTTCTTGCATCGAATTGTGACTGGCGATGAAAAGTGGATTTATTTTGAGAATCCCAAACACATAAAATCATGAGTTGATCCAGGTCAACCATCAACATCAACTGCAAGGCCAAATCGCTTCTGAAAGAAGACAATGCTCTGCATTTGGTGTATTATGAGCTTCTAAAACCAGGTGAAACTGTTAATACTGATCGCTATCAACAACAAATAATCAATTTGAACCACGCTTTGATCATAAAATGACCAGAATGTGCCAGAAGACATGGCAAAGTAATTTTGCTTCATGATGATGCACCATCACACACTTCAAAACCAGTTAAAGACACATTAAAAGATCTTGCCTGGGAAGTATTAACCCACCCGCTGTATTCACCAGACCTTCCTCCTTCAGATTACCACTTGTTCTGATCGATGGCACACGCACTATCTGAGCAGCACTTCAAAACATACGAAGAAGTGGAAAATTGGGTCTCTGAATGGTTTGCTTCAAAACAAGAAAAGTTCTATTGGGACGGTATCCACAGATTACCTGAAAGATGGGGAAATGTGTGGCTAGCTATGGACATTACTTTGAATAAAGCACTTTTGATGTTTCTCTTGAAATTATTGTGTTTTCTTTGATTACAGAATCCGAATTATTAACTGGTACACCTGGTAACATCATTTCAATGGCACATCCCATTGTCTCAGGGCCCGCTGGTTCATCAAGTGCTCTTGCCAGGCCTGTCCCATGCTCTGGGTACTTCAGTTCCCTCCCACTCAGTCACTTCATCCATCTGGGATGACAGGTGGTGCAGGGCAGGGTAACTTAACCATCTCACTCTCTCATTTGTTCTCCACAGCAACCTGTGACATCAGCAGGGAACAATTTTTAATCCTAGTTCTAGAGATGGAAAACTCAGAGAAGTGTCCTTTGATATCTCTTACTCCTTCCCTCCATTTACAGTCACTTCCTGCCCATTTTTGTTCTATGGGAAATCATTTTATCTTGAGGGTTTGACACTAGGCCTAATAGCCCCCTGCTGGCTTTTTTTGCCCTACTGCTCTCACCGTTATTATTTTCAATGACCTTTTAAAAAGCAAAAATGCAATTTCTCTTAAAAATTTTATGAAATTTATTTATTGGGGTGACACTGGTTAATAAAATGACATAGGTTTGAGGAGAGCAAGATGGCGGCGATATAGGCAGACGCGTCCCAGGTCTTGTCCCGGAGCAAACGGAGTAAGCAGCTGAAACTAATAACACCCACCCCGAATTGGCAAATTTACTCAGCTGGTGAGACGGCTTGCAGCCTGGAAGGGCAGACCTCCCCTGGAAAGGTTAAAAACCAGGGATCTGGGCAGGAAAGTTTGCCAGACCTGAGCCCAGAGGGTCGGAGGGAGACCGCATGGCAGACAGCCGCGTCTCTTGGGACAGACACAGACCCTGACCAGGGTAAGGAGTTCCGCGGGTTTGCTGGCGCCAGGAGATTTGAGATTTGGATTTTGTGATTGCGGAGAACTGAGACTAAAGGGGGCATCCTGAGGAACTGATCAGACCATGCAGTGCCCATAAGAGAGGAGCGTTTCCCAGACCATGCAGTGCTGGTAAGAGGAGCGTTTCCCAGACCGGTAAGAGGAGCGTTTCCGCGGCCGGCCGGCGTTTGTCTGTTTCTTTGTTTTCACTGAACCCTGCTCATAGGACAGTTCGGATACAGACACTCACCTGTGCTGAAGAGAGGGTGAAGGTGCAGACGAGGGGAATCTGGGGAGAGGCTGAGGAAAGAGGGGGAGCCGGAGGAGGTGGCAGCGAATTGAGTGCTGAGACCCCCCTGGGCCCAGGACTGGGGCAGCCATTCCTCCAGAGGGTGGAATTCCTCCCCCCAGCCCCCCAGGCAAGGAGCACAGCCACACCCAGATTCCACCCTGTATGAGATAAAGGACTAAAACAAGCTGATTAGTCCCTGGGAGTTACCAGGGTCTGGCCTATAGAGGGATTTTCAGTCCCACCAACAACACAGAGCAGGGTAAGGATTAAAAAAGGATAGAGAAGCTGTATAGCCTCAGAGGCCAACCCAAAAACACTGCCACCCAGAGGTTGAGCCACAAACTGACTCTTAGGGGAATACAAATTAAGGCAGACTGGATCACAAATACGGCCTGCTTTAAAATCAGGACTGTGATTTACAACACGGAGGAACAGTGTAATGCAGGCAAATTCAACACTCTCCTAAATACCTGGCAGGACTAAGGCGAACCAGGCTGAAGAGTAGAAGAACCAAAAGACCATCACTACTGCAAATTTTTTCTTTTTCTTTTTCTTTTTAATTTTTTCACCTTTTTACTAAGAAACCAATTTTTTTTTTCTCTCTTTTTCTTCTTTTTCCATCACCTGATTTTACCCTTTCAATTACCACATTTTTATTTTTAACCAGTATTATTACTCCTACCATTTTACCATTTTTTAAAGTGCCATTTTATTTTCTCTTTATTTTCTTTTGGGATTAGTGTTCTCCATTCTATTTTCATCGTTCCTTTAGCATTAATTTTCCCTATCCCAATTCCACCTCTTTGCTAAAACCCTCTTCCTTACTTTTCCCCTTTTGGTGTCCTGTTTCTCTTACCCTATTCCTGCTCCAGACTTTCCCAATTCCCTCTTTTTACCCCCTGTCTAATTCCACCCTACTTATATATCCTATTTCCAATCTACTGCTCTAAATCCTTATACACCTATTCTTTATCCTTCTTCACTTTCCAACCATTTTTTTTCTCTCTTATCTTTCTATTGTTTTCTTGATTGTTGAATATATTGGGCTTTTTTTTTTTTTTTTTTTTTTTTTTTTTAATTTGTTTGTTTGTTTTGTTTTGTGTTTTTTCTTCTTTTTTAGGACTGGTTGTGAGGTTGTTTTTCTTTTTCTTTTTCTTTTTCTTTTTTTTTTCTGCTGGTTTTTCCCTTCCCTCCCCCACCCCACCCCAGTTATTTTTGTGCTTCTGTTTTCCCTTACCCCTCTGGATATTATTGGTGGTTTGTAGTTTGCATTCATCTCCAGGGATCTGTTGCTGGAATTTGTTGAGATTAGTGGCAGTTCTATTGGAGTTTGCTCCTCATACGGGGAGTCTCTTCCCCACTTCTACTTCATTCTCTTTTTTTGCTCTCTTTTTTTCCCCCCTCTTTTTTCCCAATTCTATTTTTGCACTCCTTTTTTGTTTGTTTTTTTCTTATTTTTCTTTTCTGTTCTCTCTTTTATCTTCTTCTCTTCTTTCTCCCTTATCCCCTAATTCTCTTAATTCGGGTGGTCACCTTTATTTGGAGTTATTAATATTGTGAATATACTTGTGTTCAGTGCCTGGTACGTTGTGCCTTGCTCTGTTGTATTTTGTGCCTTTAAATCAACGCAGCAGATCCAAGCAACAGCAGCCCCCTGATCACCGCAGCCTCCTGATCACCACAGCCTCCTGATCACCACACCCTCTGTCTGTGGAACAGCAACTATACGTGAAGCCTCCCCCCACCAGCCAGAAGAGCCAACACAGCTGTGAACAACACCCACCAGAGGAGCTGCTGCCAACTGGAAAGCAGCTGCTACCGCAACCGTCTGAGCAGCAACCACAACCCAAGGAGCCCCTGCCACCCAGGGAGCAGCCACTGAACACCTCAACATCTACATATGTCAGCGAGATCAAACATGGGTAGGCAAAGAAACCCCCAAAGGAAAGAAAAGGAGGACTCGCCAGAAAAGCAGCTAAGTGAGACAGAGATATGCAACATGACGGAAAAAGAATTCAGAATAAGGTTCCTAGAGTACATGCACCACATGTTCAAGAAGCAAGAAGAAACAGATGAAAAACTCAACTACTTATGCAAGAAGCTAGAAGAAACAGATGAAAAAATCAACAACTTAAGTAAGTCCCAAGAAGAAATGAAGAGTGACATAGCTTCAATAAAAAACTCCATTGAAAGTATCAACAGTAGACTGGGAGAAGCGGAGGACCGAATTAGTGAATTAGAAGACAAGGAAGCAAAACACACTCAAACTGTACGGCAAATGGAGAAAAAAATTAAAAGACAGGAGGAGAGCCTAAGGGAGCTTTGGGACAACATGAAACGAAACAACATACGAATAATAGGGGTGCCAGAACAACAGAAAGATGAACATGGATTAGAAAACCTATTCGAAGAAATAATATCAGAAAACTTCCCTGAGGTGGGGAAGAAAAAAGTCACACAAGCCCAGAGAGTCCCAAACAAGGTGAACCCGAAAAGACCCACACCAAGACACATCATAATTACCATGGCAAATGTTCAGGATAAAGAGAGAATCTTACAGGCTGCAAGAGAGAGACGGAAAGTAACATACAAGGGATCTCCCATTAGATTATCAAATGATTTCTCAACAGAAACACATCAGGCCAGAAAAGAATGGACGGAAATCTACAAAGTGATGCAAAGCAAAGGACTGAATCCAAGAATACTCTATCCAGCAAGGCTATCATTCAAAATTGAAGGGGAAATAAGAAGCTTCACAGACAAAAAAGGGCTAAGGGAGTTTATCACCACCAAGCCAGCCATGGAAGAAATGCTAAAGGGACTGGTGTAAAAAGAAGAAATATCAAGCTCAGAAAGAAAACAGCCACACACACACACACAAAAAGAAATGGCTACAAACAAATACCTTTCAATAATAACTTTAAATGTAAATGGACTAAATGCTCCAACCAAAAGACATCGAGTGGCTGAATGGATAAAAAAACATGACCCATACATCTGCTGTCTACAAGAGACCCACCTCATTAGAAGGGACTCACACAGACTGAAAGTGAAGGGATGGAAAAATATCTTTCACGCAAATGGAAAGGAAAAGAAAGCTGGGGTAGCAATACTTATATCTGACAAAGTACATCTCAAAGTGAAGGCCATAACCAGAGATAAGGAAGGCCACTTCATAATACTAAAGGGATCAATACAACAAGAAGATATAACCCTGGTAAACATATATGCACCCAATGCAGGAGCACCCACATACATAAGAAAACTTCTGGAAGATATCAGGGGAGAGATCGACAACAATACAATCATAGTAGGGGACTTTAATACACCACTGACATCACTGGATAAATCCGCTAGACAAAAACTCAGCAAAGAAACAGCAATCCTAAATGACTCACTAGATCAGATGGACTTAATTGACATCTTCAGAACACTTCACCCCACAGCTGCGGAATATACATTCCTCTCAGGTGCTCATGGGACATATTCAAAAATAGACCACATATTGGGTCACAAGCAAAGTCTCCACAAATTCAAGAAGATTGAAATCATAAAAAGCTTCTTCACAGACCACGATGGCATAATGTTAGAAATAAACTACAATAAAAACAACCCAAAATACTCAAACACTTGGAAGCTGAATAGCATGTTATTAAATATTGATTGGGTTACCGATGACATCAAAGAAGAAATTAAAAACATCCTGGACACTAATGACAATGAAAACACAACAATCCAAAACCTCTGGGACACAATGAAAGCAGTCCTGAGAGGGAAGTTTATAGCTCTACAGGCCTATCTCAAAAAACAAGAAAAAATGGTAGTCAATCATCTAACTCTACAACTCAAAGAATTAGAAAGAGAGCAACAAGAAAACCCCAGAGTGAGCAGAAGGAAGGAGATAATAAAGATTAGAGCAGAAATCAATGAAATAGAGACCAAAAAAACAATACAGAAAATCAATGAAACCAAGAGCTGGTTCTTTGAAAGGATAAACAAGATTGACAAACCCCTAGCCAGGCTCACCAAGAAGCAAAGAGAGAGGTCCCAAATAAACCAAATCAGAAATGATAGAGGCGAAATAACAACAGACCCCACAGAAATACAAATGATTGTTAAACAATACTACGAGCAACTCTACTCCAACAAACTGGACAACCTGGAGGAAATGGACAAATTCCTAGAAAAATACAACATTCCAAAACTCAATCAGGAAGAATCTAAAAACCTCAATAGGCCAATAACTATGGAAGAAATTGAAGCAGTCATCAGAAAGCTTCCAGCAAACAAAAGCCCAGGGCCAGACGGCTTCACAGGGGAGTTCTACCAAACATTCAAGGAAGAACTAAAACCTACCCTCCTCAGACTACTACAAAAAATTCAAGAGGAAGGAACGCTTCCAAGCTCATTCTATGAAGCCAGCATCACCCTAATACCAAAACCAGGTAAAGACATCACAATGAAAGAGAATTACAGGCCAATATCCCTCATGAACATAGATGCCAAAATCCTCAACAAAATCTTAGCAAATCGGATCCAGCAGTACATCAGAAGGATCATACACCATGACCAAGTAGGATTCATCCCAGAGATGCAAGGATGGTACAACATCCGTAAATCAATAAATGTGATACATCACATAAACAAATTGAAAGAAAAAAACCACATGGTCATATCAATTGATGCAGAAAAAGCATTCGACAAAATCCAACACCCATTTTTGATAAAAACTCTCAGAAAGGTGGGAATAGAAGGATCATACCTCAACATAATAAAAGCCATATATGACAGGCCCACTGCCAACATCATACTCAATGGACAAAAACTAACACCATTTCCCCTAAGAACAGGAACAAGACAGGGATGCCCACTCTCACCACTCCTGTTCAACATAGTACTGGAAGTATTAGCCATTGCAATTAGGCAAGAAGAAGGAATAAAAGGCATCCAAATTGGAAAAGAGGAAGTAAAACTGTCCTTATTTGCAGATGACATGATATTATACATACAAAACCCTAGAGACTCCATCAAAAAGCTACTAGACTTAATACATGAATTTGGCAATGTAGCAGGATACAAAATTAACCCCAAGAAATCTGAGGCATTTCTATACACCAACAGTGAACTTTCAGAAAGGGAGATCAGAAAAACAATCCCATTTACCATCGCACCAAAAAAATTAAGATACCTAGGAATAAACTTAACTAAAGAGGTTAAAGACCTCTACTCAGAAAACTACAGGACGTTGAAAAAAGAGATAGAGGAAGACATAAACAGATGGAAGAACATACCATGTTCTTGGATTGGTAGAATCAACATCATTAAAATGTCCATACTACCCAAAGCAATCTATACATTCAACGCACTTCCCATTAAAATACCAATGGCCTTCTTCAAAGATCTAGAACGAACTCTCCAAAAATTCATCTGGAATAAAAAAAGACCCCGAATAGCTGCAACGATCCTGAGAAAGAACAAAGTAGGTGGGATCTCAATGCCACATATCAAGCTGTATTACAAAGCCACTGTTCTCAAAACTGCCTGGTACTGGCACAAGAACAGACATATAGATCAGTGGAATAGAATAGAGAGTCCAGAAATTAGCCCGAACCAATATGCTCAATTAATTTTTGACAAAGGAGGCATGAACATACAATGGAGCCAAGATAGTCTCTTCAATAAATGGTGTTGGGAAAATTGGACAGACATATGCAAGAAAATGAAACTAGACCACCAACTTACACCATACACAAGAATAAACTCAAAATGGATAAAGGACTTAAATGTACGACAGGAAACCATAAAAATTCTAGAAGAATACAAAGGCAACAAAATCTCAGACATATGCCAAAACAATTTCTTCACTGATACAGCTCCTAGGGCAGTTGAAACTAAAGAGAAACTGAACAAATGGGACTACATCAAAATAAAAAGCTTCTGCACAGCAAAAGAAACCATCAACAAAACAACAAGAAAACCCACCTCGTGGGAAAACATATTTGCCAACGTCATATCTGATAAGGGCTTAATCTCCAAAATTTATAGGGAACTCATACAACTTAACAAAAAGAAGATAAACAATCCAATCAAAAAATGGGCAAAGGATCTAAATAGACACCTTTCAAAAGAGGACATTCAGAAAGCCAAGAGACATATGAAAACATGCTCAAAGTCACTAATCATCCGAGAGATGCAAATCAAAACAACAATGAGGTACCATCTCACACCTGTCAGAATGGCCATCATCAACAAATCAACAAACGACAAGTGCTGGAGAGGATGTGGAGAAAAAGGAACACTTGTGCACTGCTGGTGGGAATGCAGACTGGTGCAGCCACTATGGAAGGCAGTATGGAGGTTCCTCAAAAAATTGGAAATGGAACTCCCATTTGACCCTGTGATCCCACTCCTAGGAATATATCCCAAGAAACCAGAAACACCAATCAGAAAGGATATATGCACCCAGATGTTCATAGCAGCACAATTCACCATAGCTAAGATCTGGAAACAGCCTAAGTGCCCATCAGTAGATGAATGGATTAGAAAACTGTGGTACATCTACACGATGGAATACTATGCTGCTGTTAAAAAGAAGGAACTCCTACCATTTGCAACATCATGGATGGAACTGGAGAGCATTATGCTAAGTGAAACAAGCCAGTCAATGAAGGAAAAATACCACATGATCTCACTCATTCATGGATAATAAAGACCATTACAAACTTTTGAACAATAATAGATACAGAGGCAGAGCTGCCTCAAACTGATTGTCAAACTGCAGTGGGAAGGCCAGAGAGAGTTGGGGGGCAGGAGGGAGGGGAGTAAGAGATCAACCGAAGGACTTGTATGCATGCATATAAGCATAACTAATGGACATAAGACACTGGGGGGTAAGGGAGGGTAGTGGTTTGTCAAGGGCGGGGGGGAGGGGGAAAGGATACTTATGTAATACCCTTTGTAATACTTTAAGAGGAAAAAAAATAAATAAATAAAAAAAAATAAAAAAAAAAAAGAAAACCTAAATAAATAGAAAGAAATTGAAAAAAAATAAAATAAAATAAAATGACATAGGTTCAAGTGCACAATTCTATAATACATCATCTGTGTATTGGATTGTGTGTTTATGGCCCAAAGTCAAATCTCCTTCAGTCACCATCTATTTGACCCCCTTTACCCTTCACTACCTCACCCACCCCCTTTTCCCTGGTAACCACCATACTGTTGTCTGGGTCTATGAGTTTGTATTTGTCTCATTCGTTCATTTGTTGCTTTCAGTTTTATATTGCACATATGAGTGAAATCATATGTTCTTGAATTTTTTCATCTGACATTTCATTTACATGATATTTCAGGATTCATCCATGTTGTCACAAATGGTGCTATTTCATCCTTTCTTATGGCTGAGTAGTATTCCATTGTGTATCTGTATCACCTCTTCTTTATCCTTTCCTCTATCACAGGACACTTTGGTTGTTTCCATGTCTCATCACTTTGAATAATGCTGCAATGAAACTAAAATAAGACACCACCACATACCTGTTAGAATGACCACAGTACTAACAAGTGTTGGGAAGGATGTCGAGGAAAAGGAACCCTTATCCACTGCTGGTGGGAATGTAGACTGGTACAGCCACTATGGAGTGTCCTCAAAAGTTAAAAATAAAGTTACCATATGACCCAGCAATTCCTCTTCTGGGTATCTACCCAAAATACATTTATTTGTAAAGATAATGTGCCCCTATGTTCATTGTGCAGTATTCATGGTGGTAGAGAATGTGTAGATTTTTTGTGTTGCTTTTTTTTTTTTTACAGAGGGAAACATGGATTTGCTGTTCCACTTATGGATGCACTCATTGGTTGATTCTTGTATGTGCCTAAACAGGGGATCAAACCTGCAACCTTGACATATGGGGATGACACTCTAACCAACTGAGTTATGCAACCAGGGCTGCGAGTGCAGTTTTTAAATAAACCAGAGTAGCCCAGTTATTTCCATTATTCATTTACAGATAAGCTTACCCATTTCCATGATTTGTTTTCAAACCATCCTGTAACTCTGTACTTTTCTCTGTACTTCGTGTAAATGTCAGCTCTAAGAACAGTTTCCTAGATGTGAGGATGTAGTTGCTTCTTGTTTTCAAACACAGCCTGCCTGCTGAGGGTCATCTGGGCCTGCTCCTACCTGCCTGAGCGACTCCAAATGCCTCCTCCACTGTGTACGCTGCCCTGTAATACCATATACTACGTTATATCACGAGACTACCATATGCTCTCCACACATATGCATGCCGAAGAACACTGCACCATGCAATGAAAATGTTTTATGTGTGTATGTATATGTGCATGCATTCTATATAAGCATATGTGCATGTATGTATATCACGGTCATGGCAATCTTGCATTCATCCACTTAGTATTCACTCAGGTAAGGACTGGCCCAAGTCTTGGCTGAATGCCTGTGACCTTTGAAGAAAACAAGGGCATGGGGGCCGTCTCCCTCTCCCCTGCCTGCCCCCCTGGGGAGGCTGCCAGGAGTCGGTTTCTCATCTCCTCCCGACTTCTGATTAAGTGGAAGCCTGCAGCCTCTCCCCTCAGGACACAGCTCAGACCAGAAAAGCCTCAGAGAAGGGTTTCCTCTCACCCGTGCTGCAGTCACCTGGCCACTCGTGCTTGGGGCTCACCTGGTAAGGACCACCAGCAGCTGGTTCCTCCGGCTGATCTTTCTTCTCCTGTTTATGTGAGTATAACTGTCTTTATGTAGAAAGGATTCGCTGTTCCTTTACCGGTTGAACCTGCCAGGCCTTCACCCTCACCTTTGCCTTAAGCTTCAGTGTGTGTGTGTGTGTGTGTGTGTGTGTGTGTGTGTGTGTGTGTGATGTGTGTGATGTGTGTGAAAAGAGACAGTGTCACATTCCATCGCTGTCCATGCCAAGTCCTTCTTCCCAAAGCTATTCTCTTTAGTCTTTTCTGGTTTTAACTCATCTCTTCATAAATTTTAAAACATGGAAACCTTCCCATCCCTTACTCTTTATGCTGGGCTAATGTTCACAATGAATGGGATGACACAGGGCTCTGACACACCCTGCTGGCCGCTGCTCCCATTAACCTTCCCAAACTTCAGGCTTATTGACAAAGGACTTATGCTGTACTTAAAGTGGCCTGCGAGGATTATCTTTGTATGATCTCATTATCTAATCCCTGGCAGCAAGTTCCCACAGCACTGAGATAAAATACATTTGGTTTCCTTATTCTGCATCAATTGCCTAAAATACAGTTCATTGACTGTTTCATTTGGGCCATAGTTTTCAGAGCTTTCTGTTCTTCTTGTAGTTTCTTGTCTTTCTTGTTTCTTTTGTGAGAAGAATAATTGCTTTCAACATAGCTTCATGTTTACATAAATCCTCAATTATAATATCAATGTCACTAAATATGCAATTCTCTCCCACCCCACCCCCACCCCCACCAGACAGCTTCCTGGCGTTTTCTGATTTGGTCCATCTCAAAGGTGGCTCTCTTGGAAAGCGGCAGAGCTGTCATCCCAAGACTTCATTCCTGTGTCTCTGGGCCTCCAGCAATGTTCAGGATCCCATTTCCTGTGTTTGTTTCCTTGTTTCTGGTTATCTATTTTGCTGGAGTATCTCCTCAAGCAACATTAGCAACCAGTGTTTGCTCAACTCTTTCTTTATGTGACTTTTGTTCAGATATTTTCTCTGACTAATACACTTTACCTTTCATGTCTGTCTTCTTGTTATTTTTGCTCTATCTCTTGAAGTTAATTTGCATTTTCTCCCATCCTTTTTGCATTTTTAAAAACTTTTTATTTGGGGATAATTAGAATATCACAAAGTTAAAAGGAATAATACAGAGAGATGCTGTGTACACATTACCCAGTTTCTCACAATGGTAATATCTTGCACCATTATAGCAAAACTAGAGGCCCAGTGCACAAAATTCATGCACAGGTAGGGTCCCTAGTGGCTGCCAGCTGCCAGCCGGGGCCTTCCTTCATTCTGGTGGTCAGCACACATCATAGCGAGCAATCAAACTCCCAAGGGGACAGTTTGCATATTATGCTTTTATATATAGAGATAGCATAATCAAGACATTGGCATTGATAGAATCTATCAACCGTATACAGAATTCTCCAGTTTGATATATTCTCCTTTGTATGCAGGGGAGTGTGTAATAGTTCTATGCATTCTTACTGCATATGTTGATTTATATGACCACCACCATTGTCAATATATCAATTTCATCACAAAGATCTTTACAACTATACTTTATAACCACAGGCACTTCCCCCATCCCACTCAGCACCTGATAACCACTAATCTGTTCTCCATCGTTACAATTTTCAAAATATCACTTAAGAAATAATGTAGTGTTTCAAAGAGGCTGTGTAAGTAATACCATAGTCTATATTACCCATGATTGCCTTTTTCACTTAAGATCCATACAGTGTATTAATAGTTCTTTGTTTTTTATTGCTTTTGTTCCCATAATGTGGATGTCCCACAAGTTGCTTTATTATTCTTCCATTGAAGGACACTTGGGTTATTTCCAGTTTGGACAATTATTTATACCGTTTCTAAGAATATTCATGGGCAGGTTTTGTTTGAGTAGCTTTTCATTTCTTTGGGATAAAAGCCTAAAAGGAAATTGCTAGGTCATGTGGTAAGTGCATTTTTTACTTTTTTATATAGACTTCCATATTTTTCTCTAGAGTGGCTATATCATTTCATACTCCCACCAGCAGTGTGTGAGTAATCCCGTTTCTCCATGACCTTGCAGCATTTGTCATTGCCACTTCTCATTTCAGCCAGTCTAACATGGGGCAGTTGTATTTCACTGATTTGAATACAAGGTTCCCTGATGGCTAATGATGTTGGACTTCATTTCATGTGGGTATTTGCCATCTGAATATTCTTTGCTGTGAAATGTCTGTTTATCTCTTTTGCTTATTTTCAAATTTTATCTTTTTAAAAAATATTTACTGGTGAGTTTTTTAGTTCTTTATAAATTCTAGATATGTCTTTGCTGGATTTGTGGTTTGCAAGTACTTTCTCCCAGTTTTCAGTTTATCCTTCCATCCTCTTAGAGTCACAGAGCAAAAGATGTTAGTTTTGCTAAAGTCTAATTTACCAAACTTTCCCTTTATGGATTATGCTTATGTTGCTAAGTCTAAGAATTCTTTACCTAGGTCTATATCCATTCACCCATGAAAGACATTTAGATTGCTTCCAATTTGGGGCTATTACTAATAAACTGTTATTAAAACATTTTACCTATCTATCTGTGATTTAATTTCAGCTAATTTTTGTACAAGTTATGAGATTTAGGCCAAGTTATTATTATTATTTCTTGGCCTGTGGATCCTCAATTGCTCCCATAGCATTTATTTATTTATTTATTTATTTATTTATTGAAAAGGCTATCCCTCCTCCATTGAATTGCCTCTTCACCTTGTCAGAAATCAGTTGGGCCTATTTGAGTATGTTCTCTACTCTGTTTTATTGATCTATTTCATAGAGAGTGTCTTCACTCACGATCTCCGTTAGTCCCTCGTGTCAAGGTAAGGCAGATGGTACAGTGCCAATTGTACTGACATAGCACTGAGGCTCACAGGTTTCAGCGAGTGTCCTTGGCCCCATGGCCAATAGAAAAGGAATATTCTGTCCTCATGCTCATTCTACAGTCCGCAGATCCCTACTGTTCCCTGGTGCTTCACTAAATCCTTCCTTTACTCATGAGGAACTCTTCCAAACATATTGTAAAGGCCAACACTACCCTGATAGCAAAACCAGACCAGGACACTACAAGGAAAGAACTCATAGAACCAGAGAGTACAATGGCAGTCTTCAGGGGCTTGTGGGAAGGTGGAAAGGGGGAGGTGCTAGCCAAAGAGTACGAACTCTCAGTTCTATGCTGAATAATTGCTGAGGATTCTAATGTACTGCAGAGTTAAAATTTGCTAAAAGAGTACATCTAAAGTGTACAATTATAGCCCAATATCGTAAGTGTACATCTTAAGTGTTCTCACCACAAAAATGGTAACTGAGTCGATAGATATTTTAATTAAGCTGATAGTGGCAGTCATTTCACAATGTATGGGTATCAAATCATCATGCTGTATACCTTTTAAAAATCGCATTGTGGTGAAGGCCTGGGGTGGGGGTGTTGGTGGGGTGGGAGAGTCAATGGGGGGAAAAGGGAGCATATGTAATACCTTCAACAATCTCACAGTCAGCTCTGAATGCTGAACGGAACATGACTATCTATGTTTGCTACAGGGAGTTCGAGCAGCATCAGCCACACAACTTTCCATCTAATTGCTGGTTGCTCATCTTTCCAAAACACATTCAGATCTATTGACTGAGTCAGGGACCTCATCACTGCCATTTGCACGAGTCTAATAGTCAGGCTGCTCCTGTTAGCAGGCGCCTGTCAGTAAGTTGTGTGGAGAGGACAAGGCACAATGTGTTCAGCCGGGATTCCTTCCCAAGTTCCTGTGGAGAAGCTCTGGGAATCCAGGAAACTGTCCCAGTGACCAAGGGTGCTGTGTGGATAAGTCAGCATGCACCACAGTGGTGATCAGCAGAGACTATGCAAACAGCTGGAAGGAAGAGGTCCTTGGACTGTGATTTATCTTCTGTTGCACCTCCCTTGGAAATGTCTACAAACAAAGCATGGGCTGTTCCCACTGCAGGGAGGAACAGTGAACACGTGAGAGCATTTCTTCTTCGCCGCTCAATTCCAGTGGCAGTTGGTTTAAATCAAACTTTTCCTTTGATTAATGTTATTTGTCCATTTGGAAGTATTGGTTTAACTTTGTTCTCTTGATTAAATACAACATATGAAATTTCAACAATTCCTAAAGTAGCTTTGAAATTACTTTATTAGTAGATACAGAATCTAAAACCAATAAACTTACCATTAAGAAAAGAAACCTTGTGTTTTACCTGAATTATAAATGGAAAAACAATTAGTGACTTACAGATTGTTTTAATCTAGACATTAGCCAGTGTTCTCTGGCTTATCTACACTTTTAAGTTGCTTAAAGTTGGACATAAAAAATGAATGCTAGCCATATATTATGCATTCTAACTTTGGAATGCTTGCAAATTTCCACAAAATGAAAACTTTACATGTTTATTTTTGCAATCTGAAGACCGTTAATATACGAACTGTTTAATGCTAGTTTACTTAGAAATCATGCAGGTATTACTATTCAGAAATTCCTGCCAGATTCCTTCTTGAATTACCTGACAGTCTCTAATTCACACCCTGAGGCCACGCTGAGTCCATCTGCCTTCGTGAGCAGCCAGCCGTGAGATGCGGCTCGCTAGGATCACCAAAACCCAGCCCTCGGTTTCTCATGCCACTTTGAAATGTTCTGCAAGCCTGGTTTTATGATGAGAGATGTACTCCAGATTTTGGGTCTTGAAGTAAACTTCCTTGTAGTTTTACAAAGAGCATTGCCAAGAAGCTGAGCGCTAATGAAATGTCATCCTCGGGGGCCAATCTTGCTTTGGGAAATGTTCACTGGGAGGATGTGCTCGGAGGAACTCAGACATCTCTCCATCTCTGGACCCCGTCCAGCCTGTGCGCGGGCCCCTTTGGCACCGGTCACACTCAGCTTTCTCACAGGCGCTGGGCCGGCTCCAGGAGCTCGCTTAGGCGCCCGGTGCACATGGGCCCACAGCAGAGAGGAGTCGCGGAGGAAACCAGCTCCCACACCAGAGAGCAGGGGAGACCTCGAGGAGGGGCCCAGGGAACAGGGTGTTTGCCATGGGACTTGCCCAGTGACCTGAGAAGACAGACCCCAGGCAGGGTCCTCTGTTCTGGGCTCTCAGGAGGGACAAGCCAGGCGCTCAGCAGGTGCTCCCAGGGGCTGGTGCTCAGGGGCCTCCAGAGGCCAGCGCGCTCCCGCAGAGAACATGAGACATGATACCTGCCTCCATGTGCACATGACAGAAGAGAAACTCGTAGAAAGGGAATGCTTGTCCTCCAAGAGTCAGTGAGGTCACAAGGAGAGGAAGCCCGAGTTCTGATTCTCCGACGCCATCCATGGTGAGGGTCTTTAGCAAGTCTCTCACCGCCCCCAGGCCTCCATGTCCCGCCCTGTATGATGACGTCACTGGGGGAGGCCGTCCCTTAGGACACTTCTACTCTTTCCATACAGCACAATGGGAGAGGGTCACACTTCTAATCGCTGTTTCAGTTATAAGTCATCTAAGATTCGAATGACCAATGAGCACGTGAATATTAAATCTTAAGAGCTTCCATGTAAATGCTAATTAATAAAATATTATATCCTTATCTTGTCAGTGAAATAAACCAGTCAAATACGAGTAAGACTGTGAATGAGCTCTGTTTTTAACTTTTTGAGAGAAATAGGCAATATAAAGAAACAACTTTAAATGTAGTAAGTCCTTTGATTCAGAAATCCTGTTTTTCAAAAATGCATTCTGGGGAAATAACCAGCAGCATGCATAAAATGTACGTAATAATGTTCATCGAAGCACTGCTCACACTAAATATTTCAAATATTTTAAATCATTGAATTTATTTTTACAATCCCAAATGTCATTTAAATGTTGCTTTTGAAAAAATATTTTAAAATATTTAAGATGCTACAATGTAAACTGAAAACAGACATACTAGTATATATAGCATGAGTCCAATTCTGTGTTTATAAAAATAAGAAAAATATGTAGTTTTAGTTGGTTTTACTTTACCCTGTTTTCCAAATTCCCAACAATAAATATGGACTTACTTTTATTATCATAAAAGTAAATATTATTTTAAAATAAATCAACATTTAAAAACTCTACTCCATCTTACTATGCACCCATGACTGAGCAATTGCACTTCTGGACAAATGTTCAACAAAAATGCATACATATGTTCACCAAATTTTATATCCTAAAGCACTCACAGCAGCACTATTTATAACACCCCAGAACTGGAAAGTGTTCAAATGTCCTTTAGTGATAGAATAAATTAAGAAATGGTGGTATTTTCCCACAACAGATACCATAAGCAATGAGAATGAATGAGCACAACTACACATGAGAGAGATGAATCTCACAAATATGCTAAATTAGCCAAAGAAACCAGACAGTATAGAGCACACGCTGTATGATTCCAATTATATCAAGAACTGGCCAATTAATGAAATTGTCAGATACTCGAGGGAGGTGTTTAGGGAAGAGAGTGGGAGGGCCTGGGGTACTGTCGTTTCAGCGTCTGTCTGAGTGTGTGCAGTCTATAAAAATCCATCCAGATGTACATCTATGAGTCATTTTCTGTATGTTTATTATCCTTCACTAAAATGTTTAAAAATAGATTCATAAAATATTCAGTTAATAAGATGGGGGAAGTGGGAAAGATGGGAGAAAGAAGAAGCAAATGAGACGCATTCATCCACAAGTCCCTAATTCTACTTTATTGTACTTTATAAGATTTAGTGCTATGTGTGAAGTTCACACACACACATGCGCGTGCACACACACACACACACACACGCACACTTATGCACACACACGCACACACAGCAGAGGAGATGTATAGGAAGCTGTAGAAGTTTAGGTGTACATACAAATGTAGATGTGTGTTTGTTCCACTAGAATAAAGACTTCACAGGGACAGGAGCTTTATCTCATTCAATTTTTCTTAAATAGTTTCCAAAACATGAAATACTCAATAAACACATGTTGAAGGAATATGGTGCCCATCGGTCTCATTTCTCACACAATGTGACCACCCGTAGGAAGGTGTTCATGGCACATAAAGGCAATCTCCTTCCTGGAGAGTGCTCTCTTTCTCTCCATGGCACCAACGGTGCCTCGACTGCAGCTTCCCGGGGTCACCAGGAACAAACTCAGCATCTGCACATGCGAGTTAGGAAGCAGGTTGTTTGGAGAATGGTTGAGTCCTAAGTGCCTTTGTATTTCTGTTGAGCCATCTGAGCTCCTGGGCACATTTTATGCAAAGGCTCAGCCCCATGTTTTTCAAGAACGCCACTTGGAAACCAGCAGATGAGCAAAGGTCAAGACAATTTGAGTCCATATGGACCTCATTAGTACAGGGAACTGATGTGAAATGCTGTGTGGGGTTCTCACGGGCTTGTGTAGTCAAGATTCAAAAATTCCCAGAGGCTCGGTTCACATGTGATTTTCTTACTTCGGTATTGAGTTACAGCAGCTCAAAGGCGGAGTCTGGGGTCCTCGCTGCAGCTGCCTGAGCACAACTGGCCTGTCCCAATTTGGGGAGAAATGTTAAAAATGCACTTATAGGCCAAACCCGTGGCTCAAGGCAGGCTTTATAACGGTCTCTCTGGAGATTAGGCTTCAACATATGAATTTGGGTGGAGGATCACAGCATTCAGTCTTTAGCACATGGTTCCCAGGCACTTGGGAGCTCTTCTGGGGAGTCAATATGTCCCAGGAAACCACCCCACAGGAAGGAGGCCCATCTAGCCATGTCGTCACGGTGGCTCAGGTGGCCGGCTCCAGACAAGGTTTTCTGTCCACCTTATTCCGCACCCCATGCCTCCCTGCGCCCTGGGGACACAGAACTACATCCCATGTCGCACAGTGACTGTGGGGCACATAAATCAGTCTCCCCAGGAGACGGTGTGTGTGAAATAGCGGGAACTGGGGTGGGGAAATTAGTGCAGCCTGGAAGTTTGGAAATACCTTCTGGAAGAAATTATGCCAGAATTGAGGTTTTCCAAGTTGATTAAAAGTTAAACAGAGAAAGAAAAATGATAGGGGCACTGTGAGAATAAACTGCCCATGGTGTTATTGGTTGAATTGTGTTGTCCCCAAAAAGATATGCTATAGTTCTAACCTCACACATCAGAATGTGGCTGTGTGGGGGATGGTGTCTTTACAGAAGTAACCAAATCAAATGAGGTGATCCGGGTGGGTCTACTCAGATATGACTGGTGTCCATATAAGAGGAAATTTGGGCACGGACAGCCATATAGGGAGACTGCCACGTGGACATGAAAATGGCCATCTTTTAGCCAAGGAGGCCAGCCTGAAACTCTCCCCCTCACAGCCCTCAGAAGGACCCACTCTACCAGCACTTTGTTTCAGAGTTCTAGCCTCCACAACTGAAACACTACATTTTTACCGTCTAATCCACTTAGTTTCTGGCACTGGCACACTAGCACACAGTGTGAGCCATTTGGGCTGTCACTGGAGGCCAGATCCCACCAGGTGGGCGGGGGGTCCTGTTTGCTTGCCCCTGGGTGTGCTCTGCTGCTCACCAACCCCACCTTGCGGTGCGTGAGCCCCCTCACTGCCAGGCGCTCCTGGGGCAGTGTCCCCATCCTGCTCCACATGGCCATGCCTCTCCCTCCCCCTCGCACTACCTGCCTGCCTTGCCCTGGTTTGGGCACCTCCCCATTTGGGCTACATCTTGCCTCAGGCCACTCCCTGGCTCCTCCTGCTCTTTGCACCAGGGTTTCTTCACTGCAGCTGGCCTGTTTCCCCGCACTCCCAGGCACAGTGCAGGGAGCCATGCAGCGGGAGTATGCGGGGAGGAGTCACTGAGCTGAACTGAAAAGCTGGTGATGCTATCACCACATGCAGCCTTTAATCACTCCTAATCAAAACTTTTTATTACAATTTTTTGTTATCTACTCACATGTATAGCAGCAGTGCAGTGAAATCACTTTAGCGCCTTGTAGGAAATATTCTAATGAAGATTGTTCAGCTTTGAGTTTTATTACCCGAGACCAGATTCTGTTCTTGGGAAAGATGATGAATTCAGGATGCTGTTACCTACGATTTGGGGCTCACTAATCTGATCTTTTTGTGATCTCTGGGAAGCTGCAAATGAATAAGCAAACACAGTCTGTTCCTACTTAGAGCTGGGTGGTTGGTCTGTGTAACAGCCATCAGCGATCCTTCTCTCACTGAGTAATGAGGAAGCAGTGAGGCATTTCCCCATCATTAAATCAGACCGCCTGATTCCTCCCACTGAGTCTTCCGGGCACAACAATAGGGCTCTGAAGGGGCACTGCTCGCCTGCCCTAATTCTTTGCTGACCCAGCTCCACTGTGCACATCTACAATTCATCAAGAAGAGCCCGGGTCCCTCGGTGAAAGGATGCACTAAATGGATGTCACTCGTTTAAGTAAGTGCAATTATGAAGGGTTCCTTATGATTCTGAGCGCTTCCGCCAGCATGGCCCATCCTCAGACTGGAATGTCCATGGAATTTCAAGCAAGAAGATACCATTGGCACCCCCTGTGCCTCTGTTCCGCCAGCCCTCCATAGTAGCCCCCACAGGAACGCCCAGTAATTTGGGGTTCTTGACCCTGTACAACACTTCTTACCCTGCTGCTTTCAGCCCTGTCTGCACTCTTTCATTTGGTGCCGACATAGATCTTTCCAGTTCGGCCTAAGCTTTCAGAGGCTTCTTCCCTCCTGCACTGCCCACCCAGAACGAGACCCCAGTTCAGATGGCGGCAGCATCCTCCTTGTCCACGCCTTTCTCCCGGTGGGATTGCCAGGTGGGCACACTCCAGTGTTTCCAGGGGCAGACCATTACTAAGGAAATATGACTCAACCAGTAATTGTTTTTTAATCAACAAATTTTGTACATCTTTTGAGAAGTTATTTCTTGTATTTTACTTTGTAAACATTACATTTCCAATAACACACATAATATAAGAATACGCTCATGTGCTGCATTTCAACACTGTAATGCAATCCTCCATCAGTAATTTATCATGCATGCATGTGAATTTTCAGTTGTGTTGTCCAATACAGGGACCACTAATCACATACAGCTTTTAAATTTAAATAATTTAAAATTAAATAAAATTTGAAATGTAGCTCCTTAGTCACAATTGCCACACTTCACATGCTCCAAGCCATACGCAGCTAGTGGCTACCATATTAACAACAAAAATCATATAACATTTCCATCATTATTATAAGTTCTGTTGGACAGCATTGACCTATAGAAATATATAGAAATGGCTCTGTGTTTATGTGATGTGTGCTACATAAACTGATCACACTGAACATATTGTGTTGTAACTCTTTTGTCACTAAATAATGTCTTTCATATTTTTAATGCCACTGCATGTGTATCTTCCATGTCCTTTAAGGCACCTTCCATTTCTAGACTGATGGGGTTTAGATTGTTACCATTTTGATTTGATTTGATGTTTGCTATTACAAATGATAATATAATTAACATCCCTATGCATTCCCCCTACCTGCCCCTTCACCAGCCTGTGTGGCTAATTTTCTAGGAGAGTTATCAAGAAATGAATTTCTAAGTCAAAGTATATGTTCATTTTTAATTATTAGAGTTACTGTAAAGCTGGCTTTGAAAGCAGCAAGCAGCTAAATGTACAGTCCCAATAAACCCATCACTCTATCAGCAATTTTATCAAACTGAAAAGTTCACCATGCTTGTGGTTTAAAATGATATCATTGCTGCTTCAAAAGGACTTTTTCAGATGATAAACTGACTATAAGTCAATACAAATTACTGCCAATTTGTACTTCTTTTAGTATTTGTGTTTATCATTTATTGAATAAAGGAGGTTTTCATATATTATGATACTGGTCTTATATCTATTACATGTTATTAATATTCACTTATTACTTATTTGTAATTTTGTAAAGTAATGTCCATTACATTTTTAACCTTTTAAAAATGTTTTTGAGTGGCCTTTAGCTCAAAGCCTGAGTATGGCAGCCCTGCTGGAGGGCCCACGGAGGGTCCTCTACTTTTGACCTTAAGGGGTCTGATCTCCAAGCTGGGACCTCCTGCAGAGAGCACTAAAACTGAGAAAGGTGCCCAGATAGCATGGCTGTGAAAAGCAGAGGGGTCGCTGTCTGCCATGGAGAGACAGCTAGAAATGCAGGCACCCTCTTAAAGGGCCAATGCACAAAATTTCGTGTGCAGCCACTCAATTTGGGCTCCATCAGAGGGAGGGAAGAGTGGACTGGAGTTGTGTAAGCAAAAGCCAGGGTTGGGAGCTCTGGGGTTAGAGCTCAGAATGCAGACACCCCAGTTTCCTGTGCTGAGTCATTCCCTCACACTGTGCAGGCCATCTTCCTCAGGCAGATCTTTGCTCTCCAGGTGGTTTTTGCCAGGGGCGGGGCGGGGGCGGGAGGGCAGGGGAAGACTGTTGACCCACCCTATGGGAAAACCCCTTGCCCCACAGTGTGGAGTTTCTTAGGCCCATTAAGAGATGAGAATAACAGCCTCCAGGCAGAAGCAGTTGTCCCACCCTGTTAGACAGCCTCTCACCCCAGCAGAATTCCAAGTGCCTGCAGCTGACACCTTTAAGACCAGCTCTGTTGGGGAAGGGACTGCAGCTCAGAATAGGGACAATAAAGGCGTGAAACTCAAGGCAGACCCAGGCTCTGAGCTAAGGAGTCCCCAACCATTGGACTAGTAGAGGCTTCAACCTCTCAAACCTCAATCAGGTTGCTCAGGGCCAGAAAGGGACAGTGACTCACATTCACCTGCACCAGAGAAGCTCCCAGGAGGCCCAGGATAGACACAATAAGGGGCCAAATTCAACAACATCAGAGCAAAATCCAGCCAGCCCCATAAATAGCTGACCCAAAGCACCTGTATTCCTGCTGGCACGATGCCATTGGGGTTAAACCTCACTGGCAGCAAGTCGGAGGGGAGATCCCTCCACAAATGGGACATCAACAATCAAGTTCCAATTACAGCAGGTGAGCCCAAATAAGAGATTTCCAGACAATAAAGAGCTAAAAGACTTTATTACCAACAAGCCAGTGCTATAAGAAATGTTAAAGCTTTTTAAAAAAGGAACACAGTTATAATGAATAAAATGGCAATAAATACCTACCTGTCCATAATCACTTTAAATGTAAGTGGATTAAGTGGTCCAATCAAAAGGTATGCATAGCTAAATGGATAAGAAGACAAAAGCAACATATATGCTGTCTAAATAAAGACCCATGACAAAAGACACATGCACACTGAAAATATAAGATGGAAAAAGATGTTTCATGCAAATGGAAACAAAAAAAATGCTGGGTAGCAATACTTACTAGTATATCAGACAAAATAGACTTTAAAACAAAGGCTATAAGAGGAAATAAAAACATTATATAGTGAAAGAGGGATCAGTCCAACAAGAAAACGTAAACCTTATAAATATGCATGCACCCAACATAGGAGCACCTAATATGTAAAGCACATCCTGATAGACATAAAGAGAAAGATAAACAGTAATATAGTCATAGTAGGAATTTTAACATCCCATTGACATCAATAGATAGATCTTCCAGACAGAAAATCAACAAAAAGCAGCTGCTTTCACTGACACACTAGACCAGATGGATTTAATTGATATTTTCAGATCTTTTACCCCAAAGCAGCAGAACATACATTCTTTTCAAGTGAACATAAAGTATTTTCTAGAATAGACCACATGTTAGTCCACAAAACAAGTCTCAAATAAATTTATGAAGATGAAATCATATCAAGTATGTTCTCCAACCACAATGCTATGAACCAGAAATAAATTTAAAAAAAAAAAAAAAAAAAAAAAAAAAAAACACTGAAAACACACAAACACAAGGAGGCTAAGTACTATGATACTAAACAATGAATGGGTTAACAATTAAATCAAGGAAGAAATCAAAAGATAGCTTGAGACAAATAAAAAGGCAACAATCCAAAATTCGTGGCACAGTGAAAGCAGTTCTAAGGACATTTATAGCCATACAGGGTTACCTCAAGAAACAAGAAAACTCTCAAACAATCTAACTTTACACCTAAAGGAATTAGAAAAATAGTGACAAAAACAACAACAACTAAAATGAGCAGAAATTAAAAAATAATACAGAGCAGAGAGGAAATAAAATAGAGTCTAAGAAAACAATACAAAGATCAACAAAACCAAGAGCTGGTTCTTTAAAAAGATACACATGTTTAACAATTCTTTAACCAGATGCATCAAGAATAAAGAGAGAAACCCAAATAAAAACCAAAAATGAAAGAGGAGAAGTAACAACTGAAAGCATAGAAATATAAAAGAGTATAAAAATATTACAAGCATGTATATGCCAACAAGTTGGACAACCTGGGTGAAATAGATAAATTCCTAGAAACACAGTCTTCCAAAACTGAATCAAGAAGAAACAAAATCTGGCCCTAGTGGGTTTGGCTCAGTGTCTAGAGCGTCGGCCCACAGACTGAGGGGTTCTGGGTTCGATTCCAGTTCAGGGCAAGTACCTCAGTTGCAGGCTCAATCCTCAGCCCTGGTCAGGGCACTTGCAGGAGGCAACCAATTGATGTGTCTCTCTCACATCGATTTTTTTTTATCCCTCTCTTTGTCTATCCCACTCCCTTCCACTCTCTCTAAAAATCAATGGTAAAGTATCCTTGTTGAGGATTGACCAAAAAAAAAAAAAAGGAGAAAGAGGAGGAGGAGGAGAAGGAAAAAAGGAGAAGGAGAAGGAGAAATATAATCTAAACAGAACAATTACAATTAAATAATCAAAGCAGTAATTAAAAAGCTCCCAGGAAACCAAAGTCCTGGACCCAATGAATTCACAGATGAATTTTAACAAACATTCAAAGAACTAACATCTATTTTTTAAAACTATTCCAAAAAGCCCTAACCAGTTTGGCTCAGTGGATAGAGCTTTGGCCCTGCGGACAGAAGGGTCCTGGGTTCAACTCCGGTCAAGAGCATGTACCTTGGTTGCGGGCACATCCCCAGTCCGGGGTGTGCGGGAGGCAGCTGATCGATGTTTCTAACTCTCTATCCCTCTCCCTTCCTCTCTGTAAAAAAAATAAATAAAATATATATTTTTTTAAAAACTATTCCAAAAAGAATTCAAGAGGAAGAAAGACTCCCAAGATCATTTTACAAGGCCAGCATTATTCTAATTCCAAAATCAGATAAAGACACTACTAAGAAAAAAATTTGTAGGCTAATATATCTGATGAATATAGATGCAAAAATCCTCAATATACTAGTGAACCAGATCCAGTAATACATTAAAAAGATCATACTCCATGATCAAGTGGGATTTATTCCAGGAATGCAATGTTAGTACAATTTCTGCTAAACAATTAATGTGATACATCACATAAATATAATGAAGAATAAAAATTATATGATCATCGAAAGATGCAGAAAAAGCTCTTGACAAAATCCAAAACCCACTTATGATTTTTTTTAAAAATCTCTCAACAGAAAGGGACTAGAGGGGACATAACATAATAAAGGCCATATATGACAAACCAACAGCTAACGTCATACTCAACAAGAAAACGATAAAAGTGTTTCCCTTAAGAACAGTAACAAGACAGTGATGTTAACATTCACTACTCTGATTCAACATAGTACTGAGAGTCTTAGCCACAGTAATCAGAAAATTAAAAAATGACAAAAATCATCCAAGTTGAAAGGAAACATAAAACTGTCATTATTTACAGATGACATGATACTGTATATAGAGAACCCTAAGATTCTACTAAAAATCTACTAGAAGTGATAAAAGAATTCAGTTAAATAGCAGGATACAAAATAAACATTCAGAAATTGGTTGCATTTTTATACACCAATGATGAACAATCAGAAAAAGAAATTAAGATAAAAATCCCATTTACAAGTGCATAAAAAAACCCTAGGAATAAATTTAACCAAAGAGGCAAAAGACCTATATTACTAAAGTTACAAGAAACTGAAGAAATAAACTGACAAAGATACAAATGAATGGAAGTATATACTGTGCTTAGGGATAAGAAGAATTAACATCATTACAAGTTCCATACTATCCAAAGCAATCTCTAAGTTCAACACATTTCCTGTCAAAATACCAATATTGTTTTTCATAGAAGTAGAACAAATAATTCAAAGATTTATATGGAACCACAAAGATCTCAAATAATTATAGCAATCTTGAGAAAGAAGAACAAAATTGGTGGTATCATGCTACTGGATATCAAATTATTTATCTGCATTTTCTTGAAGTTCTCTGAGCATCTTTAGAACAATTATTTTGAATACTTTGTAATTTCTTGATCTTCATTTTGGGGGGGCAGTTACTGGCAGTTTGTTGTATTATTTTGGTGGTCTCATGTCTCCCCAATTCTCCATAATTCTTATAGCTTTGTATACTTACAATATCTGCACATTTGAAGAAGCAGTCTCCCCTTCCAAACCTTATGGACTGACTTTAGTATAGGAAAGCCTTCAGCTACAGATGGGAGTGTGCTGCAATGTTCTGTGACCATGGGTTTAGTGATGCAGGGCACTGAATGCAGGGGCTGTGATGATACCAGGTCAATGGTGATGTGTATCTCTTAGGTTGAGGCTGCTGGGTCCACAACATTAATAGTGTGGACCTGGGTGAGCACTGTGGAAGCAATCCACAGTGGCTCAAAGTACTGTTGGGATTCTCAGCAGTGCCTGCAGGTCCAGCAGCTAAGGACCAGGGCATGTATTAGTGGTGGCTGGAGCTGATGGTCACACAGCTGTGGGGCCAACTGCAGGGGCCTAAATAGGGATGGGGGCCAGTTGCAGATACGTAGATAGTGGTAAGGGCCAGAGCAGGTAGAAAGAATTGGAGCCACTGAAAGCTCATTGGAAGCTCCAAGGCTCTGGCTGTCCGCATGCCCTCCCATGGCTGCGAACTGCCCCCCAGGCATGTTCATAGCAACAGCGGCCACTGAGGGACATGAGGCTGGCAGTGTGCAGTGCATAGCTGAGAGCTAAACTCCAAGGGCACACACAGTGATGGGAGGAGATCTATACTGCTGGCTTGCACTCGGGGAGTTCCAGTGAAGTCCCTGGGCTCTGGTAGATGTGGGGGAGGTACTCAAGCAGCTGGCATCAGAAAACACAATACTCATGGGACAAAAACTGGGGGAAAATGCTGGATTTTTACACAGAGCTGGTTACTGTGAACTGCAATCACTCCCTCTGTGTGGCTAACACTGGTATCCTTGCTTTTCTTCCCTTTTCTATCCTTAGTCTCTGTCCATTTCAGCTTCGTCGGTCTAGGGTGGGGGCCTGCAGCAGGACCTTTGTGGGTGCGTGGAAGGCTGGAGAGGCAGGTTGCACACCTGATCTTCCTCTCCTGGTGAGAGTGATGCTTCCCCGCTGGGAAGCTCTCCCTTGGCACTGAACAATGCCAGCTTGCGGGGTGAGATGATATCGGCAGAATGAAGCTGTCTTCATTTTCTTCTGGGTAATTATTTTCAGACTTTTGTTCCACTCTGTTGCTAAAATTCCTTAGGTGGATGCCAGAGCTCTCCCAATTGTTTTGTGTGGTTTTTTTTTGGTGGGGGGAGCTGTTTTGTGCAATTGTTGATCTCTGTGTGAAGAGAAGGATGGAGTCTCCTATGTTGCCATTTTGGTGACATCCTCCCATATTCTCTTTACTAAATGAGTTACTTTGGCTCAGTAGCACCCATACATCTTTTTAGGAGCAATAGTTATCATTTCTATTATACTTCCTAAGCACAGGGAATGTTGCACTGGCTGGTGCATTACCTTCACTGGCATTCCATTCCTCTCGCCGCAGGTGGAGGTTTTAATAATTGCTCCAATACCACCTGCCCAGGACTGTCAACACCCACCCCCCACCAGTGATGGAGTCGTCCTTGCCTGCCAGCCAGTGAGTTATGTGGCCTCCAAATCCCACCGTGGACTCTCATTCCTAGTGTCACTCATGGGACCAACAATATTCTGTAGGATTCCCAGGAAACATTCTGTGATGCATTCTGCATGCACAATCTTTACTGGGATGACTGTCAGGAGACACACCTGTAATGGGAATGGAGAAAGCAGGGAAGTGGGTGGGAGAGGCTGGGCCTCAGTGCAGTTGCCAATGAGGCCTTAGAGGTGCCTATGGTGCTCCGGCACTGACACGGCCCTTCAGAGTTGTCTCTAATGCAGGCAAAGCAGCCAGGCTCTTCACCTCCAGAAGGCAGAGAGTCAGCCATGGTCTGCCTCCCTAACAGGTGATGGCAATTCCCAGTGAGGGAATGCAGCACAGGATCCTGAGAGAGTAAACGACACATCTGTACACTGTCAGCAATAAAAAAAAAATAAGCTTTACAAAGAGACATGATTGGGAAAGCTGATGGAATCCAGTAAGTTCTGTATGTTAGTTAATAGTATTACACATTACTAGAGGCCCGATGCACAAAATTCATGCAAGGGGCTCAGCCCTCACAGCCCCTTGCAGCCCCAGCTTCATCCGGAAGGTCGTCCAGACATTCTGCTGTTCACTCTAATTAGCATATTAGCTCTTTATTATATAGGATACTAGAGTAAATGTCTTAGTTTTGATACATGGTCTATGGTTATAGAGGGTGCTAACATAGAGGAAGCTGGGTAAAGAATATAAAGAAACTACTATTTTTGCAACTTTACTATATGTCTAAAATTATTTTAATATAAAAATAGTGATAAAAATAAATTTAAAGGATTTATGAATAAATGAGAGGACGAGCAATAAATTTATATGCAGTATTAAAGAAGACAAAATAAATTTTAAATAAAATGGGCATATTTAAGAAATTAAAGGTGTCAATGTAGTATATACATCAGTGAAGTCTTCAAAGATGTTAATAAGTAGTTCTAATGGTTCAAGGGTGGTTGAAGACAATTTTTATTGGGTTGTGAAATGAAAGGAGGTCAAATTTCTCCTTTGGCAACTATATTTCTCTTTATAGGAACAATTCATATAAGAAAAGAAGAGGTTATGTAGTTAAATGAACTATTGTCTATAGGCTTAAATGAGCTCTAAAATGTAGTGTAAGTAAGTATAGGTCATGGTGGATATGAAGTATAAAATTTTAACATTTGCCTTTAAAATTCATTTTCAACTGAAAAGTTTGGGGGAAATTTTCCTGATGTGAATCCATCTGTGTAATGAAACTGAATTCAAAAGAAAACTTGGATTTCCTCCACATAAATTTGATAAGAACATTCTGTACCTAATCTGTGTTTCCTAAAAGTTCTCCAATTAAGCTAATTATAATAATAGCCTTCTAGCAATAATTACAATAATATCTAACATTTATTGAGTGCATGTTATGTGTCAGCACTCTGCTATTTTAAATGCCTTATTTAAGAGACATTAAGAAACTTGCAGAATGAAAGAGACACAGCTTTGTAAACAGAAAGCTGTGGCCACTGAAATGTGTGGGAAATAAGCATAAAAGTCCATGAGAAAGCACAAAGCCCTTCTAGTAACAAGAGACCTTCTTGAGGCCCAGGTCCCCTGGAGGGCTGACTTCTTTCCATTTAGTGCAGCTTTCCCTTCTGGGAGGCCACGCAGGGAATCCATACATGTGAAACCTCTGTTTTTCTGTCCACCTGTTACAAACAGTGCCTGGGGAAACAGCCAGATTTTCTGATGGGGAAGGTGTATGTCGAATGGTGTGCCTAATCCAAGTGAGGTAGTGCATCTGAAATTCACTTGGAGAGGCTCTGGGTGTGTTTCTAAAAGCGCAGTCAGCCATCAGAGCAACAAAAACAAAGGTGCAAGGAGAAACCTGTGCGGTTGGGTGCAGGCAGAGTTTTGTCTATGTGATCTAATGCATCCCTTGAGCAATGCCGGGTAACACGTGGGATATATAATTCTGGAATTATCTTTCTATCTTGCTTTGTTCCTTCAAAATAAAAGGAGCTTTTAACTCCTGGAAAGGGTAAGATAAAGAAGCAATTTCATACATCCCATATCACATTGCAGCAGACTAATCAAAGGAGAAAAGGAGGAAGGGGTCTCTTTTTATTTATTGGAGGTAGGCCACTTGGAAAAAGCCATTGACCTGCCTGGGGTTAAAGGCAAACTAAAAGACAACTGCAGGCCATGCTGAATCTGAAAAGGAAGTAAGTTAGAATAAATGCAACTCTGCAGCAAACAGAGGGACAGCTTTTACAGCAGCATGTGTGAGACCAGCCCGAATGGATGGCACCGGGCTCCATCTGCCTGTATTGCATTTCTGTGGCTGCCATAACACATTACCACAAACTTCACCGCTCTGGGCGTTGGAAGTCTGACATGGGCCCCACTGGGCTAAATTCGAGATGCCAGAGGCTGGACTCCTTCTGGAGGCTCTGGGGAGAGAGCTATCCTCTTGCTCTGATCCAATTTCCAGAGTTCAAAGTTTGTAATGGTTCACCTTTGACCCCATGCCTCTGTCCCTGCTCCCATCATCACATCTCTTTCTCTGCCCACAGCCGGGAACTTCACCCACTTTAGGGCCTGTGATGACCTCGGGCCTGCCTAGCAGATCCAGGTAATTTCCCCATCTCACCAACCTCAATCACACCAGCAAGTTTCTGCCGTGAAGATCGTGTATTAACAGGTTCTAAGGCTTGGGCCGTGGACATCTTTGGGGGTATCATTCTGCCTGCCGCATCACCCAGTGTGGCAACATGGGGAGTTTATGATGAGAATGGAATGTGAGATAACTATAATTAAACACATAACTGTGGTGGGGCCTTGTTTTGTTTACACCTGAACTAAAGATGATCTCTGAGTGTGGGTTCTGCAATGTGTTCCTCTGGCAGCAAGTGCCCAGATCCACCTGTCTGCAGAGGGATCTGCTCAGTGGCTCCCGCAGGTGTGCCACTCTGGGTGGAAAGTGGGCAAGAAGGGAGAAACAGGGGGTGTCCTGAGGAGAATACTGGGTACTTTGGGTAACTGCAGAAGGAAGCAGCCGGCATCAGATCCTGCTCACGGTGTGCACCGAGAGGGCCAGCAAGGCCAAGGAATCCTCGAGCCATCCTGAGGCAGAGAAAAAGGAGCGGGAGATGGAGGATGGCAAGACTGATGGGTTTTTAGAACAATTTGTTCCAGAATCCAGGGCTCTGAGAGATCTGAAGTGACAACTCTCTCCGAGGTGCCCTGGGATGAGAGTACTTTGACACACCCACTGCAAACAATGTGAGCTCACATTGTTTTCTGCTACAAGATACTCCCCGGGTGAAAGAAGGACTTGGGGCTGACTGAGGAGTCACTGTGCCAGGGATGAGGTTTCTGGGTGGAAGTCGGGGCCCAGTGAGAACATGCCAACCCCTGCTGCTGGGTAGAGCCATGTTTTATTTGCATTACCCAGCGGGCTGCGAGGCTGAGAGCCAGGAAGCTGGGCAAGATTGAAAGAGACAGAATAGATACCACTTAACCAAGCTGGACCATGGGAGGGGAGGTTCTGTGATTGACATCTTCCACCAAAACTGTCTTTAAAACACGGATTATGCTCAGTCTGAAAGCCTGTCTGAGGCTGGTGTTTCTGTGTGATCTTCCCATGCCCAGATCTCATTCATCTGCCACAGTGGTGAGCAGAGGGAAGCGAAGGAGACAAGGAGACTCAGAACCTGAGGGTAGGCAGGGCAGCTCAGCATCAGAAAGAGCCTGTTTGCCCAAGAGTGTGGCCTTGAGCTCCGGACTCCTCACAGGGGAGATGAGGGGAATTATGACTCAGGGGAGGGCCATGCTCCCTGGGGGCACGGGCACAGGGCGGTCCCTCAGTAGGAGGCAGAATAAAGCAGGTGACAGAAAGAATGGGGCCAGACCCACCTTTCCCGGCTTATCCTGCTAAATTCCATTAGTGGCTCGGGTATGAGGCACAAGAGAAAGAGGAAGTGTGACCATTGGAGGGTGAGGCAGAAGCTTGGAAGGGAGAGAACTTGGGCTAAAAACCAGTAGATGGGGTAATTGGGGTCCCTTCCACCGCTGGCTGAGGGCCTTTGGGTGTAGGCCACTGACTCTCCCCAGTTCTAATTGCAGAAAAATGCCACTTGTCTGCCTGCGCCCACGGGGATGCTGTCAGCCTCAATCAGCTCCCCAGGGCTGCGACTACACTGCAAATCTAAGTTCTCATCATGGGAGGCTGTTCCAGAGGGTTTGGTGAGCATCCCAAATTTCTTTCTTGGCCTTATCCTTCCCTGTGCCTCCACCCCGACATATACATGCACATACACATACATTCCAGTTGCACATGCTTTACCTATGTATCCCTTTCCCATGCCGTAGTTTGACTGTCTCAATGCATTCTATAAAAGTGAAAACACAGACATGTCCAGTTGTGATCGCAAAATTAACATGCATGTAGATATAAATATTTTTAAAAGATGTTTTATAGAATAAGAGTATAGTCCGATATCAATCCTTGGAGCATGCATAACAAAAAATAGTGCCAAAAAACATCCTAATTGAATATTTGTAGCTCATTTCCAGCTGGCAAAAGATGTCACAAATAACAAGAGGAGAGATAAAGCATGACTTTCCACGGGAACTGGACACCCACAAAATCTGTTTCTTATAGACTCTGAAGCCATGACATTTCCATCCTCCACTTTCTGTTACTGACATGTGGAAATAAACTGTCTCCAATATGAGGATTTGAAATGCTCACCATTTGAATTAATAACATTTTTTCCTTTTCAGAAGAGTCTCCATTGTTCCTTCATTCTGAGCTTTGGACTAAAAGTTTCATCTGAGAGCCAAGACCAAAGAAACAACACTTTCACAAGTGAAATGAACAAAACTTTAAATGAAAGTATACTGACATAGTCGTAAGTCTTGACAGCAGGAGTATAAATTGATACAATCTTCTGAACAATAACCTGAAATATCCACAATTAGCCTTAAAATTTCCATTTCTTTTGTTAATTCTCACCCTAGAATATGTTTTTATTGATTTTAGAATGAAAGGAAGGGAGAGGGAAGAGAGAAACATTGATCAGTTGCCTCCCACACACACCATGACTGTGGATTGAACCCACAACCTGGTTATGTGCCCTGACCAGAAATCGAATCCACAACCTATTGGTGTAAGGGATGATGCTCCAAGCAACTGAACCACACTGGCCAGGGCAAATCTCCATCTGCTTAATGTATTACTCCACTTCCAGGAAGCTAGAAGCTTAGACAAATACATGTGAATAACGCATTACGTTTTCATAGGATACAATACTAACTAACTCATTAAAATGATGAATTAGATTTTTTTATTCAAAGAAAATTATGTCTCTAATATTGTAATAAGTTAAACAAAAACAATTTGATATTGTAAATACTAAACTTCCATTATACGTGTATGTGTGGATATGCCTTTATAAATACATCTCATTCATATGTATAAGTACATTCATTCATATGTATAAGTACAACCTATTCATATGTATAAGGAGATCTCACTCATATGTATAAGTAGGTCTTATCCATATGTATAAGTACAATGAAAGCAGGCTGGAAAGAAAAACCCCCACTAAATGTGTACTAAAATTGCAGGTGATTCAACTTATTTTTAGTGTTTCAATTATTTGATATGTCAGAATATTTATTACATTTATAATTGAAAAAAGCTATTTTTATTTGCACAAACTCATTATTAAAAATTCAGAAAATAAATAAGAAATTCAAAAATAAAAATCACCACCAGAGTGCCAAAATAGAGATAACATTTTGTGTATTTTCTGTTTTCCACTTCAGATGTAAATGATTAAAAATAAATGTACGTTGCCCTGGCCAGTGTTGCTCAGTGATTAGAGTGTCAGCCCGAACACCAAAGGGTGGAGGGTTTGATTCCCTGTCAAGGGCACGTACTTGGGTTGAAGGTTCAATACCCGGCCCTGGTTGGCCCTCATGCAGGAGTCAACCAATCCATGTGTCTCTCTCATATTGATATTCCTCCCCTCTTTCTTTCCCTCCCTCCCATCCACTCTCTCTAAAAAGCAATGGAAAAAATATCTTCAGGTGAGGATTTAAAAAAAGAAAAGAAAGAGTAGAGATATAGATGCATACACATATGTATGTTATATAAAATACTTGAATATGTATTGTAACTGATACATAATAGTTTGTTAAACTGATGTAACTGCTATTATTCATGGAAAAGTTCTCTTATTGTTGAATGTTTAACTTTTTTGCAGATATTTTGCTACCAGGATAACACAGTGATGAAGTCTTTGCACATGACTCCTTGCACACCCTCTGGTAGCACTAACTCAGCTGAGAAGTCTGCCTTTTGGGGCCCATTCATGCTGGTGGGGATGGCATGGAGGAAACCTCTCTTGTCTCTCTCGTGCATAAATCCACGGTTATTCACTAGCTACAGTCCCCTTCTTCCAAATGACCTTCAGGTCAATATATTTATTTGGCAAGTATATATTACGCATCTACTATGTGCCAAGAATGGTGTAAATTCAATAATCCGTTTAATATCCCACAGTATCTCAAACCTATTTTGTTCATGAATGCTCTCTGCCGTATGTCTCATCTAGTTAGTTCTACCAGCATCATCCAAGTCAAAAGACTCTTCCCCTCTCTTGCTCACTCTTCATCATCTAGTCAATCCTAAGTCCTGCCTATTCTAGGACCAATTCAGAAGTTGGCCTGAAAGAGCACCTAACTTGTCTCTTCTCTGTGTTGGTCTCTGTCTTATAGCATCTGCGTCCTATTGTGAAAGCAGAAACCTCTGATACTCACTTTCCGTGGGCATGGCAAGCAAGCCATCCCCCTTCAGGCTTGCCTCAGTGGAGATATGGCTGAGTTGCTGGGGCAGCAGCGGTGGAGTTCAGACCCTGTGAGCATGGCCAGCGCTGCTGAGGCTGCAGGGCAGGCGGGCCTCCGGGTGGAGCACGTGTGGCCTCAGGGGTCCCACCAGACCACCCTTGGGTGTGATATTGGCAGTCATTGTGCCTATGGCTTAGCTTTCCTTGTGCCTGACCACTGTCTAAACACTGTTCCATGGCCTTCTGAGGGGTTCTCTGAATTGTCCAAAAGCCTTGCAACAAACCCCTTTTCTTGATATGATCGTCCAGGGTCAGTTTCTGGTGCATGCAAACAAGGATCTTGCCCAAAAGAGTGTCTAGGTTCTGGGCATTATTTTCTGGTGAGGAGAAGGGAGGAGACAGAATCAGAAGTGATGCTTGGGGTGTGGTCTCAGTGACGAGGGCTGGGACAGACAAGGCAGAGACCTGGACTGTGGAGCCAGACAGAAACATATGAAATCCGGATGAGTGCTCACAGACGAGCCAGAGAGGAGAGATCTGAGATGAGTCCCCAAGAGTCCTGTGGAGCGAAGATGTGACCAAATCACCAGAACAGTGGAAGGTAGACAGAAGCATGGGATGAAGAAGCCGAGAACAGAGACGGGGCAGCCCAAAGCATCCTGCAGTTGCTCCTGGGGAAAGTCATGAGATCAGACTCCTGTGGAGCTCCCATCACATCATGTTCCCACTGACTTCCAGGGTGTCTTCAGTCATCCTTCCTTGCTCCTCAATCCTCCAAGAATCCAGAGCCTGAACCTTCCACACACAGGCTCACTCTCTCTGGCTCTATGCACTGCTATGGCTGCTTCCGTGGTCATTTCGGAGATGCCAGTCTCTCCCACTGGACTCAAAGTTGCAAGAGGGAAACAACCGTGTCTGCATCGACTTACCACCATTTCCCCAGTGTAGACCACACAACAGGTACTCAGTTTGTTAAATTAATATCTAAGAAAGGAAAAATCCATTTTTATAATAATTAGTAGTTGTCTTAATATTCCATCCTTGCAAGTCAGTGAAGTAGTCATTAGTGCCCCATCTCATAGTTAGGGACTCTCACACTAGCACAGGTGATGTCATTGGCCCAAGGTCATGTGACTTGCCCCAGGTCTGCTCTCACTTGTATTGTACAGCCTCCTGGCAGCCACTCAGACATAACACAATGCAAGGGGCCCAGGGTTACAGTAGGTACAACTACTTTCTACCCATTTGACTTTTGGGAAGTAGCTCTTCCTCTCTTATTCTAATTCACAGCCAAGGAATTCAGGGCCAAGCAGGGGGTGAAGCTGTTGGCAGGTACTGCCCACAAGCCTATTTTGTTTGACCAGCACTTATTATAATTGAATTTGAATGGCCTTGAACAAGCAAGAGCACTACAATTTTCAAGTCCCTCACTCTACCCAACCTTCCATTTCTAATTCTCAGGATACAATTCAACCCTTAATGTTACCTGCTTGGAGTTTGTAAGCTTTTGGGCCTTGAACTCCTAGACTAGCTGCCTCTGCACCCTAATTAGTCACAACTCTGAAAATATTCTTGTCCTTTTCTACCCCACCACACATTTCTTGATGAACCCTGAGTTTGCTAGGATCCAGGCCCCCAGGCCCGAGGAGAAGGCAATGTTACGGTACAGCTGTCTCCTTTACTGTGCCAGTATGTCTAAGGGTTATTTTGAGTATTTTTAAGATAAGCACTCAAAGATGTGTTCAGACCCTCAGGAAAAAAAAGAATGCTTACAAAAATACCTCGTATTATTCAGAGGAATTTAAACCATATGTGTCTGCTTCTTTTATTGATTCTTTTATAAGTATACCATTAAAATGCACGAGTCTAGGAGTTGTTTGATGTCCCAACAGCTCCCAAACATTTTACAAGCTGTTTCCCTTAGAACCAAAGGATATGTTCAACTTACCTAAAAGATGTGGAAAGCACCCAAATCTGAAGGATTCTTTCACAACCTATAAATTGGGTGAAATAAAATGCCTGCCTCTAACTCTCCATGATGGATGAAATTTGTAACAGTCCTTGTGAAACCAGTCTCAATTGCTTTCAGGGTGCATTAGAAAGAATGGCCATGGAGGGAGCTGTCCCTTTAGGAGAACTGCAAAGTTTGCAAATGTGGCTTTTCTGATGCTGGGTCCCATTCTCTCAACTGGAAGTTGCTATGGAATAGGTGGGAAATAATTGAAGGCCAACCGTAACAACCTGTTCATCTCAGGTACCCCCTCCCATATTTTCTTTTACAAGTTTGTTTCCACAAGTAAATGGCATTTCTTTTTCTGTTCTAACCATCAGAGGATAGTCATCTTGATTTCAGTCCAGCAGAAAGCAAAGGCATGTTACGTCTTCATTAGTCTGTGCTACCTTGAGACTCAACATATGGCTTCAACTTGGCTCCTGAAAAGAGCTTGAGAGTCTCCCACCTTCACTTTCTGGGGATTCTAATAGGCATGTCTCCCTCCCAACATATTATTTTTATTCTGAAAAAACACACAATACGATAGTAGCTTAAACATCTCAGTTTGTACAAAGGTTGTCTTTGTAAATTCCCGATGAATTCTCTCTTCTTGTACTTGTTGAGGTACAATTGACATATAACATTACATTAGTTTTAGCTGTACAACATAATGATTGCACATCTATACACATAAAAGGGTAATATGCTAATTAGACCAGATAGACAGGACGTCTTCTGGACGTCTTTCTTGGCAAAGCTGGGGCCCAGGTGGGTGCCTGCGGCCAGCCCGGGTGAAGCCGCCTGGGGTCCTGGGTGCCTGTGGCTGGCCCAGGTGAAGCCAACCCGGGTTCCGGGTGCCTTCAACTGGCCAGAGGGAGGGAAGCCTGGGTCCCGGGTTCAGGGGCCAAGGCAGAGGTGGTTAGAGATGATCAGGCAGGCAAGCAAGTGGTTAGGGATGATCAGGCAGGCAGGTGAGTGGTTAGGGGCAATCAGGCAGGCAGGCAGAGGTGATTAGGGGCAATCAGGCAGTCAAGCAAGCAGTTAGGGGCAATCAGGCAGGCAGGCAAGTGGTTAGGGGTGAGCAAGCAGGCAGATGAGTGGTTAGGACCAATCAGGCAAGCAGAGGGGTTCGGGGTTACCAGGCAAGCAGGCGAGTGGTTAGGGGTGATCAGGCAGGCAGAGATGGTGAGGGGCAATAAGGCAGGCAGGCAAGCAGTTAGGGGCATCAGGAAGACAGGCAGAGTGGTTAGGGGTGATCAGGCAGGTAGGCGAACAGTTAGGGGCAATCAGGCAGGCAGGTGAGTGGTTAGGGGTGATCAGGCAGGCAGGCAGGCAGAGTGGATAGGGGCGATCAGACAGGCAGGCGAGCGGTTAGGAGCCATCGGTCCCAGATTGCAAGAGGAATGTCCAACTTCCGGTTTAGGCCCGATGGGGTCCCAGATTGCTAGAGGGTGCAGGCCAGGCTGAGGGACACCCCCCGCCCCCCGTGCACAAATTTCATACACCAGGCCTCTGGTCTACATAATAAAAGCCTAAGTGACCGTTATGGCAGAACAACCAGTCACTATGATGTGCACTGACCACCAGGAGGCAGACGCTCAATGCAACAGCTGCCCCCTGGTGGTCAATGTGCTCCCATAGGGGGAGCACCGCTCAGCCAGAAGCTGGGCTCACAGCTGGCAAGCGCAGTGGTGGTGGCAGGAGCCTCTCCCGCCTCCACAACAGCACTAAGGAGCAGTGAGCCAAGTGGTAAGGAGCCAGCAGGTGGGCAGTAAGGAGTAAGGGGTCCTGGATTGTGAGAGGGGTGTTTGGTTAGGCGGGATCAAGCCTAAGCCGGCAGGTGGACATCCCCTGAGGGGTCCCAGACTTCAAGAGAGCCCAGGCCAGGCTGAGGGATCCCCTCCCAGTGTACGAATTTCAAGCACCGGGCCTCTAGTATGTATATATTGTGAAATGATCACTGCAAATGTCCAATTAACACCTACCACCAAACATAGTTACAATTCGTTTTCTTGTGATGAGAACTTTTAAGATCTATTCTCAGCAACTTTCAAATATACAATACAGTATCATTGATATAGTCTCCATGCTGTACATCACATCCTCATGACTTATTTTATAACCAAAACCCTCAATTCTCTTACGTCTTACTTATTATTCTTACAGTAGCTGTGGAACAACATTTCCCCATCAATTTACCCAGAGAAGTTGAGTGATACCCTAGGCCAGGGGTCCTCAAACTTTTTAAACAGGGGGCCAGTTCACTGTCCCTCAGACCGTTGGAGGGCCGGACTATAGTTAAAAAAAAAAAAACTATGAACAAATTCCTATGCACACAGCAGTGGCAAAAACACCTGGCAGGCCGGATAAATGTTTTCGGCGGGCCGCATGTGGCCCGTGGGCCGTAGTTTGAGGACCCCTGTCCTAGGCGAGAAGTTATTATAGGCAAAGCTGAGACTGAGGTTCCTCCATTAAAAAATAATTGCACCCTCACTTTAGGGTTTTCAAGCATGAAATACTTGGCAGATTACCACAGCCCAGTGGCTCTACCCCTCGAATACCTGTGGTTGAATCAGTGAATGGATGAGGGAACCTCCAGCACTAAGGAAGCCCGAGGTGGGGTGGGGGCTACAGGACAGGTGGCATCCACCAGCCTATTGTAAGGTGAGCCCAATGGGAGAACTGCCTTCCCAGCAAGTTGATAAGAACCTATGAGGCTGAGGGGAGAGAATACAGGTAAGGCTGATTAGGTTTTTATGCATCAAGAAAATACTAACTAGTCAAACTAGGAAGCTTCTAGAACTGCTTAATTATGTAAGGTAAAAAACAGCCTTGGGAACCTGGTTCTTTTCACAGTGAAAGAGCTGTTTAGAGAAAAGCCAGTGCTTTGCAGTAATCACTGTTATCTCATACTTTGAAGAAGCCTCCGTGCTTGCAGTGCCAGGGGGATTCGATGTGGAACATAGCTGAGCTGGTGCTTTGGTTGGGGATAGCAAAGAGCATGGTGCTTGCTCTGGCTCCGCCAACACTCGTGCCCTCCTCCTTGCCCAGGGTGCAGGGAGAGGGGGGCTCAGTGGACTCCAAACTCCCCAAGTGCTACTGGCCCCTGGGAGAAGCATTCACACGGGACATCGCCGAGCCCTTCCACAGAGCTCCACCAGCTTGAGCTTCAACTTCATATTCATCCAGCCGTTTCCAGTTCAGTGTCTCTTGATATTACAGGAAGCGAGGAGCTCTGCTTTCTGTCTCTTGTCCATTAAAATTGCCCTCTTAACCTCCAGCAACAGGCCTATACTTTCCTTGAAATTCTTATGTGAAATGTCACTTAAAAAGATACAAAGGACTTTTTACATCCTTCACATGGTCAACGCCTCAGATTATTGGAGGTTTCGTATCGCCCACGCCATCTGAGGAGTCCTCCCCTCATGGCGGCCTCTCATGGGAGGAGGCTCCGGAGCTCTACATTGCCTGTGGCCTCAGCCTTGCATCCCAGGCTCTTGCTTCTGACCCCATACTTCTCAGCCAGCCATCTGTTCACTTATTTCCCTTGTCACCTGGGCTTATTGCAGTTTTCTGGTGCAGGACTTAATTCTTACTTCCTACCTGACACCCCCAAGACACACACACAAACACACAGAGAGATACACAAATATACACCCATGTCACATAGATGCCTGCGCAAACACACATGCTGACCTGGACCACCCTTTGTGTATTTTATGGTGACACTTGTTGCTTAGAGAAAGCTCTCACTATTTCATCCTGGCATCAGAGGCAGGAGCTCCCAGGTATGGTCTCCTGCCTATGGCTGGACCCTCCAGCATCACATGCTATGGAAGAGCACAGGTTTAGGAATCAGACAAGCTTGCCTCCCAGTCACGTCTGCACTGCATTGTGTTTGTGAGACCCTAAACAATTTCCAGCCCTCTGGTCCAGTCTTTGTTTTACATGAAGACAATGTCTTATCTCAAAGGGTGATTGACAAGGATTAAATAAAATTATCCATGTCAGGACCTGGTATTTGTGTATATACTGAGCATAGGTATCTGCTATTGTCATCGTGCATGTATTGTAACTATGGCTTTGCCTTCCATCTTCCTAGAAGGCATTTTAAATATCAAGCCTGGCTGTTTTGGCTTCCCACAGACAAGGCAATTCCTTGTAATGTTGAACCATGTCTGAACTTTCCAGAGTTTTGGAATCCGCTCTCCTTCGGGGTCATATCCTGTAGAACCACAGAGCAGCTTTCTGACATCTGAGCAACTGTCCTTTCTCATCTCTCAGGCACAAGGAGCCACGCAGGGCCTTCTTGGGCTGGCCGGCTCCTTGGAGACAGTGACATTAACACCAGGCCTCTGCCTCCCTCTCTGTTCTCTCTTTCTCCTTGTGTATAGTCCCCGTCTCCTCTGCCCACAATCAGAGCTGGCACTGCTCAAGGGGCAGTGCCTTGTGTTTTCTCTTCTCTTGACATGGTTGATGTCATCCAGCCCCACAGTGTCACTTGCCACCTGCAATCAGATGATGCTCAATGTGTCCCTCCAGCCAGGGCCCTTCTCTGAGCTCCAGGGTGGATGTCCCCCCATCTTCTTGCTGCCTGCTCCTAGTGACCCAGGGCCTCTCAAGTCGACATTTCCAAGATCAAAAACAACACCCCCCCTTCCTGCCAAGACTGTTCATCTTTCTCTCTGTGGATGGCAGTACAACCCACCCATTTCCTCAGGGCACACCCTCACCACATCACCAGCTTTGCTTGCTGCCTCACCAGACATAACTGTCACCCACAACCATCACCTACCTGTACCAGTGAAGGAAACCTTCCATGCTATCAAGTGGAATCCAGCTTCTCCTACCTTTATTGACCTATGATTCACTTCATCCACTCATTCTTTTGATAAACATCATCTACTAGTACACTTTTCTTTTAAAAGAAGTGCTGCTTTATTTTTGTCATTTTGACTTTCTTTTAACATATTTTATTGATTTTTTACAGAAAAGAAGGGAGAGGGATAGAAAGTTAGAATCATCAACGAGAGAGAAACATCAATCAGCTGCCTCCTACACACCCCCAACTGGGGATGTGCCTGCAACCAAGGTCCATGCCCATGACCGGAATTGCACCTGGGACCCTTTAGTCCTCAGGCCGACGCTCTATCCACTGAGCCAAACCGGTTAGGGCTTGTCATTTTGATTTTAAATAATATTTATATAACATTTTATTGTCTCCAAAAGCTTTCCTCATTTCTCATAACAACATGATGGAATAGGAACGCAGGGGTGAATAGGCCCATTTTTAATATGAGCCAACTGAGTCCAACTTACACACGGTTACACCACAAGTCACCATCAGCTGGGAGGAACCTGCAGGCAGAGCTCTAGGTTCACTGTTCTTGCAACTCTGCTGTGCTCCCTCCACCAACTCAGGAGGTTTCCTTTTAATGGATCCTTCCTCCGTGACAGAGTGTGGGGCCTGCCTGCAGTGGTTCTGACTCAGCAGGCCTGAGTGGGACTGAGAATCTGCATTTGAACAATTTCCCAGTGATCCTGATGTTGCTGGTACAGGAAACTCAAATTGAAAACCACGGATGCAGGCTAAACCTTTTACCCATGTCCTTGTCCCCATTTTTGGTCACCTCCTATGGAGAATTTAGAGAGACTCATCCATCCATGTCTCCTGATACCCCAAAAGATTATTCCCCGGGTTGAGCTAACCCAGCTGAAAGCCCCTAGCTCTTTGTATGCACAAGGCCCTGAGAAGTACTGGTTTAGTGACCTGAGCATAGGGATGGGCATCGGTGCACACAGTGGGCCTTACAGGAAACTGCCTCCAAGGGAGGTGAAGTGTGGCTCATCAGGTGTGTGGCAGCCATTTCCCTGGAGTGGGGCCAGCATGGCTGTGCCTTCCCCAAGCAGAGGGCTTGACTTTGCTTCATGGACACTGCAGCTCTTATAACCAGTGATTTTCTCTTCTCCCTGGCCAAGGGGACTTGGTACCCCCTCTACTTGCAGCATCCATGGAGGTCTATGGGCCTTTATTGTCACAGTTCCTACCCCCATAGAGCATGTGGCCCTGCCATCTGGGCTGCAGTGTGGACACTGGCTGGCTGGACTTGCCAGCAGACTCAGAACAGCCTGGAAATGCAGCGGAATAGTGTGTCTGAGAGTGGCTTTGATTTCCAGAATCTAGGAAGACATGTGTGACTGAGAAGTGCTGTCTATGTGGAAGTCAGAGGCTGTGGAGAAACCTGTGCTGCAGGCCCGCACCAGGGAGACGGCACCTGGTGGGGCCTCCTTCCCCCATGGCTCTGCTTTGTGACCAGACATCCCTGAGGGACCGTCCACTCTGAGGACACAGACATGTCCAGGTTCTCAGGAGGTTCGTGGACTCCTCTCTCAATATTTCCTCCACCCCTCACCAGGGAGACAGCCTTGAATATGCTGTTTTAAAAGGAAGCTCTCTATTCATGATGCACAAGGCTGCCAGTCAGCTCTCCCGAACAATCCTGAGTGTCCAGCAAATTAACCCGTGTGAGGAGCAGCAGGGCCGTGGAGCTCCCAGAAACCCACACCAAGGGGGAGCTTTCAGCAGTGGCTGCATGTTCCGAGGGGATCCCCATCCTCTGGATGGGAGAAGAGCCGGAAGCTCATGAGTAAACACAGAACTAGGGCTTCCTGTCCCTGAGAAGGAAGGGAAAGAGAATGCCCTCCAGACACTCTCAGCCACGTCCAGGCTCATGAGCCCACCTCATTCGGTGTTTCCTCAAGTCCTTTGCTGCTGGAGGCAAAGACCAACAAGTAGTTAACATATAAATGTGAGAAGTCCATCAGAAGGCTGATGGACTTTGATATTCAGCAAGGGCTGAGAATCCGCATAATATTACCTGCTGCTGGCTGAATGGCTAAAGGCAATCCCCTAACCCAGTGGTCGGCAAACTCATTAGTCAACAGAGCCAAATATCAACAGTACAATAATTGAAACTTTTTTTGAGAGTCAAATTTTTTAAACTTAAACTATATAGGTAGGTACATTGTTATTAACTTAATTAGAATACTCCTAAGGCTTAGGAAGAGCCACACTCAAGGGGTCAAAGAGCCACATGTGGCTCTCGAGCCGCAGTTTGCCGACCACTGCCCTAACCTGATAATCCTTTATTGTTTACCAAACCTTACCATTGACATGTCTGTTTGGTTTGCTAAAGGGCAAATGTGTATTCTAGGAAATGAAAAGCTATGGGTCCCAACATTGAGAAAGCCACTCCACTAGAGAGTAGGTCTCCGCCTGGTTCCCCATGCCTTCTAAATTTATATTTCTTGTCTAGTGTATCCGTTTGTGTGCAACCCCTTCTCCAGATTCTGAATCCTCGCGGCAAAAGGTTGCTGCACTTTGCATCCAGAGGCTATGCTCCAAATTAGGGCTCCTGAAAGCAAAATATCACAAGCACTTGGCATTTCATTCTCATCCCTCCTGTGCCCCTCAGAGCCCCACCCCAAAGTCAGGTACCAGTTCCCACATTCTCTCTAAAGTGGCCAACACTTAAGCGAGGTCAAAAGACAGATATTGGCCCTGGCTTAGAGACCTGCAGGACTCAACTGACATCCTGCCTGCATACATCCCAACCAAGCCATGCAGCTCTAAATACAACCCCTGGGCCAGGGCACCATTTGTGCTTTAACAGGGTTTTCTTGAGGGAAGAAAGTGACTCCTCATTGTCCCAGTGAATTCCTCCAAACCCTTGTGCTTTGTTTAAAAACTTTAATTTTGTAGATTGCAAAGAACATATCATTGCTTCAATTTGCTTCTTTATTGATTTCTAATAAGTTTGAAAACATTCTTTCCTGTGGCCTCTCTGGGAAGGAAGGTGGGTGCTACCGAGTGGCAGAAAGTGCCGGTCGGGGCCTCTGTCACCTCTCTGGCATCTCATCTCCATGAGCTGGGACACCTAGCTTTGCTCCCAGGCTAAATCTTTCTAGCATCTTAATCATTTCTGGGACCATTCCCAAAACTTTCTCTGGCTTTCTAAATCTTTTCTGAAAGCCTCCTTTTCATACTAAATAAAAGCAAGCTGAGACATTCCTTGGACCCAGAAGTTTCTAGCTTTGGAGGGTCTGCAGTCTTTCAAGAATGAAAACAATAATAATAATGATGATGATGATGATAAACATCTTTGAGGAATGAGTCAGGCTGTAAAGTAACTCCCTGCACAAGGCACTGTCTCCATGGGCTTGATCCCTGGGTCCTGCTCTGGACATGTCACATACTGGGAGTTCATGCCTTGGGGCCCTGGCACAGCTTACAGAAAGCACCTTTGCCTTCAAACACTTGTGTTAATCAAAGGTGATTAAACCAGGTCCTCGCCAAGGGCGTTCTTTCACAGTGTGGAACAAGTAAGGAAGTGCAGAGATGACTATCTGGCCAGCTCCCCAGAGACTAGCTCCTTTCTATAAAAATATATGTGCTGTAGATTTACAATTTGTCTGATTTGATCACCTTTCAGCACAGGAAATCCTGGCTCTCAGACTCCACCAGGGAGGCTGCTATGGGAACTGTCATTGAAGACCAGGCCCAGCCTGGACCTGAACCAGAGATATAGCTCAGGTGACACCTTGAACATCACCCTCCAGATCCACGTTGGATGCTCCCACTCTCAGGCAGAAGCAGCCACCCAGCTCTGCTCCCACGAGCCCTTTGGTTGTCTCTTTCGCAGCACATTGAGGGGTCTGTTGTAGACAGGTGTGCATCCGTCCACCTCACCTGGTCATCCATGAGTCCCTTGTATTTCAGTGGCCGCCCACTAAGGCTTTCCTGAATTGCTAAAGGCTTCTCCCTGGAAAACCAGGAAAACTTCTCATTCTTTTAAAGATGAAATGGGGCCCAGCTGGTGTGGCTCAGGGCTTGAGCATCAACCTATGAACCAGGGGTTCATGGTTTGATTCCTGGTCAGGGCACATGCCCAGATTGCAGGCTTGATCCCCAGTGGTGGGCGTGCAAGAGGCAACTGATCAATGATTCTCTCCCATCATTAATGTCTCTCTCTCTCTCTCTCTCTCTCTCTCTCTCTCTCTCTCTCTCTCCCCTTCCTCTCTGAAATAAATAAAAATACATTTTAAAGATGAAATGAGAAACATTGGCATCTTCATTTCCATCTAGACACAGCAATACTCATCCAGACAATTAAGTGAAAGACAGATTCAAAGGCACCTCTCTTCAGGGGCAGATTCAACTGAAGACATCCCAACTCACGGAGACAAGATGCCTGAGAGGCGACAGAGGCCCGAGCAGCACTTTCCGCCACTCGGTAGCACCCACCTTCCTTCCCAGAGCGGACACAGGAAAGAACATTTTCAAACTTAGTAGAAATCAGTAAAGAAGCAAATTGAAGCAATAAGGTGCTCTTTGCAATCTACAAAATTAACAAGCTTTTAAAAATTAATAATTTTGATAAGTCCAAGTTTTAATGGTTACACTCATACAGTACTTTGTGTGTGGGGCGGGGGACATATTGGTACACATTTTTCAAAAATCAGAAAATAATCAAGGATGATAGCAGAAGTATAAACAAAGACATATGTTTAATATGTTCATTGAAGCTTTATCTTTAAAATAAGAAATTTAAAACAAACTCAGTTATGCAACAAATGTGGTCATGTGTGTACTAGTGGTAAATGCTCAGTTACGCAGCAGTAACAAGTAAGTGTTGAAATTTCAGTAGCTCAACACCACAAAGGTGTATTTCTCACTCAAAGCCTGGAGTAGGCTGGGGACCTCCAGGCAGCTGTCTGACTCCCAAGCCCTGGCTCTCGGAGCCCGGCTGCTTCCAGCTGCCATCACTGACGTGGGGAAAGGAAAGTGCAGGGCCAGACACAGAATTGGCCTCCTCTCTCACTGCTGCCCACACCCACAGCTCAGCCTACAGGTCCCAAGCAAACTGCAGAGGAGACCTGGAGACACAGCTTTCCCACGTGCTCGGGGAGAGGACGTGCTGTGAAGAACCTGTGCCGTGGCCCTACCACAAATGCTAAGTGAAGGCCACATGTTCAGACAAGAGAGCATCGTGCAGCATTAAATGTATGCTCTCAAAGGATGCTGAGGGGTATGAATATCTTCACATCATACAATGGTGAGCAAAACAGGGAAGTCACGACAATACATGTAGACAGTGCATTACCTGAGGCGTGCATTCATGCATGTGTGTGTACGTGTGTGTAAACACTTAACACCACGTGTTAATAACAGAGTTATTTCTATGTTGAAATAAATTCTTTCTTTATTCTTTTTCAGCTTTTCCCTAACTTCTTTTCAATAAGAACCATCACTCTCAGAGCAAAAAATAGTTATTGATAAAAAGTATAATTAATATGTATCCTACATACAATAACATAACAAGTCATAATAATAAAGTGGCTATGAAGCAACTAAAGATGTATGTACCAGTCCTCAGACCAGGACTGGGGGCCTTTCAAAGTGTTCTGGTCCTTCAGCCTCCCAGAGTCACTGCTCAAGTGAGTTGTCACTGATGGGAATATGTACACTAGGGGAGCAGGCAATGTTCATAATAGACTGATAATATGATTTTGGCAAAAGAGCCAGGTTTGGAGCTGGAAGATGTGGGCTATTTTCCACACTGTCATGTATACGCAGCTCCTGAAAGAGAAAACCACATCTCAAAACCTAAGTGTTTTCTCCAGGGCTGTCATGAATACATAAAAGAGTGTTTCCAAATTGTGTTCTCAAGGTATTCAGTGATAAAGCATTCCTTACCTCAGAGACAAGCTGGACTGAGTCAGGACACTGCTGCGCTTACTGGGCTCCGAGCACACTCACGTGTCCCTCAAGTATCCACGTAGCAGATATAATGACTTGCCCAGGAAGGCTTGTTCTAGGGATATCTTATGGAACTACAGCTCGGATAAACACTATGAAAAATGTTTACTTATGGAGATACTGAAATTAAAGGTGTATGTACCTATAATATTGTAGTTTTGGGAAGGACTTGTTATTTTCCCATTTATATTTCTATCAACTTAAGGGTTGGTTAATTTCCCATCATTTCCATTTGTAGGATGAAAGGTCATGAGCTGTACTGTGTCCATGCCACGGCTCCACCTTGGCACGTCTGGGGGAGGGCAGAGAACTGCTGGCGACCATCTGTGTGGAGGACCGTGGAGCCTCCTGGTGGAACTCATCTGAGGGAAGAGACGGTGGAAATAGGCGCTGAGTGATTCGGAACTGTGTCCCCCGACTGGATGGGATGAGGCAGCATGAGCACAAGGCATGAGCCGTGGAGATTCCTGGTGGTCAACGAGACGGGACCGACCACAGGCTTCAGGGGAGAGGTGCAGGCTCCAGACAATCGGGCAGATACTACACAATAGTCCAGAAATGCATGAACCGCACCCTGAGGGAGGTGGAAGGGACCAGAGCTTCTACAAAGTGGGGAGGGCCAGAATCTTTTCATCACCTAGATCAGCAATGGCGAACCTATGACACGCGTGTCAGAGGTGACAGGCGAACTCATTTTTTTGGTTGATTTTTCTTTGTTAAATGGCATTTAAATGTATAAAATAAATATCAAAAATATAAATCTTTGTTTTACTATGGTTGCAAATATCAAAAAATTTCTATATGTGACACAGCACCAGAGTTAAGTTAGGGTTTTTCAAAATGCTGACACGCCGAGCTCAAAAGTTTCGCCATCACTGACCTAGATAGAGGGACAGGAGGTACGAGAATAAGTGGGAAATTTTTAACAAAGATATTCAGAATTTAGTGAGAACCCTAAAGTTCTGCTTATAGAAGAGCACAGTGTGAGACAGCTCAAAGGGGAAGGAGGGGAGAGGGGAAATGGCATTTGTCTTGGTGTGAAACTGCCTTGCTCTCACGCCTCCAAGTGAGTGACTCTGTCACAGCTCGATGAGTTGGGTAGCACCAAAAGGCCAGTGATCTCCTGGGTGGGAGAAAAGTGCTTTGGGCAGGACCAGGAGACCCTGGGCCAGTCATAGCCATGCTTTGTGTCTGAGATTTTCCTACCGTGAAGTAGGAGAGCTGATACCATTGAAATTTTAAAAAGTTTTAGGAACTGAATTGTATATGTGTGAGATATTTCTATTTGGACTCCATGAAGATTCAGCAGGCTCATTGTGTTTAAGACACACCTCGGTCCCTGTGTGTGAGCACACAACATGAAAGTGATCACTGCCTGGGACTAGCAGGACAGATTCATAAATCCCTTGTTGATCCCGGGATACAATTCCATGTAATTTCTTCGTTCCTCTGGAATTGCTGACAACGAATCCTCAAGGGGAACGTTGAGGCAGAGAAAGGCTAAGCAAGTGTTCAGAGTCAAGTGGGGTGAACGCACAGCTCTGTTCAACCTCCCACATCCAGACCTAACTTGAGTGAATACTTGGACTTGTAAAGCATAGCCTTTCAGGAAGTGGCGCTGTTTCGGAAAAATAAAATAAAAATTGCCACAATTCTGCTTTTCTTCACCAAATGTGGCCTAAATACAAGGGGTCACCAAATGACAACAGGAGTGGCAGTCAAGTACCAGGTGGAAACAATTAGCCCGATGTCCTGGGAGCCCAGGTGGCTCCAGGCCCAACCGCTCCATCTCCATTCACCAAACCATTATGACGGATGAGGAAAGCCTGCCCCCAAAGACAGACATTTGATATTCTAGGTCATGCCCTCGTGTCACCTTTTAAGAAGAACCAGCTTGAGGACAGAGGACATTCTTTGACATTATGTTCCCGACCCAAAGGGGCTTTCCAGGCTCCTGTGCTTCTGTGACTAGTGGACTCGTTTAATATGCAGCAGAATCAGATGATGATGGTGTGAGGTTTAGTGTTGTCATTGCCTTAACTTATAAGGGTTATCAACATGCCCAGAGCAGATAACTATATTCAGATATTCCTGGACTCAATGTGGTTCCACCTCCTTTGCTTCCTGCCTTTACAGATTAGCTTTCTGGTGTTCAAGAGAAGCATAACCATGTGGACTTGCTCTAAAGAACTGATTCAGAAGCCACAATTTATGTGTTTCCAGGTGAAAACTGCCCCAAGATCTTAAAATAATCACAGAGGATCAAAACCACTCTGCACCTACTAGCTGTGAACACTAAACTAAGAAGCCACTCTGCGTGCAATAGAGATGCACAATAGAACACCTGGGCCCTGTTGGATGAGAGACTGAGACACAGGAGATAAAAATAAAAGCTTACCTGATTAACTAAGGGAAAATATCATTACAAAGTAAAAAAAATAGTAAACAAAATGAAAGGAAGTAATTGTTCCGTGTTGTTATTAGAAATCAATGCGAATCGACTGAATTTCCTTATCCAAATGTAAAGACATTCAGATGGGGTAAAATTAAAAATTACCAGTAAATGCCCTGGCCAGTTTTACTCACTGGCTAGAGTGTTTGCTGATGGGTCATGGGTTCAATTCTGGGCCAAGGGCACGTATCTCGGTTGCAGGTTTGATCCCAGGCCAGTCAGGATGTGAGTGGGAGGCAACAAATCTATGTGTCTCTCTCACGTTGATGTTTCTTTCTCTTTCTTTCTCTCTCTCTCCTTTCCCTCCTTTTCACTCTTTCTTTAAAAAATTCAGTGGAAAAATAACCCCAGGAGAGGATAAAAAAAAGACCAGTAAAACTGTTAGAAGAAACACATTAAAAATAAATGATGGCACACTTTTACTTCCACAACAGTAGAGTAAATATACTTTTTCCTTTTCCACCTGCTGAATACAGCTAAAAGCTAGACATTAAAAAACAAAGGTGAGAACAGTGAAAAGTAGAGAACAAGACACAGACAGGTTAGGGACTCAAAATCCAAAGTGAGTTCTTCGAGTTTTCTCTTGGCTTCACATATTCAAGACTGGGTGCTAGGGTCCCGGAACAGGTACAGAAAGAAATACCCTAAGAAAACCCCTTTTCTCTAGCCAAAGGAGCGGAATTGGGCAGCCTCACAAGACAGAAAAACTTTGACAACAATGGCTTTACTCCAGCCAAACACCACAGAAAAAAAATGCAGCTGAATCTTAATTACAGAAATAAAATACACAGTAAAAAATATGAAGAGAGACTCAGGAACATGTGGGACTCTAACTAAAGATCTAATTCTTAGGTCAATAGAGTTCTAGGAGGAGAGGAGAAAAGGGGTGGAACTGAAAAAGTATTAACAAATAATGGCAGAAAATTTCCCAAGGAAGAAAAAATATATAAACTTACAAAATCAAGAAGCTGAGCAAACCCCAAACAGAATAAAACCAAAGAAATTTTTATTAAGGTACATCATAGGCAATTTTCTAAAGGTGAGAGACTTGCCCACCTGGTCCCCCAATATTTCAAAATTAAAAAAAAAAAACAGCCAGAGAGGAAGAGTAAGTTTTCCCCATACAGGCGAGCAATTCAAATGACAGCAGATCTCCCATCAGAAACCATCGAGTCGGAAGGAAGTAGCACAATATAATCCTAAGCAATCACTAAACCGCTACAGATACAAAAATACACTGAAAAATCCTACAGCTAAGTCAAAGTAGAATTCTAAAAAATGTCAAGTCACCATAGGAAGTACATAAAAAGAAAACAGAAATACAGAAAGTAGAACAATCAGAAAACAAAAAATAAAATGGCAGATTTAAGATCTAACCTGAATAATTATTGTAAATGTAAATAAGCTAAATGTATTAATTAAAAAACAAATTTGCAGTGTAGATTAAACCAAAAATATTATCTAACTATGCACCATCTACAAAACAACTCACGTCAGATACAATGACATAGAAAACGTTGAAAACAAATGTTGGAAAAGATGTGCTTTGTATATATGAATGAAGAGAAATAAGGAGTGATTGCATTGATATCTAACAAATCAGACTTCAGGGCAAAAATTACCAGGGAAAGAGAGATACATTACATCATGATAAAATGGTCAATCTACCAAGAATACATAACAACCCTAAAGTGCATGCCAAACAGCGGAGCTGAAAAATATATGAAGCAAAGCTTGCTATCAGTCAGAGGAGAAATAGATGCCACTACCATTATAGTTGCAGGTTTCCACACCCCTCTCTCAACAACTAAAGGAACAATTGATAGAAAATCATCAGAATGTAGAACTCAACAGCATAATCAACTAACAAATCCTAATTAACATATATACTAGTAGAACACCACTCCAAAACAACAGAATACACATTCTTTTCAAGAATTTGCAGAACATAGAGAATAGGACCACAGCCTGAGCCAGAAAACAAACAAGTTAAAAAAAAACATTTAAATTATGCAGAAATTATTCTTTGACTCAAATGGAGTTAAACTAGAATTTAAGAAAGATAATAGGAAAATTTCCAAACACTCGGAAAATAGCACACTTCTAAACAATTCATGGGTCAAACAAAACAAAACAAAACATAATTCTAGAATAAGAAAATTAGTTCAGCAAGGTCACAGGGTAAAAGGTCAACATAAAAAAGACAATCATATTTCTATATAGTAGTAATGAACACATAGAAATCAAAATTACAAATACAATACAATTTACAGTATTTTCCCCCAAAATAAAATAGTTAAGTGGAAATCTAACATATTATGTACAGGACTTGCATGCTGAAAACTACAAAACACTAAAGGGGGCGGGGGAGATGATCTAAATAAATAAAAAGACATACTATGTTTAGGATTGGAAGACTCAACTTAGTAAAGATGTCAATTCTCCTCAAATTGATGAACAAGGTTAATTAAATTTCTATCAAAATTCCAGTAAGGCCAAAACTGGTTTGGCTCAGTGGATAGAGCGTCAGCCTGCGAACTGAAGGGTCCCAGGTTCGATTCCGGTCGAGGGCATGTACCTGGGTTGCGAGCACATACCCAGTGGGAGATGTGCGGGAGGCGGCTGATCGATGTTTCTGGCTCTCTATCTCTCTCCCTTCCTCTCTGTAAAAAATCAATAAAATGTATTTTAAAAAAATTTTGCAGTAAGAATATTTGTAGATATAGACAAACATTTAAAAGTTTATGCAAAATGAAAGGAACTAGAATAACAAGCAGTTTTGAAAAAGAAGAATTAAGTGGGAAAAATTACTTTACATATGGTCTAGCTTTGTCACTCAAGACTATGTTGTGTTTTCAGAAGGATAGACACATAGAGCAATAAAACAGGATAAAAAGCTTTAAAAAAAATAGGTTCATAAAATATAGACAACACAGTGTTTACAAATTGAAAGCATTTCCTTGGAGGAAGGATAGTCTTTACAACAAATGCTGTGGAACAATTGGGCACCCATGGCACAAAAAGGTACTCAACTTAAACCTCATACCTTCCACAAAATTAACTCAAAATACATTATAGATTTAAATGTAAAACTATAAAACTTTTAGGAAGTACATTAAAGAAAATCAGTTCCTAGAGCTATGTGAAGAGTTCTTAGACATGGTGCCAAAAGCATGACCCTTTTTTTTTAAATCACTAAGTTTGATTTCATCAAAATTAAACACTTTTGCTCTGTGAAAGAACCTGTTATAAGGGTGAAAAGATAAGGCTACAAACTTGAAGAAAATATTTGCAAACCACACTTCTGACACAGGCTTCATATCTAGAATGTATAAGAACTCACAAAACTCAACAATAATAAAAACAAACATTCCAGTTAGAAAAGAAGGAAAGACATGACAAAATATTTCAGCAAAGAACATAGACGGTGGGAAAACAAAGCACATTAAAAGATATCCAGGCCCTAGTCAGTTTGACTCAGTAGAAAGAGTGTGGGCCTGCGGACTGAAGAGTCCTGGGCTCCATCCCCGGTTGGGGCATGTGCGAAGGGGCAACCAATTGATGTATGTCTGGCGCATCAATGTTTCTTTCTCTGTGTCTCTCTGTTCCTCCCATTCTCTCTAAAAATCAATGGAAAAATATCCTCAGGTTAGGATTAACAACAACAAAAAAGGTATTCAGTATCACTAGCCACTAGGAAAATGTAAATAAATATACTGCCCATCTAAGAGGACAGCTAAAATAAAAAATAATAACAGTACCAAATGGTAGCAAGGATGTAGAGAAACTATGCCTCACACATTGCCAGTGCAAATGTAAACTGGCAAAGCCACTCTGGTAAATAGTCTAGCAGGTTTTCTAAAAATATATAAACAGGCTCTTACCACATAACCTACCAATTGCACTCCCAGGCATTCTTTCCAATGAAATAAAAACTGTGTCCATACAAAAACCTGTGTGATTATTAATAGCAGCTTTAATTGAAATAGCCAAAAGCTGTAAACAACTCAAATGTCCTTCAGCTGGCGGACAGTTAAACAAGCTGTGGAGCACCCATACCATGGGATTCTATTCAGAAGGAAAAAAAACCTAACACACTCAAAATTCAGATAAGGGCATTGTGAAAAAACGCCAATCCAAAAAAGTCATATACTATATGATTCTGTATATATAACAGTCTTGAAATAACAGCATTCTAGAAATGGAGAACAGATTGGTGGTTGCCAGCAGTTAGGGATGGTGAGGCCCAGAGGAGAGTTGATAATTATAAAAGTTCACTCAGCATGACGGTTATGTTTGTGAAGATGAATCAGTTCTGTACCCGGATGATCTGGTGGTGACATGAATATGAACCTAGGATAAAATGACATAGCACTACACACACACACACACACACACACACACACACACACTCTCGCAAGGGCACTCACACACAAATTTACCGATGTCAATTTCCTGATCTTGATCAGGTAAGATGTAACTATATGGGAAACACGATGAAGGGTACAGATAAGTTCACTGTGGTATCTTTGAAACTTACAGTGGATTTATCAATATTTCAAAATAAAAAGTAAAAAAAACACAATAACAAAATTGGATTAAAAATGACAGATGAGCAAAAAATTAATAAACTATAGCACAAAAGAAACAGGATTAGTCAATATGAAAATCAGATAAAGTAGTATTTGAGGGCAACAATTTTAATTGAGACAATTAATATTAATAGCACCAATAACAAAAGATATAAACCATAAAAATATATAGTAGTCATTAACCTTTTTATACCTAACAATCCAGGAGTCAAGTAAATAAGTAAAACTTTATGGGAATACTTTTAAAACCTTTAAACAGTAGCTGAATCATAGCAGAAGATTTTTATATACTTCCTTCAGTTCAATTATAGAAGATTTTATAATATAATCAGGGAACTTGATTTTATGAATATATAAAAAGTTGTCTGTTATATAAGCCCTATAAAGAATGTCTTTTTGTCTTCATGAAATATTTATAAAAGTAAAGCATGCAATTGATCACACAAAAAGCTCAATGAATTTCCAGAAGTAGGAGCTGCACAGTTGTGTTTATAATCATTCTACATAATAAAAGGCTAATATGCAAATTTCCCCCACGGGCGAGAGTTCGACCGACCAAGAGTTAGATGTGCACTGACCACCAGGGGGCAGCACGGAACATGGCGAGCATCGGTGATGTAGCACTGGCAGCTGGCAGCAGTGAAGGCGCTGCCAGCCCCAATGGGCCCTAACGAGAACAGGACTGCAGTGGAATGGTGGAGTAGGTGAGCAGGCAGTGCAGGCCAAGGCAGGTGCAAATGGGGGCCCCCCATCGCCCCACTGGTAGCTGTCTGTGGGGCGACCAGTGGGGCAATTGGCAAACAAGTGGCGCCAGCCCAAGGCAGCTATGAGCGGGGGCCCCAATTGCCCGGCCAGTCGCCCCACAGATGGAGATCGGCAGCAGCAGTGGGTGCAAGTGGGGGCCCTGATTGCCCTGCCAGTAGCCCCACAGATGGGCCATGATCACTGGCCAGGCCTAGGGACCCTACCTGTACATGAATTTCGTGCACTGGACCTCTAGTCTATATATATAAAAGCCTATATGGTAATTGCCCCTCCCACTGTTCAACCGTTTGACCAGTAGCTATGATGCCTACTGACCACCAAGGGGCAGATGCTCCAACCAGTAGGTTAGGTTGGTGCTGGGATCCAGCTGATCCGGACTGGGTGAGATGGGCTGGACATGCCCTGGAGCCCTCCCACAGTCCCTCCCCAGCCCTGATCATGCATTGGTGGGGTCCTTCAGCCTGGCCTGCACCCTCTTGCAATCCGGGACCCCTCGGGGGATGTCTGAGAGCTGGCTTCAGCCTGATCCTCGAAGGCCATGCCGACGGACCCCACCAGTGCATGAATCCGTGCACCGGGCCTCTAGTTGTTCAACAAAATCAAATACACCCAAAAGATGACTGAAATATCCATTTGAAAATTTAAAAACTATCTATTCCCTGAATTTGTTGGTGGACAGGGACCATCCAGGAGCAGGTGTGCCTCAGGTTGGCCTGTAGTGTGTGAGTCCTTGACTTTGTGTGGGAAAGATTTGGCAATACGAGTCCAGATGAGTTGAGAGTACGTTCATTAAAGCTGGAGACAATGAAACAAAGGAAGGACTTAGGGTGGAAGAAAAATAGGGGAGAGCTAGGCAGTGCTGGGCTTTGGCTCCCTGAAGCGTCACAGGACAGAACTGAGCCAGGGTGGGGCTACTCTTAGCTCCCTGGGAAGTAGGAGAAACAGGGGCTCTGGGGACAGGTTCAGAGGGTAAATCCGGGTCGAACTGCCACTGCCCTCTGCTCCACTGGTTGCAAGTCTCGTGGGGATCCTTAGAAATAAGAAGTTCATGCCCAAGAAGGGGTATGGGTGTGCTCCAGAGCAAGCTCACATTGAGTCTTTGTCCTGAGGGCTTTTTAGCCTTTTATTTTTTCTGAGGGCGAGTCTTAGGGGATGGCTTCAGTAGAATATACATCAGCTTTCCAGGTGCATTTTTAATATGCTGATGCATCAGCATGAGTGTATGGGGGAGTTTTGGATTGTTCTTTGGTCAGTTTTATTGTTTTACATTTATCTTAGGTCTGTCTGTTTGTTATTTGTCCCCCGACTTCGTCTGTCCTTGGGTTTAGTTGGCAGAAATGGCATTAGCTGGGTCTCTGTTCTCTATTTTCCCAGACCAGGGTGACTTAAGCTGTGTCTTCTTTGGTTAGGGAGGGGAGGTAAAAACCATTTGCTCTCAAGTGTCTTGGTTGGGGAAGAGAAGGTCTTATGATTCATAAGCTGACTATATGTTGCCCAAACTGTTTGAACTTGTTTAATTTTCTTGTCTCAGTTTCCCCATTCCACTTGCCCAGGGATTTTCCTACCTTCTTATTATCCTGACACACGTCAAAGAGAAAATTACATACAGAAAATTTTAGTCATTATTCAATAGGCGACTCTTTCATATCAATATCTAGGTTCTATAACTAAAACCATATTCAAGGACATTTGGCTTTGAATATTTTTATACTTTTAAAGGGTCGACTAAAATGAATTAAAGCAACCACATAATATTCTATCTATTTGAAAGTGTGTGAAAGATAACACAGAAAAACCTAACCATTTTCTCAGTAGAGGAAGCTGGGATGGACACTGATAGAAAGACTGAGAGCCTAGTATCCCCCTGTGGCCCAGAACCAAGAGGCACAACTGCCTTCCCACCCACCCCTGGGTTATGCAGCGGCCAAAAGAGGCCAACATTCGAGAGCTGATATCAGGTTCCTTTTAACCTTTAAAGAAAGTCCAAGTGTCTTTCTGTAGGTCCCCAAGAAGTAGGAAAGCCCATAAGGCCTTTCAATACATTACTTAAAAGCTGGTTGTCAATCAAAGGTTTTCACATCAAATCAAGGTCAATGAAATGCAAATATCCCATAAGGAATCTATTGATCCTTTCAGGAGACCACAGTCAACCTAGTAAGCAGATTAGCTGCAGAGCAGAAATGGAGCCACCTGGAAGTAAATGGGGGTATTAAACATGCTGGTGGGTCTGACGGCTGGGTTCCAGGCATGGACCACCAGGGCATCAGTATCAGCCGCCCCCCTCAGTAGCCAGGAACTGCACCGTCACATGGGACGAGAAATAGGACAGCACCTGTAAGAGAATGTCTATTAGAAGCCTGGACCCTGTATTAGTGTGATGGTCATTATTCTCCCAGTATGTGTGTGTATCATATGTATATACATATAATTCTATGACTCACTTTTTACTTGCTAATTGGATCATCGTCCCTTCTGTATAGGTATTGGCTTAGAGTGTCCTGCCTCAACTGTCAGGAGAGTTGCCTGCAAGGCCCAGGTGTCAGGTTGGTGTTTCCTGATCAGGGTGCAGACCAGATCAGCCAGGCTCCTGGTACTCCACCCACTCGGCTCAGAGCCTGCAGCCACACCTTCCTTCCCCTCCGCACTCAGCCTGAGCAATGAGAAGCTCCATGGGGTCCCACGGTCCTTCCCTCCCAGCCTACCTTCTGCACGGCCCATCGCTCCCAGCCCCATGCTCTATGCTGGGTGTTTTAGGCTCTCTCTGGGGAAGCCAGTCCCTTCCCTCCCAGGGCTGAATCCTAGACTTTGCTGGTTCCAATGCCATAAGCCTCCTATCATCCAAAACCTCATGTTTCAGGACTATTTACACCACCATGTTCAGTCTTGCAACCCTTCTGTAGACTTTATTCAATTTCTTAATTTCAAAGATAAATACGTGGGCCCACCTTACCACTGTAGAACTGGAAAGTGTGCATTCTTTCAGCATGATGAAAGAGGTGCTTGTTCAAAGACCCAGACCATCAAAGATCGTGCTGTAAGTGGAGAATCTTAAGAACTTGGGTAACAGAAAGAGCAGGGGTCATCAGCGGGAGATTTCATTCAACAAGCACATACAGAGCGCCTTCTAGGGCCAGGACAAAGGGGCAGGGGTGACATGAAAGGGACAGCCAGATGCCCGTTGGAGCAGGGCTCTGTGTGGCCCACGGGACTTTTCTTCTGTGGAGTTAGGTCTTCCGGAGAACTGGCCTTGAGTGGCCTGCCCAGAGCCTGCATCACCACTGGGGGCAGGTGCCACGCTGGTCCAGCTCCGCAGAGCAGAAGAGGCAGCTGCAGAGGTGAAGCCCTTTGGCCAGAAGAAAAAGCTCAGACATGCGTGAAATTTCAAAAGAACAAATTTTTAAATAAAATTATCAGATCAGAAATCCAAACAGTGAGCACTTAAGAGCAAGGAAGTGCATAAAATAAGACAGTGCTGCACTCAGCACTTTTTTGGATGGGTGAGAGGGTGAGAGTCATGGTTGTTGTGCTTTTAGCACCTGGGGATGGTTATAAATAGCCAGGGAAAATGAATTTTCCCATCTGACTTTCATGCACACACACACATTTTCAGATGGTTCCAAAATTTAAACAAATGAGTTACTAGGCTGGAGACATGGAGTGTGCCAAGTTTGCACCGGCAATGAATTACATCAAAAGAGCTAAAAGCTAGAATGTATGAAGCAGCATCAGACACCTGGGAGGACGGCACATGAGGGAGGGTTCCTGGGAGGAAACTTCCTCACTAACTGGACAGAGGGCCTGGAGCCAGGATCGAGAATGGCCGCCCTTCCTGGTGTCCCCAGTCAGCCCTTTCCGTGGGCAGGCCCAGTGGTGGGGTGAGGGGACTCTAGGAAGTCAGTAGAGCATCCTGTGTTTCGCATCCAGGCTCTTCTTTGAGACCTGAGGGGTAGGGATCAGATCTGGACGGACATCTCGCACCTTCTCAGTCTCAGGAGCATTCTCCAAAGGGGAGTGAGGATGGTCAGGGTTAGAGACCGTAGCTCCTTGTAAGGAAAGACAACGGGCAAATATAGAGGCAGGTCGTGGTGGCCGCTGTGGAAGTCCCCTTTCTTCATCTTCCAACCGTTTCCGTTGCCACTTGTGCCTTCTGGGTTGGCCACTTGACAAGCTACGAGATGGCTCAGGCCCAGACTCTGGCTGCCTTACACCCGCCGATTCAGAGTTCCCCTCCTGGTATGGCCTCCCCTTTTGCATCTGCACATGGGTAAACAACCTAGTCAGAGGGGGGACCAGGTCAGGGGTTCGCATTTGCCCACGGCTGGTTTAGATAGAAACAAATGCGTATGAAGTTTATTTGGATCTTCTTTGGATTCTTTGTGAAAAGGCAGTGAAAGAAAATAATTGAGTTAAATACTCAGGTCTTTGCATTGAACAAATAACGGATGGTAGTGGCCATTTCTGAGATGAGAATGCCAGGGGAGGACTCAGGGTGGGAGGTGGGAAAGGAGGGATATCGGTCACTGCCCTGAAGGAGCTGAAATGTAAGTCACGGTGACAGGCATCCTCCTGGGTTGAGTTGGAAAGCGATGTGAGCTCTGCACAGAGTGAGAGCTGCTCACTGTCTACACAGCGTACTTCCTCCCTCCTACTCCCCAGCCATCTGTCATCAGAGCAGTGACAGGACAGCGGATGGGCGCCCAGGCCTGCTGCTCAGATATTCATCCCGGGCTTAGAAAGATGGCCAAAGAGAAATCGGAGGCGCAAAGTCTGTGCTCCTTGACAGATGATGTATTTTCCCTGAGTTTTCAGCAGTGAGAAAAGGACCCCCACACTGACTCCTCTGAGTTAGATAAGAGGCCTGGCAGCAGTAGAGTGATTTATAGCACAAAGGGGCTTTGGGGGAAGTAACTGTTTTCCAGGAGACGATTCAGAGCTGGTGGTGTTTCCAAGATCCCACAGTCAGTGTATGAACCCATCTGAGGATCAGATGGACCATCTATAGTGAATGAACCATCATATTTTACACAAAGCACAGTGTTTCCAAGGGAATCTAGACAAAATTGCAAAATCTATATTTTTAGTAAGGGTGGAACCTTGTTTGCTGAGACAAGGGAAAAAAACAATAAATATTACCAATGTCACTAATAAAAAATTACTACTCTCAATCGACCTTCTAAGGCAGGTTGACTTGACTTATCACAAAAAAAGAAAAAACAAAAAACACATATTCTGGCTCTAGAGAAGCCTATGTTCCCCAGGCTTGTGCCCAGGGAGCCACAACCTGCAGCTCTGTGATGTGAACTCTGGGATGTGAGTGAGACTTTCCTCCAGAAAAAGTGCAAAATTGGTATCCATCCTGGTCAGGTAATGAAACTATTTGTACCTGAAATATTAGTTATGAAGGTCACTTCTTTAAAGACCATCCTATATAATAAAGAGGTGATATGCAAATTGACCTTCACACTGTAATACTGTCACAAGATAGCAGCATGCACAGCAGGGGCAGGGCAGTGGGGGCACTGCCCGGAGGCGGGGCATTGGGACAGCACTCCAAATCTCAGGGCTATCCCGCGGCACGCTGGCCATGTGGGGCGGGACTCTGGGACTCAGGGCAGTCCCATGGCATGGGGGGAGGAGAGGACGGGGGGGGAGGGGGAGATTGGTCCCGGATTTCGCGCAATTTCGCACAATGGGTCACTAGTTTTTAATAAAATGCAAGTACTTTGCATTTCCAAAAAAATGGATTATGGTATGTTTTCACTTGGGAAAAATGTCATCTCTCTGCACTAGGCAGTAAGGGCGCACCTTCATTTACTCTGTGTTATCTGCACCCCAACTTCAGGGCCCTGGCGCAGCTTTGGGCAGCAACATTCCTCTGAGGTTGATAAGGGTATGAAAAGCTACTGCTGCATGGTAATAGCTGGAAGAGTTTCGACAAGACAGGAACTTCCTACTACAGGGAATAAATGAGGCATTAGCTTGCAACAAATGGAGAAAGTGCTGTAATCCATTCAATTACCAAAACATAGCCCTATTCATGATGTAGTTCAGAATTCTTGTCCTCCTGAGTTTCATGCTATTTATGATTTTCTGCCTGCCAATGCAACAATTTCAGCTTGAAATGCGATCCTGTGTTTGACTTTGGAACTGGTGCTCTAAACACAGTTTATTTAGTCCTCACATTCATGCTAGCTGACTTTCATGCTACACATTCATGCTAGCTGACTCTAATGCTACACATTCATGCTATCTGGCTTTAATGCTACACATTCATGCTATCTGGCTTTAATGCTACACATTCATGCTAGCTGGCTTTCATGCTACACATTCATGCTAGCTGGCTTTAATGCCACACATTCGTGCTATCTGGCTTTAATGCTACACATTCATGCTAACTGACTCTAATGCTACACATTCATGCTAGCTGGATTTAGAACTCTGACATACAAGTGCAGTTATGGGCTGTTAAAAAATACAAACTTATTTCTAAACCAGTTGTCCTGATCATATATACTTTGCTTGGTGCCCAGATGGGGAGCACATTTTAACTACCATGCATGCTTCCAGGTTGCATGTTAATAATCAGTACAAGCTTTGGCATTACACCAGCCCTATGTCAGCAACCATCTTTGGATGGACTATTTCCAGCAAAAACAATGACTTACCAAGAAGTTCCAAGTAAAGTACCGGGTGAGGAGCCTGCAGTCACAATAGTTCATAGACCCTTGGTTGTGAGAAATAACCCAGTCACCAATATCAAGAGGTCTGAGAAGAAACCAGCCCAGATAAGAAATCACAATAGGCCATTATCAAAGGCAACCCTTAAAGTTCAAAGAAAATATGAGGCTAAGAAAGCTGCAGAGCAGAAAGCAAGCAGTGACAAGAACCAAGACTTGGCACCTACCCTGCCCCACAGAGCACACCACGAAGCACTGAGTCTCAGGTAATATCTGGAGACCCCAAGACATGAAAAAGTCAGGAACCCAAAGAAGACCTGAAAGCAGCTGAACCCTGAAAAACCAAGCGGCAACTGAGAGAGCTCCAAAAGCAATGCGGTGAAGAAATTGTTAAAGATGCCACCCTCATCCAGGTGGGGGATTTGGGATCAGCTCCTCTAAGGACCACAGAGAGCAAGTCGCTAGCTTAAATCAGGGGAACATACCTTCCATGTCCAATCCTGCTCTGGAGACCCCAAATGTCACCTCCCCACCACCCACACTTACTTCTCATCTACAACCCACCGTTATCCAAGCTTCAGCAAATGTGTGAAATTAGTTACTAATGTCCTTAAATTGGCTTTTCCTGCCTTTCAATACATGGTAAGGAAAAGAGATGTGACATTGATAGCTAAGCTCAACAGATTGAAAATAAAATATTCTTCTTCAGTATTACTGTCCATATAAATGAATAAAGTCATTTTAAATTAAAAGAAATAAATGTAATCCATTAGACTGGTTTAAAGAAGTCAGTATAAAACAAGCAAAGTGAGCCTGGTCAATGTGGCTAAGTGGTTAAGCATCAACCTATGAACCAGGAGGTCACGGATCAATTCCTGGTCAAGGCACATGCCGGGGTTGCCGGCTTGGTCTCTAGTGGGGGGTCAGGGGGGTGTAATTTGTAACCTGGAAGTTTACAGGAGGTAGCCAATTAATGATTCTCTCTCATCATTGATGTTTCTGTCTCTCTCTCCCTCTTCCTTTCTCTCTGAAATCAATAAAAATATATATTATTTTTAAAAACAAAGTGAATAAAAGTTTATTTCTGTGATTTTAGAATGAGTATTAATTTTTCTCTTGCACTTGTACTAACTCACAAGGTTGTTCAGTAGTTACTCCCCAGGTTAAAAAGCTAGAAAAAAAGTGCTTTTAAAGTTCTTAAACATAGTTTTTAACATCCTTTGTTCCATGATCTGAACTATTCTGAAATCTGTTAAGATTATAGATTCAAGTCTTTGTTGTCATTAAATAGCTTGAAAATAATATTTATTTAGAATTAATAATTACTTATTCCTTTGGCTAAGCACTACTCCCCATATCCCAAGTCTTCCTCAGTGTAATTATCAAGAGTTTTGTTTTATTTTGCTTGAATAGATTCTCCAGAAATTTTTTATTGGGCTTCTGATTGGTAATCTTTCTGAATCCTTAAGGGGCTTTCAAACAAACTATTTTTAGCTTCTATTTAATTTTTTCTTGGAATAGATTTTAGTTCAAAATCACATTTCAACAATTTTGAAGATATTGCTGTATTGCTTTCAGAAATCATCTCTCGCTTTTGAGAAATATGATTCCAACACGAAGCTCATTTCTTTACAGAGAAGCTACATTCTCGTTTGTTTTGCTTTGTGGCCTCTAGGACACTCTGTATCACTGATGTCCTGAAATGTCACAACGGTGTGCATACAGGGCTTCTCGGGCTCCCATCTAGCACCAGCGCTGCCTCAATTTGAGAGTCCATGTCTTCTTTCATGGAAATGTTATCTTCTGCTGTTTATTTCCTTCCTTCAAGTCTCTTTTGTTTGTTTCCTTTTGAAAGTTAAATTAGGAGAATTTTGGAACTCTTTAAAAAATCTACTCACAGTGTTCCTTTAATATTTTCTATTTCTTTGTCTTTTGGGCCTTGATTTTGAAAGAATTCTTTGTTGCCAACTTCCAGGTTACAAATTCAATTTTCAGCTATTTTAATTCTGCTCTTTAATTCACTCTTCTATTTTGTTGATCTTATGTTATCTTCATGTTTAAGGTTTTGTTTTCATTTATAGATAAAATTTTCTCATCCATTTCTGTAATACTATATCACATATTAACATTGATTATACTTATTCTACAGAATACCCTGGCACTCTGAACTTCATCTCCTAAGGCAGTATCTTCTTCATGTAATTTATCATTTCAATCCAATGTTTGGAGATTCTGGGTATGTGGCCATTTTTGCATTTTTGTCCTGACTGCAGAGTAGATGCACATATATCCCTGCCGGGTTAGGTTTGCTATACATACTTACCCTTCTACTTATATTTATATGTATTGAATGAATGGCATCAGCCTTCCCAGGGAGGCAGTCTATCCTGGTACTGTATTTAAATATTTTGGGGTGGTGAACTAACCAGCGATACCAATTACTAACTCTCTGACTGAGTGTATTATTTGACTTATCTCAGCCTCAACTTTCTAACTGGTAAAGTAGGTACAGCACAAGAATAGGGTGAGGATTTAGTGTGACCTTGCAAATCTGTACACTAGTACCAGACACAGCAAACAATAATATAAATATTAACGGCTATTTTTAGTTGGTTCAGCACAGAACCTGTAGTTGAGAAAATGATACCCTCAGGAATGAGTCATTTGTTCTAAAATTGGTAATGTGATGATGGGTGAAGTACTAGTATTTTGATCCAGGAAGTTACCCAGTGCCTTGTTTGCTGTTCCCTCAGAAAGCTGCCACTCTGTGCATGTTTCCTGTCCTGAGAGGTCAGGTAGGAGGAGCTCTGGGGGCATCACGCAGCCTCACGGGGTGGAGGTGAGCACCGGAAGCCAGGCCGGGGCAGGAAGAGAGCTCATCCATGGTAGAATGTTCGTAGCTTTCTGCTAAGGATGGGAACTCTGGCACCTTCGGGGTTTCTATCCCCCATGCTCATCTGGTCTGTGTTTTTATTTTGACTTCCACTGGTAGCTTTTGAGGACAGCTGAGCATCTTCTTTCCTCCCAAGAACTGAACCAGGCAAACTAGCCAAAATCAGCAGCTGTTGGTTTGCTTAATAGGGAAAATATTTCCCAGAGCTGCCAAGGATACATGATAGAAGGGATTGAGGAAGCTCGAGGTTGCTTTCCCAAGATATAAAGCAAATCTTAGCACACAAAAAAATCTTCCGATGGCTTACTTCCTCCCTCCAGGTCCACAGGGGAGCCCCTGTCTTGTTTCTCAGAGGCACTGCCCAGCTTCTGTGGTGGCCTGAGTGGGTCTGTAAGCACATTGGCAGTTGCTTCCGCTCATCTCTGCTCTTTCTACATCTCCCCAAAGTTCCTGGGAGCCGGATCCCTCAGATGCCCTGGCAGCAGGAGAAACCCTGCACCCGCCCGGAATAAGGCCCCTTCCCAGGCTCGCCATCATTCCTGCCTCTCAGGCCTATAGCCAGCCTGTGAGTGCTGACTGGGTGCTGGCCTGTAGGCAGTGGACAGGGGGCACCATGATGAGAAGACATGAGCTTGGATGTCAATTAATGCTGCCTGCCAGCAGCCCACTCATCAGTCAGTCCTGGCAGGTGAGAACCTGGAGCATCTCAGTCCTCAATCCCACATCTCTTCTCTCTGCCCTCTTCTTCGTGCCCCGCCTGCAGGGTTTAGTTGAGCCAAATTGCCACAAGCCGCCTGGACTTCCCCCTCCAGCTGCTGAGCGGGCTATGGCTGTTGGGTGGGAGCGGGCTTCTGTCTTTCCGGTGCTGAAGGAAAGGAAGAGTCCAGCTGAGACCTACTCCTCTTAAGTGCTTCCAGCTCAGCCAGTCAGAAGAGCAGATCTGCAAACTGGGGTGAAGACGGGTCAGAAGGGAAGAGACAGCCTCCATAAACATCAACAAAACTCCCAGGAGCTGGGGCTGAGCTGGAGCCTCGCCACTCCTAGACCAGCTTTTACCCGAGACTAGCCTTGCAGCAAGGAGAGCAAGAACAAGACCCTGAATCGGGGATGAGGAAGGGGCATCGGGGCTGAACCTCACACCAGATGGGCCGGCCTGAGTCATGACTGCCCAGCTGGCGTCTGCTTGCTGCAGCCTTTCCCAGTCCTGTGCTGTGTGGCCTCTCTCCCTGCGACACCCTCAGCCGAATGCCCAGGATTAGGCCTCGTCCAGCTCTTCCCCTCTTAGGGAAGGTCTTTGCCTGAGGCTGGCCAAGGGTTCGCATGGTGCCAATAACTACTCTGAATGGCAACTGTAAACTTTCTCTTTGCTCCTTTCACCCAGGCATCCCCCGCCTGCCCACACCTGGACAGTTTTGACAGTTTCTCAAAATGGACCTGAGTGTCCACTTGATATCAGAAAGCATAGCGCATGGGAGAGAGCTTTAGAGTCAGCTTTTTGTCAAGTCCTGGCTCTACTACTCTCTATGTGACCTCAGCAGGTCACATTATCTCTCAGAGCTCCGCCTTCCTCAGCAGTGAATGGCAGAGTGGAAACCCTGGTGGCTTCCCTGGAGAAGGAGCTCCCTGCTGGCTGTTCCCTTGTCCCTCCCAGCCCTTCTTTGACAGGTTGAAGGACAAGGTGCCCACCTCCACTCACTGGCATTTTCCTGAACCCTGTTCAGGCCTGGCCTCCTGCTCCGTCTGCTCTCAGCAAACCACCTGCAGTGTTGGGACAGCGCCCCGCATCTGAGGTGCCAGCCTGCCCCCAGCTCCGTGGGATCCCATCGGTCCAGCCTCCTTGTACCACCTTTACTATCGTGTCTGCCCAACACTGGGCAGGGGTAGGAGGGGGCGGGGGAAGGGGGTTTGAGCTTGGCTGTGGGCTCCCGGCCAGGGGGACCAGGCCACACAGCCTGCTTCAGGAGTGCCTGCCTGCGTGTTCACACCCAGCGGCTTGCCGGGCTGAGGAGAGTTAAGAGACATGCCATAAAGTCAACAGCCCTGGCCTGGGAGTCAAGAGAACCTCAGCTTCACACTCCACCTTTACACAAGTTACCCAGATATTTCAGCGTGAAAACATCCTCAAAACTGCTCCTGCCCTTGTGTCGTCGACCTCAGAGAATGGCCCAGCTTCCACTCGGTGCCAAGGCCAGAAGCCTGGCTTCATCTTTCACTACTGCCTCCCCTCAGCCTCTGCACCCAGCCCGTCTCCACAGGCTGCCAGTCCTGCTTCCCCAGATCTCGGGTTTCTTCCTGACTCTCCACATCCGCTAGTCACCTTGGTTCCGGCCAACATCATCTCTCGTCGTCTTTTTAAAACACAAATCTGATCATCACACTCCTGCTCAAAAAATCTTTCCACGTTTCTCCATCGCTCTAAGGTCAACAATAAGCCCTTAAGATGACTTCTAAGGCTTTGCACCATCTGACCACTGCCCCCCTCTGCAGCCCCATGCACACCTCTCCCACTTCACATCTCCTGTCTGGACTCTGGAAGGCGTTGTAATTCCGTGATCAGAACAGGTCTCCTGTGCCACGGGGCTTTCACCAATGCCATTGCCTCTGGCGGTACAGTCTCATGCCAGCAACGTCCTCCTCCCAACCTGCATACCTCCTGCTCATCGCAGGGCCTCACCTCCAATTCCCAACTGAGCCTCCTCTTCCCAACTGAGTGTAGGTGTCTGCCCTCCCAAATGTGTGCCCTTCATCTCCTCTGAACAGGAATTGCCGTCCTGCATGGGAACGGCTACTTTTCTTGTCTGTGTTCAATGCCAGGTCGAGAGAGCTCGGTTGGCAGCGACGCTCTCTGCCTTCCAGTGTGGCATCCCTCAGTCCGAGCAGGGCACGGCACAGGGCACGCAGACACTCAGTGCTTCTCGATGCACACACTCTCCATCTCTAGAACTGAATTCACCAAACCTGTAGGTAAGGCTAGTCCAGGTTAAAAAGACTAAGGAAGAGGACAACAAAAGTCAACATGCGGATGCGGTTTGGAACCTGGACCAGAAGAAGAACATTTGTGGGATGATTGGTGAAGTCTGCATGAGGCCTATGGATGAGGCAAGGGTCGCATTAAGTTCATTTCCTGGTTTTGATCATTGCACTTGTGTTACACTAACATCTGGGAAGTGTGAGCAAAAGGTATACAAAAATTCTCTGTACTACTTTTGTGCCCTTTTTAAGTATAAAATCATATTAAAACATATTTTTAATGTAAGCAAATTAAAGTGTAGATGAACTGGAAAGAATGAGCATAACTGCAGGATTCCTTAGGAACTTGACTTTCTTAGCAAATTCAACACCAGGTTCCCTCTCTGGCTTTCCCCTTTCCTGTCACCAGAGAAACCTGTGTTGAGGCAGGGGAAGGATTCTCATTCCCAGGGTTCGCACAGAAAGGCTGTAGGTACTTCTGGCATCATGGTGTGAAGGTCAGTGCCATCCAACTAGCCTCCAGTTTATTGCTGAGTTTCCCATCCGTAAAGGTGGACAAGTGCCAGCTCAAGCCCATGGGTCCAAGTGTCCTTCCACCTGACAAGAGCAGGGAAAACGACTGTGAATAAACACTGGAGCCACTTCCTATAGAGGCAGCTGAGCTTTTAACCTTCTGAGGACGGAGCTTAAAGCATTCGTGGGAATGGGTTTCACAAACAGGGAAGAACCCCAGCAGAGAGAAGGCCCCACACAGCATGTCTGCAGCTCGCCCCGACCCAGAGCTCCAGCCCCTGCCTTTCATCCTCCAGCCAATGTGAGTCCCCCTTGCCTGGTCCTCAGGGCGCAGATGGGACTGAGACAGGGTCTGGAGCCTTCCCTTCAGATGTTAGCAGTGCGGGAGGGGCTGCAGGTGACACTCCAAGCCTGGTCCATCAGCTCCAGACTTCAAGCTAAACAAACATCCCTGCAGGCTCTGCTGAGGCCACCCTTGGAGAGCACAGCACGACCTGCCTCTCCCCCAGGCCTCGGGAGCCACAGGACAGACACCATCAGCTCCTGCTCCTACAAAGGTAGAACCACTCGTGCTCAGAGGCTAGAGACCCGGACAGTCTCACCCAGGCTGCTGAGAAGGGAGCCAACCTTGGCTCGGGCATTAGGGTGACATGCTGACTTCTTTCTCACGCAGCTCCCTGAGCTGTTAAACAGAAGGAAATGAAATCTGCCTCTGGCAACTTCCACCTACAGATCAAAGTCCTACCCTAGGGTGACTACACAGAATGGTTTGTTTTCTCTACCACATTGTAGCTCTTTAAACATCTGGAGACAGCCCCCTCCCCCACCACGTCTTCCTTCTTGTCAATTAGACAGCTATTTGGGATTGGACAGTTCTTTTCCTCCTCCCCACATAGCATGGTTTCTAGGTCCCTCAAGATGTTAATCGCTCCCCAATATTCATTTTCAAGGTTCTTTCTATGATGCAACAGAGTTAAAATATGACACTCCAGACAAAGCAGGCGGCACAGAAGCCAGCAACACTGCCTTCCCTGATGGCCACTCCACTTGTCCAGTATGCAGGCCAAGCCGGCCCTTTCAGCGATGTGTGATGATGTTGGCACCCACTGAGCAAGACCTCCAAAGTCCAGCACATTTACTCTCTGAAACCCAGTTAAATTCTGTGGGAAAATATTTTATGTTAATCACCTTTGACTTTGTCTCTGCAGTAGCACAAAGTTAACCCCGACCCCTGGGCCTCCGGGGGCACTGGAAGACCCTTCTAAAGAAGAGTGGGTCCAGGCGCACTGCCTGAGATGGGCGGGGGGCCGGGCAGAGGGGGCGGGGACACACAAGACGCCCAGCCTCAGCCTGCACAGCTCACCAGACAAGGCCTTGCCTGTTCCCATGAAATGGAACAGAGGGCACCCCAAAGCACTGGAACATGGAGAGGCGGTGATGGGAAGCCAGGATGCTCCAGAGAGGATGGGAGGGGTGGGAGGGATGCTGGAGGTGAGGGGCAGCCCTGGTTGTGTAGGCGCTCAGAAGACCAATGGGGCCAGCAGGACTGTGAGCCTGGGGGAGGGGCCTTGGTGGCTCAAGCTGCCTTCCCCACCTCCACACACATCAGCTAAGACACAGGCTTCACTGCAGCCCGGCCACTCCAGAGGAAAGGACAGTAGGAGATGGACTGTGCACTCACAGAGGCTCTGATTTTACTGTTCCTGAGAGAAATGCCAGCCCTTTTCATCCTGATCATTTCCCGGCTCTCAGGGCATCAACCACTACAGGGGAAGACAGTAGCATCTTCTTTGCTTGGAAGCCACAGTCTGCAGGAAGAAACTCCATCCAGCAAGGCGGCGCCAGGAAACCACTTCCTGCAAAAGCAAAGGGCGCGGGCGGTACCTAGATGCCTGACAAACATCGCAGCTGAAACTGTTTCTGCCCCAGTGACCTGTCAGGAAAAGGGCAATGTGTTGGGTTTTCTTTCATCACATAAGGAAGTCAATAAAGTGGAGCACTAGCATTTTACTAGGAAAACCATCAGCAGCAAGTGAATCCTCATGTAGAATTCCCCAGATTACAAAGTGTCGGGCAGATGCGCCCGGCCCGCTGTGGCCAGGTGGTTCCATAGTGAAACCATCCACGGAGCAGACTGTGGCTGGTCTGAGCTCCTTCAAGGCTGCCTCGGGGAGGTTTTGTGCACTGCCTGGCCCCGGCCTGGGCCAGACCCCGCGTGCGCAGGCCGCGTCTCCTTCCTGTTGGCCCAAAGGCAAGGTATTTGCAGCTGTTTTACCTCGCATCTGATTGAAGTGGCGATTTGCTATTTCACTCAAGTTGTTCATTTTCTCTCCTTTTCCTTTTAGGTTTTGTTGTTGTTTTCAATAGTGTTCAAAGCATCTTTAAACCATAAATCTCAGTGCCTTGGGATTCATTAGTCTTAAATTAACAGGAAAATTCACATTATACTTAATATAAAACAGATATATGTTCATTAAAAGGGGCAGCCTTGATAAAAGGTAGAATTTTCAAATCAAACCATTGTGAGAGGAAAAAAATAGCCAAAATTTATGGAATGTTGCAAAACTTGAGAAAAGAGGAGAACAATAACTGGAGGGTTGATTTGTGCCAAGGACTATTGGAAATATTTTCTAAATATTCACGGTTTTTCAGAATTCTGTGAGCTATGACTCTTGAGGAAGAGAAACCTCAGGTGCAAGAAGAACTGGCAGCCTGCCTGTGGTGGCTCTGCTCAAAGCTTTAAGAACTGGAATTTGAACCCGGAGCCCACACCCTTAACTCCTGTACTCTACTGCTTCTTTCTGGATACAGTCTAATAAACCTAAGTCATAAAATTAGGTTGCATAAATAAGACCAGCATATCACTGATTACAATGTCTGTTCCAGGGTTAAAATCCCCTTTTGAAAGACAAAGAATCTCAAATTGAGCCAAATCAAATATATTATTACTTAATACAAAATGTCCCAGGCACCCGCACACACACACAAGATTAAAACTAAGATAGACAAGGCTTTGCAAGTGGCTGCAGAGCCTGTGTGCCTGCTTGCTCCTACATCTGGGGAGCTCAGACAGTTGCTCCAGTCCCTGGCTCATTTCCCTCTCCTCTCCCCCACCTCCCTGCCCCCCCACCCCGCTTTCAGGTCTCTCTTCAAAAGGAAATTTTCCAACCAGTGGATGAGAGAAGGTGACTTCTAATGGATCCCAGGGACCACAGGCGAGTGCCACACATTAAAAATTAAACAGGAAGGACATGTTCTCCTTTCTCCTGCGGTTGCTGGGCCTGCCGGGACTCAGTTGCTGGGGGAACTTGCACAGCGCTGCCTGGGCAAGGCCGCACTGACACTCTACTCTTTTGTTCCTCACCCCCGGTCTTGGGCTGATTAGGTAGCTTGGTCATCCCAGTCTGCAGAACCAAGTTTTCTCCAACTCAGGGAGAAGGGAAAGGAAGTTCCGCTTTCCCCTCCAGCATAGACGAGGCCTGCAGAATGAAGCCATGACTTTGCTATTTGGGGTGCGCACTGGCTCTATTTGCAGCTGATGGGGACCCAGAGAAGATGTGCAAGTATCTGCCTCACTCTGACTGTCAAAAGCAGAGTGGAATTTTAACAAACGTACTTAAGAAGTGAAGAGAATAAGAACACAAGAGACCAAGGATTTAGATAATAAAGTTAACGATTGATTGTATAACTTAAGATATAACATGTAGGTAGATGAAGACATGGAGATTCTGTTTCTACAAAAAATGCTGGAAATCCATCTTAGTGAATTTGAAAGAGTAAAAATTATAGCAAGATCATCTGAAGAATAAATCCAGATACTAAGAATAAAAAGATTATGTCTCTTCACAAAATAAAGTTAACATTTTTAAATATAAAACAACTTCAAAATAATGGTTGTATTAAAAAAGAAATCCAAGCCCTGGCTGGGTGGCTCAGTTTCTCTCTCACATAGATGTTTCTCTCTCTCTTTCCTCTCTCTAAAACTCAATAAAAAATATCCTTGGATGAGGATTTTTTTAAAAGAAAGAATGAAATCCAAGATAAAACTAACACTATTTAAAAATTAATGTAATTGAGAGCATTATTATGTAAAAACCTTTAATATAAGGCCAAAGAAGCTATCTGATGAAATACCTTATATGCATTTTTCTTAATGAATACTGAAAATATTGAAGTAAATATTTTATTTCAGTATATTGGCAAAAGAAAAAAAGAAGAAGAAAAAGCTGAGGAAGAAATCCATAAAAATAATACAAAGTTTAATGGAAGCATCACCTGTGTGGTTCATCTGTGTGGTTCACCTGAGTGGCATCACCTGAGTGGAATCATCTGCGTGGCATCACCTGAGTGGAATCATCTGCGTGGCATCACCTGAGTGGCATCACCTAAGTCAGGCTTTCTCTCCTACTCAGGCTCCAGGTATCCAATGAAAGGGTGCATGTGATGGCCTTTATTATTCTTTTTGCACCTGACATTCTATCATTTGTATAGTTTTAAACTTGCTACACAGCAGTTAAAATAGTCAACACTTATCTTTATGTTTTAGCTGCCTTTGGAGGGATGGGTTTTTACCCTGTTTTAAAAATCTATATATATAAAAGCCTAAGCAACCAAACAACCAAACAACCAGTCAACTGGTTGCTATGATGCACACTGACCACCAGGGGGCAGATGCTCAACACAGGAGCTGCCCCCCTGGTGGTCAGTGCACTCCCATAGCCAACCTCCTGTGGCCAGCCAACCTCCTGTGGTCCTTTCTCCTGGCCAGCCGCCCTCCCTGCAGCCCCCCTGATCAGCCCCAATCACTGGCCAGGCGAAGGGACCCTACCTATGCACAAATTCATGCACTGAGCCTTTAGTAATTCATATAAAAGTAAAACTTTGAATTTTTCCCTTCTAATGAGCAAAATTTGGCCAATTTGCCCTTTCCCCCGAGGACCTGGTCTCCTGGAGGCGCATGCCTGGTCCTGGTCCACTCTGTCTCTGTCCTCCCTTCTGCTGTCAGGGAAGGAGACCAGATGTTCTCCTTGAACTCAGCACCTGCTTCCTCCAGAGGGGCAGGCAGGAGGGGTGTGTTAGTGGCTCAGCTGGTGGGTGCTGTCACTGACTGTGCCTGGGGGAGGGGGTTTCAGGCATGCAAAAGTTAAGGAGTTTCGGGATCTGCCTCCTCCTCTCTGGCCACTCTGCCGAGGGGCACAGTCTAAGAACCCCTATAGTATATTCTCACAAAGGTGAGACCTATTCTGCCTCCACACACACACAGCTCTCCCCACTGTCCCAACACAAGAACTGCCTGAGTGAAGCTCATTTAGAGAGAGCGCTTATTGGGGAGAGCTAGGCAAAGCTGAGGAGCTGCTCCCCAGGTAGTGAGTGTAGCACCCTTGGGACTGGGTGCACCCAGCACTGTGCTGCCCAAGGCCGGGTCTGGGTGCTGCCCAAGGCCAGGACTGGGTGCACCATCCGAAGAGCACTCTGTGTGATGCATGAGTTAGGTGGGCCTTTGGCTCAGAGAGGACTCATTATTCTATTGTCTTCAGTTACATAATCTCTTTGGTAAAGTACTCATTTTGTTTGTTGATTTGTTTTCTGAGCTCAATAAATTGCCTGTCTCTATTTTCTTGCATCTCGTTGACTTTTTTCAAAACTGCTATCTGAATTCTCTGTCATTTAAATCACATATGTCATTAATTTTGTTTTCTAAAGATTTTTCATTTTCTTTCTGAGCTGCCTTGTTACATTGCTTATTCATGGTATTTGCTGGAGTCCTTCTCTGTCTAGGCATCTATGTATGAGTGGCACTTCTCTAGTACATTGATACGAAGAAGTCTCTATTATTTTCCAATAGGTGGCCCTGAATCACAAGTTTTTTAGCTGTCTTGCACTTCTCTGGCTTTTCAGATTTCCACGGGGTGCTGGAAAATGGGAAGTGGGTACCTCCCCTGTGATCTGGTCACCCCAGTCCCAGGGGAATGCAGTGGGCGATGGGGCTCCACCTGTGTAAAATCCCAGTGCTGTCCCTCCACGGCCAGATGCTCCATCAGTGTAGCTGTGATGCATGAGGGTGGAGTGGGCTGGGGTAACCTGGCCACTTTCTAAGTTGCTTTGCCTTCCTGGTAATGGCAACCTTGGACCTCCGCAGAGTCCCCCTTACACCCCTCTCCTGGGACCAGTCACAGAGTCCACCCTTTGCAAAGGGAAAAAATGATGTTGTAGTGCCAGTTCCTGGGTTTGCAGATAATGTGCTCCACAGCCCCACACCAAGGGCAAAGGGAGACAAGCTCTAGCAGGTTAAGGGGTGGCCAGGCTTTGTGGCTTTGTTTCTCTGTCTGGAATGCCAACTGCCAGACAACCGTGGCCACACTTCTGTGCTGTGTCCCCATCCAGATCACTGGGCTCAGCCGCAGCTCGCAGCACCCACTGCTGCAGGAATGCCCACCAAACTGCTGTGCTCCTCCCGGCTGAAGGGAGTTCCAGCCACAGCCTAATGCCTCCCCTCTCCAGCCTGATCCCCGCCATGCACTCCCAGCTGTGGGACCGCATCCATGGCGTGGCTTAGCGTTTCTCCTTTCTGGCCTCCCCAGTTTGCTCCCACTTGCCCACCTCAGTGGTTTCAAGCTCGGGTCTCTCAGGTGTATTTGTGTGTTTAGCAGGGAACCCATTGTTGAATTATTGCTGTTCATATTGGTGAAACTTCCAAAGGGTGTGAGAGGGGGACCCAGCAGATCTCTCACTCTGCCATTCTTCTTCATTCTAAAGTATATTTTTAAGCCACTAAATTTGGGGTGATTTGTTATATAGCAATAGATAACTAACACATTAATAACTGACTTAATCTTTGCAAAAAAAATAAGGAGTATACTATTATCTTTATTTAATAAATGAGGAAATAAAGGCAAAAAGCCAGTGTACATTTGGCAGAGCTATATGATTTTGAGTCCATATGGTTTGTGTTTCACTGCACTGCCCAACACAGTAGTCATTTTTTTAAATGAAAAATTGAATGTCTCAGTTGCACTAGGTAATTTAAAGAGCTCGGCGTGGCAAAAGGTTGCCATGTTGGAAAGATTGACTATTGAGCATTTCTACCATTGCAGAAAGTTTGATTAGCAGTGCTGGCATGGAACTTGTGCTATCGATCACTAAATAATCTGCCAGCTAGAAATAAATTCGATATCCTTGCTGGAATTCACTGGGAGGTTTACCACCTTGTTAGCTGGTCCTGGAGTATAAGGGATTGGGTGGTACTGACAAAGGACTCCGGGCTTTCAAAAATCCATTCCCTACTTTGGATTTACAGGGTAGGAAAAGATCCAAGCCTCATGGAGACCCTGTATCTCCTTCCATTCTTCCTCAGCTTCCCCTGTTCAGTATATGAAAGGTCAGTATTCCCAGGCACCTCCCTTGGCCTGGATTCCTATTCGCTCAGGCCCATTCCTGCTTGGCTTTCTGTCCACTGATTATCAACCCCCGACACAGAGCAGCCCCTCAGCACAGGGTGAGTGCTGTGCCACAAAGACACGGAAAATCAGACACAGCCTCTTCCTTCGTGGACCTCACATCCCATGGGGAGGTTACTGCACGGTGGTGCTGGCCTTGTAATAGAAGAGTCCCTGAGGAGTCATGAAACTACAGAGAATGGAACAGGAAACATCTTCCTGGAGGTGTTTGGGAAGGAAACATGAAGACGTGGCACTTAAACTGCTCTATACAGGCAAACAGGTCCTGGCGACAGTGAGGAAAGACGAGGGCATTTCAGACACAGAGAGCATGGTCTGCTCCAGGAACAATGAAGTCTGAGGACCACAATAGTGAGGTAGGAAAGGAGGCTGAGGCCAGGCTATGCAGGGCCTCACATGCCTGCTAAGAAATGTGAACTTTGTGTAGAAAATAGGATGTGTGGCCTTTGCATTTGCATTTATATTTGGGGTGCTGCTTCCCAGGTCTGAAGCCAGCCGGTAATCAATGCCCACTGGAGGGTGATTGGGGTGACCAGTGCCATTTGGGATGTTGTTCCGCCACCTCCCCACTATCTCTCCACTAGGCTAAGATGGGTGGTAAATAGAATGTCAGAATATGTCAAAGCCTGATAGCCCTGATGTAGGGGGGGCTCTGATCAGCCTATAAAAGGGCTCTAGGCCAATTCATTGAAAGTCATTTACCAAAACCAATTCACAATGTCCGTCATATGACTATTTTGAATATGGTGAGGTAGGCTATTGCAACCGCTTTGCCAACAGAAGCAGAGACAGTGGACAAATAGATCCACAGTGAACTGCATTAAAGAAAGCCCATCCATTCATATATCAGTGGTTTATGCAGATGCACAGTAACTAAATTTTGGCATAAAAGCCTCAATAAATGCTTTTCAGGGGAAATGTCATTCTGTGATTTGGAACTTGGTCACTCTATTGTCATTGAACCAGCCCTTGGCATATTGATTTTTAGTGACTTTACCTGGTTTCCAGGAAAAATCACTAAACACCTTTGGCTTCCAGAGCATTCGCTCTGGCCAATTACCAGGTGTAAGAAATTCAAAAGGAAACTGAACTTAGCTCTCGACATCTCAACTCCTCCGAACAGATGTCATTTTCCACCGTTTGTTATAATCCCTTTTCTGTCTCCACTAAAATGTTCTTCCTTCAGGTTTCTTTTTTATTCTTTTGCTCTCACCCTCACTCTCCTGCTCACTCTTGCTCTTTCTTCCTATAAACAATGATATAAATTACCACTTAACTTGAGCAGCTTAGCATATTCCTGGTGTTTATGGAGACAGCATGCTCCATAATGAATTGGCTTTGTGGAAAAGTGCAGTCCTGTAATGGGAAGCACTTGGATGGAGACCCATGCTCTATCAGAAAATCATAAGCATTTCTGCTCTGGTTAAGTTCAGTTTAATGCAAATTTTAAAAAATGTGTTTCCTGTTCCTTATTCTAAATTGGTTGGACCATTTGTCTAATTTAAACACTTCATAAATTACATACATCTTCCAAAGATAGGGATGAGGTTGAGGTATCTGATGTATGCTTTTTCATATGGCTTGAATCCATCACTGTCTTCCACAAAGTCTCATAGCTTTCTCCTGAGTGGATGGAGGCCCCATAACTCTCTGATCTACTCCATTTTCTCTGACACCCCTTAGGAGCCTTGGTCAATTTGTCTGAAGAATTATGGCTGACTTTCAGAAGCATGGACTGAAGTTTAAACCAGCACTGTACCTCACACTATCCTGTGTTTTGTTAACACAACTATCAGATTCTCTTCAGTTTCTCTTCCCACTTTCTCCATCATTATAAGAGACTTGACAAGGAAAACAATCAAGGAAGGTAGATTGGGTATGGATGTTTGTAGCAATGAATTATTCACCATGATTAGCTGATTTAGCACAACTGAATTTTAGAAAACAAAACTCCTGTTTCAATCATGCAGTTTCTCTGGTATATGAGCCTTCGAGAAGGGTAAAAACCTCTCTTTGGGATTTAGCATCTCCAATTGGAAGGTTTCCTTGACTTCTCAAATATTATTAGGAATGGTAGTTATCAATTAGACTCCATTTTATCATAAATCATTGAGACTTCATTTTATTTTAATTTTTATTTTCAAAAGCTAATCTTTGTTTTCATGCCCATCCATTAAATCTCATATTAAAAGAATATGTGAACTGGAAGGAAAATAAGATCTCAATGAATTCAAGTCTCTCATTTTATAGATAGGTTAAAAATAGGCAAGAGATAACAAAACTAAAATGGAAATAGAATTAAGATTCTTGACTATTGGTTCATTTTCTAGGTGTTAGAAGATAGAACAAAATCAGGAATGAGACAGCCTATGACCACTGCTACCACGTGGCATTGCACACAGGTTTCAGTAATGCTAGCAGTCACAAAAAGTAAAGCTTCAATTTCTCTTAAAATGAGAGAAAACTTTATATTTTCAGATTGAAAGGCTCATAGACCTAGAATACCAATAAAAATAACTAAATATTAAAACTATAATAGAACTCAGTGAAGTGGGTGAGGAATAATAATATCATAAAGAAATAAATACCTTTAAAAATGATTATAGGAAAAGTTCTTTTAAAAATTCACAAGGCCAAGAGATTTCTAAAAATTCCTAATAAGAAATGTACATTGCTCATAGAAATAAACAATCAGACATTGTTAAGGATGTGATAGACTGGATCAATGGAATGCAGAACATGTTTCTGGATGAGAACCCTTCATGGTATAAAATCACCAATTCTACCAAATCAATTAGTAGATGCAACACACTCATCAAGGTTTTCACAAGCTGTTTTATGAAACTTGGCAAGCTTATTCTAAAGCTCTTCTAGAAAGAAAGCATAAGTACAAACAATAATATTTTGAGGTCGAACAGTTATGAAGAGAGACTTGTTATTCAAGCTTCCAAAACATATTTTGAAACAATATTGATGGAGGAATTGTTAATTAACCAATGATGCAGAAGAAGACTAGAAATAAATTGCACTCATATATAATTAATAGTGTATTATAAAAATAGTATATGAAAACTTTGGGAGAAAATGCATTCTGATAAATAAATAAACAAACTGTACAACTTGCAATTCAATATGAAGAAAAAAATAAAGTGAACTCTCTCTTTGACCCCATATGCAAATGTGAATTCTAGCTTCAAAAAAGGGATGAACATAAAACTGTCAATAGGGTCTTCTGGTCAAGAGGGCAGAGTGACCCGGCCAGTGTTGCTCAGTGGTTGAGCATTGACCCATGAACCAAGAGATCGCCGGTTGGACTTCTGGTCAGGGCACATGCCCAAGGTTATGGGCTTGATCCCCACAGGGGGTGTGCAGGAAGCAGCCAATCAATGATGTTTCTCTCTCATTGATGTTTCTACCTCTTTATCCCTCTCCCTTCCTCTTTCTCTAAAAATCAATAAAAACATTATTTTTTTAAAAGAGAGTAGAGTAGGTAAATGCTGTGCTTGCCTTTCATTTATGCCACACACATTTCTTTTTTTTTTTTTAATCTTTATTGTTCAGATTATTACATTTGTTCCTCTTTTTTCCCCCCATAACTCCCCTCCTTCCAGCTCCCACCCCACCCTCCACCCTCACTCCCCACCCACTGAGTTCATCCATAGGTGCATGATTTTTGTCCAGTCACTTCCCGCATCTCCCACACCCCTTTTCCCCCAAGAATAGTCAGTCCATTCCCTTTCTATGTCCCTGATTCATTATAGTCACCAGTTCATTCTGTACATCAGGTTATTTATTCACTTGATTCTTAGATTCATTTGTTGATAGATGCATATTTGTTGTTCATAATTTGTATCTTTACCTTTTTCTTCTTCTTCCTCTTCTTAAAGGATACCTTTCAGCATTTCATATAATACTGGTTTGGCGGTGATGAACTCCTTTAGTTTTTCCTTATCTGTGAAGCTCTTTATCTGACCTTCAATTCTGAATGATAGCTTTGCTGGATAAAGTAATCTTGGTTGTAGGTTCTTGGTATTCAGCACTTTGAATATTTCTTGCCATTCCCTTCTGGCCTGCAAAGTTTCTGTTGAGAAATCAGCTGACAGTCGTATGGGTATTCCCTTGTAGGTAATTGAGCCTCTTTCTCTTGCTGCTTTTAAGATTTTCTCTTTGTCTTTTGCTCTTGGCATTTTAATGATGATGTGTCTTGGTGTGGTCCTCTTTGGATTCCTTTTGTTTGGGGTTCTCTGCGCTTCTTGGACCTGTAAGTCCATTTCTTTCTCCAGGTGGGGGAAGTTTTCTGCCATTATTTCTTGAAATAGGTTTTCAATATCTTGCTGTCTCTCATCTTCTGGCACTCCAATGACTCTGATATTAGTCCGCTTAAAGCTGTCCCAGAGGCTCCTTACACTATCTTCACACTTTCGGATTCTTTTTTCATTTTGCTTTTCCAATTGGGTGTTTTTTGTCGAATCTTTGGTTTGATTCTTGTGCTCCTCTGGTCTGCTATTGGGTATAATATTCTTTATTTCAGTCCGTGTATGCTTACTTTCTAATTTCTTTATCGTAGCATCGAGGGTCTCATTAGTTTTCGTGAGGCTCTGCACAAATTTATGGCAAGCCCTCAAAATTGCGATTCTTAGCTCCATATCCTCCATTTCTGTCATGTTTTTTTGTCTCCGCATCTTTTATGCTTTCTTGGTGCACCCCCTTGTGGTCTCTGTGCGCAGTCTTGTTCTAGCCAAGCCTTAATTGTTGTAGTTAACACTAGAGGGATTTGACCACCAGGCCGACTGGCGGTGGAAATCAGCTGTGGGAAAACTTCAGTCCTCAGGGGAGGCGCTAGTCCAGCCCTTGCCTGAGGCGATCGGCAAATGGCTGTGCGCAGGGTTTGGGCGGGGTGGGCTCAACAGGGCGGGGGGGAGGGAGCAGCTATGGCCGCTCTCAGTCCGTCCCCAGGGGCTCTGCCTCTCTGTCCCAGCAATCGCTGCAAACCTCGGAGGGGCCGTAGTCAGACAGTCCCGCTTCTCCCGTTTGAGTCTGGGTCCCTAGAGACTTGCCCGGATCTGTAGCCCAGAGTCTGAGACTCGCTCCTGATTGAAAATGACAATCGCGCCCTCAGCCGCCAGCCCGCTTTGCGCGCGCACCCTCACCACCGCACCGCCGTACCTTTAAATTTTCCACACTGCGCCTCCGCTGAGCGTCGGAATGCTGTTGTTTTTGCTTCTAGTTGAAGAGACTCTCCTCAGCCAGCCTTCCCGTGGTTCTGGTTGATGTCCGCTCCGACTTTTAGTTGTATTTTTGAAGTGGTTGTCCACGGCGGCAGTCTCCGGTGTTTACCTATGCCGCCATCTTCGATTCTCCCACATTTCTTGTTAGTAATTTTTTTTAGAAAATCTTGTTGGCTAGTGAATTTCTTAAAGAAAAAATGATAACTAAATTGCAAAACAGCAACCATCATTGATAACTGCCTGAAGTTCAGCTGAACAGATGTCCTGTAACTAAGGATATACAGAAGAAGCCATGTTGGTAAAGAGCTTCCCAGATTTAAAAAAAAAAGCTAAAGAAGTTCATCATAACCAACCCAGTATTAAAAAGAAATGTTAATGGGACTTTTTTAATAAAAAGAAAACAGTAAGATAAAATATGAATAATAAAATAACAATAACTATTTACCTATCAATAATTACTTGAAATATAAATGGATGCTGCCTACAAGAGACCCACTTTAGATGGAAAGACACACGAAGTAAAGGGATGGAAAAATATATTTCATGCAAATGGAAACAAAAAACAAAGTTGGGGTAGAAATACTAATACCAGACAAAATAGACTTTAAAACAAAGGCTGCAGTAAAAGACAAGAAGAATCCAGCAATTCTACTTTTAGGTATTTATCTTAAGAAACCCAAAACACTAACTCAAAAGACCTACACATCTGTGTGTTCATTGCAGCATTATTTGCAATAGCCAATTGTTATGGGTTCACTCAGCGAGATAGACCATCGACTCAGAATTTAAATTTAACAGCCTTTATTAAGCTGGCCAGCTGACCACAGTCACAGCACCCTGCCAAAGCAAAGGCTGAACTGCAGCCTACTACAGGGATTACATTTTTATTATTAAATTTTGTGGAGGCCCAGAGAAAATGTGTCTTTCAAATTCTGGGCCCCCCAATATGGAGGAAACTCTCTTTATTTATACTTTTTCCAAAATTTGTCTCCCAAATTTGGAATGAGACTTCCGGGCCTTCTGGGAAAGAAGGCCTGCATGCTGGGAAGGGTCCATGAGACCATATCTCAAGGCCTGGCCTGATGTCAGTACCTTCCTATCTATGTGTTTTAGGAACAGACAGCACAGCATGACCCGTCTGGCCGAAGCGCCAGATATGCAGCCCAGCACACCAATATATAGAAGCAACCTGTGTTCATCAATAGATGAATGGATTTTTTAAAAGTGGTACATATACATTACATATACATATACATATGCAATGAAATATGACTCAGCCATAAAAAGAATAAAATCTTACCATATGTGACAACATGGATGGACCTGGAGGATATTGTGCTGAGTGAAATAAGTCAGATAGAGATAGATAAATCCCATATGATTTCACTTATATGTGAAATCTAAAAAACACAATAAATGAACAAACAAAACAGAAACGAACTTGTAAATACAGAGAACATTTTGATGGTTGCCAGATGGGTCAGGGTTTGGGAGAAGGGTGAAAAGGAGGAAGGGATTAAAAAGTACAAAGTGATGGTTACAAAATAGTCACAGGGATGTACAGCACAGCATAAGGAATTTAATCAATCAAAATGCTAAACTTCTGTTCAAAGGATAATAATACAAAGTACAGTGTGTGAGAGAATATTAGCAAACCACATATCCAACAAAGGACTAATATCTAAAATATATAAAGAAGCCTAACTAGTAAAAGTAAATTAGTGCACAAAAGACACAGAGGCATTTTAACAAAGCAGATATACAGATGGCAAATAAGCACATGAAATGATACTCAAAATTAGCTTTTAGAGAAATGCAAATTAAAGCCACAATGAGTTATCACTACACAACTATCGAAATGGCTACAATTTTTAAAAAGTGACAGCAAATACTGAGATGAATACATAAAAATTGGATCACTCATACATTGCTGGTAGGAATGTGAAATGGCACAGCTAGTCCTGAGGATAATTTGATAATTTCTTTAAAAAACTAAACATGCAGCTACCATATGACCCAGTAATAATTGGCACGAAACCTAGAGCTGAATTAATGAAGGGCTGAAACTTAGAGCAGTGAGAACTTACATGCACATAAAACTTTGTTCATAAATGCTTATAACAGCTTTATCATAAACAGTTAAAAACTGGAAACAACCCATATATAGCAGGTAAATGGTTACATAAGGTAGGGATATCCATGCCATGTAATACCATTCAGCAATGAAAGGCAATAAACTATTGACACATGCAACAACTCGGGTTGATCTCTAGAGAATTATTCTGAGTGGAAAATGCCAATTCTGAAAGAGCACATACGTTATGATTCCATCTACATGACATTTTTAAATGAGAACATTATAGACATGAGAACAGAATAGTGTTTTCTGGGTGGGGCAGGGGAGTGGGGAGTGGGGCAGGGGAATGACTGTGACTATAAAAGAGCAACATGAGGGATCCTCGTGGTGATGGAAATGCTCTGTCTTACCTGTATCAATGCTGATGCCCTGGTTTGTTATTTTACTATCTTTCCACGTTCGGATGTACAATTCTTTTATCCATTGGGGAAAACTCGATAAAGCACACACTGTGCATTACTCCTAACAACTTCATGTGATTCTATAATTATCTCAAACTTAATTTTTTAAAGATAAATTTAATCCTGGAGGCAAACAGAAACGGAAAAAATGAGTCAATTAATAAATAAATACTTTGTTAATTCTTTCCACTACAAATTGTCTTTCACGAACCCCTCAGAGTCTAGCCGAATAGAGACTTCTGGTTCTAGTCAAAGAAGCCACTTATCTTGAAGATGGAATCAGAGTGGAGCGATCACCGTCCAACTCAATAAACTGCACCTTCCATCCCCCCCCACCCTCCCCCCACTTCCTTTGCCAAGGTTTCCTAATTTGCGATCTCAAAAGTTCTATGCCAGTGTCAGGCCTGAAGCAAAGAGGCTATACATTTCACTATGGGTCACTAATGGAATCTAATTAAACTCCATTAAAACTTCATTGGAAACAAGATTATTTGGAAATGTTTGCTGAAAACCTCAATCTACCACAATATTATTGTGAAGATGAAATTGGGAAAGAAACAGTTTCTCAACCGTTCAGTTTCCAAACCTAAACTCAGTAATAGCACCCTTGGCTTTTACTTGTGTCTAAATACCTTGATTCGGGTTTTAGCAAACTGCATGTGTGCCCACATGCGGCGGCAAACAGGACATGGCCCCTCCACCACCCTCTCCAATGACAAGATGTACTACTGTGAGCCAGGAGCAGCCTTCAGCAATAGCTGACCCTGTGCACTAACTGCTTAAAGGAAAGAGTAAAAAAACATGAACTTGGCTGAAGGGTCACTGTTGCTCTTGGCAGAAATTCCACACCAATCTGTGCAGTGAATCAGTGGGCTCCATCACATCTACTTGGGGTACATTTTGTAGTCCATATATCCCGTCAATCTCAGGCAGCCACAAAGCCAGAACTCCTAGGAGGACCAGCCGCTGATGAAAGTAATGCTTGAAGCCTCAGGCCGATACCATTCCTCTGTGCTCTGTGGAAGCCTCAGTCCCCAGCAAGTACTTTTCAGCTGCTTCTGTTAACTTCAAAGTTCTGTAACCTACCTTCCTAGAGCAGGAAGCTCCATAATTGCCGTACCTGACATGTACTAGTATACCTGGCTGAGTCTTACTGTGTCCTGACTCGGTGAGGCGGCGGCATAGCAGGCACCAGGGCGCATTCCCTGCCGGGTACCTGGCCCACCATGGCCTTGCTCTAACCACTACTGAATACGCATGTGCAACCTCTAAGACTACGGTTTTGCTCTGCATCTAATTTTGTGTTATAGTTCCCATTTGGCTATGACCCAAACTTTTCTGGCTGCCCAGGCCTTCCTTTCTTCAAGGCTGAAACCTGATTCCCTTACCTTCCAGCTACTGACAACTCAAGATGTTATCACTCACCTGACTGTGAGTTTTGCCAGTTCTCAAAGATGCAAGCTCATGTTTCCGGAATGCCAGGAAACAGAAATTCTTGTTGATTTTTCTGCATTCACTTAACCAGACCCACCCTCCAAAAGAGAGAATAATCCTATTCAGTCTCACCTTGGAGAACCCTGGACAACTGGGATATTCAATTCAACTTAATTCAATTAAAATGTCTCGAGTTCTCACATGTGTCTGGCACTGTCCCAGCTGCTGAAATTATAAAGATAAATATGACATAGCTCCTGCCTCCTGGATATTGTTGCTAATGAGGAAAGCACATATCTTCAATGTATATGGTAAATGGTTTCATCAGATGGATTTGTGGCTCATTGAGAGTAGCGCATGGGTCCTCTCCGAGGAGGAGGGGAGAAGGTGAGAAGACAAGAGAAAGGATGCAGCAAGGGCAACAAAGGAGAAACAGATTCCCCAACTAGATGGGGTACATCAGGAGGGGTGGTGTAAGCAGCAGGCACCTGTGCTAACCCACGTGGAGCACTCCAGGGAGGCGGGAGGACCTCGGAGGGGACTGTGTAAGTGATGGACTCAGGGGGACTAGCCTCAGGGTTTTCAGCCTCAGCAAAGAGCCCCACACCCAAGCCTGGGGTGGAAACCTAGCATTCTGTCCACAAGGAGGCCAGTAAGAGCCATGTGGACTTGGACAAAGGAATGAATCAAAGGCAGCCAGTGTAGGTGATGAACAGGCGTCCTCCGAGATGCCTGTGGGAAGTGCGACACGCAAGCATGCTTAGAATTTGCGAGTGAGCAGAACAAACCCCAGTTGTGGAGATGATGAACTTTCCTGCCAGCCCTAGCGGAAGTGGGGCTAAGCTGATTCTCACTGATTTGATACAAATCAAGCACTATCGCCATTGTGTGTGTGAAGGATAACTCTCTACATTGATAAGCAGAGTCCCAAAGAAGTAAGAAAAGGGCATGTGACACCAATCTAGAATGCAGTGAAATACTATCCTCATGGAAACGCTAATGGCTGATGGGTAAACTGAGTCTTAAAGAGAAAGCTAGCAGTTAAAAAGGAAACATAATGGGGATCAAGTAAAGTGAGCCATGTGGAGGTGGGGACTGAAATAGAAGCTCTGTAGAGGGGCACTTGCAGATTTGCCTCTGGATCCAGGCTCACAGCCTTGATACCTTATAACATGTTTGTGGGGCCACTCTGACCCTCTGTCTCTTCTTCAGGAACTACCCCAGAACCACAACCAAAAGAGTGTCTGTCTCATTTACTTTGCTATTAATTGACCATTCATAACCTTTCATCACAGTGGGGATGACAGAACATTCAAACTGAAGGAGGCTTAGCAATAACTTTGTTCAAAATAGTCCTTGTGCAGATGGGGAAATTGAAGCCAAAGGAGGGAAATGACCTATAACTTGTCACACATCTAGATGGGGGAGGAGCTGAAATTCGAATCCAGGTCCCCTAACGGCTAATCCTTTGCACAACGTGTTCACCTTGGTCTGTGCAGGTGGGTCCCCAGGCTCTCCTCAGCGTTGTGTGGCGTGTTTGCTGCATTGCACCTCACAAAGGGCTGCGGACACTGGCCCTGGGTTGCAGCAGCCTCTTTCAGGCATCGTGCATGGCGGAGTGGGAGTTCAGGGTCATGTGCCCAAATGGCTGGAAAGGGCACCAGAGCTCTCCCACCTCGGGGAATGGAAATGCGCACTGTCAGGGGAAGAGAACAGGGTCTTCTCAGCAACAGACATGAGCTCGGCAGGAAGAGGAGTCACAGGAGACCCCGCTGTTTTCCTTTTTGGTCTAACAACATCCCACTCTCACTTCCACCCGCCCTCCACCCTCCGGTTCTCTGCTACTGCCATCTAGAGGCCATGGAACCAGGAAAGCAAATGAAAAATAGAAACCAGGAAATGTGGCTCTTATCACCGAAGCAGCTTAGGCTGAATGAGGCCTTTCAACTGACCCCCTTCCAGGCATGGCTGGTGGCCACCAACCCCTGGACACCAGATCCCACCCCAGATGGCATCCATCACGACTGTGTAATGGTTGACTGAAAACCCATTGTTAGAAATACCTTTTCTCAGAAGGTGGAACCTGAGAGGCTCGGACCATTGGAAAGCAATGAAATCCTTCTTGATGGAGAAGTTGATAAAAAAAGAGAGACACGTGAACAATGTGGAGATGTCCAGCCCCAGAGCCTCAGCCAAGGGTGACCCTGGCTGAGCGGGGGGAACACTGGGAGGTAACTTACATTTGGGCTACAGTCGTTCTGGGAAATCTTCAGAGAAAAACAAGAAGTGGGCTGGCCAGCACTTTGACAACTGGAGATTTCTGGAAACCGGCCTTTTAGACATCCCTCAAACCAGATCTTTATGGACTGAACTAGTTTCATGCTCATGTTACCAAAAGAGACGCTAAGCTATGCTGCCTTCTCTTGATGGCTGTGGTTTGCTGTTCAGTCCAGTGTGCAGATTCCGTCAGGAGGGAGAAGAAAGTTTAGGAAACAGGACTGTCAGAGTGCGGCCAGGGGCAGCCCGCGCTCACAGTGCTTACGGATGTTTATTTCATGTCCAAAGGTAATTAGACATGGAAGTGTCTTCTTCAACTTTCGTGGAAGGGGCTAGGAAAGTGTGGTGGCATCAAAGCATGTCTACAAATCCCAAACTCTTCAACACTCCTCCTGTCAAACGTGGAGTCTGTTCTTCCCCTTGAATAGGAACCCGTCTTAGCCACCTGTTCCTCTAACACAGTGGTTCTCAACCTTGGCTGCACATTAGAATCACCTGGGAATCTTTTTAAAATCCTGATTTCTGGGCCTCATCCTCCAGAAATTCTGTTTCTTTGTTACTAATGTTGTGGCCCCACCCCATAACAAAGAAACAGAATTTCCAAAGGATGAGGCCCAGAAATCAGGATTTTAAAAAGAGTCCCAGGTGATTCTAATGTGCAGCCAAGGTTGAGAACCACTGCAATAGAATTCACCAGAGTATATTGTAACTTGCAAGATCATAACACGTTCCACCTGACTATTTCTGCCTCTACCTCTGTCTCCACCTCTGTCTTTCTCCCTCTCACTCTCCTTCTCCCCCAGTCAGGATGCTGGCACTCGGCACCGACGCCGTCTGAGGAAGCCAGGCAGCCACAAGGAAAAGCCACATGTGTGTGAGCCAGGGAGACCTCTAAGGATTACAGCCCGGGCTGCTGAGGTGCCTCAGGTGGTGCTGAGAGGAGCCGAGATGAGCTGAACTCACTGAGTTGGACCCAAATTTCAGATTCATGAGCAAATTAAATGTTGTTGTTGATTTAAGCTATTAAAGTTTGAGATTTTTATTACATGTCCAATGACAATTAGACCAGGAAGTGTCTTCTTCAACTTTCTCATTATTTTATTTGGAAACTGAGGACCCCACAGGGCAATGCTGTCCAAGGTTGCTCCGAGATGGGATTCAGCTGCTGCTCAGGCTCTGGCTTTCAGCCTCTCCAGCTAAAGCCATGTCCTCTGCCCCACAGAGAGGACACATGGTCTTCCTGTCAGGCTGAGCGCTCCCAGGAGGAGTAGGACATGGAAAGAGGAAGTGTGTCTAGTCGCACCAAGTGACCTCACCTGAGCAAGCTGCACCTTCTTGTACAGATGTTGTGGTGGCAGAACACACGGGGAGAACGACTAGCCAGCTCTGAGGGAGGGAAGTTTAACCTTTATTTCGAAGATCTGCTGGTCCAGGGGAATTCTGGATCCAAAGCCCGAACTGAACTCGTGGGGGAGGCTCTGACCCATCTATCTCCTCCTGTGGTGGCCCCTGAGGGTCCCCGCAGTTCTACCCAAGTCAGTCTTGGCGGGGCCTTGGGGTAGGCTCTGCAGCTCCGCCCCAGTCAGTCAGAGTGGGGAAGGAAGACTACAGTTTTAACCAGATACTGAACTAGGTTGCAAGCCCCCCTCCCCCCATTTTCCTTTTCAATGTCATACCCTGACCTGACCTGGTTCCCTGCCTCAAGGCTCCTAGGAATAACACCTCCTGGCATGCCACCTGTCCCTGTTTGCACCCAGCAGGGACTGGAGAGACAGTGGTGGTGCCTCCACCAGGTCTCTGCACACTGGGAGATAACTCCACACAGAGGGGGGTGGGGGACGCTGTCTCCAGCCCTGGAATGGCTGTCTGGACATGCCAAGGGCCTGCTCTGAGGCAGGGGATTCAGGGGGCAAGGCCTATGTATTGGGGCCCAGATCCAGGGGTTACCCAGGATGAGGTAGTAGCCAGTTCCCCACAAAGAAAGAACAGCCATCTTCCAAAGAGCTTGTCACCAGGAGAAAAAAGTGCTGTGTTCCTTGGTGGGTGCAGATGGGATTCACTGGTTTTGAGAAATGGGGTGAGGTCAATGGCGAAGGAATATCACAAAGCAAAGAGGTGGGACCACTAGGAGCCAAATGAAAGACCTCCAGACCAGGTGACATGACAACTCTTGATTTTGTTTGTTTGTTTGCTTGCTTGCTTGTTTATTTGTTTATGCATGTACTTTAACATCTTGTCGACTTGCAGTCCTGGCATTAGTCCATCAATCAACAAAAAAATGCTGAATAATGACTTTGAGCCCAGGGCACCCTTGGACACCCTAGAGTACCAAGAGGTTTGGGTAGAGTCCTGTCCTTAAGGAGCTACAGTCCTACCTGAGGAGGTCCCCCAAAGGAAAGCTAAAGGCACATGCTACTCACAGAGGCAGGGAAATGAGGCCAGAGCTCACAGAGGGATGAGCTTTGTAGAGGTGGAGAGGAGAGACAGGGCCAGTGGGTGATGTGGAAGTAAGGCCCAAAGTTGGGGCCTCAACAACTCTGTGTGTGTGGCCCTGAACCAGACCTGCTGTGCTGTGCTGGCCAGCATGGGGAGGCTGATTCTCCCAGGATGAGCTGTTCCTTGTCTTGTTGGGCTCCTCAGAAGCAGACCCTGAGAGAAGGATCCCACAGACATATGAGTTACCAAGGATGTGCTCCAGGAAAGCCGAGGACTCAGGGTAGGATTTCATAGCAATAGTGCTGCCTCCCACAAAGACTGGAACACAAAATCTCAGGGAGATGTCTGCTCTCCAGTGTGAAAGCAGCTCCAGTTGTCCCAGAGTCTCCAAGGAAGAGCCCTCAGTGCTGCAGTCACAGAGTGAGGGTGCAGGTGGGTGCAAGAGAAGCAATAAGAGAAACCTGAGGAGTTCTAGGCTGAGCACCAAGAGTACCTGGTACACACCTGAAAAGAGACTATCTGTGTGGGTGTTTTCAGTAGCACAGAACACAAAACCTAACCACAGTGCTTTAAATAATGTGAGCACTTATTACGTTACATACCAAGAATTTTGAAGTATAGCGGCTGCAAGATTCATTCAAAGGTGTCATGAGCAATTCAGGGTATATCTACCTTCCCAGCCTATAATCTTAGTCCTTAATATTGTTGCCTCGTGGTCACAAAACAGCTGCCATAGTCCTAGGCATCACCTGCAGACACAAGCAGAAATGGGAATTCTCACCCTTCAGAGAGTACTCTGAATCAACTTTTCTTCATATCCCAAGGGCCAGGGTTCCATTCCCACTCATTAGTAAACCAATCAATCATGAGCCACGAAAATGGACTTACCATGATTATTAGGCTAGAGTCAGTCCTTGAGCTTTGAAGGAGCCCAGCATCCCTCATGCACATTTAGGTCTGAGATCCTATGCCTTGGCGGGGGGGGGGGGGGGGGGGGGGGGGGGGGGCGGGTGCGGGGGGAGCATAGTCAATTAACAAGCAAGGAGAAGGGAATGGCTTGTAGTAGGATCTGCTTTGAGAGGTGATACCACCCTGGCCAGGTGGCTCAGTTAGTTGGAGCATCGTCACAATGAACCAGGGGACTAGCATATCTAATGTCTCATCATGGTGGTGCCTTCCCAGAGAGCTGTCTGCTCTCAAGAAAGCACTCAGTCACCAAGTGGTGAGGGGCAGCCGTGTGGGGGTGGGAGGTGTATAAGAGCTGCACTTGGCCAACTCAAGCCCCCGCTTTATGCCTCTGCAAGAACTCATCCCCATGCTCAACGGGAGAAGGCTTGGGGAGCACAGCCTTGCTCTGGTGTACACTGAGGCCTGGGGCTCTGGACTCCCCGGTGAGGCCCCAACCCTCCTGTACATGCCCACTGCCTCAAAGAGTTCCCAGCCATCTCAGAGCGGGAACAAAGAGCAGACCCTCTTCCCAGCAAGGTGAGCCAGGCACCGGTTCAGCCTGTCTCCGTGGCCAGCTGGGTGGGCTCATAGGGCTGCCAGCGCTTGAGGAAACCCTCATCCAGCTCAAGTGCCCAGTTCTTCATAAAACTCTCATTTTTTTAGCTTGTTAATCCTGCTGTGTCACCTATCACACGAGCGTACTCTTAATGGTATTATAGCAAAAGGCAGGGAGTGCAGGGTGGAGAGGCCTCCACTGAATATGCCCTGTGCGGGCCCTGTCATTCATTCCGGAACTCGTTCCCAGATCTTCTAGAATCCTCAACCCACAGAGATCTCCACCATGTAAGACTCTGTTAGAAGATAAGAAAATCAAGGCCAGAGAATAGAGGATTTATTTAAGTCCAAAATGAATGGCTTATCCATTCAAACCAGATGACTCCACAGTTATATTTTATCAGGATTGGTGTAGCCCACCTGGAGAATTAAAAAAAAAATAGTTCTCTCTCCCCCCCCCCTCCTCTCTCTCTCCTTTCCCCCTCCCCATCTCTATCTTTGATCCCAAAGGCTGTAATCAAAAGCACAGCACTCTTCTTCAGGGACTCGTCTTCCAATGTGGATCCTTCAAAAAAAGCCAAATCTGCACAGGCAAGAAGCCTCTCCAGAGGGGGAGAAGGTAGATCCTGGTGGCCCCAGTGTCCACCTGCTGGAGGAGTAATTCCCTGCCTCACCCACAGCATCCCCTCAAGAAAGGCAGGACAGGGACAAGGCCATGGCAGGCCCCTGCTCAGAATGGGAAGGAGAACCAGAATTGCAATCAGGACCTGGGGGCACAGAACACAGGAAGAGGCAGCCCCGCTCTCTGTGCACAGGCCAAGCTTCTCCCCAGGCCACAGAGAGAGGAAGAGGGGAGAAAGCAAAGCAGGCCCCCGTGGTGCAGCTGCTGCCACAATGGAGGCATTGAAGCTGCAGTGGGCAGAAGCAGGAGGAAGAGCAGAGAGGGAGGGGCTTTCAGGAGAGCCTCACAGGAGAGGGTCCAACATCTGAGCAGCTGTGAAGACAAGCTCTGGGGGAAGGAGCCTTCTGACCTTTAAGTCTGCTCTCCCTGCCAGAAAGGGGGCAGGATGGACTGCAAACAGCCCCCTGAGCTCATTCCTGCATCTCATTATCAGCCCTGCCCCCAGAGGCATCAAATGACTGTTGTTCTCAGAGTCTCCACCCTGCTGCTTGGCTAACACTTGTGTTAGAGGCACAGTGACAGTGGGAAAGAGCCTGAATGGAGACCCCTCAGCCATGCCCTGTCCCTTTCCTCTACTCTTTCTCACCTCCCTAGACCCTTCATAGTCAGAGGCCCAGGTCTTCAATGGTCCTAGAGACTGGGGTCCTCACCCTGGAGCAAGCCCTGTGACCCCTGAGGTGGTGCCTGGACCATGGCTGGTTTGGTGAGGCCCAGTGTGGCTCCCATGAGCTTGCACCCGGCTCTGCATCTAATTTACTGTGTGCTTCACCTAAGTCCCCTCACCCTCAGACATGCAAGTCTATGTGATGTGCACTGAGGAGGCTGGAATAGGTGGCCCTTGGACCAGCACTGACTTTGTTTAGTTGGTTATCAGCAGTTGGTTGAACAGGTCCTCTGGCAGGGGCAGGTTTGTATGTTTAACCTAGACATCTCTCAAATCTGTCCACTCCTTCCATCTCCACCTTCACAACCTTAATCCCAGCTGCCAGCCTGGCTTCCTGGGCCACTGAAATATTCCCCAGGCCTCTCTTTTCAACCTCCTCCAATTCATTCCCTTAAACAATGCAAACCTGATTGTATCATTCACCCTCAAAAATCCCTTCACAAATGCCCCATGCTTTTGAGTTGAAGACCCAAATCCCTGTGCCATGGCCCACAAGGCCTTGCAGGGTCTACTAACACATCTCAGCCTTCTGTTACCTTCTTCTCTTCCCTATTGTCTGTCTCCCATCAGAAAACAAAGTTCCCAAGGCCAGGGCCATGTCTTATTTTGCTCTTTATTTCCAGCTTGTAACTTTATTCAGGCTCAACCAGTGATAGTAAGTGAACAGAGGAGTGACCAAATGAGTCCATGACCGTAGGAAGCAACAGTGTCTCTGGGAAGAAGTGAGCTGCCCGGTTAGTCTGATGCCGGAAGTACCACCAGAAGCTGGACTAGATCCCTCTCGAGTCCCCTCCAACTGTTTTGAGTCTTTGTTTCAAGACATCCAGTGTAGGTTTACAAGACATGTGTGACCCACTCATGAAAAGCCCCCTATGTTTGGGGCAGAGCTCCTGGATGAGTCCATGCTCCAGTTCAGACGTGTGGAATTAGCCAAAGCTCTGCTCATTCCAGTCATTGTAATGACCTGCACAGGCCAGGAGCCTCCTGAGAAACCTGGGACCTGCATGTCTTTCTGCCCTGAGACAACTAAGTTACGAGGGTCACAGATCCCCTGGGAAAGACAGGCAAGGAAGTTGCTCAGACCAAGAAGACTGCCAGCAACACAGATGTCCTGGAGAGGTCAGGGATGCTCCTACCTGTATGTACTTGGCGTCTGCGAGAGGCCTCCTTCCTGAGCCTGCACCAACTGTAGGCATTACCAGGCAGCCACAGTTCTTCTGTGGCCCCAGGGGATGGCAGTTCTGTGGCCAAAACTACACAATCTGTTGTCAAATTGTCTGAGGCTATGGGGGCAACTCCAGCACTAGCTCTGAATTGAGGAGCTGGGTTCAAGGTCAGAAACAGAGGAACCGAGCATGAGGGGAGTGGAGGAGAGCAGAGAGGCAACAATAGCTTCTCTGAGCACTTCCCTTGTGGGAGGTGAGAGCTGTATTCCTGGGAAAGAACCCAACTTTTCCTCGCTGACAGGAGGCCCAGACAGACAGTCTCCGAAGCCAAGCAGTGTTCACCTCTGCTGCTTACCTGGTCGTTGCTCAATATTTGCCCAAAGAATAAATCCGTGAGTGAGCAGATCTCAGCTCATCTTGAAGCCAACTATGTGGTCTTGGGCAACCATTTATTCTCTCTGCAATCCATTTCCTCGTCTGTAAAATGGACGGTGCTTCCCTTTTCTGGGGTGGCTGGGGAGATTACATGAGCCTCATGCAGGCCTGGCATCCAGGAGGTTATCAGAAATGTCCATTCTCCTCCCACCCCTACCTTCCTCGGGCACGGTTCACCCATTTACAAACAGGGCCCCTTACACTAGATGCTCTGCTGGGGGCCTTTGATTCTGATGTTTCCATGTGTGTAAGGAAGACCCCGGGTCCGGCCAGGCCGGCCACTGGGCTGCATGGACACAGAAGAGTCTTTATTCTGGCCTTTACTCTTGATCCCTCACTCTGACTTGGCCCTTCAGTTCGCGGGGGGCAAGAGGGGATAAGAAGAAAGGTCTTGAGGAATGCGGGGAAGGAAGAGAAGCCAGTGTCTGGATCATGTGCCTCCGGGCTACAGCGGGAGAATGACTCTCAAAACATTCTCCTTTAGCAGGAAGCAGAGGATGAGTCACGCTCTGACTCCTCCGTGGGTTTCTTTGCCAAGGACTGCAAATTGTTCAGCTAATTAGGCTGCATTCTGAACTCAGCTCAGCGCAGTGCAGGGCCAGACTCTGGCTCGGGGCACCCGTGGCCCCCAGGCGGGGATGCTCCCGCTGTGGTCAGGAGAGTTGGCTGCGGAAATCTTGAGTAAAAAGGGCACGTGGGCCAGCGTGGTTCAGTGTACAGAGGATTTCGTCCACAATGGCTGGATTCTTAAAACAGTGCTGTGAACCCAGCACCTATCACTGCTTTACACAGAAAGACGCTGAGTCGGAAAGAGGGCAGACAATCCACATTGCTGCAGAGCAGGGTGCGGGAGCTGAGGAGGGCCCGGGGCCGACAGTGCGATCCCCACTTCACCACACTGCCTTCTGGGGACATTATTAACACTGCAGTCGAGCTTACAGATAGTTTTTTTTAAGTTATCCATGGACTTGTATGCATGCATATAAGCATAATCCATGGACACAGACAGAAAGGGGGTGAGGGCATGTGCTGGGAGATGGGAACGGCTGGGGAGAGGTCAATGGGGGGGAAGAGACATATGTAATACTTTAAACAATAAAGAATTTTAAAAATTATATACATATATATATATATATATAATTTTATATATGTGCCTAAGCAACTATTCGACCATTCAACCATTTGACCAGTAGCTATGATGCACACTGACCACCAGGGGGCAAATGCTCGACACATAGGTATGGAAACATGGAACAGACTGATGAATCTCAGAGGGAAGGGGAGAGGGAGGAGGGTGGGGAGAGATTAACCAAAGATCTTATATGCATACTAAAGGCCTGGTGCTCAGATTCATGCACTGGTGGGGTCCCTCGGCCTGGCCTGCAGGGACCAGGCTGAAACCGGCAGTTCGACATCCCCCAAGGGGTTCTGGATTGCAAGAGGGTGCAGGCCAGGCCGAGGGACCCCACCGGTGCACAAATCCGTGCACTGGGCCTCTAGTAAAAAAATAAAAGCTCTCCCTGGTCTAAGCTGGTTTATAAACATCCCTGGAAACAATGGGAAAGTCAGATGAGCTGTGGGGTCGTGGCAACTGCACTGGGTCCCAGCACTGTCTGCGGGGAAGGCGGCAACCCGCCTTCCACAGGTGTCCGCTCGCCCAGCTAATAGACCAGGCACCTTCGGCCTACGAGATGGCGGAGAGAAATGTCACTTCCGAGTGTTTGTTTCGAGCCATCCTTCCTGCAGGCCTCTCGCTGGGAGAGAATCAGGAGTGAGGCAGCAGGGAACACAGAGAATAAAATATTCAACATTCAGCCCTAACCACTTTGACTCAGTGGATAGAGCATCGGCCTGCGGACTCAGGGGTCCCAGGTTCAATTCTGGTCGGGGGCATGTGCCTTGGTTGCGGGCACATCCCCGGTGGGGAGTGTGCAGGAGGCAGCTGATCGGTGTTTCTCTCTCATCGATGTTTCTAGCTCTTTCCTCTCCCTTCCTCTCTGTAAAAAATCAATAAAATATATTTTTTTTAAAAATTCAACATTCAGTTGTCTTGAACTCTCAAACTAGGTCTCAAAACTCTTATATTAGACAACAGTGAGAAAAGCCAAGTTGTGAGACAACTTGGGACTCTAAAGCGCCCCACCACCACCCCCGGAAACAGGGGTAACTTCTTTCCATAGCAGCAGATTAGAGAGAAAAGAGGTGGGCCTGGCCTGGGGCCATGGGTAGGCATTGGAACCTGGACGTGGAGAAATAAGGAATATGGGGCCTGAGGACCACACCTCTGAGAGAAAAGGAGGTCAGCATTGAAGGAACCCCATCCAGCACCAGCAGCCGCTGGCTGAACGGTCATCTCCGAGCACTTTGCTGAAAGGCCAGGTGACTGCTGTTTCCGCTCCTGTTGATGAGGTCCGTCCCGTGGCAGCTGTGGGCAGGCCACACACACCAGTGCATGCACAGATGATTTCTGCCAACATGTGGAGGCTTCGCAGATTCCCGTCCAGACTTTTCCAACCCTCAGAAGCCGCCTGGGACTGAGGCAGACCCCAGGGGGCAGTGGATGCAATGGAAATCCCCAGCCCCTGAAATTGGTGGGACCGGACAGCAGTGATCTTCATCTCCCTGTCGCTTCACGCTGCCATTCTACCTGCTCCACAGCAGAGTGGAAGCCGCCAAGGTTAGGTCCCAGTGTGCTCGCCTGTAAGACAGTCAGTGATCAGACTGTCATGTTCAGCTCGAGTTGTCCAGTTCCTACCACGTGGACAGTCCAAGGAAAATTGTCCACAGTCCTTGAAGGGGTCAGGGGCCTCAGTCATGTCCCAGAAACTCAAGTCCCAGGGCTGGGGATTGGGCAGACTTCTGGCAACAGGAGGGGTAGGGAGTCTGACTGGCCTGGCAACTTCTCTCTGAGCTGTCTCTTCCCTGTGGCTGCCCTGGGTCCCTTTGTTCATCTTCTCTGATGCCCTTGGCAACATTCTGGAATAAGACTATAAATTCAGGCCAAATAGGTCTTTCCTTGGGACAGAAGTGCCGCTGGTAAAAGATAGCAGGAGGTGTGAACCACTCCGAAATGGGGAAAAGGATGCCTGTACGTGCACTGGACTGGGTTATCCTTGGAAAAGGAAAATTAGAAGGAGTGCTAGAAGTTGGGAGCCCGGGGAAGGAGACAGTGAAAGAGCAAAAGGATGGCAAGCCCTCCCCACCTCCTGGCAGCCCCTGTGTGATTGGACAGGGGCCCAATCCATCTGTGGGAGTTCTGCAGGGTCAGGACACTACCGCCAGGACTGGAGTCTGGGATGGAGAGGCGAGAAGAAAGGGAGCTGACCTTCTCCTGATGGCTTCCACCATCTCACTGCTGAGCAGGCAAGCCCAGCCCGCACAGAAATGGCCAGCGGACCAGGAAAAGGGACGTCAAATGAAACAGCCAGGTGGTCGCACTGAGTCCCTGCAAATCCTTGCGGAGTCTGTCATCTCCATGAGAACAATACCCTGCCTTGCTAGGGCGTTTGCCCTTCATCAGCGGCTTATGCTGCCCTTGGGCGCTGGGGTGGGGACCTGAAGAGGGTAAAGTGAGCAAGGACAGGCCAAGCCTAATCAATGTTCTCCTGGCTCCTTCACTTGACCTCCAGAACACCCTGAGAATAAGTTCTTTCCGGATGAAGAAACAGAGTCTTGGAGTGAGGAGCCAGGCCTAACACACGGACAACTCAGGAAAGCACATTTGAGCCCCTTCAGAGCAAAGCTCTTGCAGATCCTTGGCAAGTTTGAAAGTCTGTGGTGTGAAATCTGTGAGTGTGTGCATGCACAGGTGTGTGTGTGTGTGTGTATCAGTGAGTGTGAGTGTATGTGTGTGCATGTGCATGCGTGTGTGTCTCTGTGTATGTGCATGTGAGTGTGAGTGTGCATGTGTGTGTCTGTGTCTGTGTCTGGGACTGCAGGTGTGAACAGTAGTGTCCTGGTTACTAAATGCTGTAAAGTCAGAAAACACAGAGGTTTCATTTCTAATCGCTCAGGGGCAGCACTGCCTCCATGAAAATAACAAAGAACAAATGAGTGAGTAGAAGGAATTCATTTTGTCGGAAGGTACTCAATGTGTTCGCATTTTTAGCTTCTTGCCTTTACCTCATGCACGCGCATACATACACACACATACACACACACACACACACACACACACACAGTACTCAGGGTACTCCCAGACCTGATCATAGCCACCTTCAGAACACCACCCCCCCCCCCCCCCCGCCTCCTCTCCAGGGTGATTATCTTTTATGATAATGAGCGGTCCGAAGGCCCACAGACTGTAGCGGGGCCTCTGAAGAGCGCCAGCATCTCCCAGCTGCCTTCCAGGTGAGCGTGAGAGCCTGCGGGTGAGAACGTGCACAGATGCATCTGCGGGGGAGCGTGGCCCCCGACACATCAGCCAGAGCCAGGCCGCGGAGGACGCAGCCATCCAACTCACAGCTGTGTGACCTGAGGCAGGTGCCACATCCTCTGAGCCTCAGTTTCTTCATTTGTGCTGGAGACAATAATAATAGCACCGGCTTCCTAGCGTTGATGTGGGGACTAAATGGTTAAAACAGAACAGCATTTAGAACAGCCGTTCACACAGTGAGGAGCAACCCCAGGCCTTCCTCCTGCAGGCCCAGCCCCCAGGACCGGGAAGCCCGCAGCAGCCACACTGCAGATGGAGTCTGGACCCTTTCATTTTCTTGGCCTTCAGTTTTCATGTCGTTGGGCCTCTGTGCACCGATTTCTTTTTTTCAGTTTTCCATGTGCAAGTTTCCTGTTGGGCCTGTGAACCTTGCACTTGGACCTCGAGTATCTGTCTCAGCCCCAACTCCACACACACCCTGCTCAGGGGTCGGTCTCATTCCCACCCTTGCTCATGAGCTATTCCATGAGAAAGATCCTCTCAGCATTCATTGCTACCATCCCCCAGAGGAGGAGTGCAAGCCTGGTCAGAGGCTCCTGTGGCCCCACACCGCCCCCAGAGAAAGGAAGGAGGCCCAGTTCAGAGACGAAGCAAACTCTGCTATTTGAACTCCACAGAGTTTCCGTCACAGCGGCCCCTGTAGGAAGGCAAATTCTCAATGGCTCTAAGCGGGGCCAATCGTCCCCCCACCCCACCCCACAAGCATCGTAGCTGGATAAGGCTGTGGGAGCTCTCTGAGCCTCACCCTGGTGATCTTGGCCACAGACCAGTTAGTTCTGCACATGCGTCCACTTTAACACTGTCAAGCTACTGCAACTTTTTAAAAAGATGACATCTTCCTATTCTATTTTGAAACCCCTTTAGTCACTTTCAAGATATAATATCAAAACATCACTAGCAATAATAATAATACCACAAATCACTGACACCTGCATGCTAACACTGTTAGTCATGTTACCTTATCTACTGTTTTATGACATTAGCAGAGGAGGAAACTGAGGCCTGGAGGTAGACATGCAGCCAGCAATTCATAGAGGCAGGGCGCAAACCAAGTTCCGTCTCCAAACTCCATTTTTCTGGATTATCTGTTGTTATCAGCTTCTCCTTGTTCTTCTACACTGTCCTCAGGATTGTGCCTGGAGTCACAGAGCCGCTGTTGCGCCTGGGTCCAGGTTAGACTCGGCCGTGGGCACCGGCCCTGGGGTGGAGTGTGAAGAGAGAAATTGCGTGTTTCTCTGCCCTGCAGTGTGGTGTCTGGCGGGGCTCTCTCTGGCCGCCCAACGCTTCTCCTGAGAATCACTCTCCGAATGGTGCAAGCAGGTGCCCTCTGTGGACGAGCAGCCTTCAGGTCCCCAGGGTCCTCCTGAGAGCACCTGCTTTGGTCCTCTAGGTCGTGAGGTCACTAGTGATGACTTCCCTTTGATTTCTGTGCTGGACGTCCTGAGGGAGTCTCCCTGACCTCCCCTCCCCAGGCTCCTCCCCAATAGGTGAAAAGCCCCCAGTCCCCTGTATTCAGTCTCTCTCTGCTGAAATACCAAATGCAGTCTCTTCCCTACGAAAACCTGCGCTGAGCCCCTCAGCTACACTCACAGGGTCCTGGGTGCTGCCAGCTCAGGAGGCTGCCCCTGCTCCGTCCTGCACACCCCCTGCAGGTGCCCCCCCTGCAGGTGCCCCCCCTGCAGATATCCCCCTGCAAATACACCCCCTGCAGATGCCTCCACAGGTGTCCCCCTGCAGATGTCCCCCCTACAAATGACCCCCCTGCAAATACACCCCTTACAGATGCCCCCCTGCAGATCCCCCCCTACAAATGCCCCCCCCCCTGCAAATACACCCCCTACAGATGCCCTCCCTGCAGATGTCCGCCCTGCTCCCGGCAAACTGCCCTCCCACCAGCAGGCTTAGCGCTCACTCCTCAGGAAGACTTCCTTGACCCAGGACCCAGTTAGGTCCTCTGGCCTCATGCCCCCGCACCCTGTGCGTTGACCCTCTTTGTTGATGTCAAGCTCCATGGACACAGTGGTTGTTTGTTTAGCCCACCGTAGTGCCAGCACGTGGCCTATAAGTATATTTACGTGGGTGAGTAAAGAAATGAAAGTGTCGAAAAGCCTTTGCGATCGTGAATATAGGCAGCTATCATTCATTAAGTTTGATTAAAAATGCTCATTGGAACTGACTTTGAACTGAGTGGGCTCCAAGGGACACAAGGTGAGCCTGCAGGAGGCCGGACCGAGGAGATGTGAACATGCAGGTATGAGCTGGCGTCTCCTGCAGCTGGTGACTTCTGCTCCCCTTGCCCACCCCCCACCCCCCACCCCCTGGGCCTGAGCTTGCTCCTGGAGCAGGGACACTGCTAAGGTGTCAGAGAGGGTGTGACCATTCTGTGCTCGGGGAATGGCCGATTTAGTTCCAGAATTTTCAACAAGAGTAACCAATTGATACCAGTGCCTTCAACATCCACCTTGAGGAATGAGTTTAGGGCATCTAACTATTTTTATATTTTTCATCAATGTCTAAGAAAGCAGATACTTTTTTAAATAAGCAGAGTAATGGTTCTGTTGTGTCATCGCTGCTGGTGTGGAGTGGGGAGCGAGCCCGCCTGGGGCGGTGTCAGGTGTTCGTGTGAGAGCCTGCCAGCATGGTTTGAGCCCTGTACAGCTTTGTGTGAGCCACACTGGAGAGCGAGGGAAATCAGCTTTCCCACGCGCTGTGTCATGTGGTCAGCCTGACAGAGAGGCCCCCGGCTCCCCTGGCCCCAGCTGTGATCTGCTGCCCTCAGGAGAGTGCTTCTGGGGCTCTGTTCAGCCCACCATCCAAGGAGCAAGCTGTGGGCAGCGAAGCTTGGAGTGGCCCCCGGGGCTGTGGCAGGACAGGAGCCAAGAACAAGAACCAAGTGAAAGAAGCCACGAGGGGGGTGCGGTGGGGGCACCAGGTTTATCCAGACAAACTGGACCTGGACCTTTGCCGCCCTCTAGCATACACTGCAGCCCTCCTCCTCCCGTGCTGGGGGTCGGGGGGGGGGGGGGGGAGGAAGGGGTGAGGAATGGGGAGCACACCCTGGAGCTGGGGTCCCCTCAGACACTGCCACTTTCCTGTGGGTGACTTTGGGAAGTTATTTAAGATAGAAGATAGCCCTGCAGAAGTTGACCTATTTGTAAAGTGGGAGTGATAATAATCCTAATCTGTAGGATTAGGAGGCTTGAATGGCCAAGATAGAGTGGCAGGCACCGTGTCAGCCTCCCACCTGAAAGAACCAGGGGGAGCTGACAGAATACCTGATTAACAGTTTTTCAAGACTCAAAAGGCAGTGATCTCTGAGAGTCAGGAAACAAATGGTCCCTGTAGTTTCCCACGACACTGCCGGTGTCTCCAGGCCGCAGCAGAGCGAGGGGACCCTGGCACCGCTGACAGAATCCAGGAGCGGAGGAGACAAAGCAGGGAGGCCAGGGAAACCGGGGAGCGCAGAGTACCTGGAAGGAGAGGGAGCTGCACAGAGGCCACTCCAGAAAGCCACCGGGTGTGCAGCAGCGGGGGCCAGCCCACGGTGCAGGGACTACCAGAGCCCAGAAACAATGCCCGGCTTCCACAGAGCCGTAACACAGTCTCCTCCCCCAGCCAGACCTAATGCTCACAAAGCCGAAGGCATTAGGCAGAGTCTTGCTTCAGTGTGAGGAACAATTACCTCTAGAGTAAACTCGACCCCATCCACCTAAGACAGTTTAAAGGCACAACCTGAAAGAATCAAACCGTCCCTAAGTAATTTAACTGCATCCTAAACAAAGCTCAGGGTAGACACAGGAACACAGCACAGAGCAAGAAAAGAGTAACAGTGCGTGCCAGCCAACAAAACATGATGCACACACAAAGGCAGGGAGAACGGCTGGCAGTGAAAACAAAACAGTGACACATCCAAATAGGTGTGGTGTGGATAAAGCAATGCTTGAATGGAAATTTATAGACTAAACTAGGTTAGAAAGGAAGAAAAAGCTCAAGTCTATGACCTCAGCTTTCACCTTAAAAGAAGGACAAATTAAAACCAAAGTAAGCAGAAGAAATCTTATATAATAAAAGCCTAATATGCTAAGTGTCCAGTTGTCTGGTGACCTGTCGACTGTTCAACCAATCAAAGCATAATATGCTAATGATATGCTAAGGCCACTCAACTGCTTGCTATGATGTGCACTGACCACCAGGGGGCAGATGTTTCCACAGGTAGGTTAGCTTGCTGCTGGGGTCCAGCCAATTGGGATTGAGCGAGATTGGCCGGACATGCCCTGGAGCCTTCCTGTGGTCCCTTGCCAGTCCCTCTGCCTGGCCTGCACACTCTCAAAATCCAGGACCCCTCAGGGGATGTTGGAGAGCCCTCGGGAAGGCGCCAGATGCAAGGCTCAAGGCTGGCAAGTGATGCTGCAGTGGCACGAGCCTCTCCCAAATGGGGCTAATTGGGCAAGAGCCTGCAGCAGGAACAGTGGGGCCAGGATGAGTGGGAGTGGCAGGTAGGAGCTGCAGGCGGCATTGGACTGTGGGTTTCAGCCCAATCTCTGCTGGCCACCCCGAGGGACCCCGAATTCGTGCACTGGGCCTCTAGTGAAATAATAAAGATCAGGGCATAAGTCAATAAGTAGAAAACAGGAAAACAAGAAAGAAAAATCAATAAATTTAAAAGCTGACGATATTTTTAAGATCAATAAAATTGATAAACCCCTGATCGGGTTGATCACGAAAAAAGAAAGACTCAAATTATTAATATCAGGAATGATAACTAATATCATTATGAGATAATTATAGATGCTATAAATGTTAAAAAATAATAAAATAAGTGTATATCACAACAACTTGAGGGCAATAAATTCAACAAGTTAGACAAAAGGGGCATATTCCTTGAAAGACATGATTGAGGCTCACTCAAGTGTAAGCAGATAACCTGAAAGAGCCTGGATTTATTTTTTAATTTAAGCTTTACTTTGAAATCTTCCCCCAAAGAAAACTCCAGATCCAGATAACTTTATTACTAACATTTAAGGAGAAACAAATATCAATTCTATGTAAACTGTCTCAGAAAATTATAGAGAAAGAAATCCTTCTAACCCATTTTAAGAGGTCAGTATTTCCTGGATACCAAAGCCAGACAGATATTACAAGTAAAGAAAATTACAGACCAATATTCCTGTGAACAAAAGCCGAACAAAATTTTAGCAAATCAAATCCAACAATATGAAAAGATAATACAACATGGCCAATGAGGTATATCGCAGGGATGCAGGATTGGTTTATGATTGGAAAGTCATTCACCATAATTCACCTTATTTGTAAATTAAAAAAGAAAAACCATATAGGTATCCCAATAGACATAGTAAAATAGTAAAAATATTTTTGAAAATCCAACATTCATTCCTTATAAAAACTCTCAGAAAACTAGAAATAGAAGGAATATTCTCAACCCGATAAAGAGCCTTTTTTTAAAATCTACTATTTACATTGCAACTAACAGTGAAAGACTGAATGTTTTCCCCCTAAGACAGTGGTTGTCAATCTTGGCTGCACATTAGAATCACCTGGGAATCTTTTTAAAATCCTGATTTTTGGGTCTCATCCTCCGGAAATTCTGTTTCTTTGTTGCTAATGTTGTGGCCTCACCCCATAACAAAGAAACAGAATTTCCAGAGGATGAGGCCCAGAAATCAGGATTTTAAAAAGATTCCCAGGTGATTCTAATGTGCAGCCAAGGTTGACAACCTCTGCCCTAAGATCAAGATCAAAACAAGGATGTCCATTCTTACAACTTCTACTCAACATTTCTCTGGAGGTTCTGGGGAACACAACAAGGCAAGAGAAAAAAATTAAAGACAGTGAGATTGGCAGGAAAAAGTAAAGCTATCTTCATTTATAAATGACTTGCTAATCTATGTAAAAAATCCAGTGCACGCCACAAAATAAATAAATAAACACATAAGCAAGCTAGAATTAATAAACAAGTTTTGAAAAGTTTCAGGATAGAGAATCAATATATAAAATTAGATTGTTTCATATATTCTAGCAATTAACAATCAGAAATTTAAACACAATGCCATTTACAATAGCATCAAAAATATGAAATACTTAGGTGTTAACCTGACAATATATGTTCAAGACCTATCTACACTAATAAAAGACAAAGATGTTAATTGACCATACCTTTGCTATGCCCATAAGCCAATCAGAAGAGTATACAAATTAAGCCAACAAAGATGGTCATTAAATTTGCATACTGCAGGTGGGGTGGGCAGCGCTAGACGCTGCCCGCGGGATCCGGGCCTCGGATCCATGACCCAGTGAAGGAGCAAAGTGGCGGATCAGGGAGAGAGCTGAGGCAGCAGAGAAGGAAGGGAGCCGAGGGTGAAGTGGCGAAGAGAGGGAGTGAGGCAGTGGAGAAGGGAGCGAAGCCCGCCTCGGTGGGCTTCGCTCCCTTCTCTGCTTCGCTCCAGTCTCAGGAAGCCCTATTCTTGCAGGAATCTTCCTGCAATGGGCCTCTAGTATATAATAAAAACCATAGAATGTTGCTGAGAAAAGTTTTAAAAGACCTCAAAAAGTAGAGAGATATATTGCATTCATGAGTCAGAATGTAATACCACTAAGATGTCAATTCTCTAAAAATTCTTCTCTAAATTCAGTATAATCTCAATCCCAATGTAAATCAAAAGGCAGGATTTTCTTTTTTTGTCAAAACTGAGACACTGCTTCTAAAATTCAGATCTATCTAAATAAAAATTTGAAAAAGAAGAACAAATTTAAAGAATTAGCCGAACCGGTTTGGCTCAGTGGATGGAGCGTCGGCCTGCGGACTGAAGGGTCCCGGGTTTGATTCCGGTCAAGGGCATGTACCTTGGTTGCGGGCACACCCCCACTGGGGGGCGTGCAGGAGGCAGCTGATCGATGTTTCTCTCTCGTCGATGTTTCTGGCTCTCTATCCCTCTCCCTTCTTCTCTGTAAAAAATCAATAAAATATATTTTTTAAAAAAAAGAATTAACACTATATGATTTCAAGAATTATTATAAAACTACAGTAATCAAAATAATGTAGTATTTGGGCAAAAATATATAAATAGACAAATGGAAGAGAATGAAGCATCCAAAAATAAACCTACACTGAAAAACCGAAATTTGACAAAGGTGCAAAGAAAGGCAAGTCAATGTCAGAAAAACAGTCTATTCACAAATGATGCTGAAACCATTTGGTATTCTTATGAATAACAAGAAATTCTAACTCATACTCCACACCAGCTGCCAAAGTTAACTCAAAATAAAACTAAGAAACTTCTAGAAGAAAGCATAGGAGAAACCATTTGTGGCCTTTGGGTTAGGCAAAAATTTCTTACCTGTGATACCAAAAGCATGACTCGCCCAAAGAGCAAAATGATAAATTAGACTTCATCAAAATTAAAGCTTCTCTTTTTCAAAGAACAGTACAATGAGAATGAAAAGGCAAGCCTCAGAGTGGGAGGAAATATTTTCAAATTATCTACCTAATAAGGGCTTGTATACAGAATCGATAAAGAACTCTCAAAACTTAATAATGAGAAAGCAACAAGCCAATTTTTTAAGTGGGCAAAAGATTTGTAAGACACGTCACCATAGACAATATACAGGTGATGAATAAGCACATAAAACATGTTCGACACCATTAGTCATTATGGGAATGCAAATTGAAGCCGTAATGGAACACCACTATGCACCTATTCGAATCACGGAAATAGAAAAGCCTACTCATTCTGGATGTGGGAGAGGGTGTGGAAACGCGGACACTCTTACACTGCCAGAGGGAATGTGAAATGATGCAATCACGTTGGAAACATGGTGGCAGTTTCTTAAAAAGTTAAGCATATGCCTGTCATATGACCCAGCCATTCTATTTCTAGGTATTTTACTCCAGAGGAATGAAAGTGCATGTCTATAAAAAGACTTATACATGGAGGCAGTAAATCAGGTAAACCTACAAAATGTTAAGCTCCTAGTTAATACTTTAGTCCTGTATTAACTCCTGCCTAATGAAAGTAGCTGTGCAGCTAAGTGTGGGCTAAGTGAGAAAGAGTAAAGAGATAGGATTCTAACGCTGTTTGCATTAGTGCTGTCCAGAGAAACAGAGGCAGTAGGCGAGAGAGAGAGAGAGAGAGAGAGAGAGAGAGAGAGAAAGAGAGAGAGAGATTAAGGAATTGCTTCCCATAGCTGTGGGAGCGGGCAAGTCTGAAGTGTGCAGGGCAGGCTGGCAGGCTGGCACACTGGCACTCCACTCGGGGCAAGAGCTGATGTCTTGGTCTTGACCTCCAGGACAGTCTGGAGGCAGACTTCCTTTCTCCCCAGGGAAATCAGGCTCTTCTCTTAAGCCCTTGAGCTGACTGGATGAGGGCTATGCACATGAAGGGTAATCTGCTTTACCCAAAGTCTACTTATTTACATCCAAAATAAACTGTCTTCACAGCAACATCGACTGACCCATAAACAGGGCACCATGGCTAGCCAGGCGGACAGACAAAATTATCCATACACGTCACATGGACCCGGGAGACAATATTCTGTACAGCAGTACGTCTCACACTGAAGCATGGATGGGAGGACCCCGGAGGGCTTGCAGAAACACAGGTGCAGGGGCCCATCCCTGAGCTGCGGAGTCAGCAGAGCAGGGCTGCCTTTGGAACAATTGCCAGTGATGCTGGTCCTGGGACCGCAGTGGGAGAACCCCTGCTGCTTACTGGGATGGCTACTTGGCTCCAAGTGACGACACTGAAGCATCATGAACAATCATCATGGAATTCATTTCTGATCTGCATTCTCTGTATAATCACTTGAATTTTTTTCCAACATTTAAGTTTTTAATAAGAAAGACTTTCTTTTAACCCCTTGAAAAATGTCCACTCAGCCCCCGGCCCCACATAATATTACATTAACAAGTTGTAATCACATCATACCTTTAATAAATGTATCAATTTAATAATAATGTAATCCATTTAAATTGATTTAATTAATATCTCAAAGCGCTAGAGGCATGTCACTACTCGTCAGCCTGGACAGGGCTCAGGCACAGTGGGAGGCACTCGGAGGTGGGACGCCTGGGCTGGGCAAGGTCATGGATCGCACAATTTGTAGAAGTGATCAAAGCCGGAGCTGCTTTCATACCCACAGAATGAGAGAGCAGGCCGGAGTCCCTCCCGACCTGTAACTCTTTCACAGGTTTTGTGCGTCTTGCTTCCTCTCAGGACAGACATTCAGATTGTGCTGCCGGAGGGAACGGGCTGCTCTGTGAGGTGGGGAGTCCTGGGCGCGGGGAGTCCACGCTGAGGACCCTCCTCACCCTCCGCGGGGATTTCGTAGCGAGGACTCAGAGAGCAGGTGAGTCACGTCCTCCCTCTCACACTGAAGCCCTAAATTCCAGCCCAGATTCCTGGGATAAAGCCTAAAAGGCTAAGTAAACCTTAAATTTAAGATGCCGTTTTATGGTAATTATTAAGGATATGCATTATAACAATGAAATGAATCTTGCTCATGTATCTTATGTGCAGAAATCCAAAACCATGTCCTTAAAGCTGTTTCAGGGTTTCAGATAAATAAATAAATAAATAAATAAATAAATAAATAAATAGTAGGCCCTGCGCCTTCCGCAGGGCTGTTCCAACAGGGATTAATCTGGAACTGAATGTCACCTGTAACCCTGCCAAGCCGCGCAGGACCCGGGCAGGAAATGGTTTGCATTCCATCAAGAAAAGCAGCTTTGGGGGCTGAGGGAACAGAAGCCCTAGTGAGGCCCCACCTGGGTGGCTGGACAGCAGTGTCCTCTGGGTGGCCTCAGGGAGCACAGGTGAGATGGGGTCACCCAGTCTGAGTCCCAAAGGCAGCTCCCCCTCCTCCCCACAATCTCAGCCCACCATGATTATCCCTTAGTGAGTGTTCTTGCTGGAAACACCACCAGCTTGTATTCCCTGTGAGCTGCGCTCCCTGCTGTTCCACCCAAAGGTCAATTCGGAGGCTCGGTCCCTGCTTCCGGACGGCTAGTGGGCACAGTCTTCCCCGTGGAGCCAGAAGGCCTGGGTTTCGGACCAAGCCCTTTGAGGGCTCTGTGACTGGCCAAGTCAGATCGCCCCTCTGAACCTTCGTTTCCTCCTCAGTAAATGAGGCTGAAATTCCTGTTCCTGTATATCCCGCCGGGGGGTGGGGGGGGGCTTTTTGGGGTGGTTATGAAGGGGCAACTCCCACACTGTGCAATACGACAGGGTGTGCAGTCCTAAGAAAGCTTCAGGTCCAACTTGAATGGTTTCCTAGCATACATCACAGAGATAAAAATAGGGCATACAGTGCTCATAACCTGCCCCTGCTCACCTTGGAAGTGCGAGGGGAAGCAGGCTCCTGAGTGGCCTGTGGTGGGCAGCCAGGGACCACAGACAGCTCCGAGGGGCAGGGAGTGGTCCTGAAAGGGGCCGGAGGCGCTTTGGGGGAAAGACCAGAAGAGGGACTGCGGCCTGTGAGAGGGGTGAGGAGAAGGCCACGGAGGCCGACGGCAGGGAAGCAATCCTGTGGGGCCTCCACTGTGCGTTGGTTCCCCGCACGCTGGCCCACCAAGACCTAAAGTCGGTGCTAATCAGAAACGCTTCTGGAGTTGGAACTGCGTTTCTATTGATTCATCACAGCCCTGAGACTTGGCCTTAACCAAGCAGCCCAGGCAACGCCTGGTGATCAGTGCGCTTTAGGGTAAAAGCGAGGGCTCCTATGTACATACATGTAGGCACAGTAATAGCAATATAAACAGTCCGTGGCATTTCTGTACACTGTATCATCTCCAACATGGTCGCCTAGTCAGTAAGCACAGTGGAGACCGTGTCCCTCTCAGAGTTCAATACTGAACAGAGAGGCCACTTCCTACGCAGAGTAACTCTAAGGATCCCGAGTCCAGTGAGAGCAGATGCAAGCAGCTGGGGGCCGTTTCAGTGACGGGAAAGCACTGGGTCACCTGCCTAAGCGAGACGACGATGACAGACATCCAAGCCTGCACCACAGTCATGTTTGTGGGCGACAGGGCCCCACACAGACATAAGCGCATGTTAACCTTACACACAGGTGTATACACACTCGTATATTGCCGCTAACTGGACCGGCCCTGCCTTGCTGGAGAGTGGCTCTGTCTCATGAACCCTGCTCTCGAGCATCCAGGGTGACCATACCTCCTGATTAATGAAGAGAATGGCACTGAGGGGACGGTGGGCTTCCCCTGTGCTTCCGGACTGTTGCATGCAAACAACACCATCCCAAGCGCAGCGGCCTGTTCACAGTGAGGTGGTGGGCTGGGGGCGGGGGGACCAGCGCTGTAGAATAACACCCTTTGGTTCCTCCATGTGCCTCGAGAGAGCACAGCCCCAGAGGCCAGTGTTTGCAAAGGCAATTGAGTTGCGGGAAGGGGAGAGGGGGGAGATCTGGGGTGTGAAAGGGGGTGGAAACCAGGAGCTCTAGCCAAGGGCTGCGGGCCCTTAAAATGTGGAGGATCAAACATCTAGGTCCCCGCTGAGGGGCCAGGAGGGGAGAGGACATCAGTGGGTGCTGGGCCAGAGCCCTGGCCTGGAAATGAAACCGAAGACCGCACCTGTGAGAAAGGTGGCCTCTCCTCCCCGTCAGGGTGGTGCCTGACAAACTCCCAGGATTCATCACCAGTTCTTGTCACTCCCTTCAAGTACGGGATTGTGAAACGAGATCGAGAGAATGCACTGGGCAGGACTACACCGCACACTGGGTGGGCCCAGGTAAACGTGGAGGAGCATGAAACACCGACAGCTCCTGCATCTGAGGAGATGCTGTCACAGTTTGGGCCAGTGGAGCAAACAGCCCTCCTGGATCAGGGGCTGGCCCTCAGCCCCCCACCTGCTGAGGGTGCTGTGTCCTTTTGCTCCTCTAAAGTCCCCCACCCCGCCAGTGTGGCACAGGGTCCGAAAGCTGGGTCACAGCTCTGCCCAACACAGCTCACAGGTATCTCCCAAGTGGGAAGGCCTCTGCTCCAGGCTGCCCTCCCCTCCCCCAGTGAGTGAGCAGGAGGCTCACTGCTCTCATGCTAGTCCTCAGAGCTACTGCGCTCCTGCATGGAGCAGAGACCACGGGGAAGTTCCTTCACTGCAGCGGGAGTGACAATGCTCTGGGCCTCCAGGTCCAGTGTCATGTCCATATCCAAGGGCACGTGGGAAGCTGGCGTTTCCCACACTCCTTCCAACAGGAAGAAGCCAGCGATCCTCTCAGTAATCAGAGCAACAGGCAAATCAGAGCATTCAGCAACCCACAGCGAAGGCAGAACGGTCACTCATGAGAGGCTGGTACTCAATCTGACCCCAGCAAATGAAGTTACTGCATCATTTTCAAATGTTTATTTGCAGGGCTGGGCCAAGATCTAGGAAATATATCAATGAAAACAGACCCATCTGAATGTGGCATTTTCAGTTGACCTAATGGCTCATTTGTATTCAATCTACTCATTAGGAGATGGCAAAGAATTCCAAGCCATAGAACCCTTTGTCTTCCAGAATGGTTACAGGATTGCCAGGTGGTATATTGAAAGGTATGACAAATGGAGGCAGGCCTGTAAATTAAACAAGGGTGTTTGAAGGCCAAAATCCGATGCTGCGTGGCAAGGTTTGGGTTGATAGCAGTGATGGAAAACAAAACAAAACAAAACAAAACAAAACCACCCCTTGTGACCAGGTTGAGAAAACAGCCAGGTCACAGGACCTATTTCCAAGGCCCTGGAGCAGTCAGCAGGGCGTGTGCTGGCAGCCTGGGAGGGAGCGCGGTGACATTGAAAGGCCAGCGTGGGGTGGGGAAGGGCCCTGTGCTCTCCACCAGCTGAGTGCTGAGCTGTCCCAGGCGGGATCTGGGTGCCCCTGGCCCAGGTGGAAAAGCTGCCTTGAGGCAGCAGCACCTCCGCCCACCACAAAGGCCTCCTTACCCAAGAAGCTCCAAGCCCTCAGCCCTTCCCCAGCCCCCCAGAGCCTCAAATCTGGGATCCATATTCAGAGTCCACATATGTAGTATGGACAAAACACGTGTGCTTTGTTTTTATTTGGTTTGGTTTTTTAAATTTTTTATGGAGTATTAGAGAGAGAGGAAAAGAGAAGGAGAGAAACAACAATGTGAGAGCCGAACACCCATAGGCTGCCTCTGACACGCCCCCTACTGGGGATCGAACTCACCATCTGGGCATGTACCTTGATCAGGAATCGAAACATCAACATTTCAGGGCACAGGATAATGCCCAACCACTGAGCCACCGGCCAGGGCAAAACACGGGTGCTTTGGAAGCAGACAGACCTGTGTTCAGACCCCAGAGCTGCCTCTTTCCAGCTGGGTCACTTCCTAGCTGTGATATTGTAAAGCCTCTCCATCTCTCTGAGTCTGAATGTCCCCATCAGGAAGGGGGCACAGTGACACCCATCTTGCAGGGGACCTGGAACAACCTGGCACCCACCAGCCTTAGCTGTTCGCGTCCCCTCCCATTCTTGGTTGTCTCCAATTTCCTAGCCTGTCTCAGGTCCCTGCCACTTACAGACACTGAGGACAGGCCTGTGGCTCATTGCTCTCCTGATGCTCAGGCACCTCTGGGGTGTGTTCGTAGAGAATCACTCTCTGCTCACACTGGCCACAAAGCTTTCACCCAAAGCTCCAGAGGCCACTAGCACAGCTCAAGAATTTCCCCAGGAGCCACCTCCCACCCTCTGCTCCAGACCTTCTGGCTAACTCCTGTCTGGACTTCCAAGATTCTAGACACTGTCACTACCTCAGATCTCAAATCTCCTCTTTCTCCCTCCTTCCTTCTTTCCTTCTTTCTTCATTTATTCTCCTCTCTTCTTTTTTTGCCTCTCCTCTCCCTTTCTCCCTTCCTCTCTCTCCTGGCCTTATTTCTTCCTTTGATGACTGTTTGCACGACCTTCCAAGCTTTGATTTCATCTTACTCCCAGACACTACCCATCACCTAATTCCCTTACTCCCAAATTCTTCCCTTCAACCAGACCCTGCTCCCTTGCAGCTAGACACTATCACACATCTGGCAGCTGTAATGGAAATTTGATTTACAAAAAGTAGGTAGTAGAGGTGAGTTTGTTCTCTTAGTGAGACCCTAGACATCTGCGTACTCTGGTCCTTGTTCTTCAGCCCTCCCTTCAATCCCATGGGCCAATTCACATCCCTCCAAGGCATCCTCTCCTGTTTGTTACAAGATTAGGCCCCTGTTGCTTCCAATCAAAGAACTGCATGAACTAAAGAGGACAAGGCACCCAGGTAAACAGAGAGAGGGGACGCTGGCACAGGGGAACCCTGTCTGAGACTATCCCAGTTGTCACGGTGAGAAATGACTAGTTCCTAAGCCAAGGCAGGAGCAGTGATTGTGCAGAGAAGGGGATGGATTAGTGAGCTAATGAGAAAGCAAAGACACTAGGGTCAAATGTGGCAGATGAGCCCACCACCAGGCCTCCGGGGGGTGCTGGACAGAAGATGGGGCCCTAGCCAAGAGGGCAGGTGTGGGAGAGAGAGATGACGTCACCGGTCATGGGCACAGAAGGACTGATATGCCTGTGGAACACCCAGGGGAGGTCATCCAGGAGACAGCAGCTTCTAGAAATCACCCCAAAAACAGATTAATCCCCAAGGATGGTAAGGAGATGCTCCTGCCTGGTCTTCTGGAGAGCAAGTCCCCAGTGGGGAACTTCAGGACAGAGGCAGAAACCCTCGGGAAATCTGAAGGCCTGGCCTCAGGCAGGCTCCCCACCATCTTGTGTCCTCAAAGGCAAACCACTCACTATTTCTAAGCGTCAGTCTGCCCATCTGCAGAATGGGGAGGGAACGGCTTCCTCATTCCTGCATCAGGGGGAATCATGGGTGTGAGAGGCCTTATTGCTGCTCGTGGGCAAACAGGTTGATACTGCAGGCAAGGCAGGCCATGGGTGAGGTGGGGCCACTTTAGATCAGGATCAAGGCTGCAGAGATGAGGAGGAGGAAGTCGAGGGCCTTCACACGGGTGCATTTTATTGGGTGCGGCCTACTTTGAGCCACCTAGCAGAGACTACTTCAACCTCTTAACCAAATGGGAAAGCTTCGCCAAATACTTGCTCTTGCTCCCAAGCCCCTGTGAGTCCAATATTTTGCTCTCCAGATTTTTAGATTTAAATCCAAGCTGTTAAAGGCAGGTTTGTGCTGGTCCCTGGATGGAACTGTGAACGGAAAGGGTTCAGGACAGCCTCAAGGGTTCATAGAGGACCAGGGATGTTCGTCTGAGACTCGGAGACTTCCCAGGGCCATGCATGGCAAGGAGGCTCTGTGGAAGTCACAGAGCAAGCAGCAGAACAGATGGCACCTCTTCCTTCAGCTGCTGGAAAACAGAATCATGGACTAGAACAGTGGTTCTCAACCTTGGCTGCACATTAGAATCACCTGGGAATCCTGTTAAAATCCTGATTTCTGGGCCTCATCCTCCAGAAATTCTGTTTCTTTGTTACTAATGTTGTGGCCTCACCCCATAACAAAGAAACAGAATTTCTGGAGGATGAGGCCCAGAAATCAGGATTTTAACAAGATTCCCAGGTGATTCTAATGTGCAGCCAAGGTTGAGAACCACTGGTCTAGACCAAGGTAAAGCTGCAGACACTCGAGGTGAATAAAAGGCATGATTGAATGTTGCCACCCCAAGAACTGTAGTGTTCTGTTGTGGTGTCTCGTTTTGAGAACCATAGGGAAACCCGAGAAAATGGACGAATGTAATTCAGGACCCAGCCTGAGCATCCTCCACACGGACAATGGGGACGTGGTCCTGGGGTGAGCAGGGACCAGCCTCAGGCGCACTAACAGCCAAGAGCTGCCAATGGGCTCTGGGATACTGCGGCTGGGAAGACCCAAATCAAGGCATCATCAGGACAACCAGGAAAGTGAGACTATCTGTCAGGGGGCGGTGTTCACTACACGGGGCCACTGTACCGTCCACTCCATCCACATGGCCAAAGCCCACTTGCGAGACCTTGGACTTTGGGGAATTGACTTTGCCTTTCCCAGGCTCAGTGTCATTTTGTCCTTAGGGCTGGGGTGCACATAAAACATTGAGAAAGCACTGACATGTGGTAAATGCCCAATAAATTGTAGCTTTTATTTCCCTAAGGCCCCACAACCTGTGTCCTGCACAGCAGCAAAAGCCCAAATAGATGGAGTTCTCCTCCCGCTGCTCTCAGCCACCAGCAGGACTTACACACGCACTTTCCCAATCCAGGGCTCAACTTCTCATCTGCCAGCAAGTGGTGAAAACAGACGAAATGGAGGGCCGCTTCTTGCAAAAATCTATAAAACTGGAAGTTCATGATTCTCAACAGATGCTCATGTACCTGTGTAGTCTCAGTGCAGCTGCTTTTGAGGGCAGATCGTGGGAAGGATCACCTCAGCCGTATGGGTCATTGCCCGGATGCTCCCACAATAGAGTCGGCTTCACAATTGAAACTGCAATAGACTCCAGGTTCCGTCTGAGAGAGGAAGTCCTGGACACTCTGTGATAACAGCAGTTCCGAAAATATTAATGAATATTTTATTATGTATAAATAATAATGAAGAGAAATGTATAAATGTCCCTCCTTCCTGTTGTTAGTACTTTAAAATGCATAAAATAGAAAAAAACTCATAAAACATTATCACTTCAGGGCCATTTAGTTTTGCTCATTGGTAGCATTCCCATCTCCATTGAGGTCTTCTTGCAAAACTTCTCTGTGTCCTCACCCTCGGCTCACAGGGACAGTTATGTTGTCTGCTTCCCCCCTTGCTTTGTGCCACATTCTAGAATCCAGTCTTTGTAAGAGTCTGTCTCAAAAAGCTTGATAAATAGTGTCTGGCAAATCCCTGGAGACGGACACTCACGTCATAGACTGCTGGGGTGGGGAGTCTTTTGTTTTCCTGTTTTTCAAATGTATTTTTCAATTACAGTTGACATACAATATTATATCAGTTTCAGATGTACAACATATCATGATTAGACATTTATACAACTTATGAAGTGATTGCCCCAATAAATCTAGTACCTGCCAGACATCACACACAGTTATTGCAATATTACTGACTATATGCCCCATGCTGTACTGTATGTCCCTGTGATTATTTTTATAGCTGTCAATTTGTACTTCTTACTCCCTGAATCTTTTTCATCGTGTCCACACTATCCAAAAACAATCTACAGATTTAATGTAATCCCTATTAAAATACCAATGGAATTTTTCACAGAACTAGAACAAATAATCTTAAAATCTATATGGAACCACAAAAGACTCCAAATAGCCACAGAAATCTTAAGAAAAACACAGTTTGAAGTATCATATTACCTAATGCCGAACTATACTACAAGGCTGTAGTAATCAACCAATGGTTACTAGCATAAACGCAGACACATAGATCAATGTAATAGAGAGCACAGAACTAAACCAATGCTTATCTGTTCAATTAATCTATGACAAAGAAGGCAAGAATATACAATGGGGTAAAGACAGTTTCTTCAACAAATGGTGTTGGGTAAACTGGACAGATACATGCAAAAAAATAAAACTAGACCCACTTTCTTGCACCATATACAAAAAATAAACTCAACATGGATCTAAGATTTAAATGTAAGACCTGACGTCATAAAACTAGAAGAAAACACAGGCAGGAAACTCTTTGACATCACTCTTAGCAATATTTTTTATATGTCTCCTAAGGCAAGGGAAACAAACAAATGAGCCTGCCGTTTTAAGACAGGCATCAGCACATTTCCCACGGCTCAGAGGAAGGCTCTCTGGTCATTCTTCAGTCCTAACACTGGCGGGTCCTGCCACTTAGAGGACAAGTGAGAATTATGTGCCCAGAGAAAACAGAGGGGAAGTGGGAGAGGGTAGCCAAGAACCAGCATCTGTAATTTTTACTGGCGTCACATACCTAGTTCCATCTCAAGTTTTTTAATTCTTCAACACCAACTAGAGGTCCAACAGCACAATTCATTTCTGATATAACTACCTGGAGCTAAAGTAGACCCGAGAAGTTGAGGGCTCTGTCCCAATTCAGATACCCGCTGCAAGTAGAGCCCCCAAACAACCTCCACTGCTGTCCATCTGACCAAAAATTTAGGGTACCCATAATTCCCCCTCAGGTTTGATAATGTGCTAAGGAGATTCACAGAACTCTGGAAAGCAGCTCTACTAAGAAGGATAGTTTTAGTATAAAGACTATAAATGAATAGCCAAATGGAAGAAGTGCGTAAGGCAAGGTATAGGGTGGGATGTGCAGAGCTCCCATGCCCTCTTCCCGCACCTGGCCATGTTCACCAACCAGAAGTTCTGATAGCCTTGTTGTTTCAGAGTTTTTACACAAGTTGTTGTTGTTGTTTTTAAGGTAGACATGACATTAAATCCTGGTCATTGATGATTGAAGTCAATCTCAAGTCCAGGAGGTCAAAGGGGTGTGGCTGAAAGTCCTAATCTTCTAATCGTGTGGTTGGTTCCTCCAGCAACCAGCTCTCCATCCTGAAGCTATCTAGGGGCCTACCAAGAACTACCCCAGGTATGGTCTCAATCAGGGGTGGAGAACCTTTTTTCTGCCAAGGGCTTTTTGGATATTTATAACATCATTCACAGGCCATACAAAATTACTAACTTAAAAATTATTCTGCTATATTTGGTCAAACATTTAATTAACTCACCTCTAATGCCTTGGCAGGGCCAAACCAGATGATTTCTCAGGCCTTTGGCCGGACATTCCCCATCCCTGGTAAAGGGACTCCTTATGAGTAATAAAAGGCACTCCCATCACTCAGGAAATTCCACGGGTTTTAGGAACACTCTGCCAGTAACCAGGGACACAGACCAAGTATCTATTTCTTATTATACCACAGCCAGAGCCAGGCTGAAATGCTGGCACTGCCATACATCACATGACTGGCTGAGTGAGGCACTCACGCTCCTTGAGCATTGGGTTCCTGGTCCATAAACATCCCAAGACCTCCCCCACCTACCTAGCAGGTAGGCTGCACGCATCCAGGAGAGTGTGAAAGTGGCAAACAAGTGTGAGTTCAAAACTCTCCACACACATTAGATTCTATTTCATACCCACTAGTGTTGCTAAAAATCGGAACCAGCCAGAGCTCTCGCTCACAGCTGATGAGAGTATCAATTGGCAAACACACTAAAAAGAATTGTTTGTTAGTTTCTATGAATTAAACAATCAACTAACCTATGACCCAGCAATTCCACTCCTAGGTTTTTACCACAAGAAATAAAAACCTATGTCTACAAAAGAGAATTGTACCTGAGTGTTCAGAGCAGCTTTCGCCTTTTTCCTTTTTCTCCAAAAAAAGACCTGGAAACAGCAATTGAATAGGTAAAGAAATTGTGATGTAATAAAAAGGAATGAACTACTTGTGGTCCTTGAGAAACAAGATACCTACTTAGAAGGGCTCCTGGGGCAAATGGGGACATCTGTAATATTGTCCACAGTTTAAAAAATAAAATAAGCATATCCTCAGTGATGATTATAAATAAATAAATAAATAAATAAATAAATAAATAAATAAATATTTTTTAAAAAGCAGAGCCTAGCAGATGTTTCTACACTGGGGACTCTCATGCAAACTGCACTTCACAGAGACGCCTACACTGCTCCTGCCTGCCTGCGCTGCTCCTGCCATCTGAGCCAGGCCTTATAAGGCAGTTCCTGGAATCCTGTCTCAAAAATAAGACTGAACTTTTCCTCACTCAGTCAGAGCTGTGCAGCCATGTTACTGGTGAGATGACAAGACCTTGGTTCTTGTCTTCTTGAAGGAAAGAGTTCAGTTAAGAGACAAAGGGCAGCAAAGAAAGCAAGAATTTATTGGCCGCAGCAAATGCACAGTCAGGACAGTGAAACAAGGAAGGGCATAGAAGCAGCAACAGGAGAGCCTGGGCTGGGCTGCTGTGGTTCACTGGGAAATCAGAGGAAAGAGAGCCTTGGAGGTTCAGGGGTGAGCCGGGGCAAGCTGCTGCTGCCCATTGCTCCCCTGGTTGCAAGTCTCTGGGGTCCCTTGGAGTTTAGGAGACGCATGCCTGTGGGGGAAGGGAACGGCAAGGCTGTGCTCCCCAGAAAGAGAGCTTGCACTGGGTCCTTTGCTTTGATGGTGTTTATCTCTCTCTTGCAGGTTGGGAATCTTAGGGGCACTCTCAGAGGAGGATCTCAGTAGAATATTCACCAGCTTTGCAGGTGTGTCCTTTCAGGGTTGTGGTCTCCACTGATTGGTCTGCACCAGGGCAGGGGGTCTTAGTCAATGGAGCTGATCATGAGGCAGCCACAGCATCACTTGTCTCGTTTTGCAGCTTTTCTGGGCCTGGAGCTGAAATACAACTGAGGCCTCCATGTTATCTTTAGGGAGGAAAAGGTCAGGGGGTCTAAACTGCCTGAGCATCAATATGGGGTCCAAACCACATGACCCCCGACATGGTAGGGGAGGAGAGGTTGCCCTGGGGCGAGGCCCTTATTTCCCCAGTTTTGCCCCTTGGTAGGCACCTGGGGCTTTCTGCCCTGGTGGCCTTCTGTACCTGGCCCATCATCTTTGCTCTGCTCCTCTCTCTCTAACTGCCTGTTACAGCTACATCCCTTCAACTTCTTCACCAACCAATCAGAGCAGCTTCATTGTGACCAATCAGTACAGTACCTTTTGGACCAATCAAACTGCAAGGATTTGGAATCCTCATTTACAAGAGAATAAACCAATCAGAGACAAGGGGTGAAGAACTCTGTCTATAAGTCAGTTCCCCTCTGACTCAGGGAGTACACTTTCCTTTCCACTGAAGACAGCAGATTGCGTTTCCCTGGCTGGAGGGCTGGAGCTGAAACACTAAAGATATCTCCCCGGAGCAGAGCAGGCCAGACCAGAGCACAGCAGACCAGTGCAGGGTGGAGCAGACAGGCCCAGACCACCAAAGAGCAGAGCAGGGCTGTCTAGCTGGACAGGGACCTGGCCCTAGGGCCTCCTAACAACCATGCTGTATCACAGTTGAGCTGTTTGCACTGAATAAAGTTTGCTTCTTCACCACACCCCATATGGGGGATTCCTGTTGGTGTCCAATTGACACCAATTACCATCAGTTGACATACTAATATGCAAATCCACAGGGATAAATCTCAAAATTTTAAGAAGCTAGACACAACAGGGTACATACTTTGTGGTTTTATTTATATTAAATCTAGAATAGTTAAACTAATCTAAAAAGACAAAAGTAAGAACACAGTTGTTAGGTGAATGACTGGAGAGGGGCATGAGGAACTTCTCTCAGAGACTGAAAATGATCTATATTTTGTTTCCAGTGGAGGTTACACAGCATATATAATTATCAAAATTCTCTAAACTAAAAGCTTCATATCTTTCCTGTTACTGTATATTGGTTGTACCTCAATTTAAACCATTTTTTAAAGCCCTCTTAGGAAGGACCATGGGCCTAGGAACTGCATGGAGGTCTCTGGTTAGGAAAAGGGGCACCTGGGCTGAAAGCACAAATCCCATCTCATTCTATATGCCAACCCTGAATTCCTGAGTTGAATTAGTTCCTGGGGACTCGCTAAGGATGAGTTTCGATGTCTATGTGAACACAGGTTTAAACTTAGCTCTCCCTGAATCCTACTGAGGATTCTATAAAGTGAATTTCCTGAGTCACAGTCTTTGCCTGCCTCCCCCAGTTCTGAGGTCCCAACCCAGAAACTCCCAAGACACAGCAAGGTGTCATTCATCTCTGATCCTCCATGCCTAGCAGGGCGAGAAGACCAGAGGTGCTCTATAAATTCTAAAGTGTACTAAGTTGATAAATACCAAGATTGGCTATAGACAACTCAGAAAACCCAACCATTGATGCCACAGTTAGTCAACATGCATTGACTGTATTAACCATATAATTGTGGAGTTTCTACAACCCAACAGTGGTAGGGGTGGGATAGTATTCTCTTCATGTCACATACCAAAGAGACAGCAAATGCAGACCACTTGCTTAGTAACTGTGTTCTAGGGGGAGCAGAGAAATGGGGTAATCTCTCTCTCTCTCTTTCTCTCTCTCTCTCTCTCTGTCTCTATTTCTCTCTCCTCTCTCCTCTCTCTCTCTCTCCATGTTGATGGAAATAATCACATGTGTGTTTTGTGAAAAGATCTGTATGGGGTAAGAGTCACATGAGTTCCTTCACTTCATCCACCTCATCCATTCCTGCTTTCTCAACTTTCTTCTGCATTGAAGTACAGGGAGGAGATGGAGGGGGTAGGGGACACAACTCCTGCTTGAGACCCAAGATAGACTCCCGGACACATCCCTGAGTTAGGTCAGATTGAATTACCTGCACCTGGCCCAGCATCACTGTGGAAACCAATCCACCTCCAGGAAATAATGAAAACTTCTAGTGTAGAGTGAACTAGATTTTTTTAAAAAGACAGTTACTTGGGGCTTAAAAAGGAGTGATCAAGGGTTGATTCTAGTTAAGAAGTAAGAGGTCATATCATCCACCAAAGTTATGAGGATGCACAGAAGCAACTGCTTATAAATCTGGTGCTGAAGTTGGAGCTCTGCACTTTGAGCCTATTAATGACACTCCATGACATTCACTTACATGGGTGCAAACATTGCCTTCTGATTGTCCAGGTTTAGCCCCTCAGCCACATGAGGGAGACCCAGTGAGGGGCCACGCTTCACAGCAGCAGGAACATCATCAGTGTGACTGCGCTGCCAAGAAATAGCTTCTGGTTCCAGCCACAGAGTCCTCCCATCTCAGCCCCAGTGGGGAGAGAAGAGAAGTTGAGCTGAACTTGTGTCCTGCAAATGAATTACATTCATTAATTACAGGAACTTGGACCTTGAGAAGAGAGAAAGATCTTCTTGCAAAAGACAGATGACAAAACCATTTCATTAAGTAGAAATGACTGATTTTTAAAGGACCTGGTTACAAATTCATCTTACAATTTCTTTTAACAAATATGTATAGGATGCCCGCTATAACTCCAGCATTGTGTTAGCCACTAGACCAAGGGGACTAAGGCATATTAAACATGAAGCTCAGAGAACAAGGATAGAAGACAGACACACATAAATAACTCAAACTGTTCAGCACCATGCCTAGCCCCTTGTAAGTATTCAGAAACGGTAGTAGCTATGATGATGATGGTAGCAGAGAGGTAAGGGCAACCTTAGAGGTGCAAATGAGGTTTTCTGGCAGCATAGAAAATGAGTGATTACCCTAGCCAGCGTGGCTCAGTAGTTGGAGTGTTGGCCTGCATCCTGGGTTTGATTCAAGGGTGCATACCTGGATTGCAGGTTTGATCCCCATCCCCGCTTGGGGTATGTGTGGGAGGCAACCAGTGGATGTGTCTCTCTGACATCAATGTTTCTCTCTCTTTCTCTCCCTCTTCTCCCTCCCTTCCACTCTTTAGAAGAAAAAAAAAATATCCACACTCCTCAAGGGAGGATTTTAAAAAATCGATTAATGTTATCCATTACATCAACAGCATAAAAACAAAAAACCAGATGATCAGATCAATGGATGTAGAAAAAGCATTTGACAAAATCCAAGACCCATTCATGGTTTTAAAAGAAAAAAAAAAAGAAAGAAAATGAGTGACAAGCTTGTCCAACTTGTCAGGGAAGGGCCCGTAGAATGAAGGTTGCTCAAGCTTGGAGGCAGAGAAAGAGACAAGATGCAGAGGGCCAGGAGAAGGTCTGGGCAGACGGCAAAGGGCTTCTGAGGATGCCTGGGCATTCGGAGAGTCTTTTGGGGTTTGCGGGGATGGGCCAAGGGCCCAGAATCTTGGCCCAAGGACCAGGCAGTTCACAGTGGAGCTTGCACCAGTGTTATTGCTGTGAGCGGACTTGAAGAAAGGCTACGTTGTTTGTTTGGTTTTCTCCCTCCCAGGAAGGGGCTCCTTCCCCTTTCAACTCCGCATATTTGAAATGAGTATCAGAGAAAAGGACAACTGATTACAAAGAAAAGTTCTTCCGCAGCGATCTGTACCATGCCAGCCATAAATCCTACCAGCCCTTGGACTTCTCGTAATGGAAAACCACAGAATGGTTTCAAATGGCATTTCACTGGATCCCAGGGGCTTTCCAAAACTACTGTGCTTTGTTTCCCCTAAATGGAAAGGACTCTGGGTTAAAGATTGGATATTGAGTATGTGCTGCTTCGTATTCCAATTCCATGGGTAGCTTTTTCCGTCCTGGGGTTCCGAGGTGGACCCTCCCTCAGGTTCTCAGACTCTGGAATATGCTTCTAACACTTCCTTCCATCTGGATCTAAACCAGAGAGCAGCTTTCCCACGTGCACACGCTCCTTCTTGTGAGATAAGGAAGTGGTTTCTATTTTTAGGATCAACTCCACCCAGCTCCTTAGGTGGCCTGAAGGTCTCTGGGGCCTATTTTGATGCTGTGAGCAGCACAGCCATCCTCCTGGAGCCTGCTTTATAAGAGGATGGGCAGGAGGAGGGGCGGGAGGAAGGGCAGACCTCCCCCTCTCCCCTCTCCTTCTGCGGTAAGCTCCCTGCCTCTTCCACTTCCTACACTCGCAAAACATATGCAACCTAGTGTGCACTCACCCTGGGAAGCAGTCAAGTGACGTCAGATGATGTATACGCTGTGCAGCTAGAAGGCTGTCAGACAGAGCAGGCCACGGGCCGTCCCAGCCACTCCAGCACACAGACCCAAAGCACAGTGCCTGCCTTGTGCTCTGCAAGGAGGATGCGGAGGGCGCTGGTGGTCAGGCAACTCTGAACACACAGAGAGAGCTCCCTGGACTGTGAGCCCGCAAGGGCCACAGCAGGCGCTGCCCTGGCTGCTGCGGGTCATTCACAACACGATGGGGAGGGGTCATTGGAGGGGGAAGGAGCTAGACAACTGCAAGGCAGGACCACTGCGGGGAGACCGAGGTTCTCAGCAGGAACCCACAGTAGGAGACCTACTAGGCAGAACCTGCTCATCAGAACCCAGGAAGAAGCCCTGTGCACACTGGCGAGGTCCTTTGTCACAACCTCAGTCAACACGGAGACCCCCGGGGTGACGGGCAGTTTGGTGCGGGGTCCACTCATGTTGTCCAGTAAGAGCTGATTGCTAAACTTCAGGTATTTTAAGAGCCAGTTGTTAGGCAAAGCCATCATTAACAATTAAATTATATCCAAGTAAATAAATTACATAGTAAAGTCCAATATTCAAAACTCATCGTGCTGTAATTAATGTTACGCTTTACTCTCACTCTGCTCTTGATGTCATTAGCACCCGTTGCGTCTGCACAAGGGAAGCCCACATCACATCACGGTGTGCTCCTGCGTGCCTCCCAGGCTCTGCCCCCAGTGACATCGTGGAAGCCCGAAATCAGCCACGGTGGGGTATTGACACCACAGAGACGGCAAAGGCTACAAGTAAGGGCGTTGTTCCTGGACAGCGATTGTTAACGGCTTGCCAGCCAGCACACTCCTGTCCGGGGCCTGGCGAGGGTTGTGTCCGTCCCCTGCAGGCACTGTTAACCCTGTGGGCAGTGCCATGGCTCATTCTGTGTCTCAACACCCCCCTGCTGTAGTGTGGCGTCTGGACTAGCCGGAGCGGGTGCAAAGGGCAAGGAAGTCAGCTAGCAGTCCATGGCACAAGCCGGAGCATACGCAGGCAGGCCCTGGGGTGGCCACAGCCACGGGGATGGAAAGAAGGAGGCGGGTGAGGAGAGGATGGCCAAGGAGGTGGAAACAGCGGGGCTGAGGCTGCCTGGGCAGGGCTGGGAGGAGACGAGGAGCAAGAGTTGGCTCTGAGATGTGAAGCCTATGTGATTGGTAGATCCTGTGTCACCTGCCAAGTTAGAAGGCACAGAAGGAGGCTTAACTGATGCCCAGGAGTGAGAAAGAGGATTCCCTCTGAGCTGTTTCACAGCAGAAGGAGCTGGTGGGGCCCAGGCCCCTGGACCCAGTGTGCGGCTCAGTGGAGGTTAGAGGACAGAGGTGTGCCGCTGGCGAGCAGGCCATCCCCCTGTTCAAGTTTCCCCTTGTTTCACCATCTCCGGTGTCAGAGCCGGGAGGGCTTGTGACCCCCAGCCCCTCTCACCTCATTGTCCAGGTCACAGCCAGGGGGTTATGGGAGGCAGGCAGACCCCACACCTGTGCCTGTCGCTCCCGGGCCCGGCCCCGCAACCCCGATACCTAGTAAACGGGTGGAGACGGGGCTGTTAGGAGCAGCGCGTGCCCCTCAGCAGAGGCACCCTGATTTGCTGGACACTGACAAGGGAGTCTGCTGAAGACAGATGAGGGTGCAGGTGGCCCCGGGAGCTCTGGGAGGGTGGGAGGGGAAGCACTAAGGGTGGATGCATCAGCTGCAAGGACGGCTGCAGCTGACCCTGGAGTCAGCTTTCACCTCCTTCTCACACGGGCCTCGGCCACCCTGAGAGGGACCACACGACCTTCCCACTCTGGCCCAGGATACAGAGGCAGAACAGCCTGGGTGCACCAGGGATGAGGAAGACAAGAGGGCACACCTGGCCAGGCACTGGGGTGTGCTGGGACAGGCACTGGGGGTGCTGGGACAGGCACTGGGGGGGCTGGGACAGGCACTGGGGGGTACTGGGACAGGCACTGGGGTGTGCTGGGACAGGCACTGGGGGGGCTGGGACAGGCACTGGGGTGTGCTGGGACAGGCACTGGGGGGGCTGGGACAGGCACTGGGGGGTGCTGGGACAGGCATGGCGGTGCTGGGACAGGCACTGGGGGTTCTGGGACAGCACTGGGGGGTGCTGGGAAGGCACTGGGGTGTGTTGGGACAGGAACTGGGGTGTGCTGGGACAGGCACTGGGGTGTGTTGGGACATGAACTGGGGTGTGCTGGGACAGGAACTGGGGTGTGCTGGGACAGGCACTGGGGTGTGCTGGGACAGGCACTGGGGGGGCTGGGACAGGCACTGGGGGTGCTGGGACAGGCACTGGGGGGTGCTGGGACAGGCATGGGGGTGCTGAGACAGGCACTGGGGTGTGCTGGGACAGGCACTGGGGTGTGCTGGGTCAGGCACTGGGGGGGCTGGGACAGGCACTGGAGGGTGCTGGGACAGGCATGGGGGTGCTGAGACAGGCACTGGGGTGTGCTGGGACAGGCACTGGGGGTGCTGGGACAGGCACTGGGGGGGCTGGGACAGGCACTGGAGGGTGCTGGGACAGGCATGGGGGTGCTGAGACAGGCACTGGGGTGTGCTGGGACAGGCACTGGGGGTGCTGGGACAGGCACTGGGGTGTGCTGGGACAGGCACTGGGGTGTGCTGGGACAGGCACTGGAGGGTGCTGGGACAGGCACTGGGGGTGCTGGGACAGGCACTGGGGGGGCTGGGACAGGCACTGGGGTGTGCTGGGACAGGCACTGGGGGGTGCTGGGACAGGCACTGGGGGGTGCTGGGACAGGCATGGGGGTGCTGAGACAGGCACTGGGGGTGCTGAGACAGGCACTGGGTGGTGCTGAGACAGGCACTGGGGTGTGCTGGGACAGGCACTGGGGTGTGCTGGGACAGGCACTGGGGGGTGCTGGGACAGGCACTGGGGTGTGCTGGGACAGGCACTGGGGTGTGCTGGGACAGGCACGGGGGTGTGCTGGGACAGGCACTGGGGGGGCTGGGACAGGCACTGGGGGTGCTGGGACAGGCATGGGGGTGCTGAGACAGGCACTGGGGGGGCTGGGACAGGCACTGGGGGGTGCTGGGACAGGCACTGGGGGGGCTGGGACAGGCACTGGGGTGTGCTGGGACAGGCACTGGGGGGGCTGGGACAGGCACTGGGGTGTGCTGGGACAGGCACTGGGGGGTGCTGGGACAGGCACTGGGGGGGCTGGGACAGGCACTGGGGGGTGCTGGGACAGGCACTGGGGGGGCTGGGACAGGCACTGGGGTGTGCTGGGACAGGCATGGGGGTGCTGAGACAGGCACTAGGGGGTGCTTAGACAGGCACTGGGGGGTGCTGGGACAGGTACTGGGGGGTGCTGGGACAGGCACTGGGGGGGCTGGGACAGGCACTGGGGGGGGCTGGGACAGGCACTGGGGGGTGCTGGGACAGGTACTGGGGGGTGCTGGGACAGGCACTGGGGGGGCTGGGACAGGCACTGGGGGGTGCTGGGACAGGCACTGGGGGGGGCTGGGACAGGCACTGGGGGGTGCTGGGACAGGCACTGGGGGGGCTGGGACAGGCACTGGGGGGTGCTGGGACAGGCACTGGGGGGGCTGGGACAGGCACTGGGGTGTGCTGGGACAGGCACTGGGGGGGCTGGGACAGGCACTGGGGGGTGCTGGGACAGGCATGGGGGGGCTGGGACAGGCACTGGGGGGTGCTGGGACAGGCATGGGGGGGCTGGGACAGGCACTGGGGGGGCTGGGACAGGCACTGGGGGGTGCTGGGACAGGCATGGGGGGGCTGGGACAGGCACTGGGGGGTGCTGGGACAGGCATGGGGGTGCTGAGACAGGCACTGGGGGTGCTTAGACAGGCACTGGGGGGTGCTGGGACAGGCACTGGGGGGTGCTGGGACAGGCACTGGGGGGTGCTGGGACAGGTACTGGGGGGTGCTGGGACAGGCACTGGTGTGTGCTGGGACAGGGGCAGGGCAGGGTAAGCCTGGAGACCAGAAAGAGTCCCCGCCAAGAAAACGCTGACTGTCAGGGGGAGGCCTCACAGCCATCCAAAGGGGCTCCCATTGCCCAGAACACAGGTGTTCTGAGGCCATTTTCCTGGTTTGAAGCATGAAGGTCACCTCTCGGCCACCCGGGCAGCCTGGGTATTGGAGGACACAGGGAGCCCGAGCCCGGAGGGAAAGGCCCGTGCTCTGCATCTGTGCACGAAAGTGACCAAGGCAGGGTCTCTGATAGGCTACTGTAGGGTGGCTACTACCACTCCTGCTGCGTGCAGCCACACCGGCCGAGCTGTGCCTGTGGGAATGGCAGGCGGGCCTCACCGGAACACGTGGCGGCTGCCAACCACAGAGCATCCCTGGGGACACAGCAAAGAAAGGGGACTCGGGAAAGGACACATAGAAGAGAGAGCACACACCCTGATGCCTGAGGGACGGTTAACAGAGGACAACGTCATAGGGAGAGTTTGGGAGGAAGGAGCAGTGAACAGTTTCAAGTGCTACCGAGCCCAAGAGATGGAGCGGAGTGACTGAGTGAGCACAGAGACCAGGCCGCTGGGTGTGGCGCTCAGCGGCCAGGCCAGCATGATCCCCTCAGCGTGGGTGCAGGTGGATACCACATGTTAGTAAACACACAAGTGAACAGAAAGTAAAGGAATAAAGGGAGGAGTGGACAATGAGACCGTTTTCAAAAGCCTGAGGTGGGAAGGGAGGAGAGACCACGTGTGGTTTGCAGGGGAAGCGGGTCCTGCAGGGGAGCTTCGCCCTGGGCTGTGGGTGAGCACAGGGGAGAGGTGCAAGGGACAGTCAGAAGACATCGGTCCCAGGTCCCAGGGGACAGGCAAGAAAGCGCGCGTGAGGATAACCCCGCTGCCCCCACCGGAAGGAAAGGACAGGGTGCAGGTAGAGGAGCACATGGGGTTTGCATGGCGCAGGTCTGAGGTCTCCATTTTATTCCGCAGACACTGAGACGAGGGGTGAGGGGACAGGGAGAGCTGAAGAGCTCAAAGTCTTAGAGCAGCCCTGACCGGTTTGGCTCAGCGGATAGAGCGCCGGCCTGCGGACTGAAGGGTCCCAGGTTCGATTCCGGTCAAGGGCATATACCTTGGTTGCGGGCACATCCCCAGTAGGGAGTGTGCAGGAGGCGGCTGATTGATGTTTCTCTCTCATCGATGTTTCTAACTCTCTATCCCTCTCTCTTCCTCTCAGTAAAAAATCAATAAAATATATATATATATATTTTAAAAGTCTTAGAGCAGCTCCACAGATTGGTTTCCAGGGCCCAGCATTTGCTTTGAGTGACGCCCATGAGCTTCCTACTATTTTGTGCAAGTTTCCTCACTGCCAGCAGGTGAAGATTGGCACATACATACCCACACTTCCGCTTTCCCCGACTTCTCAAGCTCCAGAGCCATCCTGGCATCTGGAATCTGTGTGCTACAACCAATGGTGCACCATGTGTGGCCAGGCCCGTGGCAGCAAGTATCGGTGAAGCTTCACAGCTTCACACCGAAGCTCCAGGCCAGGCCAGGGGAGAGAGGCAGCCGGACCCGGCCTGCACTCCATGGCCACCACCCGGAGAAGACAGGGGAGCGCTCCCCCACATCACCACTGCCTCCTCCGATCCCGGAGCTGTGAGGAAAGCAATGCCCAGTTCTACCTAAAGTCCCCCCATCTTGCCTCCAAATGCTATGCGCCGGGGCCACAGGGGCGGTCTCCTGTCACTGGGCGGCTTTATGATGGACACACCTGAAAACTAGAGGGACGGGGCTGAGGCTGCTGGACCCCTCATTCCTGTTTTGTGTGAGTCTGAGCGAATGCACTTAACCTCTAGTTGTTAGACTCTGCGCCCCCCTCTGTAAATGTGAACATTATGAGGAACAGGGCGGAGATGCCGCACTTTGCACAGCACCTGCAATGTAGTCAATGTTGAGCAAACACTGGTTATTATGACTGTCACTGACATCACCACTAGTCCTCACAGCCCTGGAAACAGGGCATTTTATTACCAAGTGGCTTGGGTTCCTGTAGGTTGACTAAGTGAACCTGCCTTCCTGTGGCTACAGCACACAGACACTCTGGTTGGTGTACCGTGAAATGAAGCCACACAGAAAAGAGCTCTGGGGGAGCCCTGTCATTCCCTTCGCCCTGGTCTCCATGAGGTCAGGGCCGGCTGTGCCCCAGTTCGTGTGCTCTTGGCTCGGTGAGTGGATCCTGTGGCAACTAAAGCTACCTAGGTTGGCCACAAAGAAGTCGGTTTTCTTTGTTCACTTGTAACATCAGCTCCCATTTCCTGGCATCTGCCCTAGGCAGGCACCTTTGACACGGGACTTCGGACCCAGGAAGACACCCTGTTCACCATATTACAAGAGGAGACTAGGTTGGAGGGGGGATAAGGAATGTCACAGGCCGAACATGTTACCTGCAAAGTGAGCCTGCCCCTCCCTCATCTCCCCACAGTGCTTCTCTGCCCTGGCCTGGCACCTCGGGGACCATGGGCAGGGACCAGAAGAGGAGCCAGGCCAGGGAGGAAGCCCCAGCCCCTGCCTTCCTCTCCCAGGTGCTGTCCCTGGCCCTTCCTGGAGCACTTGCCTGGATTCTTTCAGGAACCACAGCCATCTGGAATCTAGAACCCAGGTCCGAGCCACCCAATCAGTGCTGGAGCCCTGCCCACAGTCCCCCACCCCCCATGTTCATAGGCCTCCCGGGAGTCATGGCCGCCCACAACAGCCCGTCCTACCAGTAAGGAACGGTTGTGAGGACACCTTCCCCTGCTTAGAGCTGTTTCCCCCATAACTTCTGCTTCCTAGTGCAAGTTTGGGCTCATAAGGACACAACGGGACTTGAACTGCACTTGCTCCGTGTAGCACCCACGTCGCCCATGGGCAGAGCTTCCCATGCTGCTGTGATCTTAGACTCCCTCTGGGCACTCAGAGTGTTTTCCACCCTCTGTGAAGGTTTCACACAGCCACCCACAGCTCTCTCCTTCCCCCTGTCCTACCCCTTCTCAGCCCCTCACCAGCTCCCTGTGCGTCCGCGGGTTCCTCTAGGACCGTGGTCGGCAAACCGAGGCTCGCGAGCTACATGCGGCTCTTTGGCCCCTTGAGTGTGGCTCTTCCACAAAATACCACGTGTGGGCGCGCACGTAAAGTGCGATTGAAACTTCGTGGCCCATGTGCAGAAGTTGGTATTTTGTGGAAGAGCCAGTATTTTGTGGAAGAGCCACACTCAAGGGGCCAAAGAGCCGCATGTGGCTCGCGAGCCTCGGTTTGCCGACCTCTGTCTAGGAAATGCTAGAGAGGTTCTCTTCTTCCCCAGGCCCAGCAGCCGCTGCAGGTCAGACGTGGGTACTGGTACTTCACCACCTCCTCCGTCAGCCTCCATTGCAGGGCTTCTGGCCCTTGGCTCCTGGCAACCTTCCCTCAGATTCTGAGGTCAAGGCAACTGGTCCGCCTAGCCAGGTGCCTCCTCTCCCCGCAGAGCTCACAGAAGGCCGACTGGGGGAGGAGGGGTCACGACCTCGGTCAGTCTGCAGTTTCTTCAAGATGGGCCCTCTCTGAGATTTTACTTTTGCAATACGCCCTCCTCTCCTTCCACCACCAGCCCCTCACCCCCTCTTCCTTCCACTTAGGGGCAGCCCTGGTGAGGCAGGGGCACCCTCAGGCTGGAAGAGCACCCAAACCCCCAGCCTCTAGTCCTCCAGCTGGGCTTGGTGCGCAGAAGAGAGCTTGGCGAGGAAACGGCTGTGGGGAGAACTCGGCTCAGGCACCACCCACTGTGTCAGGAGAGATGCTTCCAGCTGCGATGAAGCCTAAGGAAGGCCGCTTAACAACACGGAACAGGAAGTCCAGCAGCTAAGTGTCTCTCCCCATCCCACCGGGCAGGCTCCAGGGGCCGCTCAGTCCTTTGCCTCAGCCCCTGGCCCTCCCATCACAAGCTAGCTCCCCTCCAGCACAGGTGGACCCAATGGGAGGAACGAAGCCTGTCCTTGGGCCTGGTTAAACCTGAGGTTCACTTTCCCAGGAGCCAGCAGCACATGCTGCTCCCAGACTCTTTGACAGAACTAGGTCATTGTCTCATTCCTAAACCAAAGCCACTGGGAAGGTGAGGCCAGACCCGCCTCCCAAAGCCTAGAGGGGCTCCCTGTCTCCAGGGCCAAAGGCGTCAGGAACAACAGCTTTGTTCCCTTGGATGAAGGAGGGATGAAGGAGGGCAGCCAGTGAGAACGGGCCTCCTGCTCGGGAGCCTCGGCTGCCCCAGCCCAGCAGCTCTGTCTGCGTCTGCGTGGTGCAGGGCGTGCCACAGGGGCCCAGGTAGCAATGTTTGGGGGAGGGGGTTCAGGTGTGGAGATCTGTGTCTGCTGTTAAACACATTCAGCTAACCCAAGAAATAAATAGTTATGTCAAATCATACACTTTGAAACTTGGTCCTAAAGGTCACATGAGCCCTGGCCGGTTGGTTGGAGCATCATCCCATGTACCAAAGGGTGGTGGGTTTGATTCCCGTCGGGGCATATACCTAGGTTATGGGTTCGATCCCCAGTTGGGGCGCTTGTGGGAGGCATCCGATCAATGTTTTTTGTTTTTTCTTTTTCTCTCTCTCTCCTCCCTTCCTTTCTAAAACAATCAATACAAACTTTTTTTAGGGGGTAAAGATTTCAGAAAAAGCCTGGGAGAAAAGCTAACACTTGGCATCATTCAACCTCTTACATAATTTAGTAAATTCAGAATTAGTGAAAGCCCACAATGGCCAAATTTTAGAAGCCGGGCTTCTTGGCGCAGCCCTCGGGGCATACTTTAAGAACCACCAATCCAGTCAAACCCTCTCACTTATTTTCTGCAAGTTTCTGAGGCTCACAAATACCTTTGTGTTTCTCCAAGGTCACCAGTTAATTATTGTCATAGCAACTCCCTCCCGAAGAATCATAGTGATTTCCCACATCACATGTCCAGAGACGCATCGGGAATAAAGGAAGGTCCCATGTGACTCGGGTCTGAGCTTAGTGTTCCTGGCCAGAGTCCAAACCTGCCCCAGACTCGAAAGCTTTCTAATCCCCAATATTCCAAAATGTGGGAGCTGAGAACTCCTCTCAGAGAGTGTTTCTGCTGTTGATTTAGAGACACATCTCTCTCTCACCTGCACACTGCCACCTCCAGACACCACTCCCCAGACCCCGCGGCCCGAGGTCCAGGTGGGCCTGTCTCTGAGCTGCCCAGGACGGAAGAGCCCAGGCTGGCTCCTGGGCGGGCTCCCTCCTCCCAGCCAGAAGCAGCTGATTGCCAGCTCCAGGCTGCCTGCCTCCAGCCCAGCCCTAATCGGCCTGATCTCAGGCTGCCACTGGGGCCATGGCAGCCGGTGAAAGCAGTGGGGACATTTTTCCAAGGTAATGATTAAGCTGAGTGCCTGGCAAAGGCACAGGCAGCCGGCAGGAAGGTGAGTCCATTCACACCTCGACCAGGCTGCAGTGGCTGGGACTGGTTTGGGACAGCAGGGCCCCAGGGCACCAGGGCCCCAAGCTGGCAGCCACAGCCTCCCTGGACACGGGACGTCTGAGAGCATCTCGGGCCAGAGCCGTTGCTGCCCGCCCTGCTGGGCCGCTGCCCTTGCCCCGGCACCATGAAGCTGCAGGTGTTCTGGACGGGGCTGGAATACACCTGCCGGCTCCTCGGCATCACCACCGCTGCAGGTAGGACCCCACCTCCCTGCTGTAGTCCTCTGCGTGCTGGGCAGAGTAGATGGGCTGGCCCAACGGTGGAAGCCAGCTGGCTGGGGATGGGCAGGTGCATCTGACCACACTTTCTTCCCCAAGACCCCCAGGAACAGTGCTCTGCGGGGCACAGCGGGTGCAGGGAGTCAGCTGGGGACTGGGAACCAAAGGGCCTTGGGAGCCCTCAGCCTCCTCATCTTGGAAATGAGTGGAGGGTTGGCCCCACCTCACGTGGGGCTGCTGCGAGGGGGCAGCGGCGGAAGGTGAAGGTGTAAAAGGCTGATGCCTCGCTGTAGAGTTAGCAGAGCACATCTGGCTTTATTCACACCACGGGCCCCTGTCATGGAGAGAGAATTCCCAGCTGAGCTGGAGGGCTGGTCACGGAGACCTCGGGCTTCCCCGATGCTCTGCAGGGCTGGGGGGGAGTGGTTCCTGGGCTGGCTCCTCTCCCTCACCCGCCTAATCCTGGGGCTGCTCAACTTGCGGGAGGACAGACAGAGCAGAACCAGTGGGACCACAGCCCTGAGTGCTGCCTTCTCACTTCCCTAGGGCAAACCCTGCCCTAGCCCAGGCCCCCCACAGGGCCAGGATCTGTGTCGGGGAAGTGAGCAGCAGTGTTCTGAGCTCTGAGCACGGGCCTCACTGTCCCTGGGGACAAGGAGGAGACGCCCACAGCTCAGCGAGTCCTTCTCCATCACTGGACCAAATCCTGTGCATGGATCTTGGTGGATGGGGAATGTCCCCCAGCTCAGACTCAAACAGTGCTGCTTCCAGCCTCGGCCTGCCACCTGCCACCTGCCACCAGGTGACCTGGGAGAGCCATCGGGGCCCTCTGGGACCGAACTTTCTGGTCTGTGCAATGGAGGTAACCAGCCCTGCTGGCCAGGTTTTTGAAGGATCAACGATGCATGAATTGATCAGATAGCTGGACTGGGGATAAAGCCTCTTGGGAGAAGCCATGACATACTTCAGTGCTCAGGGGACCCAGGTCACTCCCAGGCGCCAGGCCAGGCTCACTGGTGGACTGGCCAGTGGGGTCTGCAGCGTGGAGGCCCTGAGTTAGCACAGAACCCGCCGTTTGAGGTGACCTAATCCCACAACTCCCGACATAAGATGAGCTCAAATAGGGGCATGACCGTACCCAAGGTCACGTTGCAGGTCAGAGGGACAGCCGGCCTGGAGCACTGGTCCTTCAACTTTCAAAAAGGCTGGGACTCTTGCCCAAGAGCTCTCTGCCTTACAGGGTAGGAAGCCCACCCCGAAGACACCAGGAAGGTCTGGACCTGCTCTGCTGAGACCCGAGGAGATGAGCTGGCGGGGAGTCAGCTCCAGACACTGTCAGGGCCACCTGTCCCCTGCACTCTGGGAATGACTGCCCAGGCCCCCAACTGCCCACCCAGGGAGGGGCAGGGAACCCTACATAGGTTCCCATGTCTGGGTTCAAGGTCTGTTCTACAACTTGATCTGGACTCCGCCCTGCCTCCTGTAAGCCCCGTTCCCTGAAGCGGAAGCACAGCCCTTCCGTTCGCAGATGTCTCAGGGACGGTCCCGGCCACACCTACCCAGAGCCCGGCCCACCTCCTTCTAGAATCTGTTCTGACCTGTATCTACCCTAATGGACTAGCTAGAGACGTTTAAATCCGCTTTCTCTCAGCCAGAGGAAGGGTCTGCAGCCATGGCGCACACCACTGCTCCTCTGGCCACATGCCTTCCTCCGCACAGAGGGCGCTGCTAACGCTGAGGGCAGGCCTCCGCTTGGTTTTGAAAAGGATCCAGGCTGAAAGTAGGCCACAGATTGCCTTTTACTGGCCGGGCTTCTCGGTCACTTTATTGGGGCTTTCTAAAGTGCAGGAGACGGGGAAGCTAGAGAGAGGACTTCGTGCTCTTGGGCGTACCTCCCGTTTCCTGGCAGTATCGGGGAACTCCTGGCCTGTTTCCAGTGTATTAGGTTTGCACGTTCTTTATTCCCTTCGGCCTCCTTTTTGGTGAAATTCCCTTTGAGAAGCCCATGCCTTGTGTACAGAGGCATCGCTGCTGGAGAGGAAATAAGGCTTGAGACAGAGGCGCTCAGTTTGCAGAAACTTCAGGAGACCCTGGCCCCACTGTGGGGAGGAGTGTGGTTCCCCAGAAGCTGGGAAAAGCATGTGACCCAAGGCCACCCAGACAGTCACCTGCAGGGACCAGGCAGCACTACCGACTGGCCTGGCCCCTGGGCCTCCCTCCCTCTGCAGACAGGACCCGTGACTGTCAGAGGCTCCGAAGGCACAGGCCCCGGGGTCTCCCCCAATGGCACGGCACAGCAGCTTGGCCACCGCGTGCCTGCACAGCTGCCCAGCGGCTGGCCGAGCTCACCTCTCCCTCTCCACCCAGGCCCCTGTGGATGAAGCTTCGTTAGCACGCCCAGTGGTCCCCAGGCCATGCTGCCCCACCCCATGGCCAGCCCCATACCACCAAATAGGAGGAGACAGGCCATGGGCAGACTGTGCCCAGCCAGATGTGTTTCGAAAACCAGAAAATTCTCTTCCTTTGAATCAATCATAAGGTTTCCAGGTCAGCACAAACCCACGCCTCCCCACTAGTCTCACACTTAGCTGGCTGCACGCATTTGTGTAACTTCCTTGGCAGGGAAGGCGGGGAGTGTGTTGGTGTGTTTGTGCGTGCGCGTCCGTGTGTGACCTCTCGGTGCTTGTTATGGAGATGCGGCCTCAGCAGCCACCAGAGAAGCACACCAACGGGACCTGCACACGGACTGGGAGCCCTCGCACTCCCTGCGCAGGTGCCCACATCTGCCTGCTGCCCCAGAGCTGCCCTGCCAGGTGTGCCTGGGAGAAGAGCTCCAGGGGCCTTACCTTGTGCAGTTCTCACTGCAGACCAACCGTCAGGAGGGGCCTGGGAGAGGGGCTGTAACTGAGGTGGGGGCACCGCAGCCCAGGGCGTTCCTCCCCCACAAAGTGGGCGTGGGCTGGGCCCCATTCCTGCTCTGGGGAAGAGGGATTGGTTTCCCTGTGAACTTTGCAGTCCCCCCCTCCGAGGGTGACTCCCATGAATTTCCTCACCGCTCCTGAGCCCTGCCCCAGCCCTGCCAGAAACAGGATGGGAAGAGTTCCCCATGCCGGGTAGATGTTGCACCTTGAGGGTCCTAGACTTGAGTGGAGTGTGGAGGGAAGAGGGGAGACTAATTTCCCTAGGCCCTGACCACTGGGGAAAGTCTCCCCAAAAGAGGAGCTGCCAAGAAAATGCATTTGGTGAGGCCGCCTAACACTCCTCAGAGCAAAGGGCTCGAGCCTGAGGCTCCTCGCTGCCAACACTCAAGGGCAGTTTTTCTTCTTCCAGCCTCGGCTCTGGGAGTCAGAGCTGGCAATGGACATTACTATGTGGGTATTCACTGTGAGCCGGACTCTGCTGCATGATTTAAATGTAGTGTCTCGTTTTATCCTCATAACTACCCTTTGGAGCGCCGTGATGCCCATCCTCATCCTCACCCTGTGCAGGGGGAAACTGAGGCCTCGTGCAAAAAAGCATTTGCTCTGGTCCTCACAACCAGAAAGCAGGGAGGCAAGATGTGAATGGATGGTGGTCCACTCCCGAGGCCCCACTCTAAATCAGCGTGCCCTCCGCCTAAGTCTTTCCATATCTTGGGTATCCCAGGATGCAGGATGCAAAACACACAGAGGGTACCAGTGAGGCCTGACTAAAGCCACCCATCATCTACCCTAGATCCCCACCCCCAGTCAGCCCTGTCAGGCAGGTGGATCATGGTGAGGGTGGACAGTTACAGTGACGTATAGTCAAGAATGACCAACACTTCAGAAACGTAAAGACACTGATGTTTGACACGCCGCTCATGCTCTCTGGATGGTTACGTGCTTTGACCACTCTCAGACCCTCTCCTGGACCTCATCCAAATCTGCGCAGGTTTCCAGAGACAACTGTCACAGCAGGCCCTTCCATTGACGGGCCCAGAGCTGCATGACCACAACGTGCTAGAAAGTCTTCATCTTGCTGAAGCCCCACCTGCGTCCGTGACGGCCAACCTGGGATCGCTCAGGGGTTTGTTTTATTCTAGGGTTTGACCCATTAACCTCTCCTCCACACCAAGGACAGAGCCAGATTTTCAGCAGCGCCCTCCTGCCACACTCCATTTGAAATGGTGACTTATTAATGTAGACTAGGACGACAGCAGCACTTAAACCCAGATGTTCTCATTATTTTTCAAAGGGCACAGCAAATGCATAGTTTGACCTCAGCCCTTTTCAAAGCCTTCAGAAACAAACTAATGCTTCTGAGGCAACCAGCCCGGGCTCTCCATGCTAATTTCCACCTTGTGAAATGTTATCCCCGCGACCACTTCCTGCCACAGGAGGAAGCTTCCTGCACCCAGCACATCCACAGGTGGGTTTATTAACCACACTGTTTTCAGATCGTCCACGCGGATGTTGGCTGGTTCTTTTCCAATCTGATTGTTTCAACAAGTAAATGAAATTTCCCTACCTCTGCTCCACCTGAAAGATAATGCGATTTGGCTTAAGCATTTCTTTCTTTATTTCATTATACTCGTGCCCTTTATCTTAGATTTAGAACAAGAAACCTAGAACTCCACTTAAGATTCATTTATTCAGCAAACATTTGCAGGATTCCCACCGTGCACCATGTAGACACACATATTAGAACGGCACGACCTCCCTCCCGAGAAGCATGTGGTGACCAAGGAGACAAGCTAGAAAACGCATGCCCTGGCACTAAGCACTGCAGCCCCGGGTTTGGGAGGATGAAACACGTCCTTCTCTCCCCCTGACTAGGTGTGTGCCTTCAGGCATGTTGCCTAGCACTTTAATGATGATGGAAGGAGACTTGAACACATGATACAACGTGCAGATGATGTATTATAGAATTGTATGCCTGAAACCTGTATAACTGTTATTAACCAATGTCACCCCAACAAATTCAACTTAAAAAACCAGTTTTCTCATCTATGAAATGGGAATAACAAGTGCATCTACCCTTTGGGGTTGTGAGCATTCAGTGAAACAATGACTAAACCAGGGAAAGGCCTGGCACACAGGTTCTCACGCAGTGCTGGTTAACAGTGCTGGTTGGTTTTAGAGGCATTTGCAGAACACAGGGGCTGTGCAGCATGGGTGACGGGCTCTTCCTGCAGTATGGGAAAATGGGAGATCAGAGGAAAAGAACAGGCAACATATGACCCTTGAAGCTGGAGAGGGAGAACGGGGCTAGACTGTGAGAGATCTGACGCTGAGTAACATTTTCCTTCACATTTTGAGCTTGGGTTATTAAGATCAGTCTCTCAAGAACTTGGTTATTTCATATATATATAATCTCCTATATAATACAAGCCTAATATGCAAACAGCGGAACAACCAGCAGAACGACTGGTCGCTATGATGCACACTGACCACCGGGGGCAGTCACTCAAATGCAGAAGCTTCCCCCAGCCCACAGTCTCCAGGCCAGCCACAGTGGGTGCAAGTGGTGGCCCCCGATTGCCCCCCTGGTCACCCTGGAGAGGGAGGCGACCAGCGACGGTGGCAGAGGGCATAGCCATCAAGTGAGTGGCGCCAGGCCTGCCAAGGCGGGTGCCAGCAGGGGCACCACAATCACCCCACCAGTTGTCCCACAGATTGGCTCTGATCACTGGCCAGGCCTAGGGACCCTATCTGTGCACGAATTTCGGGCCTCTAGTGTGTGTTTGTGTGTATATATACATATACATATATATGTATATATATATAGAGAGAGAGAGAGAGAGAGAGAGAGAGGAAGGGGGAGGAAGATAGAAAAACATAGATGTGAGAGCTCAATATCAATCAGCTGCCTCCTACAGGCCCCTCACTGGGGAGGGAGCCTGCAATCTGACATGTGCTCCAAATGAGAGTCAAACCAGCAACCTCTTGGTGCATGGGAGGATACCTAACCAACTGAGCCACACCGGCCAGGACTTGGTTATTTTTTATTAATATTAAATTTATTGGGGTGACATTGGTTAGCTTTCAAGTGTACAATTCTATGATACATCACCTGTATATTGCACTGTGTGCCCACTACCCAAAGTTAAGTTTCCATCACTATACACTGGATCCCCTCATAGTGATCCAACCAGAAGGAAGATGGTAGCCTTGTTTTATTTTTCATAGGATGGCAGTTCTTTTAAGCTTGTTCTTAGTCTATGCAACCATCTGAATAGAGGTTATTATCGGAAAGAAATGAAGTCATACATAAGAGGCTGATGCTGGGAAGAGGGAGCTCTCTTGGGGCTTCCCTCTGAGCCTTCCTAGCTTCCCATGGGTCAGGTAAAGGTCAGATAAAGAAACATGGCATGTGTGGCATGGCAGAAAACACCTGGAGGCATCACCATTGTTTTCTGGCACCAGGAAAGCTGCCATTTGGAAGAATGATCAGATGTGTTCTCTTTAAATGCAAGATAGAAAAAGAATCAAATATCTTGGACAAATACCTTGACCTGAAGTCAAGACCTAGAAGAAATTTTCCCTCATGGGTTCTTACAAGGGAGATGGCACTCTGTGCTGGAGGCCAGATCCTCAATACTATCGTAAATCCTGCAGATCTGCAGAGTCCTCCTTGTGAACAACGTCATCACCAGAACCTGGTGTATCAGCCTAGGTGGCTTCACAGGTGAGTTCTACAGCATTCAAGGAAGAAATAGTCACTATTCTACACAACCCTTCCAGAAATTTAAAAAGATGGGAATATGTCTCAACCCACGTTATAAAACTAGCATGACTCCAATGCTAGACAAAGACGTCACAAGAAAGCCACAGATTAACATCCCCCATCCACACAGAGGGAAACATTCTTAACCAAGTTTTAGAAAATCAAATAAAAACATGTAAAATGATAGCATCAAACTATGAAATACTATAGGATAAACCTGACAAAAATTTATACATTGGAAACTAAAAAATATTTTTAAAAGACCAGTTCTCCCTAAAATTGTTCTATAGATTATCAGGTGTACCGGTTAATAATGCAGATTTTTTTTAATAGATGGAATTACACATATGTTGAGATACATATAAATATATATATATATATATGAGATTTGACATGTATGCTATTTTGTTGTATTGACAGCAAGCTTCCAAACTTCATACATCAAATTTTCTGAAGGTGTTAACATCATAGATATTTTTACACTTTAAAAATGTCGAATTTCATGCCAAAAAAAAAAAAAAAAGAGCATTTGCGGGAAGTTTTAATTCATTACTTTATTTTGAAGAATAGTGCTATTGAAAGTTATGATATATTTCAGAAAGCTTATGGTGAACATGCTCCATCTCAAGATACTTGTGAATGCTGGTTTAAATGCTTTAAAAGTGATGATTTCGATGTGAAAGACAAAGAATGTCCAGGTCAACCGAAAAAGTTTGAAGACCAACAATTACAAGTATTATTGGATGAAGATGTGTGTCAAACTCAAAAACAACTTGCAGAAATATTAAATGTTGCTCAGCAAACAATTTCTGATCATTTTCAAGCAATGGGGAAGATTTTAAAGGAAGGAAAATGGGTGCCACATCAACTGAACGAAAGACAAATGGAAAACCGAAAAATCATCAGTAAAATGTTGGTTCACTGGCACGAAAGAAAGTCTTTTTTGCATCGAATTGTGACTGGCGATGAAAAGTGGATTTATTTTGAGAATCCCAAAAGCACAAAATCATGGGTTGATCCAGGTCAACTATCAATATCGACTGCAAGGCCAAATCGCTTCAGAAAGAAGACAATACTCTGTGTTTGGTGAGATCGAGAAGGTGTGGTGTATTATGAGCTTCTAAAACCAGATGAAACCGTTAATAATGATTGCTACCGACAACAAATAATCAATTTGAACCACGCTTTGCTCATAAAATGACCAGAATGGGCCAGAAGACATGGCAAAGAAAATTTGCTTCATGATAACACACTGTCACACACTTCAAAACCAGTTAAAGACACATTTAAAGATCTTGCCTGGGAAGTATTAATCCACCCACTGTATTCACCAGACCTTGCTCCTTCAGATTACCACTTGTTCCGATTGATGGCACATGCACTTTCTGAGCAGCACTTCAAAACATACAAAGAAGTGGAAAATTGGGTCTCTGAATGATTTGCCTCAAAACAAGAAAAGTTCTATTGGGACAGTATCCACAAATTACCTAAAGATGGGGAAATGTACAGCTAGTGATGGACATTACTTTGAATAAAGCACTTTTGATGTTTCTCTTAAAATTATCGTGTTTTCTTTGATTACAAAATCCACATTATTAACTGGTACACCTGGTAATTGCAAACCCAGCCAAAATCCTAGCAGGTTTGTTTTGTGTGTGTGCATGTGTGTTTCCTAAGAGTAGACAGGCTGTTTCTAAAATTCACCTGGAAATGCAAAGGTCCTAATATAACCAAAGCAACTTTGTACACAAAGAGCAAAATGAAAAATTTAACACTACCTGATTTTAAGACTTTTAAAGCTACAGAAATAAAGACAATGCAGTTTTGACACAAAGAAGACAAATTGATGAATGGAACACAATAACATTCAGAAATAGAACTAGACATATATGTACAGCAGAATTTTGACTTAAGTACAAAGATAATTTAGTGTAGAAAGAATAACTTTTAACTTTTTAGCTTACTAACAATTGAATATTCATTAATTAAAAAACAAAATTTATCTATATTTTGTACCATATACAAAAAAAAAAAATACTCAAAATGTATTATGGGCCTAAATGTAAAACCTAAAACTATGAAATTCCTAGAAAATAGGATAAACTTAAGTCATGGGTTAGGCAGATTTCTTAGACACAATACCAAATTTCAATCAATCCATAGAACAAATTAATAAATTGCACACCATCAAAATTTAACACTTTACTCTTAAAATATAATTTTAAGAGAATGAAAAAAAAACCAAGTTAACAAAGAGCTGTATGGCAAAAAGCACATGAAAAAATGTTCCATATCATTAGTCACTAGGGAAATGCACACCAAAGCTACAATGAGGTACCGCCGGCCTTTAGAATGGCTGAAAGACACCATGCCACGTGCTGAAGTGTTGGCAAGGATGTGGCACTCTCAAGCTCTGCTGATGGAGATGTAAAATGGCACACTCACTTGGGAAATGGTTTGGCAGTTTCTTAAAAATGACCCACTCCTAGGTACTTACCCAAGGAAAAAGAAAGCATATGTTCCTGAAAATATTGTACATGAGTGTTCATAGCGTCTTTTCTATAGTAGCCAAAACTAGAAACAATCCAAGTTCCCAGCAACAGAAGGCTTCTATCCATACTACTCAGCAACAGAAGAGCACATGCTGCCCCGGCAGGTGCGGCTCAGGTGGGCATCGCCCCAGGCACCAAACGGTTGCTGGTTGGATTTTGGTCGGGGCACATTCCTGGGTTGTGGGCTTGAGCCCCAGGAGTGGGCGTGCAGGAGGCAGCCAATCGCTGTCTCATTCTCTCCCTCTCCCTTCCACTCTCTCTAAAAATTAATTAAAATATTTATTTTTTTTTAAAAGAAAAAGCACATGCTACCACATGGATGAATCTCAATAATCACCCGGAATGAAAGTAAACAGATGGAAAGAGTACCATTTAAATAAATTTTTAGAAAATGAAAACTAATCTCTAGTAACAGAACATAGATTAGTGGTTGTGGAGGGTGGATGGATGGGTAAGGACGGTAGGTTTACAAGGATACGAGGAGAGATATGTTCATTATCTTGATTGTAGTGATGGTTTCTGGGTATATACACATCAATACTTATCAAACTGAACACTCTGAATAAGTGCAGTTGTTATATATCAATTATACTTCAATAAAACTGTTTTGAAAGGGGGGATGTGCCGGTTATCTATTGCCAAAATAATGCTGTGTAACATCTGCAGATCCTCAGTGGGAGAGAGCAACAAGCTTTTATTACTCACACATCTGGGCAAGCAGGCTGGGCAGCCCTGCTAATGCCAGCTGGGTGTGCTTCCCATGCTGGGGCTGTTGACTCGTCTAGACTGGCCAGGGCTGGGATGAATAGGCCACTCTGCTCTCTGTGTCCCTGGTGCTCCAGCAGACTGGCTTTGGCATGCTCCATGAGAGAACATGCAAGTTTACAAGCCCATTTCTCGCCTGTTCTTGCATGGTGCCCAAAGCAGGCCATGTTGCTGAGTCCAGATGCAAGGGTCAGGGAAACAGACTTTACGGCAGTCCCTTAACAGCGTGTGGATGCCCAGAGGGGTGAAGGGGAAGCTTCCCCCAGCCCACAGCACCACAGCACTCCACACCACAGCACTCGGCACCACAGCACTCCGCACGGGGGCTTTGCGCAGTGCAAGATCAGCCTCTTGGCTGGTCAGCTTCGGTCTGTGGCTCATGTTTGAAGGATCCAGCAGAGAATGAGTTGACTCTTGCCTCTGGGGAACTCTACCTACACAGACGTGTGAGAGTGAGGGTGTACTGAGTGCCACGCTGTACTCTGAAAGCTCTTCTAACTGCCTATCGGAAACTTTCTCCTGTAAAACCTTGGCCTTTAATCGCAGTGCCTCTGAAACCTGGCTCGTAGGTGTCAGGCTGAACAGCTCTCAGTACCCAGGTAAATGTCCCTGCCGTGTTAGAATCTGCCAGAACTTCTCCTGAGTAAGAAGCCTTCAACCACTAACTAGTTCTAATACCTCCAACGTCCTTAGCCATAGTGGAAATCTAGCTTTCACCTCTGCAACCAGCTGTGCCCTCTTCTGACCTGAAGCCCTCTCCAGCCATCAAATCAACATCAACCCAGTGCACCTGCTCCTAAGGGGTCCTCACAGCCCGAAGACCAGCAGGAGACAGCCATCCCTGAGAAAGAGGAGCGGTCACTAAGACTCGGGAGTTAGGAGGTTGCCCCTGCAGCAGTGAGAATGACATTCTCATGCAGCTACCAGGGCAGCCCGGGCCCAGACCACTGCCTGGCATGAAAAGCCAGTTAGAGTGTTGGCTCATGGACTGAAGGGTCCTGGGTTCGATTCTGGTCAAGGGCCTGGTTTTCAGGCTCAATCTCCAGCCCTGATTGGGGCACGTGTGAGAGGCCACCAAATCAGTGTGTCTCTCTCGCATCCCTTCCACTCTCTCTAAAAATGAATGGACAAAATATCCTCGAATAAGGATTGACAAAAAGAAAAAAGAAAAGAAAAGCCAGTTAGTGTGGCCTCTAGTGACCACTGTGAAGTGTCCTGTGTTGCCACCAGGGCACTGCACCAATGCAAGACAGGCATCAGAACTCAACCCAGCAACGGAGTCGGAACAGACAAGCCGTCGTCAGCCGCGAGGTACACCCTGAGGCAAAAGCAGCACATGCTCAAGCCAGGGAGCTGGGCCTGGGCAAGCAGCACCGCACGGAGGCCCCAGCCTCACACACACAGGCCCACACAGAGCGTGTTACAAGAGAGATGTGTGTGGATGGGGCTTTGGATCACTTATATCCTTGCCGGGCTGCAGAAGGAAGCTGAGACCAGAAAGTCCATGAGCAGCATCGGGGCACAGAGAAGGGCTCCTAGTCCAGTCAGCGTGTGCATCGGTGGAAGGAAGGGTGACAATAAGCCCCCTCTTCCCCGAGAGCACTAACGGGAACACCCCCTCGCCTAACAATACTCTGGCCATCGCTACATTTGCAGAGCATCCGTCTTACAAGGCCCAACTCTCACAGCCAATGCTCACGTTTTATTCTCATCATTTTCCAGAAGAGGAAGCAGGTGAGAGGATGACTTGTTGGAAGAGCCAGGATCCACCTTCCTGAGGCGCCTCCCTCCTGCCCGCTGCAGCTCAGCACCCTCCTGCCCCTGCCCCACACTCTGGCCCCAAGCGCCAGGATGCCCACAAGGTGCTCAGAAGGTGTCCACGGGCCCAGGCTGCACCTCAGCCTCGGGGTCCGGACCACTGCTAAGCCGGTGTAAGCAGCACAGGAAGACAGTGCAGAAGAATACCCTGGCCTCTGGGAGAAGGAAATTCTGTGGGGGGTGTGGACCCAGCCCGGACAGGAGGGACAGAGACTAGCGGCCGAGGTGGGATGCAGTGGGATGCAGGGGCCAGGCTGGTCCACAAGGGCTTGAGGAGAAGAGCTGGCTCCAGCTGGCACCACCAGGGGGCCTCGCTGGGGACTGTGCAGGGCAGTGGGATGGAGCAATTGGCTCTGTTGGACTAGGACAGTGGTCGGCAAACTCATTAGTCAACAGAGCCAAATATCAACAGTACAACGATTGAAATTTCTTTTGAGAGCCAAATTTTTTTAAACTTAAACTATATAGGTAGGTACATTGTTATTAACTTAATTAGGGTACTCCTAAGGCTTAGGAAGAGCCACACTCAAGGGGCCAAAGAGCCGCAGTTTGCCAGCCACGGGACTAGGATGAGGGCTAACAGGATCCTGAGGGACAGATAACAGGGAGGGATAGAAGGACGGGCCCTGAACAGCTCTGTGAAAGCACCTTGCCCACCGACAGTGGGCAGAACCATGTGGCCACATGAAGGCAGTTCTGGGGGCAAAACTTTCTTACATGAAGCCCGGTTCTGGGGTGAGCAGGGCACTTGTCTCCTGTCTCCATGTCACACTGTCAGCTCTCCTGACTTCTAGACAAGGCCTCGGGGTCACTGGTTGGGTGGGTTGCTGATGAAAGTCGCCCATTTTGTACTGAACTGGAGCCCCGGGGATATAGAGTTTCAGACATCTCAGCCAGGACAGAGTGCAGGCCAACCTCCATGAGTAGCCAGAAGCCCACAAACCATGGGCCGTGTACAGCGCTGGACGCCAGAGCTTGCAGCCCAGCCTGGGAGTGAATGCCTCCTTCAATTTAGAATTTAAATGTGTGCCCAGGTGCCTGGCTCAGCTCATCCTAGTCCTGGCTCCGCTGAATAACTTCTCTGTTGTACAGACAGCCCTGCCTACAGCCGAAAACCGGGCCGTTCCTCAGTCCATGCCACAAAGCGAGGACTGCGCCGTCCTCGTTCCCATGGGTCCTGAGGCCTCTTAGCGAGCAGGTGCCCCCTGCAGTCTGGGCAGAGGGCAGAGGGAGGCAGGCGGGCCGATCTTCTCACACACCCATCCCACTCTTCACCCCCAATTAAGGCTACACTTGATGTCCAATTCCTGGCTTCTGAAGTGTCTGGTTTTGAAGACTAGTCCCTGCAAAGCACAGGGAACTCCAGGCCTCGGTGAGAGCAGTTTTGGGGTGCTATGTCTGTGTCACAGGGAACAGTGGTGCCTCCCAAGGAGAGCTGGTCCCCAGCACAGGTCAGCCAGCGCGCCTGGAGGGGGTGGCTGCCCAGGGGGCACTGGGCGAGGTCACAAACTCCCCTGTAGCAGGAGGCCTCACTTGCTTTCCTCGCTTTTTCAACTGAGCGTCTCTGTGAAATGAAGCTGCAGAGGGCCCAGTGGAAGGCAGGCCCTCAAGGGTCCTCCAGGAAAGCCAAGGCACGAGATACCAGAGGATTCCACGGCCCAAACGCAGGCCGACACCAGCCTGCTCCTGGGGACTGCACCCTGAGGCTGTGCACACATGTGGGCAGGGGACCGGTGCTGCAGGATCTGGGAGCCTGGAGGGGGCAGCCCCGGTGAGAGGTGCAGAGGCCATGGGGCCTGGGGATGCTCACTGCTGAGAGTCAGGGCCCACCAGGCCGGCACGGGAACCTCGGGCCCCACTGCCAGGCAGTCAGAGGACAGGATTAGCTGCATTTCCAGTTATCTGCAGCTACATCTAAAGCCACTCAAAACTTAGCGGCTTAAGACTACAGCTCTTTCCTTTTGCTCAAACGTTGTGGCTCAGGGGCACAGGCAGGGCACCGTGAGGATGGCATCTCTCCATGCGGGGCCTGGGTGGGTGCTGGGTTGGCCATGTGTCCTGACTGCAAGCTCGAGTCAGTGGTTCTCCTCCACTTGGACCTTCTGGGGCTGGATGTCCAAGAAGTTCACTCCCATGTCCAATGCCCAGCTGAGAGGTCCCAAACCAGCTAGAGAGCTCTCTCTCTCTCTCTCTCTCTCTTCTCTCTCTCTCTCTCTCTCTCTCTCTCTCTCTCCATAATTATCTTGGGGTTCTTCAGGAGCGTCAGACTTCCACATAGTGGGTAGCTTCTCCCAGAACAAGCATTTTAGAAAGTCACAGTAGAAGAAGCTCTTTGCGAATTAGCCATGCCAGTCCCCAAACTTTACTTGTACATCCTTCCTTCTATCAGACAGACCCTCCAGCGGAGGGGTTACACTACACCTCTCGATGGGAAGAGCTGCGGTTTGTTCCCGGCTTCCATCTAGCATCTGCTGTAACGAAGCACCCCATCTTACATTGTTACAGTCAGGGTGTCTCCTCACCAAGCAGACTAAGTTTGTGGGGGGCAACTGTCTGTCATAGATCCAGCAACAATCTCTCCAGCTCTCTGGATGAGCTCCTGCCGGGGTCTGCAGGGATGTCCTCACAGGAGAGAGGCCTGGGAGACCTTTGGGGAGATGGTGTTAGGCACTAGAGTAAGTCCTCGCAAAAGCAGTGGTCCCAGGGCACTTGGCTGCACCCAAGCTGCCCATGGAGGGGTTTCCCCAGACATGGGGCACAGCTTCTCAGCCGGCGTGGCGCCCTTAGAGGGCGGGACGAGGTGAAAGAGCATGAGGGTGTGGGCCCCGGAAGCCACGCTGTCTGCTCCAGTGCAACCCGTGAACCTGCTCAGCTCCGGGAGCTGCACTGAGAGGCACCCAGAGACAAGGCCCTGCCCCTGACCTGTGCACCGACTCACGGCGTCACAGATCCAAGCCCTGAACTCTGTTCCGTCAGCCTGCTTCACCTGGCCTGTCTCCTCCACAGGGACTGCCTGTCTCCTCTGCCTTCTTCCTGTTCCTCGTGCTGTGGCTTGTTCCCACCTTCCGCATCCCCATTTCCTGGGTGGGTGCTGGGGCTGTCTGCCCAGGCGGGCCATGCGTTTGCTTTGCACCCCTGTACTTTACCTGGACCTGGCTCAGAGGATGTGCTGTGAGCAGGGGTGTGGACTCGCCATGGGGACCCTGTGCCTTGATCAACCAGAGCAACCCTTGGTGGCTGGGGCAACAACCTGGGGGTGAGATTCAGGCTGGGACCACTTGTGACACTCAGCAGAGAGCTCTGCCCAGGCTGTGGGCCCTTTGCAACATGCCCAGGGTGAGGGGTGAGGGGGTGATCACCACCCTGACCCACAGCTTGGGCACCAGCTGGTCGCTGAGGCAGTGCAGGGGCAGGTTCCTGCCTCTATCTGATGAAGACATAGCAAAAATGCATGCACAGCTGGACGGGGCGATGCCATGGCCCACTGCCCGTGGTGACAAGGTCTCATTCACTTGACACCCCCATGCTTGGCCCCAGTAAACATCCTCCCCACCTGCACGCTCTCTCTCGAGTCCTTCCCCGACCTCTGCCAGCAGGGACCTCAGAACCGTGCGAGGCGGTCCTGATCCCGTCACTCTGCCCATCACAGTCGGGTGCTGGGCCAAGGTGCTCACCTCCCGGGCGCTGGTTGGAACTTTTTCATGATAACATGGGGCTGACAAGCCCCACCTTGAGGAGTGTTATGCACAGTCGCAGGACGTGTGCGGGGCCTGCTGCAGTCTACAGCACTGGGTGGGACCGCCCTGTGGGGCAGCTGGGCTGACTCGCCCAGAGAGCTTCCAACCCCAATGTCTTGTGGTCACCTTGACCATCCCATTTCCTCTACACGGAAAAAGGCCATCATGCGACAGCAGGCCATGCCCTTCTCCCCTGCCCCCTCTCCCGGGTGCCCTGCCTGCAGGCAGGTGAACAGAGTCACCCAAGCACACCGTTAGGAGCCACGACCAGAACTTTGCTTCAAGCCAGACCCACAAAGGAACTGGAGGCTGCCGGTGTGCTGGGGGATGGGAGGCCAGGAGCACCCGGAGCAGGTCCTGTACCTCCGCCACCACCTCTCCTCCGCCAGGCAGTCTTAGCCAGTATCTCGCCAAAGCCTCCTACCCTCTGCCTAAGGGCAGGAAGCTTTCTGAGATTCCAATCTGAGCACATCACTCAGCTGCTCCCCCCACCCCGTGCCCAGCCCGTGGAGCCTGCTATTTAAAGAGCCACAGTCTGGCCTCAGACCACAGGCACTGCCCATGCCCATCCCAGGCCCCAGCTCCAGAGGAAATCACTTACTGTCACACTTGCCGGGCCCAGTGGCTCAGGTCTGTCTCCTGCCTGCCTGCCTGCCTGCCAGTCCTTCTTGGTTCAATACCTTCAGGAATGGCCCTCCTCTCTCTGGCTCTCTGAATGCTTAGGTGAGCCTCTCTTTTTCAGTCTATACATACCACGTGTCTCCCCTGGACCAAGCATGCCCCAGAGAGGAGCACATGCCTGACCAACCTGCCGCTGGGTGGACCCCCACTCACCCCAACAGGAAAACCCAGAAGATGAGATGGAAGCACAGCCTAGGAAGAGCTGCCAGGAGACAAAGGAGTCAGCCAATTAGCTCCAGGGCAGAAACGGGATCGGGTTGAGGCCGCAGGCAGAGAGGCGGATGCAGGGACCCAAGGAAGGACTTTACGTTGTCTCGGCCGTGCATGGTCTGCCTCTGAGCTCGGGAGCCCAGAACTGGGATGATCAAGCAGAAAGCAGGTGACCCTATGGCCCCAGTGTCGAAGGACCTTTGGCTTCCAGGAGAATCCCACTGGATCCCCTTAGGGATCTCCTGGCCTTAGAACCCACCCTCCTCACTCCATCACCCTGTCCCCCTCCTCCAGCCAAAGGGCACCCCTGCCCTGGGCTTGCAGAGCTTCTGGGTGGGTACCCCACCTCTCTGAACGGGGCTAGATGGAGGCTGGGAAAGCTGCCCAAACCGAGTAAGGGGAGGAAGGAGCTCGTGTGCACGGTCCCCTGGCCCCACCACGCACAGAGCCCTGCATCTCAGCTTTGTCAGTCTCCCCAAGCCCAGCAACAGCTCTGAGGTGTAACTTATTCTCCCCTTTCAGAGGGAACTCAGCTCAGACAGTCAGTACACACCCACTCCACCCAGGTCACGTGTACCCACTCCAAGGTCACATGTACCCAATCCATCAAGGTCACGTGTACCCACTCTACCCAGGTCATGTGTACCCACTCCACCAAGGTCATATGTACCCAATCCATCAAGGTCACATGTACCCACTCCACCAAGGTCATGCATACCCACCCCAAGGTCACATGTACCCACTCTACCCAGGTCACATCACCTAGAACTGGACGTCTAAGCCGGCTTTCTTATTTCTATTGTCACTTTGATTTTTTAGATTGCAAACCCCTCTGCCTCTGGTGCTTCTCCAATGCCCCTTTGACCACTGACCCTTTGTTTCAGTCAATAGGTATTAACATAGCTCTCCACAGGCCTGATGGTGCAAGTTAGGGAACCAGGCTGTTCCCAAGGCCCTCTCCTGCCATCTGCTGGCCATTTGCCACAAGCCCGTGGGAATCTACAAAGACCATGATCAGAATGAAACCCCCCCAAAAAATAACAAGCTATTTCATTGAGCAACTGTGATGTGCTTGGGATCAATTAGCCTACTAAATCCTCATAATCATTATGTTCAAGAGGGACAATGAGGAAACTGAGGCCGGAGGGATGAGTGACTCAGCTATTAACTAGCGCATGTGAGGCTGAACTGCAGGATCTGACCTAGGCCACCGTGGCCGGTTGGTTTATTTGTTTTGCTTCCATTCCCTGAACCTCAGTTTCCTCTCCTGGAAAATGAGGTTGACATGCTACTTTCACATGGAATGTTGTGACCATTAAATAAGTTAATAAATGCTAAGTGCTGAGAACAGGGCAGGATACACAGTGAAAATTAAATAAATGAACATTTGCCTATAACACACACACACACACCACACACTAATATATACACATACCACACACACACCACACTATAACACACATACACACCATGCACATCACACCCACCATACCCACACATACACACCACATACAAAACATACCAACACACATGCATATCACATACACCACACACATACTATAGTCTAACACTCACATACCACATACACCACATGCATGCATAACAAATATAATACACATATCACATACCACACACAACACACAGCTATGTATATCACACACAACACATGTGCATGCATGCACACACACGCACGTGCACACACGCACACACACACCACACACATACACTGGTACACAGTGGAAACCAGGAAACTGCTCACCACCTGCAGCCAGAAACCTCACGTTTGCTCCTTCACATTCTGGCGAGTGTGTGTCCTGTGAGCACACCAGCCTCGTTTTCTTCCCTGCAAAATGGGGCGTGCAGAGCTCACTGTGTGCAGGGATGCTATTAGTCGGGACATGTGTGACCATCGTGTGTAAACCAGTGAGTCTGCAGGTGGTGCTGACACGCATCCCCAGCTCCTCACCTGGCTGATCCTGCAGAGGACAGAGACACTGTCCCCACCTCTCGAGCACGGGGCTCCATCAGCGAGACAACCTGGGTGCCTGGTGCCTCCCCGCCCTTCCTAGGTCAAGGTACCCCCTCCCGTCTCCCTGCAGCACTTCCATCTCCCCCAGAAGTGAGGGTGGAGGTGCTGGCAGCCTAAGGCCTAAGCAAGGGGCTCCACACTTCGAGGGGGGCAGCCCTTCTGCCCAAAGGGCTGGGGTCACCCAGGGGCGGGAGCTCACACAGCATCTCCACCTGGGATGAGGGGAGGCCTCAGGCCCAGGGAAGCAGCCCACCCGGGCGCCGCAGATCGAGGGCCATTCAGCCAATGCTGGCAACCCCAGCTGCCTCTTTGAGTTTCAGAAGAGCGGGAAGGACACGGTGGCAAACACCACAGGGGAAACACCGGGCTACGACATCACCTGAGCCCAGAGAGACATGCAGGTGCAAGGAGTATGATCGATTGGGCCCAGAAAGAGGTCTGACCCGGGGCCACCACGGTCCGGACAGGCCTGGGAGCTCTGAGTGCCGCCGTGACCTGTTTCATCAGCGAGGGGCTGGGGTGGGAGCAGTGGCTGGGGCAGTGAAGCTGTTAGAGCAGCGCGTCCCTGGAGGAGATGACGGTGAGCCAGCGAGTCTGCAAAGGTGGCTCCAAGGCAAAGTGCACCCTGGGAAAAGGGGGGTTAAGTGTCCGAGTACCAACTGCCAGGAAAGGGCAAGAGGGATATGGGGCTGAGCGGCATCTGTGTCAGGGCTTGATCGGCCCTGGGGCCGAGCCGTGAGTGTGAGGCAGCTGCCAAACAGCAAGGGAAACGGAGCCACGGGACAGCAAGAGCAGGCGGGTCCCCCCGGACCACGCACTGACGCCCAAACACAGCAGCCCCGGCACAGGCCTGCGGGCAGCCAGGGCCCTCGGCACCAGGACACAGGCAGGACGGTGACAGCAGAGCGGAGGTCCTGGCGTCGTGGCTGTCCCTGGGGCACCTGGGTGGGTGGCGTCTGTGCTCTGGGGAGACTGCACCGCACACCTCTGGGGCTCTGCCTGAAGCCACCCTGGTTTCCGAGATGAGTCAGGAGGCTCCTGCTCTCTCCATCTTCCCAGCCTCCTGTCTCTGTGCCTCATGGGAAGAGCCTCCCCAGCTCTCAGTCCCAGGGACAGCCTGGCTCCTGGCCATGGCGCCCTGCTCAGGGCAGGGCTATGGCGGGAGCACCTGGGCCACTGTCCCTTCCTCTCCCCTCTCAGTGTTGATCGGCGTGGGCACCGAGACCTTCCTCCAGGGGCACTTCAAGAGCCTGGCCTTCTACCTGCTGTGAGTACGCACGTGCTCTCCTCGGGGTGTGTTTGCTTTCTCCTCGGATTAATGCGGAGCAGCCCGCCCTCTCTTCCTGAGTCCATCCTGTCCCAGAGGTGGAAGGGCTAGAGGGCGCCTTAGAGTATCCTCTGCTTTAGAAAGGGCTATAATCAAATTATCCCATCAACCAACCAATTACCCTCCCATCCACCCACCCACCCACTCATCTACCCACCCCCCATCCATTCATCCACCCACCCACCCACTCATCCACACACCCATCCACTCATCCACCCACCCATCTATCCATCCATATTCATCCATCCGTCTATTCCCATGGCCACCTATCCACCCATTCATCTCTTCAGGAATTTTTAGGGACCAAACATTAACCGAGCTCTTGTTTTAGAGAGAGGGGGTCTCAGAGGACTATAAACTTGTGCCACCTTCCTGCCAAGCAGCTAAAGGTTTTCTGTACACGGTGTCCTTTAGCTCAGGCAGCCGGAGAAGCGACCAGTGCTGGTTTTGCAGATGAGAAATTCAGTGGGAATGAGCAGCTTAGCCACATCACCAAGCTCATGAGCAGCCTCTGTCCTTTCTTCTCTGCCCGCTGTCCCTGCAAATGCCCCTGGCAGGGGGAGAGCACTGTGCAGTGAGTCCCTGAGGGGGAGGGAAGCCTGGCACCCCTGCAGCTCTGACCACCAGCTCCCAGCAGCCCCTCCCAAGAGGAGCCCAGCATGCCTGTGGGGTCAGCAGGATGCCTCCTCTGCCCCCACACTCCCCTCCATGTCCAAGCTCAGCATGTGGCCTCTTCGGCATCCTAAGGAGCCCCCCTGCCTCAGACAAGCTCTCCAGTACGCGAGGTGGGTCATGTCCACCATCTCCCAGCCAGGCCACGACCCTGCAGTGCATGTGCACACTGCCACCACGTCAGCCGCCTGGACACACAGGTCCCTTTGGTGACTTCATGGCTGCCACAGCCTCCAGGCCATGCTTGTCATCCCTCACCTCCACCTTATTTCTAGTCACTCGGTTTACACCCAAGCGGTTCTCTTTCCCAAACTCACCCACCTCACCTCTGAGCCTTTGCTCGTCCCGTCAGGTACCCAGGGTGCCTTTCCACCCACTTCACCTGAGTCCCAGGGTCCTTCCTGGCATCCGGCCCTGAAACCCCTGCCCATGCCGGGACCCCCACCGGCTGGGAGTGACCTCCTGTCTGAAGGTCCCCGGGTCCTACTGAGTGTCCCAGCCACTGTGCACAGTCTCCCTAGAAGTCCATGGAACACTTAACACTAAGCCTTTCCCAGAGTGGGCCGGGCTGCATGGAAGAATTAGAGGCTACCAGACAGGGGGAGAAAGGAGGAGTCCTTGCAAGAGGGGCCGGCCTGTGCAAAGGCCCTGGGGCACCTAGCAGCTTCCTGTGTAGTCAGAGTATGTGGACGGGCTTTAAAAGGTGTGCTAAGGAAATTCAATCCTATCGGCCAGTGAGACTCTCCAATAAGAAATGTGAGTCCCATTCCCGAAGATTGTGATGCCTGGTCCAGGAATCGATGACTTTACATATTCCCAGGAAATTCTGATTGAGGGTCTCCGGACCACAACTGGAACATGAGGAGGCTTTGAAGAATCCTAGCCTGGGAAGAGTATGATCAGATTCAGGTGTCAGAAGGAGCCCTTGGGCAGCTGGTGTGACCACGTGGAGGAGCAGGTGAGGGCCAGGCAGCCGGGGAGACCAAAAGGGGAAAGTGGTGCAGGTGCCTGGGAGCAAGGCCCAAACGCAGGCTCTCGGGTGAGGCCAGAGAGAACGGGATGGATGCTGAGATGATTTCAGGACACAGTCAGCCGTCCCAGCGACCTTGTGCGTGATGAGCAAAGCGGGAGAAGAAAAGGCTCGGGAACGGGTGCAGCTTTAAGCCTCTCGGTCGGGCAGGGGGTGTCCGTCCTGGTGACAGTAGGCAGAACGTCTGCCAGTGTTCCCCACGGTGCTGGGTCAAGGTGGCCCCTCCTGCTGGCCTGCAGCTCCCTCCTCACCTGTCTGTGGGCCCCAGGCCCCAACCCCTCCACCACCACAGCCCAACCTCGTGCCGGCCCTGGCATCAAGACCCGCCTGGGGGACGCTGGCTGGGTGACAGGATGAGGTTGAGAAGCTTCTGGTCAGGAGGACAAGGTGCGGCGACAAGACGACCGCAGGAAGGTGAAGGGAGAGCCGGAGGAGGCCCAGCCTCCCTCACCTGTCTCCACACAGGTTCACGGGAGCCACCGTCGCCGTGTGCGAAGGGGCCTACTTCGTGGCTCAGCTGCTGGCCATCTGCTTCCAGTGAGTAGCTCCCACCACCCAGGGATCCTTGCAACTTCTGGGGGCAGGTGAGGGAGGAGCCCTAGGCTTGCAGGGCATTTTACCAGTTCTGGAGGGCTCCACCCCAACTAGGACCTGGGCACAAAAGAATGACCACCAGGGGGGACCAAAGAGCCATGGCAGTGGGTGTGGAAGAGGCCATGTCTGGGCCAACACACCATCCGCCAGTCCCACTGCTCCCCAGAGCCAGCCTGCCAGGAAGAGAGGTGAGATCCCTGCTCCAAGTCAGTCTAGAGGGCAAAGGAGCTGGGCCTAAGGGCAGGTGCTTTTCTCCTTTGAACCTGGAGGCAGCAGCCCTGAAGGAATCAGGCGGGTGTGGACTCTGCATGCCCGTCAGGAAGCCCCTCTGGGCCCGTGTCATCTACGCCCAGGCAAGACCCTAAGCAGCCAGGCCCCTCGTGCAGGGCATGCCCCGCCCGTGTCCCCCACACTGCACGCCTGTGGGCCCCCAGCGGACCCCTGAGGGGGAAGGGGCACAGCGAGACCCCTCACTGAGGACTCCCAACGGGGTGTCTGCAGAGAGCATGGCCTCAGCAGAGCCTCCACAGCCTCGAGAGTTGCTGGGCTTTCCCGAGTCACTGCCTGCTCCCTGCTCACCCCCGACTCCTTCCTCCCAGGTGTCAGCCAGGGTCCCTGGCCGCCAGAGCGAGGGAGAAGGCCCGCTGGCTGGGCTGCTTCCAGAAGTTCCTGGCCTACCTGCTGCTGTCCGTGGCCTGCTTCCTCCACCCCGTCCTGGTCTGGCATGTGACCATCCCAGGTAGGACGCCAGGGGGAGTAGAGGCAGGCCGCCCACACGGGGAGGCTCTGAGCACGAGGGCTGGGTCCCCCTCACTCAGCCTGCGGTGACGTGGCCCCAGGGCCCCAAGCCCACTGCCCTCTCTGGCTCAGGCCGTGGGATGAGGACCTGTCAGACCTGATGCAGCGGCAGGAATGTGCCAGAAGTGCATCCTTCGTGTAGGCGTCCAGAGGCTGCACCCCAACGGACGTGGCCTTTCTGTCGAAGCCTGTGTGTGGACTGAGCTTTCAGAGGGTGACAGTCATTTCTCTGCCCATCGTGTCTCCCAGTGCCCTGACTCAGGCCACACCCTCGGCCTGAGGTGGGAGCACAGCAGGAAGGGACCGAAGACCCTCACAGCCGCAGCATGTCCTGCTCCTCAGGCCCTGGGTCAGCGGCTCCTGGCTGCGAAGGCAGGAGTCTGCCACCTCCCACCTCCCACCTCCCGGGTTCTATTCATGGCTTTTCCGCTAACACCCTCCTCGTGACCCACCTAAAATCCAGAAAGCAAACCTCCCAGGGAGACAAGACTGAAGGCAGAGCCCCATTTCCTTCCTGCAGTCCCTGTCATATCCCCCAGGGCTCCCCTCAACCCACCCCCACGGCCTCCGTGGACGCCTGAGCAGGACACAGCCCTGTAGAGCTAGAGCAAGCCATGGCTTCCAGCCCCTGGGAAAGCAAGAGAGGCCCAGGAGGCTCTGGCCCAAGAGGCAGGACTGGGTCCCCGCTTCCTCTGCACAGGGCAGGGGTCCCAGCAGGGAACCCAGAGCAGCAGGTCCCAGCCTGGGACGGAGGGTCCTCTGCCTGGAGGCCTTGGGCAGGCCAGGAAGGGGCGATGCTACGCCGGCCCTACCCAAGGAGTCTGCACTTGCTTCTGTTTGCTGGGGAGGCTACAGTGAAGGCGGGCTCCCGCCTCTGGGACGGGAAATCCAGTTCAGCAGGTGGGGCCTGGTATCCAACATAGAACCCGGACCTACTGGCCGGGTCCAGGTCCAGCTCCAATAAGCCATAGTGAGAGAGGCTGAGCGCAGCGATGGAGGCTGTTCTGGCAGCACCAGGGGGCTGTCACCAGGAAGGGAGCCTCGGGCACAAGGTCCCCTAGCTCACGGGCAGGGGCAGGGCCCCAGCGCGGCATCAGGCCGCCCCCGGGGCCTGCTGTGGTGTGAGGGGAAGTGAGGGCTGCAGCACAGCAGCCTGAGTGGCCACACAGGTGTGCGCCGGGGCCTTCGGGAACCGTGGGCTTGGGCAGCCTCGGGCTTCTCTCCAGGACACTTCCAGCACCCTGACCGCCCAGCTCTCTTCCAGGCTCCATGCTGGTCCTCACTGGCCTGGCCTACTTCCTGCTCAGCAAGCGGAAGAAGAGCAGAGCTGCGCCCACAGTGCTGGCCGCCCAGGAGCAGTACACGGACCCCTCCAGCAGCGCCAGGAGCACCACCGGCTCCGGGGACACTGAGCAAACCTACACCTTCCACGGAGCCCTCGGACCGGGGCCCGGCTCCCTCCTCGCCCACATGAGGTGCATCCTGAAGGGGCCCAGGAAGCCCAGCGCGCCCCAGCGCCCGGAGGCCCCCACCGAGCTGACTCTGGAGCCTGCTGCCTCACTGGCCGTGAAGAAGCAGGTGCGCTTTGAAGACAGTGCGGCCAGGATCATCCCCGCCCTCGCCGCTGGCCTGGACAGCGAGGACAGCGAGCCGGAGCCGGAGGAAGCCAGCTCGGACACCACCCCCATCATCCCTCCCCCACAGGCTCCATCCTTCCTGTCTTCTCTCTCGGGCAGCAGCCTCTTCTGAGCTGCAGGCTCCAGCCTGGGAGATGCTCGGCAAGGGGTCTGCGCGGACTGATGGCCCTGCTTGGAGCTCCCTCACAGCGTGGCCCTCAGGGAGCCCGGTCTTCGTAGGCCGGCTCTTCAAGGGGGGACCAGGCACCCTTCACTGGGCCCCCAGGGCCATCGAGTGACATGAGAGGTCCCTCAACAGCCTTAAGGGGGTGCAAACGAAGCCATGCTGGCTCGAGCTGGCATAGGTCCTTCCTCCTGGACACGGAGTGAGGAAATCCTTGTGCTTTTCCCAAAGCGACCATCACTCCCGCTTCCCACAGGCTGCCTCGGCCCCAGGAGAAGCCGCCGGGCTCCTGCTGCTCCAGACACAGCGCCCAGCACTCAGCAAGCCCCCGGGCTCATCACCCAGCTCTGAAGGCCAAGGATGTGCCGGCAGCTTAGACATGTCCACAGGCAGGTGTTGACGGCACCATGGGCCCCAACCCTGAACGGAAATTGGGGGATGGGGAGGGAAGGCCAGGCTGCAGGCCCTCGAGGCAGAGAGCAGTGCCCAGCAGCGGCCTGCGTCCTCTGTGCTCTGGGCTGGCGCTGGGCAGCAGGCGTCACAGAGCCTCTCCGGGAAACAGCCGGCCAGGTAGCGGTGCTCACTCCAAGCGCACGGCTGCGGGCTCTCTGCATGGCCACCACACCAACCCTGCCAAGGCCCCAAGTGGACGGTGTGAACAAAAAGATCCTGGAAGCCATCGAGAGCTTCAGCAGGGAAAGCCGCAGCAGGAGGCAGCGCCCGCTGCACACACGGGCCAGAGGCTGTGCCCTGAGACGCGCACAGCACAGGGAAGTGGCTCTGCCACACGGAGGTGCCCGGCAGCAGAATAGAGGGTAGAGACAGGTTTAAACGGGGAGGGGAGGGCTGGCAGGAGCAGTACTTCCCCCAAGAGGAGGGACTTCAGGATTTGAGAGTCAGTCAGAGGAGAGTGAATGACATGGAACATGGGTATGGGTAGGGGGACCAGCTCTCTGCAAGCCATGGAAGTGACAGTTAACCCAGATAGTCCTTAGTTAAGGATTTGCAATACGGCTTTCATTTCTAAAAAGTGTCCTTGGGTCCATGGGATTGTTGCAAGGAGAGCAAACACACTCTTCTTCATGGACCATCTCAATCAACGAGCAACCCAGAGAGAGGTAACGGCTCCCGAGTTCGTCTGTGTGAGCAGCCACGCTCCGCAGAGCCTGCCTTGGACCACGTGCTCTAGGTCCAGAGAAGAAATGTGCTCTTTCTTGTATGATTTTCAAACCCTCCCTCCCCTCCACCGCTTGCAGGTTAGTTTGCAAATGTATGGAAATAGCCAAAGCTAGGATCAGTTTGGTGCCTCAATGCAGCAAGTGTCCCAAATAAGCGGATCTCTTCCTGCAATAACTCACCTCTTGTGTAAAACCAAGTGGAAAAGAAGATAAACATTTCCACAAGCCCTCCGTGGTGGAAGTAGTGGAGCTCTTTCTTTAACTGCGAGAGGAGGGACTTCAGGATTTGAGTCAGTCAGAGGAGAGTGAATGCCATGGAACATGGGTATGGGGAGGGGAACTGTGCCCAGTTCCCAATGGGGAGGTGGCCTAGACAGGAGCCCAAGTGGGGAGGAGCCGGCTCTGTGCCTGTCCGGTGAGAGGGGTGGTGATGAGCCCAGCACAATGCAGGCGGCCTCTGCGGACCCGGTGCTCCCACTCCATTCTCAGAAGTCTGGTCAGCAGAGCTGGGTAGGTGGCCAGGTCATGTGCAAGAAGCACACCCGGAGGGGAATGTGAATAAACATTTCTTACACCCACGAGCCTTGTTTTGTCTGTGTCTTAGCGGTGGGGACACGGGAGTTCCAGGTGATGTGATGGGTGTGGGACTGAGCCGTCGGGGCTTCCCGCTGCCTCCCAGTTAAGGGGGCGTCTGCTCTGAAGGCCCAGGATGTGCGGGCACTTACCCATGCCCACAGAGGCCCAAATGATTCTGATCTTACGGAGATTAGCAAAGTGGAGTTTTCAAACTCTCTTATTGCTGGAAAAGCACAGAAGGCTGAGATGAGATCGTTAAATAGACCAGAGCCCTTACCTCTGTCACTGGACCAAGCGGGAAACGGCCCTCCTCATGAGCAGGTGGACACAGGTGTCTCCATTTGAGTCTCAGGCCGAGACAGCCACATCCCACCCACTGCGGCCCTCACAGCGGCTGCGGCCCTCATCCCTGCTGGGAGCGAACAGGGCTGACCCGAGAGCGGCCTGGCTCCCTTTCTCCGCAGAAAGCAGACCACACGTCTTGTAGATGTGCAGCAGTGATTGGAATAGAAAGGCCACTGACTGGGACTCGCTAAATCCTCCACTAACATGCCGACTGGCCTTGGCCAACCCTTCTCACCTCTCGGGCCTCGGTTTCCCCCGTTAAGTGGAATTAACAGAATTCCTCTCAGGATTAGTGCGATCACTGAAGCAAGAAAGATGGGGAAGTGCTCTTCAGATTACCAGTCACCCCACTCCGTGTTGCGTGCACTTCTCTGCTACGGGGGGGGGGGGGCCTCACAGTCAGAAAACCCCAGAGGAAGCACTGAGGAGACACCGCCCAGTTTTCCTCTGGGGCAAGGCCAGTGCAGACCCAAAGCTTCTCTCTCAACTCCAGCTTCAGTGCTTGAGCCTTCAGGGGGCACCCTCCAGGTCAGAGAGACCCAGTCACGAGGAGCCATGCCCTGGAGGTCCCCCCTGTATTACCACTCTCTCCCATCAGTCCTAGGGATTTCTTTTAGTTGTTAAAATATTTTTATTGAAATATAATTCACATCCCATAAAATTCCCCAATTCAAATGGTTTTTGGCATATTCATTATCAAGTTCATCACAATCTAAGTTCACAACATTTTCATCACCCCCCCCCCCCCAAAAAACACATTAAGCCACTCTCCACCCCACCCCAACCCAGCCACACCCTAAGCAATCACTAACCAACTTTATGTCTTTATAGATTTCTCTTCTGGACATTTCATATAAATGGAATCATATACTGTTTTTTTTATTGTTTGTTTGGGGTTGTTTTTTGTTGTTGTTAATCCTCACCCGAGGATATTTTTCCATTGATCTTTTAGAAAGAGTGGAAGAGAGAGGGAAAAAGAGAAAAACATCGGTGTGAGAGAAACACATCGATTGGTTGCCTCCTGCACGTGCCCCGATCAAGGCCTGGGTGGGGGAGGATCCTGCAACCAAGGTACCTGCCCTTGACTGGAATGGAACCTGGGACCCTTAGGTCCTCAGGCCAACGCTCTATCCACTGAACCAAACCGGCTAGGACTTAGCATAACGTTTTTTAAGATTCATTCATGTTTTAACATGTATCTTTATCTCGTTTTTCTGTGGCTGGATAATATTCCATCACATGGGTATACTACATGTGTTTATCTATTCGTCTGTTGAGAGGCATTTGGGTTGTTTCTACTTTGTGCCTATAATGAATAATGCAGCTATGAACACTCATGTTACGTGGACATATATTTTCATTTCCCTTAGATATATACCTTGGGGTGGAACTGCAGGGTTAAATGGTAACTCAATATTTAACTTCTGGTTAAACTGTTTTCCAAAGGGGCTGCACCATTTTACATTCTCGCCAACACTGTATGAGTGTTCTGACTTTCCATATCCTTGCCAACACTTGTTATTGTCTGTCTTTTTATTATAATCATCCACTTATTATGGTTTTGATATGTATTTCTGTGGTGACTAATGGTATTGGGCATTTTTATTTTTTCATGTAATTATTGACCATTTGTATATCTTCTTTAGAAATGTCTATTTAAATGCTTTCCCTATTTTTCAATAAAAATTTGTCTTTTTTTTTTTAACTTTTAAGAGGTTTTGTTTTTTTTTTAATATATTCTGTATATCAGACCCTTACCAGATATATAAACTGCAAATATTTTTACCCATTCTGTGGGTCGCCTTTTACTTTTTTGATAGTGTCCTTTGAAGCTCAAAGGATTTAATTTTGGTAAAATCTAATTTATCTATTTTTTTTCTTTTGCTGCTTTTTCTTTTGTGGTCAAATCTAAGAAACCATTGGCTAACCAAAGGTCATTAAGATTTATTTCTATGTTTCCTTCTAAGAGTTTTAGAGTAAATGTTAGTTCTCACAATGAGAGTCTAACTTAATTCTCTTACACGGCATCCTATTGTTCCAGCACCATTCGTTGAATTGTCTCAGCATCTTTGTCGAAAACTTATAGGTCATAAATTTCCCTTTTCAACCTGTTCCATTCATCTGTATGTCTGTCCTTATCACATTACCACACTGTTTTGATTACTGTAGCTTTGTAATGAATACATTTTGAAGCCAGGATGTGTGAGCCCCCAACTTTGTTCTTCTTTTTCTTTTTTTTTTTTTTTTTTTTTTTTTTTTTTTTTACGTTCATAGGAGAATCATCTCTTTTATTATTTACCTTGAAATAATAATGCATGTGAAGCATTGAATCCAGGGACTGGCACATGTAGTAAACATTTGGACTGAGGCCCTGGGAATGAAGCTGTCACTTTTGTTCTTCTTTTTCAAGACTATTTGTCAATACGAGGTCCCTCTCACTTCCATGTGAATTTTAAGATCAACTTGTCAATATCTGCAAAAAAGGAATCTTGGATTTTGATAGAAATTTAATTGACTCTTAAGATTAAGCATGTCAAACTCGAGGCCCATGGGCTGCATGTGGCCCACAATGAATATTTTTGTGACCCAGCCAATATAATGGTATGTAAGAAAACGTTAATTTTATCATTGCTCTTGTTCTATTTTATACTATATTTTTCTAAATAAACCTACGTTTCTATGAAAATTGAAGCTTGTGGTTTTTTGCGGCCACATAAACGTAAACCTTGTTTATTTGGCCCGTGTTAGCCTTTGCGTTTGACATGCTTGTTCTAGATCACATTGTGGGTATTCCCATCTTGACAATGTTAAATATTCCAATCCATGATTATAGGGTGCCCTTCCTTTTATATAGATCTTTAATTTCTTTCAATAATGTTTTATAGTTTCCTATGTGCAAGTCCTACACTTCTTTTGTTAAAATTATTTCTAAGTAGTTTATTCTTTTTTATGGTTTTGTAAATGGAATGGTTTTCCATTTTCCAGCTTTATTGAGGTATAATTGACAAATAAATTATATTCATTTAAGTGTACAATGTGATGATTTGATATACATATACATTGTGAAATGATTTCCACAGTCAAGTTAATTAACCTATCACCTCACATAACTTTCTCTAAAACTTCATTTCAGATGCTAGTGTGTAGCTTCCATTTCTTTCATTTGTGACGTTTCTTTGTCTTTGCATTTTGGCTGCTTTCCCGTGTTTGTTTCTATGTATCAGGTAGAGCTGCTATGTCTCCTGGAATTGGTATAGTGACCTTGTGCAGTAGGTGTTCTGTAAGACCATGTGGCTCAGCCTCCCCTGTCACCTGAGCTGGTCACTCTAAGTGCGCCCCTGTGTGGGCTGGGTGCACAGTCTTGTTGTAGTTGAGCCTTTATTGCTGCTCCTTCTTTACTGATTTCTTTTAATTAAGTACATATTTTCTAGTGTAAAATTTTGATTTATTTGCCTGGCCCATGTGGCTCAGTGGTTGAGCGTCAACCTATGAACCAGGAGGTCATGGTCAGATTCCTGGTCAGGGCACATGCCCGGGGTTGTGGGCTTGATCCACAGTAGGGGGCATGCAGGAGGCAGCCAATCAGTGATTCTTTCTCATCATTGATGTTTCTATCTCTCTCCCTCCCTCTCCCTTCCTCTCTGAAATCAATTTTTAAAATATTTATTCATTTAACAAGTTTTTTAATTACATTTTGAATGATTTTCTTAGTGGTTGTCTTAGGGATTACAATATGCACTTTAAAATATCAAAATTTAGTTTACATTTATACTAACTTTAATTCCATTGAAACAGAGAAAGGTTACTTCTATATACCTCCATTCTGCCCCACTTTTTTGTGGCATTATTGTTATGGGTCTATAAATACAATAAACCCAATAATACACTGTTGTAATTATAACTTTTACAATCTTAATGTCTTTTAAAGAAGCTAAGGGAAGAAAATATATCAAGTATATATTTATCATTTTCTGTATTAACCTTTTTATCTGCCATTTCATTTTCTCCTTTAGGTTCAAGTTACCATCTGGTGTCATGTCTTTACTTCAAAATAGCTTTGTTCCCAACTGCCTCTCTTTTGCTATTATTGTCAGTGCCTGAAGAACTTCCTTTAGTATTTCTTGTTAGGCAGATCTTCTGGTAATTAGTTCTCTCAGATTTTGTTTGTCTGGGAGTGTCTTTTTTTTCATTTAGTTTAGAAAAATAGTTTTGCTGGATATAATGTTTTTGTTTAACAGTTTAATATTTTTACACTTTGGGTCAACTTTCAACACTTTAAATATGTCCTCACAATGCCCTGGTCAGTTTTTTTCAGTGATTACAGTGTCAGCCAAAGGCTGTTGGATTCTAGTCCCATTCAAGGGCATGTACTTCAGTTGCAGACTTGATCCCTGGCCTGGTAGGGGCATGTGTGAGAGGCAACCAAATGATGTGCCTCACATCAATATTTCTCACTCTTCCCCCCCTCCCCGTCCCCCCACCCCCACCTCGTTCCACTCTATCTAAGAGCAATGGAAAAATATCCTTGGGTGAGAAAGTATATCCTCACACTGCCTTCTGGCCTCCATTGTCTCTGATAGAAAGTGAGCTGTTACTTTTATGAGCTTCTCTTGTACAGGATGTCATTTTCTCTAAAGCTTTCAAGATTTTCTCTTCATTTTTATCTTTCAACGTTTTGGCTATGATCTGACTGAATGTTAAGTTATTTGAATTATTTTACTTGGAATTGATTGAGTTTCTTGCATGTGCACATTAATGTTTTTCATCAAACTTGTGAATTTCTTAGCCATTATTTCTTAGAATATTTCTTCCTCCCCCTTTTCTCTCTCCTCCCCTTCTGGTAGTCTCATTATACATATGTTGGTGTTCATAATGGTTCTCCACATTAGTATGAGATTCTGTTAATTTTTCTTTATTCCTTTTTCTTCCCTTTTCTTCAGATTGCATAATCTTTATAATCAGACTAGAGGCCTGTTGCATGAAGAGATTCGTGCAATAGGCCTTCCCTTCCCTTGGCTGCTGGCACCGGTTTTCCTCCGGAGCCTAAGACCCAGGCCTTCACTCTGGCTGGGCTCCAGCCAGAGCCGCTCTGGAGCCCTCAGGCTTTGCTGCTCGGCTGGCCCCAGGGCCCTGTGGCCTTGCCGTTCCGCCGATTCCGGGGCCGTGAGGCCTCACTGCTCTGCCTGGCGCCGGGTCCATGTAGCCTCGCTGCTCCACCGATCCTGGGGCCATGAGGCCTCGCTGCTCCCACTGCTCTGCCGGCCCCAGAAACGTCAGGCCTCGCTGCTCCGCCGGCCCAGGGCCATCAAGCTTCGCTCCACCACTTGGAGCCTATGTATGCAAATTAACTGCCATCTTTGTTGGTGGTTAATTTGCATATCATGCTGATTAGCCAATGGGAGGCGTAGCGAAGGTACGATCAATTACCATGTCTGTCTATTATTAGATAGGATTGCATAATCTTTTTTTTTTTTTAATATATTTTATTGATTTTTTACAGAGAGGAAGGGAGAGGGATAGAGAGTTAGAAACATCGATGAGAGAGAAACATCAATCAGCTGCCTCCTGCACATCTCCTACTGGGGATGTGCCTGCAACCAAGGTACATGCCCTTGACCGGAATCGAACCTGGGACCCTTGAGTCCCCAGGCTGACGCTCTACCCACTGAGCCAAACCGGTTATGGCAGGATTGCATAATCTTTATTAATCTTCAAGTTTGCTTATTCTTTCATCCTCTATGTTAAATCTCCTGTTGAGTCTAATTTTTCATTTTGCTTATTGTACTTTTCAACTCTAAGATTTCCATTTGGTTCTTTTTAAAAATAATTTATCTTGCTTTGTTTTATTTATTATATTTATTCTTATTCTCTATTTGGTAAGATATCATTATATTTTCCTTTCATTCTTTAAGCATGGTTTCCTTTAGTTCTTTGAATTAAAAAGAAAAAAAAAAAGCTGCTTTGAAGTTTTTGTCAACTAAGTCTCATTTCTGGGCCACCTCAAACACTGTGTCTACTGCCTGCTTCTTTCCACTGTGTACCACAAGTTCTTTTTCTGTATATCTCTAAACTGGACATTTTAGGTGACATGTGACAGCTACTCTAAATACTAGTTTTCCCCTCATCCCTGCCTGGGTCTCTTGTTGTTTGTTTACTCATTTGTTTGTTTACTGACTTGGCTGGACCAAGTCTCTGAAGTCAATCCATTTGCCCCCGTGCTCAGCCTCCAGTATCTTTGCTCAGACTTGTGTTTAATATTTTAGCCTGGTTAACTAGGTTTCCCCCCAGTATCAGCATAGCCACTTATTTGTCCAAAATTGTGATTAAGGCCTTTGACAAGTTAATGTATTTACCCCTTACCATTGCATTGTATGTGTGTGTGTGTGTGTGCGTGTGTGTGTGTGTGTGAGAGAGAGAGAGAGAGAGAGAGAGAGAACTTGGAGACTTCTACCATGATTCCAAGAATTTACATTTCCCTCCACCTTCAGCCAGGAACTAGTAACTTGGATATTTCTTCTCTAAAATAACTCCAGAGAGTGGCACACCTTAGGCACATGAAATTTGTGATTTAATATTGAGCCTGGATTTCTGAGCATTGCCTGTCCCAGTGTTTGGTCGGAGTGTGAGTAAGCCCTTTGTGACAGCTAGGCATTCCCCTTTGCTGATGAACCCGTGTGTGGGCCGGAGGTTTTCGAGTCTGACCCGCATGTGCTGATTGCCCCTGTTGCTCCTGGGGGATGCAGCCTGGCACTTGCACACAACCTTCCTGATCCCCAGAGTGGACTGTGACCTCAAGAGGACTCTTCCTGGCTGTCACTTCACTCAGTTCTCTGGTAAAATTTCTGCTACTCTACCCTTTGCCTGTTGTTCCCAGCACCAGGGAGTTATGAGCATCCTTTTACTTGCTTCCCCCCAAGATTTCCATTGTTTTCAGCAACTTCCTGATACAGACAGTCCTCGGGTTACGTCAGACTCAACGTACGTCGTTTCGTGGTTACATTGCCATCACCCATTTATTTATTTTTTAAAAAGTTCTGTCATTTTAATGTATGTACATATGTGCTCTATGTTTTATAATATTTATTTACCACAAGTAAAGGTCAGGAATTTTTATCTTTCTTTTAAATCTTTTTTACTGTTTCACTTCATCACTGCTGTGTATGTGCTCCATGTGAGTGACGTAAGTGCTTATGTAGGTGGGTTCCGACTTACGGGGAAAATAGCATTACTTCCCGCCATAGGAATGGATCTCCAACGTAACCCAAGGACCTACTGTATATAGAATTCTCCACATTCTGTTCTAGATAAAATTAGCCCCCTCAGGCCAAACTGTGGGCTCTTTATCCTTACTGTCTGCTTTTCTCTCGGGCAGAACCTTTGCAGCACTGCACAGGAGCCAGAGATGGGGACCGACATCTGCTCCACTAGTGGGTACTGGGGTGTGCGATAGCCTTGCTATTCTTAGCTGGTTCCCCGCTCCCCCCGCCCCCCAGCATGAAACCCCCAGCATTCTCAGCTGGCTGCACGTGGACCAGAGCTTCTGCTGTATAAGTGAGGGTGCAGTAAGAAGGGGGTCTCAGTCATCTTGGTTAGGCCCCCCAGAATAGAATTTCCTCAACACAGGGCCTCAGGGGATGAGAAATACTAGCATCTTGGCTCTCTTGCAGCTGTAGGGAGAGAGAGCCCCTGTGTTATTGGCCATATCTGCCCAGAGGAGAGTGCCTGGAGTAATTTCCAAGAGACAGAGCTGATGAGGAATAAGGGAATGGATGATAGTTCAAATGCTGCAACCTCCCTGTTCTTAGACAAGATTTAGTAGATCTTCTTAAATGAATATGTCTCCATTTACTATATGCCCTTAGGACAATTGCCAGAATAATTGGTATTTAAATATTTTGTTAAATAGCTGTTTTGTTGGAAACAGCCCTGAGCTCCTTGGCCTGCCAGTCTGGAAGTCTTACTCCTTTTTTTTTTTTTTTTTTTTTTTTTTTGCCATGAACAGGAAGAAATGGAATGCATTTAGGGATAATGTTGGCCATCAAGGGCACAAGACCAAGACTTGAGCTATAGTTCTGTTCTTCACCAGCTGGGTGGTCAGAGCTCATGTAGCACCCCTGAGCCTGCTACTTCCCCATTTGTAAAGGGAGTATAATAAGAATTGACTGAGGGTTAAAAATGATGATCTAAGCAAAGGACTGCACCTGGTAGCTGGCAGGGACTCAGTAAACACCAGCCCCCTGGTCTACCTGGTTCCTGAACGCTCCTTCCTGGACATGAGGGCCTACAACCACTCTGGAAGCTTTTCCTTTCTCCTGGGTCAGTTTTCCTGGGATGCAGATCTCTCTGCCAAGTCCCACCTGCTCCTTCTCGCTCAGCCCAGAGCCAATTCCTTGCTGACAGCATGTTTGTCTCAGGAATACACTTGAGCCTGTTTTCCCAGGATTCTACCCATCCCACACTCCATTGATCTCTCAAAGGAAACTAGCATTTTGTGTGTCAAAATGGGAAAGCCCCCTCCTCTGCCTGTACAAAATGTCTAGCTTTCTCTTTAAATTAGTCAGTATCCAGGCTGCATTTTCCCCTTAGAGTCCTGGGCTCAGCTGGAGCCAATAGCTGCTGGCCAGCCAGTTAACAGCCAGCTGGTTGACCACCTGGAAGGGGAAGACATGTCTTGAGAGACAAGGAGGGACTGTCCCCATTGACTGGATATGGGCTGCTTCCATAGAGTCTTCCTGGCTGGTTATCTTACCATTGTCCTGAGAAGAAGGAAGAACTGATAAGCCGAGACCTTTGCACAGGGGAAATGTGGAATTCAGAGAGGCTGGGTCTCATTTGAGTGTAACATTGTGTTCTGAGTCTCTTTCACATTATGACGAGTGAAAACACTTCACTGAGAGAAGCTTCCAAGAGCCCAACAACATGGTCTCCCTGGCTCTGCTGAGCTTCCTCAAATGCCGCCTGAGGGAATGAGGTCACCTTTACAGGACTTGCCAGCTGTAAGGCTCAGAGACAGAGAGCCTTTGCCCAGACTTCAGAGCAGGCCCAGGGAAAACCCAATACTGAGTTAAAAATAAGCTGCACAATTTTTTATAGCATGAGATCCTGGAAATTTGCATAGTTTCTTGGGACAGTGATCTGGGAAAGCGGGGAGCATTACAGCTGGAGAACTATCCTGGGAATACCCTGGGGCAGGTGCAAAGCCCAACCAATGGATTGCGAGCGCCTAATGTATATGGAAAGCCCCTGTGAGTCTCAAATCAAATTTCCCTTCAAAGAGAGAGTAACAAGTAAGCGAATGGGCAGTGCCTGTGCTGATTCATTCGTCCCTGCACAGCTGCTTCTGCCTGAGCTGCACGTGGCCCAGCGCGGGTGAGGGGGCCACCAGCTTCATTTTGCTTCAGTTGTCAGTTTCCAGGAAACTCAGTAAAATGTTTACAGGCCCCAGGTCTTGGGTTCCTCTTTCCAGAGTAGAACACCTTCCTTTCTTTTACACGAGGAGCGCCAGTGCAAACTTAGAGAACAGGTTGCCAGGAACAAGGTCCATTTAACGCAACAAAAATTCATTCAGCACCTACAGGGAGGCCAGGAGCATGCCAGGAGCTGGCTGGAGGGTGGATCAGGCATGCTGTCTGATCCCATAGGATAGATGGACAGTTAAGTGTGGCTGACAGGAGGCAGGAATCAGCGGTACCATAAAATTGTAATGTGCCGGCATGCAGTGCTGTGCGGGTTCCAGCGTTCCTAGTCTTCTCGCCTATGAGTTGGGGTCTGTTATGACCACGTTTATAGATGAGAAGCCGTAGAATGGAGAAGTTAGTAACTTGAACACTGCACACAGCTAAAGAGCAGGAGGGCCAGTATTCAACCCAGGCTCCTGGGGTTCCTAACGCCATCAGTCCAAGATCTGACACGGGCCACATACCTCACCAGCCCATGGCCTTGGCCACATCACTTTCTCCGGGCCTCTCTCGCCCCATCTTTGGAATGAGAAGGGTGTCGACCATTGACCCTGAGGTTCCTTTCAACTAAATCATCTGAGATTCGAATTTTTCTCAGGAGTAAGTGGGGAGGAAGACAGGGGGGGATAAAGGAGGTAAGAGCACGGGGAGAGCTAGCTTAGGTGGAACAAGGCGGAAGACCAGCCCCCACTTTGGTTGTGAATATGTTTGCTCATTATCACTCTGGTGCTCAAATGCCCAGGGGCAGTTTCTATCCTGAGCACCAAGCACCCCTACCTGCCCCAACACAGGTAGTGCTTCGGGGCTCTGCTGATCGCTCATCCTGCCAGAGGCCTGGGGCCTTTGAGTTCCCCCTGGGTTGCTGATGGCCCTGAGCAGAGCTGGACCCAGCGAGCCTGGGAATCGGGCCCGGCCCAGCCTCCAAGCCCAGGACAAAAGTCCCAACCTCAGCAGGGTCTTCCCTGCGCCAATGCAGGTAAGTTTCATTCTTGGGCCCAGGTCTCCTGCGGCTCCTACTTGCTGTGCTCCAGTCCCTGGAGCTCTTGGAAGGTTAGCAGAGAGCTCAGCCAGAGCTCTGTGGATGAAGGGGGCCACATGCTGACCTGACAAGCTCAGGGAAGGCCTGCATGGCAGTCTTGCAAACTCAGAGACCTAAAGTCACCACAAAGGATGGTCTGAAATTAAACTTTAACAAGAAGCAGTGATGGTGGGTAGTTACATCCTAGGCCAGTATCTTCACTGACAAGATCAACCTTTACCTTAACTGAGCCTATCTGTCTTTTTGCATCTATGATAACATATTCTTGAAATATCTGGGTAACTTATAACTTCCCTTTTTCCAGACCCCTTGGGGCACAACCTAATGTGCCTGGGCTCCAGGACAGGAGACCATAAATTCCTTCATTGTTATTATTATCATATTAATTATTGACTGTTATGTGTCTATCATTTTACTTTTTATCCAGTCCCAGAGGTTTCCCTGCTTTCTTTCTCCCGCCTCTCTAATCTATCACCAATGGATTATGTCCCCTCCTTTTATTGCAACGTATAAAAATAGATGGAAAAAAGCCGCCATTCTCTGGAGCATTTTCTCAATCCGTTGAGATTCTGCTTCCCAGCAATTGTTGTCAGTTTGGCTCAAATAAACTCACAAAAATTCTTTACAGGTTTGAATGGTTACGTTAACAGCTCCGTGACTGAAGCCCAGGCCCAGCAGCTGGGGGCGAGGGCCTTTCTGGCCTCAGGCCCCTGCAGCTGCTCTGCATTTCTTCTGGGCATTTGCAGTTCCCCTGTGTCTGGTGGCTGGGCCGCTCTCCATGCTCAGGGTCTCACTAACTTTCCTCTGTCCCGGGTATTCTCAGTGGCCCAGAGCCTCCTACCTGGCACTCAACAGGGGACATTGCTCTCCTGAACTCTCTCCCTCCTGCTGCCCTCCTCTACCTGCAGACCTGCTCACATCCCAGGTGTGGGCCACCCGGAATGAGCCACCTCAGCTGCGAGGGTTCTGCAGTTAGGGTGGCATTGCTGGGGCTTGTTCCCAGGGCACACTGAGCTTTGCTTGCTGTCACAGCCTGAATTTTCGTGGCTGATCTACCATCTTCCACTTGGCCAGCCAAACACTTCTCCCAGCCAGTCACAGAGAGTCCGTCCTCTGCAGCACCCACACCCTAGCTCTGGCCAAGAAGTGAGGGGAGATGGCCCAGTGCCTTCTGGGAAGGGATTTCTTGCTACTAAAATGAGTCTCACTGGGGCACACTCTTCCTCTTCTTCTACTGAATGTGGAAGGAATACAGGAACTCTTTTTAAGTACCTGGGTGCCCTAAACCAGCGTGCTGAAGATGCCGGAGCGAAGACCTGGAGAGCACCAGTCCTTGAAAATGTCTTTGAGACATTGACTTACCCAACCTGGACGTACCCAGTCCCAGGTTTTTCCTGTGTGAGATAGCAAAGCTCCCTTTGGGCTTTTCAACCCCCATAGATGAAAGTATCCCCACTCAGAGTATAGCTTAGCCACCCCCTTTGCCAGGTTTGGCAGACAGAAAAGGTCTGATATCACCCCAAATTCTCCCTTTACCCGTGGACCAAATCAGGCCCTTTGTCTGTTTGCATGAATAAAGTTTTATCAGAACACAGCAATGTCAGTCAGATTGCCTATGGCTGCTTTTGCTTGAGTGGTAGCAAGAGAGATGAAAATACATACTATCTGGCCAACCCCCAATTTAGACCCAATAGGCCGATAGACAACAGAAGTTCCTCAGAAATTGCCACAGGTTATACAGGTACCTGCAAACGTGAAATCTCCGAACGCCTAGTACCAGGCCATTCCCTGCCATGGAATCTCTCCTGAGAGGGGCATGCCAGGGACAAGCTGTTGGTCAAACTCACTGGTTGTGACGGTGCATGTTATGAGTGCCTTGGCTGAGCCATGGTGCCCGCTGTTTGATCAAATACCAGTCCAGAGGTTGCGGGCTGGTATTTTTTAGATGTGATGAGTCATTTAAATCAGTAGTGAAAGGAATTCTAAGGACAAAATAGTCAGGTTTAGGGAATAAAGAGAGTCCATGGGGGAGGAATGCATATGTGAAGGACGAGGTATCTCTGGCCTGAGTAGTTACAAAGGATAGAAAAAGGACACAGGATAAGGGGGGAGGAAGACACACATTCACAGAGGATAAAGAAAAATCACAGGAGAACCAAGATGGCGGCATAGGTAAACACCGGAGTTTGCTGCCTCGAACAACCACTTCAAAAATACAACTAAAAGACAGAAAGGACATCATCCAGAACCACAGGAAGGCTGGCTGAGTGGAAATTCTACAACTAGAAGGAAAGAGAAAAGCATACTGAGACTCAGAGGAGGCGCAGTGCGGAAGTAAAATACTAAGGTGCGGAGTGCATGTGGAGCGAGCTGGCGGCTGAGGGCGCGGTTGTCGTTTTCAATCAGGAGGGAGCCTCAGGCTCTGAGCTCCAGTTCCAGGCGAGTCTCTAGGGACCCAGACTCATACGGGAGAAGTGGGACTGTCTGGCATCGGTCAGAACCCAAGGGCAGCTTTCTGTCCGAGGGGCTTGCAGCGATTACCAGGACACTGGGAAGCAGAGCCTCTGAGAGCAAGACTGAGAGCAACCATAACTGCTAGATCCCGTGGGACCTGCACCGCCCAAGCCCTGCAGGGAGGCTTTTGCTGGATAGCAGCAGGCAAAGGCTAGATTAGCACCTCCCTAGAGATCCAGGAGCCAGGAAGCCCAGAGGTCAGAGTGGGACCATCCAGTTTGCAGCTCCGAGGAACCATAAAAGACACACTCAGGGGTAGACTCAGTGAGCACCAAAGCCCTATTGAAGCAAGTCTTGCCCCAGAGGGGTGTCTCCAGCACAGAAGTTCTCCCACTGCAGACACAGCTGATTCTCACAGCCAATTGGCCTGGAGGTCAATTCCTCCCAGTGATAACTACAACAATCAAGGCTTAATTACAACAAGATTGTGCACAAAGCCCACAAGGGGGTGCACCAAGAGTGTCTACCTCAGGTAATTGGGATACTTAGCACAGAAAGGCACTTTATCGACACAGAGAAGCATAAAAAAATGCCAAGACAAAGAAACAGGACACAAATGACAGAAATGGAGGAAAGCAAACTGCTGGATATAGAGTTCAAAACCACACTTTTAAGGTCTTTAAATAACTGTCTAGAAGCTGCTGATAAATTTAGTAAGGCCCTCAAAAAGACTGGTGAGACCACCGATAAATGTAGTGAGATCTTCAAGAAATCTAGTGAGACCCTCGATGTTGTGATAAAGAACCAACTAGAAATTAAGCATACACTGACTGAAATAAAGAATATTATACAGATTCACAACAGCAGACCAGAAGATCGCAAGAATCAAGTCAAAGATTTGAAATATGAAGAAGCAAAAAACACCCAACCAGAAAATCAAAATGAAAAAAGAATCCAAAAATACGAAGATAGTGTAAGGAGCCTCTGGGACAGCTTCAAGCGTACCAACATCTGAATTATAGGGATGCCAGAAGAAGAGAGAGAGCAAGATATTGAAAACCTATTTGAAGAAATAATGACAGAAAACTTCCCCTACCTGGTGAAAGAAATAGACTTCCAAGTCCAGGAAGCGCAGAGAACCCCAAACAAAAGGAATCCAAAGAGGACCACACCAAGACACATCATAATTAAAATGCCAAGAGCAAAAGACAAAGAGAGAATCCTAAAAGCAGCAAGAGAAAGAAAATCAGTTACCTACAAGGGAGTACCCATACGAATGTCAGCTGATTTCTCAACAGAAACTTTGCAGGCCAGAAGGGAGTGGCGAGAAATATTCAAAGTGATGAATACCAAGAACCTACAACCAAGGCTACTTTATCCAGCAAAGCTATCATTCAGAAGTGAAGGTCAGATAAAGAGCTTCACAGATAAGAAAAAGCTAAAGGAGTTCATCATCACCAAACCAGTATTATATGAAATGCTGAAAGGTATCCTTTAAGAAGAGGAAGAAGAAGAAAAAGGTAAAGATACAAATTATGAACAACAAATATACATATATCAACAAGTGAATCTAAAAATCAAGTGAATAAATAATCTGATGAACAGTATGAACTGGTGATTGTAATAGAATCAGGGACATAGAAAGGGAATGGACTGACTATTCTTGCGGGGGGAAGGGGTGTGGGGGATGCGGGAAGAGATTGGACAATAATCGTGCACCTATGGATGAGGACAGTGGGTGGGGAGTGAGGGCGGAGGGTGGGGTGGGAACTGGGTGGAGGGGAGTTATGGTGGGAAAAAAGAGGAACCAATGCAATAATCTGAACAATAAAGATTTAATTAAAAAAAAAAAGAAAAATCACAGAATGATGGGAAACGAAGACATTTTTACAGAAAATAGAGGAATGTTTCAAGATAAGGGGAGAGAAAGAAGAGGGCACCACATGGGCTTTGGCCTTTGAAACTGATACTATGTAACAAATAACCAATGAGGAGAGTATGGGGGCCCTAAATTAATGAAAGGGTCAGGTTCAAACAAAGAACTGCAGCATATATAACCTGGAGACAAGGGGACATGAGGAGGATTTTTTTTCGAGAGAGAGAGAGAAAGAGAGAGAGAGAAAGCAGGCTTTTCCCATTGGGGGCCCTCTCCCCAGAGGGTCCCCTTTGGGAACACCCCTGCCCAGATGAAGTTTGTATCTGCTTCCAATAAACTTCTACATTTTTATTAAAGAAATTTGTTAGTCCACGAATTTATTCTTCATCTTTGTAAGACAAGAACCCATGAGAAGTCTGTACCCAGATCCCCACGTTCAGTAGGCTTTGAGCAAAGCAAGTTACCCTCCATAATGTGGTGGGTGGGCCTCCTCCAATCAGTGGGAGGCCTTAAAAGAGTAGACTGAGATTTCCCAAAGAAGAAGCAATTCTGCCCCAATATTCTACAGCAGGGGTCCTCAAACTACGGCTCGCGGGCCACATGCAAATACAAATGTTCTATTTGTTCCCATTTTGTTTTTTTACTTCAAAATAAGATATGTGCAGTGTGCATAGGAATTTGTTCATAGTTTTTTTTTGAACTATAGTCCGGCCCTCCAACGGTCTGAGGGACAGTGAACTGGCCCCCTGTTTAAAAAGTTTGAGGGCCCCTGTTCTACAGAGAACCCTGCCTGTTTCCAGCTAAACTGGCTTGCAGGTTCCAGACACGATTGCAACATTCACTGCTACCTGAATCTTCAGACTGCTGTGTCATCCAAACGAATCCAAACCTGTCAGCCCCCACAGTCACATGAGCCAGTTTCTTAAAATCGCTCGCTCTCTCTCTCTCTCTATCAATAGGAGATAGCTTATTGATTCTGTTTAGCTGGAGAACCCTAATACACTGGTTATTCTAATTCTGTCCCAGCTTCACTTTGAAAACTGTTTCCTAAATGGACACAAAATTTAAGTTTAGCAATTATATGAGACTGTCCTTCCTTAAGCACACAGGCCCTTAGTTACAAAGGTTGGAAGGCAACTTGGGGATGGCAGCCCCTGTTGCACCAGGGGCTGAGTAGAGGCAGCTTTGATGTCAGGTTCAGAGGTGAGGTCGACTCAGCTGAAACATCGTTTTAAACACAGGGTCAACAGGTCACAGGGTTAACAGGTCAAGTCTGGGCGGCTTGCCCTACCCGCTGGGCATGCCTTGCTCCTCCGGAAGCTGCCTGTGGAAGAAGAGGTGGAGGGACTGCTCTTCCCTCCAGGACACAGCCGCAGCCACACTCTCTGAGGCTGACCTGTTCTGAAATACACAGCCCAGAAGCTGGACAAACGGCCCTTGTCTTGCAAATGCTCTGCATTCTCAGAGTTCCTCTATTTTCCATCTGGAAGGTTTCCACTTCTTTCGGGTGTTTAACATATGGCTTGAGGGAAGGTCCTAATGGCTTATGAGTTCTCAGCCTTGAATCTTCGTATCTTGCTATTCATAGAAATTCTGGCTCCCAGGCCAGACCAGACTCTTTGTGCAGATAAATCCTTACTTAAAACATTCTCCTTTGGGAAGCATCATCCTATAAATTCTCCTGTACCCAGTAAACAGTCCTGCTATTTGTTAAATTAATCAAAATATCAAACAACATCATTTTCTATTATTAAAATTATAGTTAGATTGAAAACGCAGTTTGTTTAGGAATCTTTTCTCGCCATAATTATTTTCATATTATTTTTAATAATGGACTTTCTAGCAGCCCCCGTTGTCCGCATCCTCTGGGAGCATGGCCAAGTAGAAGGTGGAAGGATGCACGAAGCATGGCTGGGTGGGGGTCGGGTCTGGGGGAGGCTTGAGAAGGCAGGAAAGCCCGAGGAAGTGGAAGATGTCTTTCCCCTAGCGTTTTGATTTGTACTGTTGGAATAAAACCTTCCAAAAAAATTACCTATGTCCAGCGCCAGGAAGATAAGAGGGGAGGGTGAAGAGAAAGGCCTGGGACTCATCAGCCAACCAGGCCTGTTTCCGCTCTCTGCCCGTAGATGTCCATGCCGTGCGCATGCTCACTCAGGCTTCGGAGCAGACCCCGGGACAGTCACAGCCTTTCTCAATGACAAGTGGGGGTAGCTCTTGAGCTAAACCGTTATTTTTCCCCCAAAGGAAATTTCAGCAGCAAATTTTAGCGATATCGCTTTTTAAAAAAATGTATTTATTGATTTCAGAAGGAGGAAGGAGGAGGAGGAGAGAGAATTATTAATCAGCTGCCTTCTGCATGGCCCCTACTGGGGATGAGCCAAACAGGTCTGGGCATGAGCCCCAACCAGGAATCAAATGGTGACCTGGTTCATGGGTCGATGCTCAACCACTGAGCCACACGGACCAGGCGCTAGGTCACCTTTTAAAGCAAGTTCTCTCCCCTCTAGGAAACCCTGTGCCTCAGCACTTATTAGTTCTACAAGGTAGGATACAAAAGCTTTTCCAAAGCACAATCATAAAGAACAAATAATACATAAAGCAGGCATGTGTGTGTGTGTGTGTGTGTGTGTGTGTAATAAAAAAGCACCTCTGTGATATACATCATTGGAATTTATGTCCATTTGGAGATAGATTCTCCTCTGGTATGGGTTAAAGAGTTCTATATATTAACAAGTTATTATTTATATGCTAACAAATGGAGTTAATGCAAACCATTTCACATAGGAAAGAAGAATTGATGGTATGCAGATTATTTGAGAAAGCATCTGAAAACCGATGGCAAATATGTCTATATGCTAAGATCATGCAATGGGGTGACCTCACTACTCAAGGATTCCACCAAAGAAGCTTCTGTAAGTGGCCTCTTCCTGTGGGTCAGTTTCCTACAACAGAGCCCATTAAAAGCAAAGAAACGCTGTTTGGTTTAAACTGGATCTTACAGATCACAATCAAATTCAATCATTCCATTGTTTTCTAAAGAATTTCATTTAGAATCGTGCAGACTTTTTTTGAAAAAATTGCTTTAAAAAGTCATTTGTTCTAAATCTGATGTCAGACGATGAAGGGAAAAAATCATACAAAGTTATCCATTAAAGGCCTTAGGCAAGTAACCAGTAATTTTAACTAAAACTCCCCTTTGCTGTGTAAAGAAATGGCCTTGGAAATGACCCTCATAAATAATATTATTTATGTTAAAATACATAATTTTTGAAGGCGCAGTGAGATCCAAATTGCACCTCACCAAATGATTATACCGAGGCATTTTCAGGGCTCGCCTCTCAAAGCCGCAGCGGAAGAAGGTAATTTCTCAGGCTCTCTGGAGCAGCGCCTGGTGCCGACAAGCTTCAAGCGAAAGCCATCAGGACACCTCGTCCTGTTTCCTGACACAAGATGTCAGTGTGTTTTATGCCTGTTAGGCTCCTTTAGGTTCCCCCACGTGTACATCAAATATAAATTCACTCTTTGCGGGTTTTCTTGACTAAAAATGTTGAATTGTAAGTGTTTCCATTTGGCTTTTTATGATCTTGCAAGTCAGTCTGGACTGTTCACCAAATAATGACTTTTCTAAAGACTCTCTGATGTGGGAATGCTGTAAGAGTGAGCCTGCCCTAGATGAACTGGATAGCGCCTGGTTCCCTTAATGGACTCCCAGGGGCCTCCTTTACTGGGCGATGCCCCAGGGCAAGGAGTCATGCAGGAATCTCTATGTGGCTTCAGGCCCCTAACGCCTGCTCCTCCAATGGGGGTGGCTGTTCTCCCTCTCTCCCTGGTGCCACAAACACCACCGCACAGGGTCCCCAGGGTGCAAACCCAGATTCCACCGCTTTACCCACTGTGTCCCCTTGGATGGGGTAATGAGCCTCCCTGAGTCTGTTTTCTTACCTGAATCTGGCAGAAAGGGAAAAAGTCAATTATATACCAAATACTGATTAAACACTATGACATTGCAGGCGGAATCTATATCCCAAATCCAAGGAACAGACAGTTTCCTCCCTCAAGAAGCTCAGAGTAAAGAAGTGAAATATACAGCACACCACGGAATAGTGCCTGTGGGCCAGCAGGGGGCACTTTAGTTAGGGGACCAGGGAAGGCCTTGAAGAGAGGTGATTTGTGAGTCAAGATCAGAAGGAAGTGAAGAAGCAAGTCCTGTGGACTTTTGGGGGAAGAGCCTTCAGGCTGAGGGAACAGCAAGTGCAAAGGCCCTCCGGAGGGAGAGGGCCTGATGTGTGGGAGGAAGAGTGTGGCCAGAGCAGAGAGGAGAGGAGGTAAGAGGAGACGATGGGAGAGAGCAATAAAGGCAGCAAGATCACCCAGGGGAAGAGCCAGCAAACAGTCCATGGGTTACATGTGGCACCACAGCCATGACTTTGGTTTACGAGTTGTCTACGGAAGCTTTCAAATCATAGCAACAAGCTAAGTAGAAAAGACTTATCAACCTCTGGCTTAAACAATAGGGGCTTTTCTCCGTGGCAAAACGTCTAGGGTACACAGCCGTGGCGCAGCAGCCCATGGTGTTAAAATCTGTATGCTTTCAGCCTGTGCTCTAAAATGACTGCCAGTGCATCCGACATTACACGCTGTATCCACCTTTGAGACAGAAGGCAGGAGAAAGGAGCATCTGTTCCTACCGGGAAAGCAGAAGTTGTATTCTCTCCCTCGGGTCTCCCCTCAGCCCCCACATTCTTCCCTATTTCATTGCCCAGAAGTGGGTCAGACGGCCACCTCTAGTTTCAAAGGAAGCTGGGAAAGCCCTGAAAACAACTGTCAAGATCGACAGAGAATGGCCTTCAAATATTTCTGACTGTGGTCCACAGTGAGAAACACATTTTTCTATCACAGCCTAATACTAACTTAATTTCATGACTCACTATTGAGTTGTGAGCACAGCATGAAAAATACAAGTGATCATCTGTCAGGAGGGGCCTACACGTTGCTGCTCCAACAAGCTTCTCTCTCTCCTCTCTTTCTCCCCTCTTCTCTTTTCTCCTTCTCCTCCTCTTCCTCCTCCTCCTCTTCCTCCTCCTCCTCCTCCTCCTTCTTCTTCTTCTTCTTCTTCTTCTTCTTCTTCTTCTTCTTCTTCTTCTTCTTCTTCTTCTTCTTCTTCTTCTCTCTCCTTTCTTATCTCTTCTTTTCCTTTCCTTTCCCTTTCTTCTTTCCTCCCTCTCTTCCTTTTCCCAAAGAAGGAAATAGATATTAGGTTTGCAACTAACAGTATCCACAACATGCACCATAAATGAGCTGGAGCTCCATGAAAATTGAAGGAAAAGGTGATCCTCTTTCTGAAGGAATGAGGACCCTGGTGATGGGCACTGTGTTCCATGTAAAACTCAGGTAGATACACCCCCTTCCCAGGACTGTGGAGGAGACTGCTTGGTGTCCCTGATGGAAGGCACATAGCACAGTGCAAACACCCCGGGCTTGCAGGACATATTGGGTCGCTTCCTCAAATCCATTCCTCACTCCAGGCTAGGCCTGGCCATGGGGCAGCACCAACTAGATGAAAGACTGATTCACTTTCAAGAGCTGGAAAGCCCCAGGGAATTGTGTGTAAGCTTGGTGCTGTTTCATTTCCCTACTGGGTGGGGGTAAATGCTCACAGGTGGAGAGTTGAGTTGCATTTACCCACTGTTTTAAAAGTCCTTTTAGCCCTGGCCAGTTTGGCTCAGTGGATAGAGTGTCGGCCTGTGGACTGAAGGGTCCCAGGTTCAATTCCGGTCAAGGTCATGTACCTTGGTTACAGGCACATCCCCAGTAGGGGGTGTGTAGGAGGCAGCTGATTGATGTTTCTCTCATTGATGTTTCTAACTCTCTGTCCCTCCCCCTTCCTCTCTGTAAGAAATCAATAAAATATTTTTTCAAAAAAAATAAATAAAATAAAAAATAAAAGTCCTTTTAGAAGCACTAGTTATTGGCCTCAGCCTTGATGACCAGATCTTTGGACTATGCAAGAGGAGGTCCTGAACCACAGGTACGCCCTGAGCTGGGCCATTCTCCATGAATTCACACAAAGGTAGAGCTGAAGGACCCCCGGGCTGGTCATCCTTACCCCCCATCTTTGCAGGTGGGGAAACTGAGGCCCAGAGGAGTTGCATTATGGCAAGGGCTTACAGGAAGTAGATGGCAGAGCCCAGTCTCTTTACCCCAAACCCAGCGCAGCCCCTCTAAAGTGGGGTGCAGGCCCGGAGACTTCACTGACCTGATTTTTGCCTATGTGGGTGCCTAAATTTTCCAGAAGGTCCAGATTCTAAAATGGCCATGTGACTCTTAATCTTTGTAGATTGAGCCACAGATAGAATGAAACTAAAGGGATTTATGCTGGGGATAGGAAAGAGGAGGTCCATCCCGAAGTCAGGATTGGGAATCAGGAGATAAAAAAGAAATCGCAAATGTTTCCATTAACCCCTTCCCTGCCCGGCCTGAGTTCCCCAATAGGCCTGTGGTCTCTGTCCCCTCAGCCTCCGCGCAGGCAACTAATGTGGCGGTGAGGAGAGAAGTTTATCTTTTCCTCTTTATCATCGGATCCGATTTCTTAAACCCAGTGGAGCCCTGAGAGGCCACCTCAAGCACCCAGCCGAGTACAACGGGTGCCCCTGGAGCAAAAATTAACAATGCTCGGGCCTTACAGGCGGCCCCCCCCCCCTCCCCCCGCCCTCCAGTGCCCTAGTGACCGCGGCGCCCACGCAGCGGCCTCGGTTGGAAACCCAAGGAATTTGGACCCTCCCAGCCGATAACTCGCAGGCTGCTTCCTCCGTGAGCCTCCAGGCGCCCTGGTGGTGGCCCGAGGACACCCCGCAGCCCGACGCCCCAACCTGCTGGGCTGCACCTAGGGTGCCGCCTAAAGCCGACCCTTCCCAGTGCGCCCGGGCGCGGCGGGCGGGGCGGGGCGGACGGGCCTCACCATTGGCCCGCGCAGGGCGGGGCGGGGCGGACGGGCCTCACCATTGGCCCGCGCAGGGCGGGGCGGGGCGGACGGGCCTCACCATTGGCCAGAGCGGCGAGGGGCGGGGAGAGGCGGCCCGACGCACCGAACCCGGGAGGCCTGGGGCAGTGGGCGCCCAGGACGCGGCGCGGTGCCGGCGAGGGCACAGCTCTGCCAGCGATCTCCGGTCTGCGCCACGGGAGGACGGTGAGTGACACGTGGGCAGGAGAGTTCGGGGCGTCCGGCTCGCACTGACACCCCCCCGCCCCCGAGGCTGCCCCCAGCAGTGAGCGCCGGCGCCTGGGCACTGATGCCCGCGGCTGCCGCAAGCAGGGTCCCCTCCCTCTGCCAGCCTGGCTCCTCCAGATCCCGTGGACCAGAGCGGAGTCGGGAGTGGGCATTGCGCCGGGCGCATCCACCACGGGGAGGGCACTGTAGGGGCTAAAGTCTGAGCACGACAGGTGACGCAACCGCAGCTACACCTGCCGCGCTGGCGCTCTCCTGAGCCAGTTTCTTAGATGCATTGATCTTAGAGTTGGGGGCGAGGCTCCAGGCGCCTCTGGCACAAGCCTCTGGTTTCACACATGGAAACCCATCCATCGCCAAGATAATAGCAGAAGGAGGGGCTTGCCCCACATCGCTATTGATAGAGGATTTGCCTTGTTCCCTGACCTGTGCTAAGTAAGGGGTTTAGCATAGTATGCCCTCTACTTCTTACAGCCCCAGTACTTTCATTAAACCCATTTCCAGATGAGAAAACTGATGTTCAAAGACTTGTGGAATTATCCAGTTTTACCCAGATGAGTCGGTAGTGGAGTCAGGATTCGAACCCAGGCTTTATTGTGCCAGGTCCCATTCGTTTGGCCCACTAATGTCAGAGCTCACTCTGGTCTCCCCCTGCTCCCGACTCTCAGGCCTATGCTTCCGCCTGTGAGATGCCTCCCTGTTTTCACTCTGCACAGCCCTGTTTACCTGTCCCCACTGGGCATGAATACCGGGCAGAGCCAGTGCGATCTGAACACACTGTAAGGAGAGCTTCACAAAAGAGTTAAATCAGGTCACAGCAAACAAAGCTGCAGTTCTGTCGTTTGAATCCAAGCAGGTTAGACTACACAGCCAGGCACTTGTGCTTGCAGAAGAGACCCTCACTGACTACTTTATAGTGTCACCGTGCACAGCACAGTCAAGATGTGCTGCCAGAGCCCTGGTTTTTTAGAGAGAGAGAGAGAGAGAGAGAGAGAGAGAGAGAGAGAGAGAGGTAAATGAATTGGTAGAACTAACAGGTACATGGAGGTCTGCCTGCCTCCTACTCCCCTGTGTCATTCCTGAGCTGCTGCTGGCACCAGGACGGGAGATACTAGGGAGAAGGAGGGAGGAAGGAGGGGGCTAGAGAGAAGAGAAAGGGGAAGGAAAGAAGGGAAAGGGAGAGAAGAGAAAAGGGAACATGTTAAACTGAGGTCAAAACACTGCCTGCTGGGAGTAGTAATGGGTGTGTCTCAGCGCTTTGTCAGTGTTTAAGTGTTTTCATTCGTTCTCGTTGTGGTTCTCTCCGTAGTGCTGGTGGTTCGACTTTACAATGAACATGAGGGGGAGGCCACAGATTACAGTGTCAGTGTGAAAGGTGGGAGGTGTGGTTGTAGTTCCACCCTGAGACCCAGCTGGTAGCCTAGAGGTCAAGAACAGTGAAGGGCCAGGGTCCTCCTGGGTCAGGGCAGCTAGACAACGACTCATAACAAAGAACATGAATGGAGCAGCGCCATCGCAGTCAGATCCTGTACAGGCAAAGCCTCACAGGGGAGACCCTGGCTATGGGGTCGACCAGAAAGCCCTCTGAGTGTACCTCTGGGGGCCAGGCCAGGTCTTGAGAGTAAACTTGGTCATATGTCCTCACTCACAGCCGCTCCTCTCGGGAGGACCGCCACCCTCTTTCGGTCCCACATTCCCATCTCCAGAGCCTCGCGGTCTCTCCAGAGGCCCTGGCCCTTACGACCTGTAATGGGAGCTTCTGTTGATCACATGTGAGCTCATGTGAGGCGCAGCTCACATGTCTCCTCACTCACCTTCACAGCCAGTGATTCAACTAATGAGGAACCTAAGGCTGAGGAGGGAAGGGACTCGCCTAAGGTCACGCAGCTCCAGAGTCACGGAGCAGAGCTTGAAACCCAGATCCCTGGGAAGGTTGGGGGTTATCCCGGTGCACGGTGCTCTGAAGAAAATACTTTGAAATTGCTTTAAAGTAAAATAAAGTCAAATAGGAAGTGGCTGCACTTCCCAAAGCCTCTGCAGTGTTCTCACTCTTGTTGAAGGGGAACTTGCAGATTGCTCAGTCTCCTAGCCGTCTGACCTCCTTCCCGGGATGTACTGCTGAGGGGGATGGACAGCCCCCTCTCTTTGCCCTGCCTGACCTTGCGGGTGGGTGGAGTGTCATGAGGCCTGTGGCCCCCGAAGTGGAAAGAGCCCTAAGGACACTCTAGACCAGATGCCAGGACAGTCCCAGCTAACCCAAGGCCCAAGAGATGGCACAGCACGCTGAAGTCACCCACTAGCTGATTCTCCAGCAAAACTCCCACCCAGACTCCTCTCCAAGACACCCCTGCTTCCTGTCTTTTGCTGCGACACTTTTCAGCAGAAGTTCTTAACCGGGATCTGAGGAGCTCCTTGACCCCCTGCAGTGGTGTGCAAATTCAGTGTGTGCACACACACACATGCGCACACACACATCTTCCTGGGGATCGTGTGTTAAACTCTCCAGACTCCAAAGGGTTCCGTGACCCAGAAGTTTTAAAGCACAACATGCCTCACAGGGAGCCAGCCCGGAGCTGCAATGGCCCTCAGGCCTGGCACAGTGGGTGGCACGGGCGGAGGCAGCTGTGGAGAGCACCCAGTACAGCCTGGCACAGTGGGCACTGAGCCCGCAAAGAGGCCGCACTCCTGCTCCAGGCCTCAGTGGTCCTTCTGAGCATCTCTTTGGCCCAAAAAGCACAGCTAAGAGGATTCCTGTTCCCCTATCCCCCTTCATAGGAGAGGAGAGCCCAGGTTGGGGGAGGGTCCCAGGGGCCGGGGGTGTGCAGACGGGAGGGAGAGCAGGAGGACTGTAGGCAGCTGTGTGGCCCAGCCTGCCGTGCCTTGGAAGGAAGGCCAGAATGGGCTCAGGGAGACCTGTCAATGGGACTCGGGACCGCACAGTGGGGAGGGTGTATAGTAAAAGTCAGCCCGAGGAAGGTGGGGATGGAGGTGCTGGTGGCTCTGCGGCCACCTCTCCTGCTGGGCAGTGTCCTCCCAGGCCTTCCTAGCCATCAGCACTGGGGCAGGGAGGTCTGTGGCTGAGCCACAGGGAGTGGGAGGGGTAGCATTGCGGGGAGCGGGGAGAAGAACAGCTTGGAAGCGGATGGGATCTGCAGCTGCTGAGCTGTTGCCTGCGGTCCACATCCCAACAGCTGGCTTTCTCAGCCAAAATGTGTCACTGAGGAGCAGCCTCTGTCCAGCCAGACCCTCTGCAGGCAGCTGGTGCCAGCACCTTCCTGGCCTAGCTCCTGCCACTTGCCGGCCAGCAGGTGCCAGGGGGGCCTGTTTTCAAGGCATTGTTTTCCATGCCTTCCTGCTGGCCCTGCCTGGCAGCTGGAAGCTGTGGCCCGGATGCGGCTCCCGGGAATGCCCAGCAGTGTCCCCGCACCTGCCCTCCCTCGGAGCTGCCTTCCCTCCTAGTGAGAGCAGTCCGGGCCCCACGTGCTCTGTCCTTCCTGTTCCCCCGCCACTTCTGTTGCGTATTTGATTTTAATCAGGCCTAAATAAGAAGATAAGAATCGTAATGTTTTCAATGTTAGAACAGAGGCTACCGAGCTTTCAGATTGCCCAGAGGTCCTGGAGACAGTGTAATGTGGATACTGACACATTTTCCATTTTGCCAGGTAAGGACCGCAGTGACCAGCTTTTGTGCCGTTATTTTACGAGAGGGGGCATTGTAGACCGAGGAGCAGGCAGCTCGCAGCCTGGAGTAAAAGGCTTTCAGGTGCATTCGTTTGGCTCTATGATATTGCCCCTGCATTAGCCTTCTTTTGCTCCTCTGCCACTGGGCTGAAGTGGGACCGAAGAGCCACAGAGCTCATGGGCCCCAAAGAGGAAAGATGGGCCAAGCCTAGCAGTTGGAAAGGCTTCAGTGCCCTTTGTCCCAAACCAGAGGCCAGGGACAATAGCAGGGCGGGCTGTGGTGCCGGCTGCTGCCAGCAGCCCCTGCTCAGGGCCCAGCAGCCACTGAAGTGGAAAGCTGAAACAATTCCCTGCCTGTGCCCGGCGGCAGGTGACCGAGTGGCACACTCCCGCCCCTCCTCAGGGGCAGGGAACCCTGGCTGAAGCTGGGCCTTTGGTTGAGGATGGGAGCCTCTAACCGGGAAGCCAGCCCAGAGGCCTCCATGCCCTGGGGCTGGGGGAGGGGAGCAGACAGGGACAAAGAAGGCTGGGCTCCCAGGAGCTGGGGGTTGGCGTTCCCAGCTGCATCTGTCACTGCAGTTTCCAGGCTGTGCCCCAGAGGCAGGCCAGCCCAGCGCATCTCCCCAGTCATGCTTCAAGTAAGGCACTGTAATCCATTCAAGCATGTCAAACTGGTGTCCGGTGGACAAAGCATGCGGCCCGCCATCTGTGAGTTTGACATGCTTGATCCATTTGTATACTGGGCTTCTGCCTTGGTTTTATTTAAAGATACAATTGTGCTTTTTTTTAATACAAAAGATTGAACAACACTCCGTAGAGATTCTCTAGGGCCGGCCAAATGTGCCAGGAGAGGGAGAGTTCAAGGGGCAGTTTCCAGAACATGTCCAGAGGGAGGAAAATCCCATTCGCTTTCTTGCTGGGGTGCGTGTTTGCTCTCTCTCCCTGACGCTCGCATTCAGGGATCTCTGGGACACCCGTGAGGTATACGTACCACTCAGCACACTGGGATCATTACAGGGAATGCAAAGCTCCCACCCTTCAGTCTGGTGAGCGACACACACGCACAGTGCACGGATTCGAAGTGGAACTTGGGAGTGACCCCAGAGCTCAGGGCTGGAACTCAGGAGCAGGGATGTGGCCTGCTTGGGTGGAGGGTTGGGACAGGTGGAACCAGAGAGACCATGTGATTTGCTTGGGGCCGCACAGCGGGTGAGCACCAGGGGACACGGAAATGGGTGCTCTCTCAGAGGAGAGGCCGTTTCTCCGTGGGGCCATGGTGCCCGCCCTGAGGGCTGGAGACCCAGCTGGGCAAGTTGGAAGAGCCCCCTTTGCTGACGTTGGCCCTTCACTGCCTCCCCAGCCTCCCTCGCCTCCCGCCCTCACCTGAGATGGCACCTCATCCTGTCCCGCCAAGCTCAGCAATGTCCCTTTGCCCCCTTCCCCCTTCACTTTGCCACTGCAATCCAGGGCCCTCCTTCTCCCTCCTTCGGACTCCCTCCCCTTGCAGCTCCCCCGCTGATGCTCCCGCCTCCACCTGAGACCCTCAGCACCTTAGTCACATCCTTTGAATTAGGCTCTCGGGGGCGAAACACCCCTGAAGGCCAGTGTGGGAAGACCTGACAGAGAAGACTAGACTCCCAGAGCTGGGGGTGGCCTTCCCAGCTGCATCTGTCACTCTGTGGTTTCTAGGCTGTGCCTGAGTGACAGGCCAGCCGCAGTCCTGCACAGGGCATGTCCCTGGACGGGGCTCCCCGCCAACCACCTCGCTGTCAATAACAGCAGCCCCTTCACCTGATTTGGTCTACATGTTCCATTTAAACCAGTGGTTCTCAGCCTTGGCTGCACATTAGAATCACCTGGGAAACTTTTTAAAATCCTGATTTCTGGGCCTCACCCTCCGGAAAGTCTGTTTCTTTGTTATGGGGTGGGGCAACAACATTAGTAACAAAGAAACAGACTTTCCGGAGGATGAGGCCCAGAAATCAGGATTTTAAAAAGATTCCCAGGTGATTCTAATGTGCAGCCAAGGTTGAGAACCACTGCTTTAGACAGAGTTCTTCAATTGAGATCATCTCTACCCATCAAAGGTCAGTGTTTCCATTGTACAGATGGGAAAATAAAGGCTCAGAGAAAAGGACATGCAACTGCAGGCACCTGGGTCTCTAGCAGCTCCCAGCCCGGCGCTCAGTAGGAAACACCTGCTAGTAGCTGGTCGCTGCTGCCTTACAGAGAAACCCACTTGTAAGTGTTCCTGCTGCATAGAGTATTCCCATAAAATGGGCGTATTCCCCACATGCTGTGGGAAAAGGAACGTGTTGTACCCTGAATCAGAAGTCACAGGCTGGGGCCCCACCAAGGGCCTGTCTGGCAGCGTGTTTTGTTGGCTGTGTTATTGTTACCTCGGTGTGCACTCGCCCGTGGGAATAGGCACTGCACAGGCTGGTACAGTCAGGCTGGTCCGCGTCACTTGGCACCCACAGATCCTTGGCATTCCAGGGCTCTCACAGCAGAGGTGGGTTCTCTTTGCCAGCCCGTGTCCACTGTGGGCTGCAGAGGATTCTGGTCCACAGAGGCACTTACGGACCCAGGCTGCCCTTCAGGGAGGTGCACCAGTTGGGACAGAAGAGCTGCAAGGCTGCAGTGGTCACATGAGCTGGCCTGGGAGTGACACACACACTTCTGTCTGCAGAGTTAGTCACCTGGACCCACAGCTGAGGGCAGGCACTGTCTTCCCAGGCACCGTGTTTAACCGTTTGAGTCCCAAGCAGCGAGATCACGCTGCTGAGATTTTATGTCGAGAAAACATAATGATTCGTTTGAGTCCCAGGGGGTATTGAAAAAACACTGTCGAAGAATCCCAAACAGCGCAACCGCGCTTTCTCTAAATGAGTACAAAAAGACCCAAACAGCGTGATAGCGCTTGTTTTATTTTATGTCGAGAAATACCAAGCAGCGCGATCGCATGCTTGGGACTCAAACGGTTAAACAGGGAGATGCAGCCAATAAAAGTCCGGATCTCTGCCCTGGCCGGTGGCTCAGTTGGCTGGAGCGCCGTCCCGTACACTAAAAGGTTGCCATTAAATCCCAGTCAGTTTGTAATACTTTAAGAAATAAAAATTATAAAAAAAAAAAAAGAAAGAAAAAAAAATCCCAGTCAGGGCACATACCTAGGTTGTGGGTTCCATCCCTGGTCAGGGCATGTACAGGAGGCAAGCGATTGATGTTTCTCTCATATCAGTCTCTCTCTCTCCCCCTCCCTCTTTCTCTCCCTCCTCCCTCCCTTCCTATCTCTCTCCAAAATCAATAAATATATACCCGGGTGAGGATTTTTTTAAATCCAGCTTTCTGGCGTCCCGTGAAACACCCGAAGAGCTGCCCCTCTAGAGAAGGAAAGCGTCCCAGCTCCCTGTGGGCCCAGGGACCAGTGTCTGCTGCGTCCCCTCCCTGACTCGGACTTCCGTGGGTTTCATTCCAGCTGCATATGCACGGCTCTGGGACAGTTGGCTTTGGGTCCCCGTGTGGCTTCTTGTGGTCATTTACCAGCCCTGGAACCTACTGCAACGCGCCAGGCTGTGTTCCCTGCGGGGAAACAGGTGGTGAGGCAGCACCACAGAGTCCCTGAGGCAGTGCTCCTCCTCTTGGGACGGGGGGTGCAGGGGGGCTCCTGCGGGGTAGCAGAGAGGAAGCCTGGAGTAGGAGCAGGCCCAGGGGCGCTAACATCGGGGTACAGAACGGGGAGGATACCGGGCTCTGAGTAGAGGACAGCACCGCAAAAGCCCAAATGGAGGGAAGGGCACCGAGCCCTTCAGGGGGCTGTGGGCAGCTCAGGAGGCTGGAGCTCAGTAGGGAGCAGGAGAGAGTGGGAGGGGTGCTCGAGGAGAGGAAGGCGGGAGAAGAGCCGCCCTGTTAGCTCTGGGTAAACGCCGTCCTTCCGGTAATGTGGATGCAAGGCCTCCCTGTGCCGTGAGCCACAGGACGGTGTGAGGGAGAGCCAGCCACCAGCCTGACCCGGCTCAGCTGCGCCAGCTTCTGTGTGGGCAGGATTTGAGGAAGGACCCTGAGGTGGAGCCTGGCGGTCACTTTTTCCGAGGGAGAGCTGAGGGGCTGAGGAACTGAAACCCTCTTTTGAAATGGGCCTAGAGTGCAGCAGGAGGTCCCTCACCCTGTGCCCACGGGTAGGGCCTGTGCTGAGACTTGCCTCACTGCACAGGCAGAGGAGGTATTTATAGGACGATTCTGGGGTCGCTGGGAGGCCCACCTCCCTCCTTCAAATATTTCCCTTTCTCCATACCTACCATGTGTCCCTGCCGCGCCGCGCCCCCCCCCCCCCCCCCCCCCCCCCCCCCCCCCCGATCAAGCGCTCCTGCCAGCACAGAGGCCCCGCCATCTGTGAGTGGTGTCCAGCGAGCAGGGAGGGAGTGCGCGAAAGGTCAGTCGTGCCCAAGGGACAGAGCACTCCACTCCCAGGATTAACTGAACAGCAGAGGTGTCTGTGCCACCTCCCAGGATAACTTAACCCCTTGGACTCCTGGCTGCAACGTGAGAAAAGGGAGGAGGAGGAGGCAGGGTCAAGGGTGGGAGTGTATTTTGAGGTGTGGCTCACTGCTTAACACACAGAGGCCCTTGATAGGAGAGTCCTCCCCAGGGTGGCGTGGAGAGAGTTGAAGTAGGAGCCATGTAGGAGATGCCAGTTCAACAGAGAACGCCCCAGTGGAGTGACCCTCCCACAGAGGCCAGGACTGCGAGAAGCTCCCAGACCTCCCCGGGCTGAGTGGGGAGAGAGGTAGTTTCCTGTGTGAACCCACTATCCCCTGGAGGGCGGGTTACCCCACTGTATAGACGAGAAAGGATGGTCAGAGGTGCCAAACACACTCCCGGAGTCTGGAGGCTGTGCTAGACAAAAGGATAGATTCATTCCAGGGTCTTGGAGTTTGCAAACTGGAAACACAGGCAAAAACCCAGGAGTGTTTCAAAAAAGGAAGAAAAGTTAAAAGTTCTTGTAGAAAAAGTGCATTCTTGGCCATTATCAGCCCTGCATTCTTGCCCCAGGGATCGCTCCAGGAGGGTCACCGGTCAGAGGTATGTCAGGTGATCGGGAACAGGGGTGCAAGGAGGCCTGGTCACGTCCAGGGGTCTGGATAACAGCTCTCAGGTGGGTGGATCCAAGTCCTCAGGGGGTAATTAGAGGCTCACCCGGAGGCCCAGATGTATATCCAGGCACTGATGAAAGACTGGAAAGTTCAAGAAGTTTCAGTTCCCAGGCGAGGTAGAAAGGGGATAGAGTCTTTCCTGTGCCTCAGCTGCATAATGTGAAAAGTTTTAGCAGCTTATATAGTCCCTTCTTCACTCTTTCCTCTGGGGTGTGAGTCACTATTCAAGATCAACGCAAAAAGGGCTAAAGGACAGAATCTGGGCGCTAAGTGCTGTGTTCACAGTGGCCTTGCTGTTTCTTCGCTGGGCATCTTGGGCAAAGTGCTTGCCTTCTGACCCCGTTTTCTCACCCACAAAATGGGAACATTTACCTCATAATGTTGTGAGGAGTAAATGAATTACAGTAAGCCCTCACAATGCTGGCAATAGGTCCTGTGACTTCAAGTGCAATGACATCTAAAGAAACCGGTTTTACAATAGGCTGAATGATATGTGGGACTTAAGTTCCTGCAGCATCTCAGCAACGTGGTGACAAAACAGCTGCAATTCATAGAAAATGCTCACCACAGTCTGTGGCAAGTAGTGAGCATGGTACCTGTCAGCCCGTCCCTCGGCGAGCTGGCCGGGGCACAGACTCCAGGGGCAGCCCAGTCCCGCCCTGGGCTCAGCGGGAACGGAGGAGACAGGCCCAGGCTACTTCGGATGTTTGGAGGAGTAATCGGGACAGAAACATTATTCAGGGTGTCCCAGGGAGGGAAGGAAGCACCTGTCCTGAAACATTTAGGAGATTGATCCTGACTCCTAGGGATTGTGGAGAGGTTGGGGGAGCGGGGCAGATAGAGCTGGCAACTGCTGACTCGGCAGTTCTGAGCTTGGCCCACCAGGGGGCGCTTGGCTGACACATGTAGGTGTGGAACCCCCTTAAGTCCACTGGGCCTGACCTTCCGCAGGCCATCCTGTGCCAGGGATTGGGAGTGAGGAGGGGACTGGGGATGCAGGATTGGGAGGATGGAGGTGGGAGGTGAGGCCAGGCAGCCGGCTCTGGGTGCCGCACTGGCCAGCTCTTCCCACTCACCTGTGTGTGTGCCCTTCCTGGTCTTGCTGGCAGGTAGCTTCCGGGTCTGCAGACAGGAGGAGAAGATGAAGGAAGATTGTGCACCCAGTTCTCACGTGCCCATCAGCGACAGCAAATCCATTCTGAAGTAAGCCTGTGTGTGCGGGGAGGGGTGCATGCCTGAGGTCTCCATGGGCAGCCTTTGGGTGGAAGGGTTCCTAGATGGGAGGTGTGCCTGCCCCAGGGACAGTGATGGGGGCCTGTCCTGGTCTTGGTTGTCTTTCTTTGGAGATGGAGGATCTCTTCAGGGTGTGGGTTTGACGCCTGCCCCCTCTGGCCCACAAAAGCAGGAAAGCCCCAGAGTGCCCACTGTGACTCTGCAGAAATGGTATTTATTGAAAAGCTAGAGCAATGCTGAAAAACAAATAAACAAACAAAAATAACTAGAGCAATACTAACATTCTTATTGTTGTGTTAAAAGTTAAGGAAAAAACCCTCAAAATTGGTTTTGAGTTTTTACTGAAGAAAGTGTATTTTATTGACATAACTAGAGGCCTGGTGCACGAAATTTGTGCATAGGTAGGGCCCCTAGGCCTGGCCGGTGATCAGGACCAATCGGGGCCTTCCGGCTGCTGGCCAGGGCCTTCCTTCATTCCATGCTGCCTCCTGGTGGCCAGTGCACATCATAGCGAGTGATCGAACTCCCGGCCTCCCGGTTGAACTCCCAGGGGGTCACTTTCTATATTAGCCTTTTATATAGATACATCATAGATGATTTTTAGCTTTGCTTATTTTTATTTTAGGATACTCTTTAAACGTTTATTTTAGGATACTTTTTAAATGTTTAGGATACTTTTTAAAATTTATTTCTGAACTAAAGAAAAGTATAGTTGTGATTTTATCTTGCTCTTTGAGTTCGGAGTCTAAACATTGTCTACTTTGGGCAGCTCCTACCTGCTGTCCCGCGGGGTGGGCTAGCTTTTGTGGAGACGGCACCCTGGGTCCCCTGCTAGAGACCCTGAGAGCAGACGGCATTCCCTTATATCACTCCCAGTGCTGCCCATACCGTCATTTCCTTATTTACATTTTATAATAAGAACAATATTAGATATCATTTTGGGAAAAGTCATAATCGCCATAACATGATTAATTTCATGTATGTGTGTGGGGGGGGTGTATATCCTAATAATTTTGTGTTTAGCATTTACACACTTATAAGCCCAGTGAACATGCAACATCGAATGCTGCTTCGTTGATGCCATGAAGTTGTAAATCACTTCCCGTCAGTTACCGTCATCCCCATGTTGCAGAGTGGGTGCTGCTCACCCACAGCTCGGGTTGTTGCAGTGCCACTGCTGGCGTTGCCTGAAGAAGATATAGGGCAGCTGGTCCAGGAGGGAGCCGCCAGCAAGTGTGGCCGCCCAGCACGGCCCCTGTGGCTGCCCAGCACGGCCCTGTGGCCGCCCAGCACGGCCCTGTGGCTGGAGGGGCGAAGTTAATGTAAAAGATGCTCCAGGTGGCAAACACTTCTTACAAAATAAAATAATGAGCAAGGTCTCGTTAATATTTTTATATAGGTGACATGCTGACATGATAATATTTTAGATATACTGGGTTCAATAAAGGGTGTTATTAACACATTGTGGACAGATCACGAGAATTCTCGTGTTTCCTGTTATTACACAGTATTTTGCAAAATATCACATTTTAAAAAGATAATAGCTTGTAAGAACATGTAATAAATAACTTCACAATGCAAAGGGTATTTAATTTTAAAGTGTGCCTTTAACATTTATGTAAAATGTTTTTTGTACTCATTCAATAGAAACTTATCTGGCCTCTGGCTAAAGTTAGCAATAAAACTACTGGTCCACAATGTGTTTACAACTAATTTCACCTGTTTTGTTTTTCTCTTGTATTGTGGCTACTACAGATTTGACTCGCCTAAATGTGACTCGCATGTTGTATCTGTTGGAGGTTGCTGCCCTGCAGAGCCCAGCTCGGGCACAGGCAGCTGTCATTGTCTTCTCTCTGCCACACCAGCCAAGCACAGCGTGGTTTCCCTTTGATTCTGGGGAGAAAACATTTGAGCCCAATGGCCTCCCTGGGCCTTCGGGGTCTTACTGCTGTCACCTTCATCCCGTGGTCATGCCTCCAGGAGGTTGGGATGGGAAAGGGGCCGGTCGCCCTCCTGGTGCCCACACAGCAGCCATGCCCGGCCCTGGTAGGCAGTAATGTGCAGGAAAGCTGGAGTCTTCAAAATGTCAAAAATCTGAGCCCCAGGGATTTATTTGAGGAAGTGACTCAGAAGTAAAGTACAGGGAGACTGTCAGGAACTTTTGTCCACAATAGTGAACGTGTGCAAACACCCTCGCTGTACAATGATGGGGTCCATCTGTGAGTTTTCACTTCCCTCTAAGTCCCACCCCTACGCCTTCCATGAGAGCTGGTATGTGAAACCCTCAAGAAGACTGAAGGGCGAGTGTCCAACAGCAGTCTGGTCTCTTAACCAATTATGCGTGGCCAGAAAGATGTGTGCTGTTATGCCCATTCTACAGATGAGGAAACTGAGGCCAAGGAGGACAAACACCTTGTCCGAGGTCTGCCCACTCAGGATGCACGTGTCCTTCTCTTCTCAGGTCGGAGCTCTTAAACCTGCTGAAAACCTACAACTGCTACCATGAGGGCAAGAGCTTTCAGCTGAGACACCGAGAGGTAAGGCCTGGTTCTCTTCTTTATTCGGAGCCACCATTTATCTGCCATTTGCAGATGATAGCCCCAGTTTACACCTATTTTCCAGGGTAATTATTAAGCCCATGTCCCTCACTCTCAGAAGTGTCCCCACTTGGTTAAAGAATTATAAGGTCACCCATCCTCTGAGTGGGGCACCAGGTGACAGCAGCCAGGATCTCTCCTTGAGGCCCCTGTCAGGGGTGCAGAGGGTCAGACTATGCCCGTGAGAATTCAGAGCCGGTGGGAGTCCTCCTGTGGGCCTTCTCCTTCCAGCTGGGACTCTTGTCCCGGTGAATTGCCAGGACATTGGAGTTTGAAATCTTTGAGACCAGCCATCCCACAGCACAACTGGGCTCAGCACGGGGCTCTGGCACAGGGCAATCGAGGCATGAAAGGTGATTACTCTGTCAATCAGAATCAGCAGAGGGAAGGGCTGAAAGGGAAAGGTGCTCCCAGGGCCAGGCAGGTCGGAAAGTGAAAGGCAGGCCTGGCGGAGGGCGTGGAGGGCAGAGAGCACTGGTCCCACCGGCAGCCACTGCTGCCCACCCATCAGGCCCATGGGCTGTGCAGGAGCAGGGACTGGCCCACTCAGACTCTTCCTGGTATTTCAACGGAAGATAGACACCTGGGATTCCATGTGGAATTTCCCAAACCTCGAAACCCCATGTGAGCTCAACAGAGCGTGTCTGTAGGCCATACAGAGGCTGCTGCACCAGCGGACTCCGGGGAATGGCCAGCAGGGCCCAGGCTCGGGGGCCATTCACTGAGCAGATCAAGCAGAGGCCTGGACCTCTCGCCCTCTGAACCCTCAGGCTGTTCACCTGGGACCCAGGCTGGGGCACTGGCCCCACCTCGGTCTCACTCAATTTCCTTGTAAAGCCCCCTGGGGAGACTTACTGTGTAAGGTTTTATTGGGGGTTTCCACCGTTGAGACCAGGTGACTCCTGGATTCTCGGGCCTGTCAGTGTCTGTAAGAGCCAGCAGCCTCCGAGCCCCCTTCTGTTGCTGAGCACAGGATGGGCAGTTCACACCCCGTCCACCCACAGGCCCCTTCTCCAGGGGATGGCCACTGCTCGTCCATCTTCATTCCCTTCAGCTGTTCAAACAGCCACGCATCCTCCTGCAGGTCCAAGACCAGAGGGTGAGCCCAGTGTCCGGGCAGCTGTGGGCCACTGGGGGTCCTCTGTCAGTGGCATGAAGGCCAACTAAAACCCACCTGCCAGACCGAATTGCTGGGCCACCTGGATACCGGTCAGGCAGTGCCGGCTGCCTGTGATGGCCGGTGACGGCACACACTCTCGGGGCCTGGGCCACCCCTGACACCTTGTTCCCCGCCCTGCTCTGCCGAGGGCTCCTTCCCTCACGCTCTCCCTCTGCAGAGTGGCCTCTAGCACCTGTCCCACCAGCCACCTGCCCCAGCTCCTTACTGCGAGGGGCTCTGATCCCACGGCCCTGCGAAGTCTGGCCTCACTGTCTTGTCCTTACTCTAATGGGAGCCCCGATGCCTGCCTGGTTCTGCAGCCCCCGGGCCAGGCAGTGTGGTCCTGAGCACAGGGGTTGGATGAGTAGCCACAGGCCGGGGTGAGTGGGGCTGAGCCCCATGTGCTGGGCAGTGTGGACCTGCACTGCTGAGTGAGGAGCGGTGTCTCTTGGGTTCTGGTGCTGGCGGCCGGGGCGTGGTCTCTTGGCTCAGCCCTGGTCCTCAGCTCTGGGCCATTCAGGGATTGATCTAAGGTCCTGGGGTTCCCACACCTGCAGCCTCACCTGGGAACTCGTTAGGACTGCAGTTCTTACCTCCGTCCTCCCCCAGGCCCGCTGCGGGAGAAGCTCTGCATCCCCCGTGCATGTGACGGCCCCGGGGACCCTGAGGAAGGCCATTCTGAGGTCACTGGCCTGAGCGCTTGGTGTTGGCACGTGGGATTCCCCAGGACAAACCCCTCCGTAGGAACAGCTGTGTGGGGAGCAGGGCTGGGGGCCTGGGGGGCCGGGAACCTGTGCCCTGTGCTTGTGTGTGACCACGTCCACGTGGAGACGTGGGGGACTCGCAGTGGTGGCAGCCCCGGCGGTGGGAAGTTTACATCCCGCAGTGGGGGTTTTCGTGTTCCAGCCCTAAAACTCGTGTGAGGGTCTGACTTGATCTCCCTGGAGCCAGAGTGTACTTTTCAGGAACCTTCTGCAGCCTAAACCAAGGGGTGCCAGCCCGAGGGAGTGCGCCTCCTTGGGAGGTGACAGCCACCAAAAAGTGAGGCTGCAGGCGTGGGAGGCCTGGGGTTCCGACACTGGAACTCGTGGCTGGTTCCCGGGATGCCACGTCCCCCCACCACCCAGCGGCCAGGCCTCTGCAGTTTGGGGTGCCCAGGTTACTCGTGGTTCAGGCCAGCGTCCCCGTGAGCACTGTAGGCCCTGAGGTCCGGCAGCCAGGCGCCAGGCACTTTGCCTCTTTTTATTTTCTGTAACACAGAGCTTTGCAACAAAGGAGCCACCATTTTCCAGACAAAGGGATGGAGGCTCCCACGCGTAAGCCTCCAAGGCAGGCTACCTGCAGAGCGCAAGGTGCTGGTGTGGCTTCGAGGCCTGAGCACAGGTGTTAATACAGCAACACCTTCACCAGCATCGAGCAGGGACACCCACCTGAGCTGCCCTCCAGCCGCCGAGGGCTCAGCACCAGGTGCACCTCCCAGGGCCGTGGGGGCCCTGAAGAGACCCCTCCCTTTTGTCACCCGGCCTCCCCTGGAGCCCTGGCGGCCCCAACGCTACTGTTGGGGGCAACTTCTCCTCCACCGTCCCACCGGGTGCATAGAACATGGGGAGAGGAAGGTGTCAGTGGTCGGGGCCGGGGCCCATGGCTGGGGCACGTGTTTGGAGAGCTGGGTGTGCGGGACTTCCATTGAGGAGGCCACAGCACTAGCTTCCTCTGTGGGGAGCCTGGCCTTCGGGGTCACTGTGCTTGTGCGACAGTGAAGAGTGGGAGCAGCTGGGAGCAGTCTGCCTTTAAAGGCAGCAGAGCATTCGCTGGCGTCTCCAGAGGAAAAGGGGCCCCACCTGTGGGGAAAGCCTTCACTAATGAGTGTGTGAGCCAGAGGCAGCAGGACCCCATGTCCCAGTGGGTGCTGTGTGGCCCCTCCAAGAGCTGTCCTCCCACCCAACCTTGTGCTCAGCTCTCGTGGGCTCAAGGCTCCCCCTGGTGGCCTGACCAGGCAGTGAGCCCAGTCCCCACCCTCAACCCCCAGCCGCCTGCTTGGCCTGAGAAAGGCCCCGAGGGGCTCCTGACAGACCACTGGCCCCCGGGGCAGGTGAGCACTACAGACTACGACGAGTTCCCACCTGCCGCCGCCCTGGGTGCGACAGTGTGTCCTCCCTGCTCTGACCGTGGGTGGGAGGAGAGTGAGGCTCTACCGGCCCTCCCCCTCGAGGTCCTTCCCCTTCCCCGAGGCTGTCTGTGCAGGAGGGTGGACGCTGCCTGCCAGAGCCCTGCCCAGCCCTTCACTCTGGCTGTTATTTTGGCACCTTTTGAAAGTGCCATTAATTTCTTTCACATTGAGAGGTGTTCGCAGAGGAGAGCAGAGCCCTGGGTCCCCTCACCGCTGCCTGACCCCCCCTCCCCCCACAGCAGCGTGGCTCCTGAGCTGGGAGGACTGGCCAGGTCATTCTCTGACCCACGTTCCTGCCGCTTCACGAAGGGGCTGAGCGAGGCTGAGCCCAGTGCGCCCCCGGGCACCCCCCGGGCCGGGCAGCCCTCGAGCCCCCTCCCAAGGGCGCTCTGGCGGAGGCCCTCCCACACGTTCTTGCCGGACAGTCAGGAACCCCAAGCTGGAGCCGCACGGTGTGACTGATACAGACATTTGTATGCGGTGCTTGCGACTCCATCTCCAAGCGGCTTTCCAGTCCCCCCTCCTCTCAGGGGTGAGGGCAGGTGTTGGTGTCCCTGCTGAAAAGATGGGGAACCTGAGAAATTGCTGGTCTGAAACTTTCTCTTTTGAATGTATGGTTTACATTCTGCCACCCCACAGACAAAAAGATTTAAAAGTCCAAACCAATTTAAAGGGAGCTTTAAAAAAGGGAAGAGCCCCAGCTGTCTTGGCTCAGTGGATAGAGCCTCGCCCTGCAGACCAAAGGGTCCCGGGTTCGAGGCCACTCTCAGGCCTCATTGCAGGCTCCTCCCAGGCCTGGGCCCTGGTCAGGGCTCCTGCAGGAGGCAACCAATCAATGTGTTTCTCACACATCAATGCTTCTCTCTGTCTTTCCCTCTCTCTTCCACTCTCCCTAAAAATCAGTGGAAAAATATCCTCGGGTGAGGATTAACAACAACAAATCGTTTTTAAAGAAAGAAAAGAACATTTGATGGTCCACAGAGCGAGGAGGTGGGGGAGGTGAAGCAGGCTGAGGGCTTAGCTGCAGCCCTGCTCCGTCCTTCTCTCCTCTCTGTCCCCTCCCCTGCCCGGCCAGCCAGCGCTGCCAGCCCAGGGAGCAGGTGGCCGGTTTACGGTCCTGATCCTTTTGGTTCTCTGATGCCTCACCTGCCTCTCTGAGAGGGAAATCCTTCCTCACCCCTAGTCTTCACCTCACCTCCTTGCTTGCCCGATGCCTCGAGGAAACGGGTTTTGCCTGTCTCTGGGGCTCCAGGAATGGCCCAGGCTGACTTGGGCCTGAGGATATGTGGAGTGAGCCCTGCCCCCTGGACTTGTCTGAGAACAGGGTAGCCAGACAACACCCTGTACTTCTCCCCGCACAGTTGAGGTCCCCTGGGTGGAGGCAGGCAGGGGTAGGGATGGGTGGGGGCAGGATCAGCTGATGCAGTTACTTGGTATCCGCAGGCTGAGCTGGTGCAGGTTCTGTCCTGGCCCTCAGTCTGGGGAAAACTCTCCTGATAATACAACAGGACTTGTAAGCTGGAGCCACTGAGGTACCCCCGATGCCGCCGTGACAGCGCCCCTGAAACAGTGGGGCTGCTTGCTGAGACCACGTTTTCCCTTGGGGCTCATGGAACCTGGGCTCTGAAGCTGGGGCCAAGGGACTGACAGGAGCGCCCAGGGCCTCCCTCGGAAACCACTGCGGGGTGAGATCTCGCTTCTCCTCGCCCCCAACTTGTTTCCCACACAGGCAGCAGCTATGTGTATGGGCTCCAACCTGTGCCCCATGACATGTGTGACTTTTATCTCATTTGCTCATCGGAGCAGCCAGGAGGCAGGTCCCATGGTCCCCTTCTGCCATGAGGAAACCGAGAAGCTATCCACTAATGGTCAGCAAGGAAGGAGCAATGTGCGTGGGACCCGCAGCACAACATCCCGGGAGGGAGGCTGTCACTGCTCGGGGTAGGGTCCCAGAGCAGGCAGCCCCTCAGAAACTCATTCCCTCCGAGGCCTGCAGGGGCAGTGCCCACCGCGGGGAGGCAAAGTGGAAGGTGACGCAGCCAGCTTGCTCTGTACCGAAGCCTTTATTGGGGAGGGGTCAGAGTTCATGGATCACCGGGAGGTGTAAATAGAGAGTTCTGAGAACGCTGCTGGGGCGCGAGCTTGGCGGGGAGGCTGCGGCCCGGATGGGTTGCCGGGAAGTCTGGGAGCCCTGGTGCCAGTCCCTTGACGGTCCCACCGGACAGCGCCCCGGTGCCCTGGCATCATAGAGCTTCCCTCTGGGGCACTCGCCGGCCTTGCTGCTCTCCATCTCTCTGTGAGGACCCCAGGGGTCCGCAGAGGGACCAGTCCGCCTTGGCAGGTCCCTGCGTCGTGACTGCTTTTCCTGGGACTCGCCGAAGAGCCAGCCCAGGGGGTCAGCCGTGTTTGGGGGCTGCTGGCCGCTGAAGTGAGCGGTGAAGTCCTGGAGGGACCCGGGGGAGCCGCTCTTCTTGCTGGCCCGGGCTTGCCAGGGGCGTCTGCTGGGCCGGGCCCTGGCTGCAGCCTCGGTCAGCGCTGAGGTGGGCTGCGCCAGCTGACAAATGGACCTCCGGTAGTCATCCAGGCTCGGGGAAGCCAGGGCGTCCTGCCTGGGCCCCCCCGGCAGCACCTCCTCCCAGCTCTCCCGGATTGTGGGCAGGCGGGCCACAGAAAGCAGAAGCCGGGACCTCATGGCTGCCGACGGCTGGGAAGCAGCCACCTGTGGGGTGACAGAGAACTGGGGTGAGGGTCTGCCATGTCCCCCTGCCCCCCGCCCCAGCTGAGGCTGCCTGTGTGAGTTTGCAGAGCCCCTCCTCTCTGCTAACGTTAAAGCCCATGCGAATAAGAGAACCCAGCCTAGGACTGCAGGCGGAGGGAACGAGGCTTACAACCAGACTCTGCCCCTTCCTGACTCGGGGACCTTCGGCAGTGTCACCTCTCCAAGCCTCTACTTACTCGTCCATAAAACGGGGTTGTAGGTACCTGCTTCACAGGGGCGTGTGGCGTGACAATCACATGAGTGGCAGCTCCTGTGAAACCCTTTGTGGTATAGAGCCCTCTACAGCCAGTCACTGCCACTGGCTGCTCCCCGTCTCTCACCCTCCCTGAGGCTGGGCAGGTCCCCTGCTGAGGACTACCCACCCGGGAAGACACACAGAGCCATTTGTTTTATCTCAAACCAGGGGGCAGGGGCTCTCTCTTACCTGTGGCCGAGGGGCCCTGGGGGTAGCAGGGATGCGGAGGAGCAAGGCCAGGCTCGGGAAGCCCCACGAAGTTGGGGGCAGCGGATGCGGGCCCAGCGGTCGGAGCCCTGTGTCCGGTGACAGACGGTCGGGATGAGGGTAAGGACAGTGTGCCACCCTCTGTCCGATGTGCCACTGTCCAGAGCAGAACCCTCCCGACTGTCTGGCAAACCCAGAGGCCCCGCGCGGCTTTTATACCTTCCCACTAGTCAGCTACTGTCACGAGGCCCAAAATAGCCGTCAGGGAGGCGCTCAGGAAAACAGCTCGGGGCGGGCCTGGCCCAGCGCCCACCAGGAGCAAGTGTTTGTGCTGTGGGAGGCGCTGGAAGTGTTTACTCTGCCGGGCAGGGGCGGGGCAGGCACCACTGCCAGTCACCTCAGCCCAGGCCGGGAGCGGCTGCCCTGGGGGCTGCTACCACCACCTAGAAGCGTCCCCACTGTGGGTTACACCAGCGCCTGAGCCCCAGACACTCCAGCCTAGAGCCAGCGTGGCAGAGCCGGAGCCTGCCGTCCCCCTTCCCACCCCCCAGGAGGCCCTGCCTGGAGGCGGCCGAGGCCTGCTGCTTAAGCCTGCGCCAAGGTGACAGTGTCCACCCTGGCCTGGTTTTACTACTTCCCAGATGTAATACTTTCCAGTGGTGACATGGGGCTGCGACCCGGCACGGTGCGGGTGGGGGGCGCCCTATACTGCGCTGATGTCGGTGCGGCCGCGGCTCCCAGACCGAGTTTCCTGGCTGCTGTGTGGACGTCGGCTGGGTTCCCGTGGGACACCGTCCCAGCCTCTGTCCCCCGCCGTGCCCCTGCCAGGTGTGGGCCAAGCAGGCCTCATCTGGCTGGCCTGGCCTTGCACCTAGGTTTCCCCAGGGAGGTCCCCCAGGAGGAGGGTGCGTGTTGGGGGGTTTGAGTGTCCGGGGAGTCCCATGTCCGAAGGGCTGGGTCCCGGGGGACTGAGGGGGGCGGGCAGTGACTCCGAGGGCCGGGCCGGGCAGAGGCTGACTGTGCAGGTCCCACAGGAGGAAGGAGCTCTGGTCATCGAGGGGCTCCTCAACATCGCCTGGGGGCTGAGGCGGCCCATCCGCCTCCAGATGCAGGACGACCGGGAGCCGGCGCCTCTCCTGGGCCGCCTGGACGCCGGGCAGCCCAGCTGCCGCCTGTGAGTGCTGGGCTCGGGTGGCGGGGTGGCCTCCGTGGCAGCTGGTCAACCTGAGCTTACTGTTTGGGATGTTGGTGGGAGGTCCTGGGCCTCAGGGCAAAGCCCGCTCCAGTAGGGGGGCACAATAGTCCGGCTCAGCCCTGCCCCCTCATGACAGCGTCAGCCTACAGCCTCCCCTGCCCTGGGCAGCCTCGCCCCAGGGGGGTCTCTCTAGATGGCAGCCGAGGCGCTGCCCTCCTGAGAATGTCCCAGGGTCCATCCCGCCAGTTGTGTTTCTCAAACATCCACATGAGCCACCTGGTCTGCAAAGAGAAGGCTGTAGATTTCACCTGCTACTGCTCTGCTTTTATTTTAATATCAGAATTTATGTTTGTAAATTTATCAACATTTAATGTCATCATTTCCCCCTTCAAATATTCAAATCAAGTTGCTGCTGCAAGGACCCTCAGCACCTTGACCCACTGGCACACCCGCAGGTGTGCCCAGTCACGCGTAGCAAATTCCGAGCAGCACAGGCTCAGCACGAAGCTCATTCACGTGCGAAGTTAGGGGGCTAGTTCCCATCACACCTATTCCTTCGCCAGCCCAGAGGCCCAGGGGTCGGCCCCCTGAAGGTTTCCCTGCCCAGCTCTCTCCAGGCCTGAGGGATGCCCGAGCCCACGTGGCATGGGGCAGAGGACTCTGCCCGCCTCCACCTGGTGGCCCGGTGCCCACGAGCACCGCGGTGTCCCCGTGTCCTGCAGTGGCAAAGCAGAGCCACGGGGTCCTTGGAGCAGACCCTCCTTTGCCCAGCAGACACTTGGCCATACTGTGCTTTTCTTTCAATATTTATGCTGACTCTGGTGTGAAATCCCAGCCTCCACTCGGCCTGTCCGGCGTCTGGCCTGTGTGCCGTCCACACAGGCAGCTGGCCCTCTAGGTTACTCTTCTCTGCTGCATCGTGCTCATGTCTTTCCAGAAAGGAGCCACTTCTGCAGGGTGGCACTGCCCAGCAGCCAGGCCCTCAGCCCTCCGAGCACAGGCCTGTGAGTGCCAGCGACAGCTCAGGTAAGCAGCCCAGTGGCGGAGCCTGCGCTCAGCCTGGTGGGAGGGTGCTTGGCCCGTGGCCCCGCCTCTGAGAGCAGCTCCGGGAGTAGCGGGGAGCCCCACTTGTCCTCAGGAGCAACACGGGGTCCTCGTCGACTCCTCACGCAACAGAAAGGGAGCAGTGGTGACGTCGTTCATTGGTGACCGGCCCCTCGCGTGCAGTGTTATAGGAAGAGGGAACAGTTCACAGAGGGCCTGGAGCCCTCCTGGCCGCGCAGGCCGGGGCCTCATCCTCACACTTGGGGTCCATAACTGCCCCCCTGGCCTCCGTGCCCCCCTCATACCCAGTGAGGGACCTGTTCAGAGCAGGGGCTGAGCTGCCAAAGACCTGCCCTGGGTGCCCACAGCTGCGGCGCGGTGATGTGGTCGCACAGGTGGTCCTACCTGGGGGTCACCTTCCCTGCCGGGACCCTCCTCCACACAGAGACAGCGTCACAGCACGTCTGCGGCCACGCACACCACGCGACCCCAGCACAGCAGTGCCCTGTCACCGGTGCTCCACCTGGGCCTGACCCCGCATCCCTTCCCGCTGCAGGGCCCCTGGAGGAGGGCGAGGAGACCCCACAGCTGATGCGCACCAAGAGCGACGCGGCCTGTGTGATCCAGAGGAGGCCCAGGTGCCGCGCACCCGGCGAGACTCAGAGGACCCGGCGACACCGCTTCTCCATCAACGGGCACTTTTACAACCACAAGGTGACGTCCCAGCCTCGCCTCTGCCCAGGGCCCTGACGCTGACCACAACCAGCCCCAAGCACAGGCAGAACCCCTGGGCCCGCCACACACCAGGCAGGATGGCCACGTCAGTTACCCTCTCCGCCTCCCTGTGTGCAGGTGCCGTGCAGGTGGAGAAGCGGGGTCAGGGCAAGCCCAGAGTCCCATCAAAATAACGTCCCAGTTCCTGACCCCAAAGCCTGTACTTTTTTCACCACAGACTCACTGTCCATCCACTCACACGCTGCGTGGACGTGGGGCGAGTCTGTCTTCAGTCTGTGCAGGTCTTCGTTGGGCAGTGTTCCCTGAGGCTCATCTGGGCTCAGTGTCCTGGGGACCATGCACCTTGCTGGCACTTTGCAGGGCGAGTGAGCCGGCAAGGCCGAGGTGTACCGGGCACATGCAGCTGCATCAGAGAAAGCGCGCTGTCCCTGGTTCCCCTCACGCAGCCTTTGTCCCAGCGTGTATTGTACCAAGCTCAGGGAGTGACATCATTCCGTAAACACACTGAACGGCAAGAGGAGAAGCTGGTCGTTACTGCAAAGGCACGAGTGGCAGTTTGGGTGAGGCCTGGATGGAGTGGCCTGTGACAGGCACATCCTGGAGCCCTGGGAATGGAGCAGGGGCTTCCAGTTCGAGCAGCAGCCCAGGAATCAGTGGGTGGGGAGGGAGGTCCCAGAGTCAGCTGCAGAGCAGCAGCCCGGGCGAGGCCTGCCCGGAGCCATTCAGGCCAAGCCTGGGGTGGCCTGGTTCTCAGGATGAGGACGTCAGCATGGCAAGTGGACAGGACCCTGCTCTGCTCTTGGGACCTCCCAGTGCCCCCCACCCTCCTGCTAGGGTGCGGGGAGTGCTGAGGGGCAGCGGGCTAGCTTTGCTCCGCCCAGGAAGACCCAGGACAGCTTGAGAGTGCCGTTTGTTTCCTGAAGGAGTGAGCGGACCCAGACTGAGCTGAAGGAGAGATTAAGAATGGGTTAGCTGCCAAGGCACTGCATGCAGTAAAGCCTTCTAAGGACTCGGGTGTTCTTTGCGTCTCTTCCCCTTGCAGTGGCTGGCTCCTCTCTTTATCCCATACTTCCTGGGGACCGAAGGCCTAGGCTGCGTCTGTAGCCCAGAGTCATTCCACGTCTTCTCTGTGGAGAAGGCAAGTCCAGCCTGAGCCTGGCTCTGGTAATGGGACCAGCTGGGGACACACAACAAGTCCCAGTTACCTCCTGAGGAAAGCTGAGCGAGGGCCAGACAGGATGTGCGCATCTGAATCTGGGGAGTGGGGCACCCAGGAGTCGGGTCACGAGAGGCCCTGGTGCCAAGGGGGTGAAGCATGGGGCTAGCTCAGAGCACGCTTTGTGGGGCAGCGTTTTTGAAAGGTTATTCCTGGGCACTGGTATGTGGAATTATCGAAAGGGCTGAGCCTGGAAGGGGAAAGTGGGAAGCTGGGGCACCAATGGGAGAGTGGAGCGGAGTGGACAGACTCGAGAACTCTCTGCCTTAGAATCAGCAAACACCTGGTGCACTGATGGATAGAACGAGGAGGGAGAGGCCGGTCCCCCGTCCCTTGTGAGTTACTCAGCCCACTGGTTCCGAGGAGCAGAGGCTGCCCTGGTAGCTCTGCAGGCGTCTTTCTCAGTCAGACGTGAACTGTCCCAGCCTCCCGCGTGTGCCCACGGCTGGTACGTGGGTCTGTGTGAGATCAGGCACCGGTGTTCCCAGAGCCCCGTCCGCCTGCTGCTCCGCGCTCCTCAGCACGTGGCTGACAGTGCGCCCAGGCCCTGAGCGTGCCAGCCCGGTCCCCGGCCCTGCCTTGACCTCCCCCTTCCTGTGCAGACCTCCGTGTTTACACCTGCGTATGGGTCTGTGACCAACGTGAGGGTCAACAGCACCATGACCACCCTGCAGGTGCTCAGCCTGCTGCTCAGCAAGTTCCGGGTAAGTCTGGCGTGAGCGCCTGGTCCCCGAGCGGGTGGTCTTCCACTTCCAGCTGTTGCTGCGCCAGGGGTTGGCGACGGGGGGTGGGGGGTGGGGGGTGGGGGGGTAGGGGGGGGTGGGGGGGTGGGGAGGGAGTTGTCTGTAGCCCCTGGTAGAAGATCTAGCAAGGTTTTCTCTGCTGAGCTGGGCTCTGGGGTTGGAAGCAGAGATGGGGGGCGGGTGGTCTGGGGATCTATGTGTGTGGCCCCGGGGGTGTGGTTGCTGCCAGGAGCCCCTCTGTCTCTGGTCTTGGAAGCCGGGTCTGACTTCAGTCTCTGCCGCTGCAGGTGGAGAACGGCCCCAGTGAGTTCGCACTCTACGTTGTTCACGAGTCGGGGGGTGAGTGTCGGCCTTTGCCCAGATCATAAAAACAGAAGACAGGCTCCCACCACGTTCCCTCTCCGGGGCTGTGTGGCTTGTGTGGCAGGCACAGGGCAGCCTGCTCTCCTGGCCTTGGGACCCACTGTGCCTGCAGTGGGACCCCGAAGCCTCTCCCAGCCCGACCAGGGCACACTTGTCCCTGTGAGAACCCCCGTTTCCCCCCGTGGGAAGCTTCCATCCTAGCTCACTTACTGGGAGGGCTGGGGAGGGTTACCGGGGTCTGCGAGCTGGAGTGAAGCCCTCAGCACCGAGCAGTGCAGTGGCCGAGCCTGCGTCCTCTCGGCAGCCCCTGCCCAGCACCGGAAGGCGACTGTGGGCCCGGGTCTGCTTTCCTCCCCGCTCCCCTCCCGGGATGGTCCCTGCCCAAGTGGGTCTTTGTGAATGACATGGTCACACACACTCAGGGCCATGGTCTCAGCCAGGCCTGGAGGAGGGCCCCTGCGGCCCCTGACGGCTGTCGTCCATCCAGGAACTGTCCAGGAACAAGGCGCTCCTCATGCCCCCTGAATTTTGTAAACCACCTTTCTTTTCAGAGCGGACAAAATTAAAAGACTGTGAGTACCCACTGATTTCCAGAATCCTGCACGGGCCCAGTGAGAAAATTGCCAGGATATTCCTGATGGAAGCCGACCTGGGCGAAGAGGTGCCCCATGATGTGAGTGGGGCCGCGGCTTGGGAGGCCTGCTCCTGGGGGGGGGCTGGCGGACAGCGTGGGGGCTCTCAGGGCTCCAAAGGTGTCCTTGGCCGCAGCCCTCTCAGACATGGTCTCCAGGGACCGCGTGGCTGTCCCGAAGGGCCCCACGCAAGGGCGATGATGGCTCCAGCCCAGCCCCACCCCTCTGTGCCACCACCAGCACCATGGGCTGGCTCAGAGGGAGACGTTGGTTCCAGGAAGCCACCCCTGTGCTTTCCCCGGCAGGTGGAACCTTTTCCTTCACTGCAGTGTTCCGTTGTCACTGCACTAAAGGTCCACACAGGGTTTCTGAGCGAGGGCCTGGCTGGGCCTGTGGACAGGCAGCTAAGTCCACAGGCAGCTAAGTCCACAGGCCAGTACAGTTTGATGCCACTGTATGAAACAGTGTTTCCCCACCTGCACCCCAGACAGCACCCCGCGCGCCTCTGATCACTGTCTAATGCTTTCCCTAATACTTGGCTTAATCTTTCCTCCCAGGGAGAGTAGCTGCCTTTGAGGGAAGGGTCCCCCGCCCGCCCTAGAGCACACAGAGCAGTGCTGGGGGTGGGAGGAGGGCAGCCACCTCCATGGGCGTAAGACGTTGCTGAATTGGACCTCTGGAAACCCTGAGGAAAAGAAAACGTTCCTGGCTTCTAATTTAAAGCACAATAAAATGTTCTTGGATTTTCTAGGTTGCTCAGTACATTAAGTTTGAAATGCCGGTGCTGGACAGTTTTATTGAAAAATTAAAAGAAGAGGAGCAAAGAGAAATAATCAAACTGACCATGAAGTAAGCAGCACTTAAAGGGCCAGTCGTGGGTCCTAATCATCAGGCCAGCCTGCAGGGTAGAGCATCCAGGGCCAGTGCTTAAAGGGCCAGTCCTGGGCCCTGTCCATCAGGCCAGCCTGCAGGGTAGAGCAGCAGGACCAGGGCTGGGAGAGCTCTCTCCTCCAGACGTGCCAAGTGCCCTCGCACGGCTCAGGGAAGCCTGCCAACCCTGGCTTTCCAGCCAGGTCCTCTGGCCCCCTGCTTGGCATTGATACCAAGTTGGGTGGCAACTTGCCAAAATAGCAGGAAGCAGCCCAGACCCCCATCCAGCACCTCACCAGATGGGAGGGACACAAGCTGCTGAAAACCAGGCAGCAGAGTCAGGCAGGAGCATGGGTGGACCCTGGACCAGGGCTGGGAGTTCTGCCGCTGATGCAGCTCTGCTCACGGTCAGCCTGCTCGGGGCTTTCATGCTAGTGGGAGTCTGAGCCTGTGAAAGGGGCGGTTGTTATAACTCAGGTGCAGGGGACCAGTTTAGTGGACAGGTGAGCAGGTGTCACCTGGCAGCTCCTGGGGAAGCTACACAGGGCCCAGCTGTGTGAGGTTAGCCAGGTTACGTGTCCCTCTGCAGAGCCAAGCATGGAGAGGACATGTGCGAGGTACCGTGCCAGGGCCAGAAAGAGTCCCTCTTAGAAAGGGAGGGGTGGGGTGGGGGGGCGGACTGCTCACTGCTAGGGCCTGAAGTTGAGGACTGGCTAGGATTCTGGCTGAATGATCCATGGAAGCCACCCTTCCCCCCCCACCACCACCCCCACCCCTACCCCCATCTCTCTCTCCCCCACACTTCCATCTGTGCAGCTGAGCCCCATGTGGGCAGTCTGCAGGGTCACTGTAGGATTTAGGACCTGAAAAGGCCCTGGGGCCACCCGGTCAGTCCTTTCAGGGTGTAGAGAGGAAACAGGCCCAAGGTGAGGAAGCCTGCAGCACAGGCTTGAACCCAGGGCTCTGAACCTGGCTCTGTGCTCTGTCCACTCCAGCACGCGCCCGTCCGTACCGGACAGTCTTTGGAACAGAAGTGGCAGCGTGTAGCCGTGAGGCCGGCAGTGTGTGCAGCCCTGTTTGCCTGCCTCTGGCAGCCCGTGGTCCCACAGGGTATACGCCTGGCTCTTCCCTCCTGGCAGAAGGCAGGCGGTGGCACTAATCAGCCAGCCAGGAACCCTGTGTCTCCTGGCCCAGGCACCTGCAGCTCCCCGGCTCTGCTCCCCTCCCCGGCCCCGGCCCTTGCAGTGTCAGTGAGTCTGCTTGGCTGTGTCTCCCTCCAGGTTCCAAGCCCTGCGTCTGACGATGCTGCAGCGCCTGGAGCAGCTGGTGGAGGCCAACTAGCCAGCCAGAGCCCGCCTCTTCCAAAGCCACCAGCAGCCAATGCACACCCAGTGCCTGCAAGCGGGCCCTGACTGGCGGACCCACCTGAGGAATCAGCACCTGTCTACCTGCCTAAGTACCACGAATCCCACATCCCTGGTTCTTATCTCCAAGGTGAGCACTCGCAGGACCCAGACACTGGCCTGAGTAGCAGGAACTTGCTGGTGGGGTTTCCTGCTGGTTCAGTGGGAGCTTCGTAAAAGGTTGCTCTGGGCATTGAACAGCCCTGGCACTGACACCTGCCACTGGCTGGCATGGCTAGTCCTGTTCACGCCACACCTCCTGCTTAGGAGAGCAGTGCCTACCCGAGCCCGGGAGCTGGCTCAGCCCCGCAGGGCCCAGCCCCGTCCTCTGTGTCCATGTGAGCCACCTTGTGCTGCGCTCAGGAGCTCTGCCGGGAAGGCAGGGGCTGCCTGCAGGAATGGAATGTGCCTACTCCCAGCATCACTTCACGTGGCGTCCCTGGCTCCTGGCCTCCAAACATCTGATGTCACTCCGTGAGCCTCACACAGTCCAGCCCGCCGGAGGCAGAGGCGGGGCAGGAATAAGACCACAAGCACCTCTTCTCTCTGCAGCACTAACTCTAAACTTCCTCCGCAAGACCTGAAGGAATTCTTATAAGGAACTCACTGAGGAGGTGGCCCACATGGCGTTTGATGTACGACACCTTGTGGGAGAGTCCGGGGTCCAGGGGCTGCGGTCAGCGGCTCGAGAAGGCCGTGCCCAGGCCCCGCCACACTGTCCCTCTCTGGGCTGCAGCCTCCCTGCAAAGTACTTCCCTCAAAGGCGTGCGATGAGGAGAAATGTCAGCCTGCGGAGAAAGGGCTTTGAATTCACTGGGGCCAGACACTGAACCATGTGGGTTGGTTCAGCTGATGGAGAATTTCTGGAAGGAATAAGAAGTCTTCTGCAAAACTATGCAACAGTTTATGTCAGTCGTGTGTGTCAGCAAGCTGAGACCAAATTCTTTCCCCACTGCCGGTGGGGGGCAGACTTAAAGGGAAGGACCAGCGAGGCCTCCAAATGCAGGCGGCGAGACTCCCCCTCCGCCTCAGCAGCGGCTCCTCGGCAGTGCCCACAGGAGCAGAGCTGGGGAGCAGCCAGGCCGCGCAGTTTGCTGTCTGCGCCCCTTGGCAGTGCGGTTTCCTAGGTGCTCAATAAAGGTGTGCTCCACTGAGCTGGAGGAGGCAGGACCACGCCTTCTTTGTGCTTAGGTGTGTCACCTGACCCCCTGCTGTATTTCTGAGACTCTTACCCTGGAGAGTGTGTGGCTGAATTTGGCAGATGAGCCAGAGCTGAGCCCCATCGCTGCCCGTGCACAGACATAACTCCTTCATTTTTGTGCATATCCTGGGGATGGGTGTGGGGCCTGAGGACAGAGGTGGCTGCCGGACATGGAGGAGGGGTCACCATTGTGGGGGTCTGTGGGTGGCCTGGCCGGGGAATGTAGGGTCATCCCGAATCACAGATTCTCAGCATCAGGAATCTTCCAGGTACGGGCTCAGGTGAGTGGCGGCAAGGCCAAGGCGAGGGTAGAAAAGAAATCCAACAGGTCATTTTCCTCCCCAGCCCCTATTTACAACCTCAGGTGTAGCACAGCTGCCAGCCAGTGCTCAGCAGTAATTGAGTGACTTCCTGTGCCAGGCCTCTGCTCAGCCCTGGAGGGACAAGGACAGAGCCCCAGTCCACCGCAGTTCAGGGCCCCCTCATCGGGAGGCACCCTGAGAGCAGAGAGCCAGTGAAGGGCCCTGGGAGGAGGCCCACGGCTGAGCCTGGGTGGTTACGACTGTGTGTGGCATGCCAGCCTGAGAGACACCTGCCAGCCTGGGGCAGACCAGGCCTGGCACGCGGGAGCCATAGGGTCAGGAGCCCTCTGTAAGCACTCACCTGTTTGTGGGTTTGTTCATGTAGGCACCTAGATATATAGATATATTTTTAATCCTTACCAGAGGATATGCTTTATTGATTTTTAAAGAGAGGAGGGGAGACAGAGAGAAACATGGATGTGAGAGAGAAACATCAATCAGTCACCCCATAAGTGCTCCGACCAGGAGTCGAACCCATAACCTTTTTGGTGTACGTGCAAATGCTCTAACCAACTGAGCCAGCCGGCCAGGGCCATAACTAGATATTAATGAAGGAAGGGAGCACAGGGAAGCAGACGTTATTAAGCATAATAAGCTGGGAAGCTGAATCGGACACTGAGCCTGCTTGCTCCACTAGGCAGCCACAGCTTCACACCCCCCCCCCCCCCCCCCGGGGGACCTCTGATTCCCAAAGGAAGCAGAACGGTTGTTACTGGTCATCACCAAGGGAGGCGTAAAAGCAGCAGGAGAAATTCCCCTGCTGGGCACATGCGCAGCAGAAGCCAAGGTGAGGGTGGATGACGCAGGAGAGGTGCTTCTACTGTGAGGCATGCGCAGTAGGAGCCAAGATGATACTTAGAGGCCTGACAGTCTAGCCCGGGATAAGGATCGGATTGGATAAGGGACACAATCCCAGGACACAATCCTAGGAAATGGATTGTAGGGGGAGGATCCCATACAAGCCCAGCAAAGATTGGGAAGTTGATTGGTTAGTTTGAAAGGATACATGGTCCTTCTCCAAGGCCGAGACAGTATAATCCAAGCTTAACAAAGCTCTCTCTCTTGCTGGGTAACAGTGCTGGCCTGTTGGTTCCTGCGTTCTCTCTCCATAGTAACCATGCGGCCCTAGCTGCCGCTCACTACAGTAGCAGGATGGCACAAAATCTCTGGACATTGGCCCTATTACTGGGCCTGAAGAGCAAGGTTGGATTTTTTATGGCGGGACAGACTGAGATGAGACATGGGGATCCCAGGGGCAGTCCTGTGATTTTGCATCTGGTGCCACACTACATCTTGTACATCACAACCCCCCATACTGGGTTTCCAGAATGCTTCCCTTGCGAGTCCGTCAAAGAACCCCATTCCACCGACAAGAGATTGAAGGTGTTTTTTGCAGTTCTTACAATATTATTTAATTTAATGCTGGTCTAGATAAGTGTCACTTTTAGAATAGACATTATCAAAACTAACTTCTGCATATCATGGCTAACAAAAGCCACCAGCACAGGAAGAGGGGACATGCACAGGAAAGGGGAAACGGGCACTTCCACGATCATCTGAGGGCTTCTCGAGCCTTTTTATCAGCACTACATCTACTCTTCAGAGGCCGTTTGAAAACCTGCTCATTCAGCTCCCTGTGGCACCTCCGTTTCAGACCCTCCCCAGTGGGCTCTGTGGTTTCCTGCTGTTTCGTGTGGAAGCTCCATGTTCCTCCCTCCACAGGCTTTACGTCTTTCTCAGATGCCCCTTCACTAACTAGTGTCTCAGGCAATAAGTGTATCCAAAGATTGACTGAAGATTCCGGTGAGAGCCTGCCCTCTCCTACAGCAGGACTGTCTGCCCGGGCCCGGGCTCAGGAACCAGAGAAAATAATAAACAGGATGAAATCAACATGATTGCAAAATAGCAAGTGGACTCAGGAAAAACAGGGTGGTTTGGCCAGAACAAATAGAAAGGCATCGAAAAACAGCTTGTTTTTCCCCTGGTGACAACCATACGCTACCTGCTTGGGATGTTTACCAGAAAATGGATTCAAGACCTTCCCACTGTCAAAATAAAATGGGGCCTTTCACCCAGGAACATCTGGTCCCTTGGTCCCAGGGAAACACAGCACAGGGCAGGCCAGGTGAATGGTGGAGGACCCGGCAATGCACACTGTGCCCGTGGGGGCGGGCAGAGGTGCCCTGCAGCTGCAGAACAGGAGCAGGTTGTCCTGAGCAGGTGTCCTGGTGGGCAGCAGCCCGCCTCAGTCCCACAGCCACGATCAGCCAGGAGGTGCGATCAGAGCCAGCCCGTTCCCAGTGTAAAAACAGCTGGACAATGTGGATGAAATGGGCCAGTTTCTAGAAAAATACAATCTTCCAAAACTGAATCGGAAAAAATCAGAAAACCTGGATAGGCTGATGACAACTGATGAATTTGAGCACACTCCAAACCTACTCCGGGCCGACCACTTCAACCCCGCAGACCCTGAAGACCTTCCCCCCTATTTCTTTGAGTTTCCCCCATCAAACTCGCACCCTATCACATTGCCTAGGGGCACCCCTAACTGCTCCCTGGGGCGGGGGCAGGGCCAGCCTGGGCGAGGGGCCATGGTGTTCTGGTCTCTGGTCGTTTTGGTCGTCAGGGACACTGGCTTTTTATATAGATAGATGATAGATGATAGATATAGATAGATAGATAGATAGATAGATAGATAGATAGGTAGATATGCATAACCCATGGACATTCTAGTAGTATGGTGAAGGCCGGGGGTAGGGGGTGGCTGCTGTGGGGTGGAGCCGGTCAATGGGGGAAAAAGGGGGACATCTCTAAGACTTTCAACAATAAAGATAATTTTTTTTACCAAAAAAAAAGCAAAGGCAGTTACTTGTGCCCATTTTCTCATTTGTAAAATAAGGATAATAACAGTTCCTATCTCTTAAAGTTATGGGAGGTTTTTAAGTCAACTTTGTTACAGTAACAAATAACTCCAAAAATCTCAATGACTACAAACAGAGCATTTATTTGTCATGTTACATGGGACTATAGGTGGCTGCAGGTGGGCATATGTATCTCCGCTCCACATGCCTTCTCTCAGGTCCTGCTGGAGGAGCAGCCACAGTATTCTCAAGGCAGAGGCAAGAAGAGTGGAGGCAGAAACAATGCTTTAAAGCTTCTTCTGGGACATGATATACTTCATGTCCGCTCACTCACACGCAGTTGGCCAATGCTATTCACACCTAAAGTCAACATTAGTGGGATGGGCTGTCGTTCCCTAGGAGGCAGTGGAAGTCACACGGCAATAGGCAGGGATGTAAAATACAAAAAGGGCGGAGTAAATGCTTGGAAACAACCCTATCACAGGAACATGGACTGAGATGCTTCAAACAGTGCCCGGCACAGGATGAGCGTTCAGTAAGAACTGACTATAATTATACTAGTAAGGAGAAGGCATAAAACCCTGCTTGTTTCCTCTCCCTCTCTTTCTCCTTTTTCTTTTCATCTTCTCCTCCTCCCCACCCCATATCCTTTTGTTTCTTGCCTTTGTCCATCCTTACCTCCTACTCTGTCCATTCTTGGCTACCTATACACCTTTGTTGCATGACTTTCATCTCTCTCCTTTTCAAAATTCATTTTTCATTATCTAATTCTCTACGTCTCTGATCTACACATCTGGGCCTTCTGTGGTTGGCCAAATTGTTTTCAGGTAACTAAAAGAGGCAATTCACCTTTATGTGGGACATGGAAGGAGTTAGTCTTCATTAATGACTGTCTTACTAATAACATATTTTTAAATAAATTTTATCTTATTTTAATGTACATTGAGCAAACAGTCCCAGCAGATGTGCAGAAAAAAGTCTGGAGCGGGGGTCTCGGTGGCGGCGCATGAGCCCTGACAGATGGCACGGGGCTGCACGTGGTTCCTGGGCCACAAGGAGGGGGCGGGGGGAGCCGAGGGGAGCGGGGGGGGGGGGGTAGTGGGGGGGAGCCGGGGGGAGCGGGGGGAGCCGGGGGGGCGGGGAGTCGGAGGGAGCGGGAGGACGGGGGGGGAGCGAATCACTGGGAGAGGGGCCCGACCATAGAGTCGCTCCGCCGCGTTCCTAGAGCGTCTGGGGCGGCGGGGCCTGTACTTCCGGTGTCTGGAGGGCGGCGAGCGGGGGAGCTGGGGGTCGGCAGGGGTCCGAGAGGCGCGCTGAGCGGGGCGGCGGGGGGATCGGCAGGGGTCCGGGAGGCGCGGTGAGTGGGGCCCGCGAGGAGAGGGGTCTGGGGGCGCGGGAAGCGGGGGGGTGAGCGCGGGGAATGAGGGCCCGGGGGACGCGGGGAGCGGGCGGCAGGCCCGGGGGGCGGGGGGAGGTAGGGGGTTAGTGGGCCTGGGCGGGCCGGGCATGGCGGGGGCGGAGGCCCCGGGAGCGGGAGGCCCTAAGGGGCCTGCAGCGGGGCCGGGGGGCGGGCTGCTTCCTGTGCCTCTGTCGCCCCGCGAGGTCCGGGTAGCACCGCGCTGCTCTGAGGAACCCCGACATGGACTCTCAGCCTCTGACCCAGCGGTTCTCAACCTGTGGGTCGCGACCCCCAAAGGGGCCCAACGACCCCTTCACAGGGGTTGCCTAAGAGCATCGGAAAACATATATAATTACACGTTGTTTTTGTGATTAATCACTATGCTTTAATTATGTTCAATTTGTAACAATGAAAATACATCCTGCATATCAGGTATTTACATTACGATCCATAACAGTAGCAAAATTACAGTTATGAAGTAGCAACGAAAATAATTTTATGGTTGGGGGTCACCACAACATGAGGAACTGTATGAAAGGGTCGCGGCATTAGGAAGGTTGAGAACCACAGAGGCTAACCGCTGGTGGCCTGGCTGCTGCAGTGTCCTCCCCGTTCAGGCATGAAAACCCGGCGCAGTCCTGTTAGCGGCTCCCAGAGCAGCGGGCGCTGCCCTCAGGCTTATAGCTGTTTTTTTGAACTCCAGTACCATGGACCCTAATAAATCTCTCCTTGTAATAGATGTTCTATACTATAAATATTTACTACAGTTAAAGAATGAGTAGCCATATCGCTGTGATTTTGTTTTGAATGCAGTTTGCTCTCTCTGATACTTACCATACTTGCAGCAGATATTATTAAATATCCAGATAAATTCCCCAGCGCTATCAAGCCTGAACTCTCAGTTATACAATAAGATGAAGGGACGGCGGAACACTGATGTCATTTGTGTTTTCATTATTTGCTTTAGAAGCCTGTTTGCAAGGACCCAGCCTAATTTTTCAAAGTCTACTTCCTGACATCCGATATGGAAAATAGTTCAAATAATTTTAATATTTTTGCAGCCTAGCTTCTTGTACATTTTCACCTACTTGGAGTTTACATAACTTTATATGTAAATAAATTGATTTATTTGAAATTTTGAGTTTATTTGGCATTTGGGTATTTTTTAAATTCCAGTCCTGTTTTTATATGTAAACTTTCTTCTCTGCACCCTTTTTTCTACTGTTTCACTATCCTGTAAAAGTTTTTTAAAAATCTTTCTCTTTCAAAACACAATCCTCAAGTTTTCAAAGAATTGTCCTCTTTGATCATTCAAATCTAGAAAAATAAAGCATCTCTTTATTGACATTTCTCTCATCCAGCATTTGTTAAATTAACTCACAGAAACTTACTACTCCTTATAGAGTAGTTCCTACTTTCAAAACAGTTTACGCTAAAAGCTAGAGCAAAGTTGTTATCTATAGCTGTGAAAGTAGAATGGCTAAATGAATAAGGGCAAATATAGGTGTCCCAAAAAATGTACACACACACTTTAAATATAAAGGCAGTGTTTATTAAAATACATCTCATTTTCAAAATTGTGCTTTTAGCTGTTAAAGTGTGTATACATTTTGAGGCATTCTGTAGTTAATAAAAGCATGATTTGTCATTTCTTTAATTTGGACTCCTTAATTAGATAGCCACCAGTGAGACATTTAACATGGGAGTAAATATTAAAACAATGATATTTATTTGCTAATACTAAGTTTAAACTCTGGAATTATTAAAATTACTTTGTAAGTATTTTTCCCCAGAATTGTTTTTGTTTTCATATGTATTGAATACTTTTTAAATTTAAAAATGGAAGCAATTTTGACGGATCTAAAGAGGTATCAAGTTGAATAATTAACAAATCATCTGTAATTTATTTTTGTTTTTTCTTCTACACCCAGAAAATTCTGAGCTCTGTAGCTCTAGGAAGAGAAACGTTAGTTCAGAAGAAGCAAGTGGACTCTGTTAAGAATACATTTGGCTCTCACAATGCGGTTAGGAAAACTGAAGGGAGGTATTTCTCGGAGCGCAAGCCAAGGAAAGACCTCTGAGAACCAGCGCAAGAAAAGCTGGCAGCGGCAGAAACGGGGAATGGCTATTCGGTTTGACTCAAGCTTGACCAGACGGAGGAGAATCTTGGATGAGAAGCCGTATAAATGTGCACACTGTGAAAAAAGTTTCAGTCAGAGCTCGACCCTTTTTCAGCACCAGAAGATCCACACTGGAAAGAAATCCCATAAATGTGCCGATTGTGGGAAAAGTTTCTTCCAGAGTTCTAACCTCATACAGCATCGACGGGTCCATACTGGGGAAAAGCCCTACAAATGTGATGAGTGTGGAGAAAGGTTTAAACAGAGCTCAAATCTCATTCAGCACCAGAGAATTCACACCGGAGAAAAGCCCTATCAGTGCGATCAGTGCGGCCGATGTTTCAGCCAGAGCTCCCACCTTATTCAGCATCAGAGAACCCACACGGGGGAGAAGCCCTACCAGTGCAGTGAATGTGGCAAATGCTTCAGCCAGAGCTCTCACCTCAGGCAGCACATGAAGGTGCACAAAGAGAAGCCGCGCAAAACTCCAGGCAAAAACATTAGGGCAAAAGCTCACTTAGTAGCTTGGAAAACTGGCACAAAAAGGAAGTCGGTGGCTCGCCTCCGCTAAGTAAGGGCACTATTTCAGCCCTGTCTTAAAAATAAAAGGAAAAGGAAAAGCTGTCTCAGAACTGGAGATACTTTGTAATAGAGCACTTAAACACTGTGTGTCCTTCCCTAGCATGGAGACATTGAAACACAGGGGTTTAATGACATGGGCGGGTGGAAAGAAATGACCTGGGTCCCACTGTTCTCATTTCTGTGACCTGGAGTACAGAGAACTAAAAACATTTTTTTCGAGAATATAAAATTCTTGACCTTATTTGAAAGTGTTCCCTGCATAATTTTGACAAGAACAATCATGTTTTAATGACATGTATAAAAATGTAGGAATTTCATTAACTTCAGTTTTAAGACTTTCTGTTGAAGGAATAATTAAAAAGGAAAAGAAGTGAATTCCATTGGTTTTGGACTTCTGTAACATGAAGTTTTATGTTTGTAAAGTTTTGTAGTATATTAATCATTGGTTTGTAAGTATGATTCAAGATTCACTATATTAAAATGCATTGATTTTTCACTGATTCTTAAGGCCCATCACTTTCTATTAACTTTCTTTTATTTCTTTCCTTCTTATGAACAGCTGTTAAATCAGAATTTTCCTGTTTTTCACCAAATTCTTATTAAAAGATACTCTAAAAGTCAAAATGAAAACTGAAATAAGCCACAAGTTCTTTGTGATGATGTTACACTGTGTCAGTTGTTTTCCAGAAGTTAGGATGGATTTATCCGTCTCTATGCCTTTGACTTCTTTTGATGTTCTTTTGTGCTCTGACAAACTGAGATAGCATTTTAGACCCACATGAATAAATAAACCATATCTAACCAAAACAATCTCAACTTGCTAATAAAAATCTACAATGTACACACCTCCCTGCCTTCCTTCCCCTTGGAAAACTTTAAGTAATAGTAAATTACATAAAGCAAAAGTTACTTAGTCCAAATGTAGCTCAATGTGTAGATTTTGAAATCTAAGTTAAACTTTTCTGAGTGAAATTAATTATTTACAGTCTAGTAAACATCTCAGCTACCATCAGAACAGTGCTGTGTCCAACATTCTGTTCAGCCTTCAGCTCAGATTTTAATTCTCTTAAATGTTAACATTCTGGTTTTTTTGGTATCTTTTATAATCATGTCAGTTTCTACTGTTATTAATGACAATTATTCATAAAAATGGAATATTTTGCATACTACCACCTTTTGTTTATTTTTCTCCCGGGAAATTATTTTAAGGATTTAAGCAACATCTAAAAGCACAGCTTTGGAAGAATCACTTGTTTTGCCTGTTTTGTATTTCCTCAAACTTGAACTTTGTCTTCCTCCTGGCCTTGTACTTAGTGTGGGGTCTTAGAAGATGGCCTTGCTGGCGATAGTTCCATCCACGGGATATCCACAGAGTGTTGTGTGACTATGCGGTGATTGCAGTCATCTTTCACAAAAGACTTGAACTTCGCTTAGCAGGTGTCCTGTTAATCGGCCAAGTCACTTGGAAGCAGGGCCATTTTCAGGACCTACCGTTAGCGTGTAGCACTTCTGTGTCTGGAGTAACTTCTGGCTGGACCAACACCACTTTCTTAAATGTAATGAGTTTTGCAATTTTGACAGCAACCATAGGATCCTGCAACAGAAAGACCTTTGTAAATTGTTAGATTGAATAGTTTACATTTTTATCCTGAATAAACTCTGATCTCTATAAAAATAAAGCAAATACTCCAGAGTGTGACGTATTCTCAGTTTGTGGTTTGCATTTCTTCTTAGAGCCCTAAAACCGGGAGCAAATAGGTCAGTACATTGGTAGCCTGTGGTAACCAACATGTGGCACTGCAGCCTTTTCCTCCTTTTAGGAGCCCCTTAGGAGAGAAGAAATTACAACTGCTTTACATTGATTTGTGAATGGAAAAGTTCCACTACTAGAAATTGACTAAGTGGAACATGAGTCTAAGCACTGCCTCTGACTACACTCCTGTATGAAAATACGCTGCCCTCAATGTTCTGCTGAATTTCCACGATAACTCAGGTTTATCAAGCTGAATCCTTTTATTCCCCTGGCTCCTTATACAATCTCTGGATTTTTTATTTAGGGAAAGGGGAGCTCCAAGTTTGTTTTTTAATACTGTTGAAATTTCTTCTGCCCTACACCAATGAATAAGATGTTTAAAACCTTTGGCTTCCACATTCTTTATTAATTTATTCAATCTAATAAGTGCAGTAGAAATAAAATGGACAAGACAGCCTTAGCTTGAAGGAACTAAGGGTAAGTGGGTAGTCAAGAAGAGGAATTGGAATGTAAATGAGTAAAGCAAACGGTACTGTGAGAGACCCGGTGGTTCTCAATTTCAGGTGCATCAGAATCACCTGGAAGGCTTGTTAAAACACTGATTTCTGGGCCCACTCCAAGAATTGCTTTCTAGTAGGTCTGGGCTGTAGCCAAATTTCTATTTCTAACCAGCTCCCAGGTGATGGTGATATGCTGGTCCAGGACCCCCTTGGAGGACCACTGCTATAACCCATTTACTGGGGGCAGTGTGTGCTACGTGAGAGGGTAGCATACATAATACTAATCTTTGATAAGGATAGGCAGGATTTAATGATGAAGACTTTGGGCCCTAGGGCAACATACTTGGGTTTGCATCTTGGTCACTTAGCAACTGGTCAATTTGAATTGTGTTCTTAAGTTGGATAAGATACTTGTGGTTGAGTTGTAGGGGGAGTTATCCTATATAATAAAAGCCTAATATGCAAATTGTCCCCTCAAGAGTTCGACTGGGAGTTTGATTGCTCGCTATGATGTGGGCTGACCACCAGGGGGCGGCGGAGAACATGGCAGGCGACATGGTGCTGGTAGCCCCGATGGGCCCTGATGAGAGCGGGACCTCGGTGGGATGGTGGAGCAAGTTACTGGGTGGCTCCAGGCCAAGGCCAGTGCGAGTGGGGGCCTGATCGCCCGGCAGATGGTGACCAGTGGCAGCTGCGGGGGGTGGGGCCACCGCCTGGCTCCCAGGTGCTAAGGGAGCCTGGGGGGGGCTAGGGGGGGAGGGATGGGGGACCAGACCTGACCTATTGCCCTGCAGTCAGGATGGTGGAACAGGTGAGGGGGCGGTGCCAGGCCAAGGCAGGGTGCCAGGCGGAGCTGCAGGGCTGTGAGGCCAGGGGTGCGAGCTAGAGCCTGATTCCCACAGGCCACCCCGAGGGACTCCATCCATGCACGAATTCATGCACCGGGCCTCTAGTATGAAATAATGCAGGTAGAGAGCTTAGCATAGAGTCTGGGACATTGTTTAGAATTTACTGTTTGACTTAGATCATGAGAGGCAGAGAAGCTATTGAACCAAATCTGAAATTGTCGGCAAAAATAATACTTTCTATAAATTTAAAGGTGAGTTCTATTTTTCCCCAGAACCACCTAATACGTTCCTAAGGGAAATTTAAGAACCTGTACGGCCCTGGCCAGTGTGGCTCAGTTGATTGGAGTGTTGTTCATACACCAAAGCTGGCAGGTTTTATTCCTGATCAGGGCACATACCCAGGTTGCAGGTTTGATCCCCATCAGGGTTGTGTGTGGGAGGCAACAGATCAATATTTCTCTCACATTAATCTTTCCCTTCCTTTCTAAAACCAATATAAATAAGTAAATAAACACCTATATGAATTTTTTAACAGGTAGTAGGAGTACCTCTTCTAAATAGAAGTACATGGCCATTATATTTATTCTCCATGTTAGGGAGACAAAGTAATTTCATGTTGTTGGAGAAGTAAATATCTGGGGTGTTTCTCTGGCTCAGTTGGAAGCACCCCAGCTTAACGAGGGCACTGCATGGACAAAGGACTCAGCCATACAAGTCTTGTTCTGGACCTGGGCTTCTTACACTTCTTTACGTTCCTTAGAACTGCCACCAGGTGGCAGCAAAGGAGGTACAATGGGAACATGCCTGTCTAATGTGCATTCAGCTTGCATCTTCCTTTGAAAACACCATCCTCAAAATGTGGGAAAGTTGAGGTCACCCTCTACAGTCAGATGGGACTCCGTAAAATGCCTTTGAAGGTGCAGGCATCATTTTAAAAAGTGAGCACATTTAGTCAAATTACCTGAATATTCTTCCAGTCCCGCTGTAACTTAGATACTAACCACTTACAAGGCCCAGGAAGGTAGCCCCTTCCTGGTAGAAAACGAAAAGATAGCAATTTTTTATTCAAACAAACAAACAAACAAACGAGTTGTTTTCTCTGCTTCCCTCTTAGTTTGCTCTCCTCTACAGCCAACTCCTTGAACGTTTTCTCTCCTTACCTGGCGTTGTCCGCGCAGCCCATTCCCATGCAGGCTTGCTCCACCCTCTGGGAACATGTCCCCGGGAACAGTGCGCACAGCGGCGCACGGCCGTTGAGGAAGGCTCGGAGGAGAGGCCAAGAAGCCGCTGTGGGGCTTTCTGGGCTCCGCGCTCGCTCGGGTGGTGGGGCTGCGCCTGCGGCTCCTGCGTGGCGGGGCCCCGGGGGCTCGGTGTGTGCGGCCGCGTGGTCTCTGGCGTCGGGGCGGCGTCGGGCCCCGAATGCGCGGGCGGCAGCCCCTGGGCCTGACCTCAGCCACGTTGCACGCGGAACCGCGGGGGCCCCACGCCGGGAAATGGGGAGATTGGTTGGAGTGCATTTGAGTTTACTGGTCATCGACTGCATGCCCGCAGTTTTTATGTAAGCCAGGGGTTTTTGTGAAAGGGAACGGCCTCGTGGAAGTCCACCCATGTCACGCGTGAAATCAGCCCGCGTGGAAGTGCCAGTTAAGGTTTAGATCCTGCCCGCCGTGTCCAGGTGCAGAACCCGGCGGAAACCGGATGAGTATCGCCGAGCCGACTTGGCAGGGAGAGGTAGATGCTGGCGGCCTAGACTGCTGCTACCTGAACACTGCCTGGGCGCACAAGTGACCTAGGATGCCTTCAGTGAAGAAAAACTGATCCAGAGGCAGAGAAGCAACGATCAGACCATCAAACCTCAGAGGGAAGGCGGGGGAGGGTGGGGGTAAGGGGGAGAGATCAACCAAAGGACTTGTATGCATGCATATAAGCCTAACCAATGGACACAGACAACAGGGGGGTGAGGGCATGAGTGGGGGGAGGGGAGTAATGGGGGGATAAGGACACATATGTAATACCTTAATCAATAAAGAAATTAAAAATAAAATAAAATTACAGTAAAAAAAAAGAATTTGAAAACTTGATCTTCACAAGAGTTGCCCAGATCATTTAAAATTTTGAAGAGTCTGAGGAAGACCAAAACTGTCTCTGGACAGTTCATAAATATGCATTTAACACAATGGGTCTGTGCGTAAATATTTAAAAATGAAAAAAAAGAAGCAGCAGTTGTGGAGACTAAGGCTGGAGCCTTCCAGGGTGAGAACAGTTTGCTTTCCATACTTTGAACTTTTTATCATGTGTATGCGTTATATTTATAATTAAGATATAAATTTAAGGCCAGTTATATTCCTCAGCAAGACAGAGACCGCGGACAGTCTGGGAAGCAGGAGATGGCCGGTGCTTTGTGCCCTTTCCTGTTGGTGAGAAGTCCTGCTAGCGTTGCATTTCATAAGCTTGCTGTCTCATCTGGTACTTATTCCTCCAGTCCTCCACCAGGTGTTTTTCTTTTCGCTACGTCCAAAGGCTGAATTGTATCACAGAGCCTATGTATGGGAACATGGGCAGTATTTATCTTACTTCAAATTGCCACAGTTATTTGGGTCTATATTTATACTTTTAATTCATGTCTGCTTATCTCTGCTTCATTATCAGACTTTCAATTATTGTAGCATAATAATATGTTTTATTCTAGTTTCCAAAATGTTTTTATTATTACCTAAACTTTATCGCAAGCAACTTTTAAAATCAGCTTGTACAGTTCCAAAAACACTCTTGATATATTCCAAAATATAAAATTGATATTTTATTGGCTTAAGGATTAATTTAGGATCATTGGACATCTTTACAACATTTATCCCCCTCTCTAAGGATGAGCTGGCCTTGCAGTTTAGTGTCTTGCTTTATATTTCTTAGTAAAAGAATAAAGGTGGTTTTACATATAAATCTTGCACATATATTACCAGGTACATTTCTAGTTACTTTATCTTTTTTGTGACTATTAGAAATAGGTCTTTTCTCTATCACCACCTTTGTTTAATTTTGTAAACATTATACTTATTAATTCCAATATAATTTCTAATAAATGAGTTAAATTTATCTGTTTATTTATGCTTATGTTTCTTGTAATTTTTGCCTTGTGCAATTTGGTGTGTATTAGTACATTTTATTGGTCAGGTAGGGCTGCCATACAAAATGCCATAGATTGGTGGTTTAACAACCAAACCTTATTTTCTCACAGTTCAGGAGGCTGGGAAGTCCAAGGTCAAGGTGCCAGTTCCCTCTGTCTCTAGTGAGGACTCTCTTCCTGGCTTGTATACGTCCTCCTTCTCACTGTGTCCTCACCAGGCAGGAAAGGGAAAGAGAGAAATCTCTTTCCCTTTTTATAAGTTCGCAGTCATATCAGATTAGGGTCCTACTATTGTAACCTACTTAACTTTTCTTAAATTTTATTTTTCATTTACAGTTGACATCTAATATTATTTTATATAATTTCCGGGTGCACACTTAGTGGTTAGAGAATCATATGCATTACAAAGTGACCCCCCCAATCTTCCGTGTACCCACTCTCATTGCATATAGTTATTATAATACTTAACTTTAATTAGCTCCTGAAGACCCTGTGTCCATACACTCCACATGGTGAGTCAGGGCTTCAACACAGGAGTTTGAGGGGGATGCATTTCAGTCTATTGCGTACATCAAGATGAAGAAAGTTAGATCTCCACTGCTGATTGTACTCCTTACAATCCAATGTCATGATATTCCAATTTTATGTTTTTCCCGTGTTTTTTAAATTTTCTATATGGAACATTCCACTTAGGATAATAAGGGAAAAAGAACATATTATACAAAAGACATATTTAATATATTTTGAAAGAAGTCTCATTCTAAGCCAAAAGAAAAATTTTGACCAAAAAAAAAAATTGAAGGAAATGAACTCTATGAAACCACACATCAGAGAATATATTCAAGAAATCAAAAAAGGAATAATGAAACAATGTTACAAGAGAAAAAAGGAACTGAAAAAAGAAGGAAATTTTATTTAAAGAAAAACAAAATCATGCAGATCTTGATTAAGAAGCAGTAAGGAGCAGAACTGGCATGACAGGAAATTGGATGAGTGACATGGAGAACAATCTTGAGAATGTGGTGGAGATTATCAGAGAAATTAAATTAGTAGAAAAGTGATCGTATCAGGGAAGAAACAATAAAGACCCAATCTATACATATAAAAGCCGAAGCGACCAGCTGACCGGATGTCAGAGAGCTGGTTTCGGCCTGATCCTTAAGGCCAGGCCGAGGGCCCCCACTGGTGCATGAATCCGTGTACTGGGCCTCTAGTATATAAATAATTGGTGTTCCTGAAAAAAATGAACCAAGAAGTGGAATAAAACAAAATTAAAAATATTATTGAAGAAAACTTTCCGTAACCAAAAGAACACCTAAATCTTTAGGATAAATACATTCATTGTGTTCAAAGTGGATGGTAGGCATTTCCCCAAACACTTCAGATGCTAGAAGATAGTGGAGCAATCTCTCACAGAGTTTTAAAGTAGAAGAGATTTGACCCCATAATTTAATACATGGCCAAGTTATTGCCCAAATATAAAGGCAACATAAAAACAGTCTCCATTGTTCAAAAACTGGAAATGGCATCCAAGTACCCTTCTACACAATGTATGATTGCATACATAACAGGCTAAATATAAATAAATTTTAAAGTGTCATAAATGGCCACGAGCATGAATTCATTTAGATATGAACTTACATTTAAATGTAATTCAAATTGCAATTGTAATAATTCTTGGCAAATGCTTTATAATTTAAAGCATTACATTAAACTAGCAAGCAAAGACAAATCAATCAGTGATTTTGAACTTTATACAAATGAATGGTGAAAACTTTGAAACATTTTAATGGGGCAGCATTGGTGATTATATTGGTGATGGTGAGGTTATATAATGAAATTTTTGTGTTTAGAAGATAACTCTGGTTGCAGTTGGAGAAGGGATTGGAAGGGATTAAATAGAATCAGAGTGGTCATGTTAAAACTGGAGCTTGACCCATAGGGTTACAGAAAATGGCCAGTTTGGAGCACTATTTAGAAAGTAGAGTCATCATTGGTGATTGATTTAATGTCGCGGGGTGGGACGGGACAGGTGGAATTTGTGCACCTGTGTAAGTGTTGGTGTCTTGTATTGAGATAGAGGAAAACAGAGTTGACTTTGCAATGAAGATCATGAGTATAATTTTAACACGTAGAATTTGAGATGCCTGACAAGCATCCAGGTAAAAATGACAAAGATGTCACACACACACACACACACACACACACACACACACACACACCACAGACAAAACCCACTAATTAATATGAATGCAAACCCTCAATAACATTAGCAAATAAAACTTATTTTTTTTTACAGGATTGCAAGTAAGTTTTAAAATTAATAGGCAACACTTAACCCATTCTGTAATGGTACCTCACTGTAGTTTTAATGAATTTCCTTATTAAGTTATGATATTGAGTATTATTTCATGTGCTATTTTACATCCATATACTGTGTTTGGTGAAGTGTCTGATCAAGCTTTTGCCCACTTTTAAAATTTGATTGTTTGTTTTCGCATTAATAAATGTATATATTCTAAATACAAGTTCTTTTCAGATATGATTTTGCAAATACTTTCTTCCAGTCTGGAACTCTGCCTTTTCATTCTATTACTAGTAATGATTTCTTTAATTAGTAGATGTTTTTCATTTTGGTGAAATACAATATATACAAATTTTATTCTCTTATGGGTATTACAGCTAAAAAAAAAAATGCCTAACTAAGAGTCACCAAGAATTTTTCTTTTGCACCAAGAGACTATGTAATTACAGGTCTGGCATGATGTACATATCAGTGGAAAAGGAAGACTATCATACATCTTGTCCTGAGACAATTGGCACCAATATGGATAGAAATGAACTGCATTTCTATCTCACACCAAATGCTACAGTCAATTCTAATTTTAAAAATTTAAATAATCAAATTATAACCTTTTATAAGATAATAAATTTATGTCTTTGGGCAGGAGAGCGCATGTTAAGACTAAAAACCACAGAGAAAGAGATTGATGGATCTGATTACATTAGAACTGGGAAATTACACTTCTCAAAAAAACAAATACCACATAGAAAGTAAAAATATAAAGCCTCAACAGGAAGAAGCTTTTTATAGTACATATTGCCAACAAAGCATCTATAATAATAAAAGCGTAATATGCTAATTAGACTGGACGCCCTTCCAGACGAAGCCGCAGAGGCGGGGACTGAGCCCCCTGAATGAATTTCATGCACTGGGCCTCTAGTATAATATAACTGATGATGCTTAACTATAGACTATGTCCCCTCAAAATTCTTATGTTGAAACCGAATCCCCAATGTGATGGTATTTGGAGGTAGAGTCTTGGGAGATAATTGGGTCATGGGGGTGCTCGTGGGTGGGATTAGTGCTCTCCCCCTCCTGTAAACACACAGCTAAAAGATGGCCATTTATGAACCAGGAAGTGGTGCCATGATCTTGGACTTCCCAGCCTCCAGAACGGTGAGAAATGAACGTCTGTGGTTTATGAGCCACTCAGTCTATGGTATTTTTGTTATAACAGGGCCAACAGACTAAGACAATCCTAGAATTTAACTTAAAAAAATACAGTTGAAAAAATGGGCAAAAAGTTGAATAGATATATCTTCAACAAGGAAATGAAAATTACTACTAAACACATGGAATTTCTCAATTTCATTAGTAATTGATACCATTTAACACCCACCAGATTGGGCTTTCAAACACTCACAGTGTATCTGAGATGGAATGGGCTGCCTGAATTTCAAATTCCCAGAAGTGTACAAGCATGTTTAGGCAGACTTTTATTGGAGATTTTATAGAAGACATTGAAATTGGTGAAGATGGTGAAATTAAATGATCCTTACAGTTCCTTCTATCCTAGGACTCAAATTCCTGCTGCTGGTTGCAGGCGATACAGTTCTGGACTGGTGGAGTGTACGTAGGCAGTTATGTTTTATTTCAAATCACTATAAAAACTGGTGTAGCTCACTTTATTATTTTTCCTTAATCACTTGTTTTCAGAATAATAACTAGGTGCCCTAGCAACCAGTTGCCTTTATTTTGTATCATTCCTTTCAGTTACTTTTTGATGCCCAAATGACCCTGAATGACTGTCTTGAAGTTGGGCTACGGGTCTCTGATACAATACCAGGGGCCAGACAGCTTTCTTTCATTCTGACCCCACAACTGCTCCAGGTTTATCTTGAAGATTCCCTGGCCCGGGCATGAAATTAATCACTTCTCCAAAGACCTCTGTGGCCTTTTAGTGTGAAAAGGTGTCCTTCACATGAAAAAATCTGGATTCAGACAGCTCATACCTGGATGGTGCATTGACCACCTACAAACTGAATCACAACTGTAACAGTGACTTGGCATGTACTGTTGCCAGCTCACAAGCCATAAGTAAAACATCAGGGCTTATCAGACAAAGTAAATGGCATGTGACAAAGTGCAAAAGAAAGCACAGAGTGGCTTCTCATTCAACAAGCTGAATGAGAGCCAGCGTGGCTGCCTTGTGAACTAGACTCACTGAGCAAGTCATTTCCCTTCCTGAGCTCCTCTTCCAGCCATCAGCCCCGAGACTGACAGCGAACACACACCTCGCCTGCCTCTCAGAGTCTTTGTGGGAAGCGCAGTGAAAACACAGAGAGGAGATGCTTTGTGATGTGAGAGTGCTGTGCAAAGGTTAGTTATCATGATTCTCATGGAACAAAGAGGCCTACACTCTAAATCTAAGCCTTGGGGGGAAAGTGTGTGTGGGTTTTTTTCCATTCAATTTACAAATCACACCTCTCTTCTCCCCCACATCTTTGGTTAAAATTTGGGGCCCTGTAGTTAGATTGCCAAGGTTCAAATTCCAACTCCACTACTTGCTAGCTATGTGGGTTACATGGTCCCTCTCTATCTCAGTCTTCCCCTTTGTAAAATGAGGGTGAGAATAGCACCTGCCCAAATAAGACACTCAGTATAGTACCTGGCAGCATGAAGGCCCCAATAAATGTTAGCTAACATCACGTGCATAATTAATTAACATTTTCTGGTATTGGGCTTCCATCATACCGGGCATTTTCCCTGGTTAAGATCTTTTAACTCTTAGAGGCACTTTCTTGAATATTGATTGCAGTTCTCACATACATTTTTAGAGAGAGAGAGAGAGAAGGAGAGAGAGAGAGAGAGAGAGAATTCCATGTAGGAGACATTTGAAATTGGGCTTTCTTCTCTGTAAAATTTAGCAACAATATATATTTCCTGGGGCTGTTGTAAGAATAAATGAGGTAGAATATGTAAAATTTCTTGGCACAGAGTACCTAGAAATTATTAGTTCCCTCTCTCCCCAACTCTGTGTTAACACAAATCCTTGTAGGAATCACACGTGTTAAAGTGAACAAAACTGGCAAAATCTCACAATGCGCCACCTGCAGTGGCAGACACAGACAATAAACCAGGAGGGAGGAAGGACAGAAGCCAATGCCGGATGGTGGTAAGTGCCTTGAAGAAAGCTCATGCTGGTGAAGGGAGAGGGGTGACGGGACCCTTACAGATGGGGCCGAGGACAGGTCTTCGTGAGGAAGATGATGACGCTCAGACCCCTGGGAGTGAACTGTTCAGTCGGGGCTCATAGAGTTCACTCTTGTGATTAATAATCTTGGGATGAAAACTGTCATCCTGAAGATGAATTGTTCTCCCTTTTGGAAAAAAGAGCACTGATAACAAATACAACACGTCTATTTGGATCTTGTCCTCCATGGATTAAAATGTATCCTGTACTTAATCAAGACGCCCATCAGCCTCGTCTTCCTAAGTAAAACAGAGGCCTTAAGCTGAGCCCCAGCGGGTAACCTGTGCAGCCTTTAGAGGAGCATAAACTTAGGGAAAGTGGTGCGGGTGCCTTACCCCACTCTCATGTTACAGCCTTGGGAGCAGAGACACCCGGGAACACACAAAGGGAGAGGGTGAGAACAAGGTCCCCACCACAGGCTGGCCACAGGCTGAAGAAGCAGCTGCCCTAAGCTGTCCTCATTATCCTTCCAGCAGGACACTTTCGGATATACAGGAGCTTCTTAAGACTTAGTCTTTATCCTCTTATTCTTCCTGGAACAGGAAAAATGGCAGCCAAACAAGCAATGGGCTGGGAGGAGCTGGTAACATCCACCCTGAGGGGGAGCCAGCCAAAACTAAGAGGTCCGTCTATGGTAGGGCAGGGTGGGGAGATGGGGCTTCTGGACAATCGATTTGTTTTTCTTTCTCTAAATCTCTGATGAATGTTTTCTCTTTAATAGTCAGTGGTAGTCAGTGTTTAATTATACACGAGAAACTGCAAAGGGTTATAAATGTTAGAAACTGACCAAAAGAAGGTGTGGTCCTACAAAACCAGAGGAAAATGACTAATCAGATAGACCTGTCCCTAGTCACGTCCTTGGCCAGCCAGGGCACCAGGGCCGTGCTGTCCTGCGCGAGAGTCACACTAGTCGTGCTGCAGTTAGGGCTTTCTGTAGGCTCGCCACAACTTCCACTCTGTGAGTCAGGGATCATGCGACCAGTTGCAGGGGAAGTTAGAACCGCTCTCTTGAGCTTAGGCTCATGCTGCCTATCTGCCTTGCCAACCTCAAAAACCATATCTTCTCAGCAAGCTGCAAGCTCTCCAGTAACTCAACATACCTAGGATCTATTTACAGCTTCTCTGTGCCTGGCATCATGCTGGAGACGGAGGGTCAAGTAAGGTCTGCTCCCTGTTCTCAGACTTTCAGAATATGCTGGAGAGATGGAGACAGAGTGGCAATGCTCCAAAACATGGGCATGAACAAACGTGTGGGAGCTCAGAAGAGGTGCAACTAATTCTGTCTGAGGGATTCAAGGAAGGCTCCATGGAAGAAGCAACACTTGTGCGGGTTCTTAGAAGAGGAGATTGGGAGACAGAGAGAAAAGGATAAGAAGGATCAAGGGGAGGAGATAGGCCAGGATTTCACGGGTGTGAGAAAAGGTAGTGTTCAGGAAGAGCACCCTGAGAAAAAAGACACCTACCAAGACTAGCTCCTGGTAGCTAACTGCACTAAAATTATAAAACAGAGCCTAGCAGCCAGTTCTAAACAGAGGCCACTTACACAAACTGTACTTCAGGGAGAAGCCTGCACTAAACTCTCTGCCTCCAGCGCTGAACTGCCGGCCTGCACTGTATTCCTGCCGCCTGAGCCAGCCCTTGTAAAGGAGATCCTGAAATTGTACGTCAACCAAGAAGACTGAGGCTTTCCCTGTCCGGTCGGAACTGTGCACTATATCCCATCAGCATCTTCACTGACAAATCAGAGCAGCTGGATTCTGATCAAACTGCAAGGATTTGGAGTCTTCATTTGCATGAGGACGGATCAGAGACCAGGGACAGGGGCTTCTGTCTGTGTAAGTCAGCTCCCCTCTGGCAGTCTTTCTACCAAAGACCGAAAATGGAATTTCCCCAGCTGAAGCTCAAACACAGAAGGCATCTCAGAAGGTGTCTTGCCAGACCAGAGCACAATAGACAGAGCAGAGCAGAGCTGTCTAGCCCCAGGGCTGCCTCCTGGCCATGCTGTTCCACATCTGTCTGTATCTTAATTGACCTTTTGGGTGTGGGTTTATTTCTGGGCTCTCTATTCTATTCCATTGATCTATATGTCTGTTTTTATGCCAGTACCATGTTGTTTTAGTACTATGGTCTTGTAGCATCTACACTAATAAAAGACAAAGATGCTAATTGACCGTACCTTTGCTAAGCCCATCAGCCAATCAGAAGAGTATGCAAATTAACCCAACAAAGATGGCCGTTAAGTTAAATTTGCATACTGCAGGTGGGGTGGGACAGCGCGATCCGCCACCCGCCCAGCCGCCATCCAGGCCTGCCATCTGCGACCCAGCGCAGGATCTGGGCCTGCCATCTGTGACCAGAGGAGGCGGGGCAGGCACCGCGGGATCGAGCCTGCCATCTTCCACCAGGGGAGTGGGCCTAAGCCAGCAGGTGGTTATCTCCCGAGGGGTCCCAGACTGTGAGAGGGCACAGGTCGGGCTGAGGGACCCTCCCCCCTCCCCCCCCCCCACCGGCCAGTGCACAAATTTTTGTGCACCGGACTACTAGTCCTATATAATAAAACTCTAATATTCAAATCGACCGAATGGCAGAACAACAGGCCACTATGACACGCACTGACCACGAGGGGGCAGATGCTCAATGTAGGATGCTCACAGCTGGTGAGCACAGGGGCAGTGGCAGGAGCCTCTCCTGCCTCCACGGCAGCATTAAGGACCCCTTGGGGGATGTCCAATTGCCAGCTTAGGCAGGGGGAGTGGGCCTAAGCTGCCAGTCGGACATCCCCTGAGGGGTCCCAGACTGTGAGAGGGTGCAGGCTGGGCTGAGGGACCCTGCCCCCAAGGGCATGAATGTCGTGCACCAGGCCTCTAGTACTTTGATATTTGTCCCTGATCTTAAGAAAAACATTTTCCCCCAATTGAGTATGATGTTGGTTATGGGTTTGTCATATATGGCACTTATTGTGTTGAGATATGTTTTTTCTAGTCACTTTGCTTAGACTTTTTATAATAAACTAGTGTCCCAGTGCACGAATTCGTGCACATTGAAAGGAAATTAATTAGAAGAAATATTTTAATATTGCTATGTACCCTTTCTCTATAATAGAAGTGTGAACCAAATTCACAATTGACAATGACAAATCAAAACACACGCGTGCAATTGGTGCCAGTAAGAGCTTTATATGAATCGCACAGGTGTGAGTCAATTTAGACTTTCATATATAGAATAAACTTGCTTAATTAGGCCTGCTTTCTGATGTAGCTAAACTTTTTCCAGCCCAGTGAAGCACCCCAACTTCTCTTTTAGGTAATTGTCAGCAACACAGCAGTAAATATCAACACAAAGCAGATTATTATTGTAGATCATACAGGGAGAACAAAGGGTGAAATATTTAACTGCAGCAGTGTTTGACTATATTCTGCGCTGTGAGAAAACCTGAAGTCATTTTCAGGGTCCACCATTTCTTACTTCTTTTCAGTTTCTAAGCTTTCAAAATCTCTGTTTTCTGGCTAATGAAAAGCAAATAGGATTCCACTGAGTCTCCTATCTACCTACTCCAGGACTTCTGTGAGGATCAAGTGAGATGAGGCACGGGAAAACGCTTCACAGACATTTGGTTACAGTGTGAAATGTTTCCACCTGGCTATAAAGCAAGTTGTGTTCCTGGGGTGAAGGAACTGCAAGGAGGCTAGTCGCTAGGGAGAGGAAGCTGGGCGTTGCTACGTGTGTCATTACCTGGCGCCCACAGCCACGGTTTCTGGTTTCTGGGCTGGGCTGGGCTGTGGGCTGCATTTTGTGCCATGGCAGCATAGGCTGCAATTCAGTGGGCTGTCGCTCTGGGGTGATGGCAGGGCCTGTGTCTCACTTAGGGGAAGCCGAGTGTTGCTTTGTCGGTGCCAGGTCCATGCTGCCGTTCTCTGTAAATGGCCAGTGCGCATTACAGCAGCTCCTATGTTGAGCATCTGCCCCCAGGTGGTCATTGAATGTTATAGCGAGAGTCAGACGGGCAGAGGGACACTTAGCATATTAGCCTTTTTTATATATAGATGGTATTATCAAATGTTTTTTCTGCATCTATTGACATGAACATATGAATTTTATTCTTTTTAAATATATTCTTTACTGACTTCAGAGAGAGGAAGGGAGAGGGAGAGGGAGAGGGAGAAATGTCAATGATGAAAGAAAATCATTGATTGACTACATCCTGCATATCTCCCACTGGGGATCAAGCCTGCAACCCAGGCATGTGCCCTGACCGGGAATTGAACCAACGACCTATTGGTTTTTGGGTTGATGCTTAACCGCTGAGCCACATCAGCTGGACTAAACAGAAACATTTAATCATGATTAAAAATGGTGAATACATCGGGAAAATGTAACAATTTTAATTAATTGTAATTATATGTACTTAAGACAGAATTTCAAATACATAAAGCAGAAATTAAAAGAATTAAATGGAGGGATAGATACATTCAATAGTTAAATTTGGCAATTTTAATACCCTACTTTCAATAATGGATAGAACACTAGGTAATAAGTAAGCAAGGATATAGAGTGTTTGAAAAATAGTATAAAACAACTAGACCTAACACACACCCCTCTGTCCATAAGAAAGCCCACCCAACAGCAGCAGCATGCATATTTTTCTCAAAAGCATATCGAACATTCCCCAAGATAAACTTATCTAACTAACAATAAGTATTTTCTAACTATAATAAAATAAAATTAGAAATCAACAAGAGAAAGAAATTTAGATAACTTATAAACATGTGTAACTTAAACAATACGTTCCTAAATTATCAGTAGGTCAAAGAAGAAATGACAAGGGAAGATAATGAATACTTTGGGTTGAATGAAAATGATTCATCATACCAAACGTTATAAGCACTACTTAGAGGGAATTTTATATCTGCATTCATCTATATTGAAGATGAAGAAAGATCTCAAATATATCACCTACACTTCACCTGAAGACACTAATATAAAATGAGAAAACTAACAGGAAATAAATAAAAATCAAAGTAGAAATGAATGAAATAAAGGGTAAAAATAAATAGAGAAAAATCAATGAAACCAAAAGTTGGTCTTTGATCAGCACAATTAAGAAACCTTTAGCTAGAATAATGAGAGAAAGAGAGAGATAGAATAAGGGAAGGGGGATGGAGAGAAGATTCAAATGACTAAGATCAGGAACAAAAGAGAATATCAGTTCCTATTTTACAAAAATAAAAATGATTATAAGGCAATACTATGAACAACTCTATACTAACAAATTATATGATTTAGGATAAATGAGAAAATTCCTAGAAAAATAGAAAATACCAAAACTTACTTAGGGAGAAATTGACAATGTGACTAGACCCATAGCAAATGAAAAGATCAAATCAGAAATAAAAATACTACCATTAAGAAAAGCCCAGGCCTGGAAGTCTTTACCATTGAATAATACCAACAAAGCATTAACACCAATTACTTACAAGATTTTCTAAAAAAGTAGAAGTGAAAGAACAACTCCTTTTATGAAGCTAATATGACCCTAATACCAAATCAAAAAAAGACAGAATAAGAAAACTAAATATCATCCACCAAAAACCTACTAGAACTGATAAATGAATTCAGTAAAGTAGCAGGACACAAAATTAATATTCAGAAATTGGCGGCATTTTATACATCAATAACGAAATATCATAAAGAGACACTAAGAAAACAATCCCATTTACAATTGCATCAAAAAATAAGGTACCTAGGCCCTAGCCCAAGCATGTCAAACTTAAAGGCTAACACGGACCAAGTAAACAAGGTTTAAGTTTATGTGGCCGCAAAAAAACAAAAGCTTCCATTTTCATAGAAAAGTAGGTTTATTTTGATAAAGACATGCTGACTACAAATGGCTGAAATAAATCAGTAATCGTTAACATAAAATAATAGAACATTTTAATAAAAATTAATATTTTTCTTGAGCATTAACTTAGCAGACACTGAATAACTGCACAAATTAATAAGCGTAACGCAAATAAACCTATTTTTCTTGCTCTCCAAACAAGTCAGTCCAAGACTAATGACGTGGCCATCCGCTGCTAAAATATTCGCTGCTAGTATTAGTGGAGAGAAATGGTGCGCCTGCATGTAAGGCGCGTAAGGGAAATGAATGCAACACGATTATAGTAATCAGTCATTAGCGAATGTTGTAGTTCATTATTAATAATTATGTGTAACAGGATATTGTAAAAATTAAGTTACAAAATTTTTATTAAAATGTTTCTTACATACCGTTATATTGGCTGGGCTGCAACAATATTCGTTGTGGGCCACATGCGGCCCATGGGCCATGAGTTTGACATGCTTACCCTAGCTGGTTTGGCTCAGTGGCTACTGTCAGCCTGTGTACTGAAGGGTCCCAAGTTCAATTCTGGTCAAGGACACATGCCCAGGTTGTGGGCTCGATCCCCAGTAGGGGGCATGCAGGAGGCAGCCAATTAATGATTCTCATCATTGATGTTTCTATCTCTCTCTCCCTCTTCCTTCTTCTCTGAAATAAATATATACATTTTAAAAATAACATATATATATATATGTATATATATATATATATATTTAAAAGTACCTAGGAATAAATTTAACTAAGGAGGCTAAAACCTGTACTCAAAAAATTATAAGATACTGAAGAGAGAAATTAAAGAAGATGCAAATAAATGAAAGCATTTACTATGTTCATACATAGAAAGACTTAACATAATTAAAATGTCCATACTACCCAAAGCAATCTTTAGATTCAATGCAATTCCTATCAAAATACCAATGGCACTAGAACAATTAATCCAAAAATTCATATGGAACCACAAAAGACCTCCAATAGCCTCAGCTATCCTGAGAAAGAAGAACAAAGTTGGAAGCATTACTCTAGCTGATATCAAACTATACTATAAGGCTATAGTAATCAAAACAGCATGGTACTGGCACAAGAACAGACATAAATCAATGGAACAGAATAGAGAGCCCAGAAGTAAACCCAGGCCTATATGGTCAATCAATATTTGACAAAGGCGGTAAGAATATACAATGGAGTAAAGTCTGTCTATTTAATAAATGGTATTGGGAATATTGGATAGATACATTTAAAAAATGAAACTAGACCAACTTACTAAACCATTATAAAAATAAGCTCAAAATTGACTAAAGACTAAAATGAGGACACTAAACCATAAAAATCCTAGAAGAAAACATAGGCAGTAAAATCTCAAACATTTCTTGTAGCAATATTTTTTTTGCTATATCTCTTCAGGCAAGGGGGAAAAAAGAAACACATGGGTCTATATCAAATAAAATGTTTTGCACAGCAAAGGAAAACATCAAGAAAATGAAAAGACAACCTACTGAATGGAAGAACATATTTGCCAATGATACATTTGAGAAGGGGTTTAATATTCAAAATTTATAAATAACTCATACAACTTAACACACAAGAAACAACCCAGTTAAAAAGTGGGCAGAAGACATGAATAGACACTTCTCCAAGGAAGACATACAGGTGGCCAATATATGAAAAGTTGCTCAACATTACTATTTGTCAGAGAAATGTAAATTAAAACCACAATGAGCCCTGCCGGCGTGGCTTAGTGGTTGAGCATTGACCTATGAACCAGGAGGTCACAGTTCAATTCCCTGTCAGGGCACATGCCAGGGTTGTGGGTTCAGTTCTCAGTGTAGGGCGTGCAGAAGGCAGCCAATCAATGATTGCCTATCCTTCTCCCTTCCGCTCTGCAATGAAGAAAAATGTTTAAAAGATTAAAGAAAGTAAATAAATTAAAACCACAATGAGATACCACCACACACCTTTCAGAATGGCTATCATCAATAAATCAACAAACACCAAGTGCTGGCAAGTATGTGGAGAAAAGGGAACTCCAGTGCATTGTTGGTGGAATGCAGACTGGTGCAACAACTATTGAAAACAGTGTGGAAGTTCCTCAAAAAATTAAAAATGGAACTGCCCACTGACCCAGCAATTTCACTTCTGAGGATATATTTTAAGAACCGGGAAACACTAATTTGAAAGAATATATCCACCCCTATATTTATCACAGCATTATTTACAATAGTCAAGATTTGGAAGCAATCAAGTGCCCACCCTCGACGAGTGAATAAAAACTCTATGGTACATTTACACAATGGAATACTACTCAGATGTAACAAAGAAGAAAATCTTAACTTTTGCAACAGCATGTATTAGAGGGCATTATGTTAAGTGAAATAAGCCATTCAGAGAAATAAGCCAATCATAAGCCATATGATTTCACTTATGTGTGCAGTCTAATGAACAATATAAACAAAGCAAAACAGACTCATAGCTACAGAGAATGGACTAACAGCTGTCAGAGGGGAGTGGGGTAAGGGACTGGGTGGAGAAGGTGAAAGGATTAAGCAGTACAACCTGGTAGTTGCAGAATAGCCACCGAGCATGGAGTGCAGCATGGGGAACATGGCGTGTGATGCCCAAATGGCTGGTGAGGGGGCCAGGTGGGTGCGTGGGGCATTTGGGGAACCACTCCGCCAATAGCACATGCTTTTTCCGCCACTGTCTGTACGTCTGAAACTGGTGCAGAACGGTATTGAATGTAAGCTGTGATTAAAAAATAAAAATAGCCCCAACCAGTCTTGCTCAGTGGACAGAGCGTCAGCCCTCTCACTGAAGGGTCCTGGGTTCGATTCTGGTCAAGGGCATGTACCTCAGTTGCAGGCTCCTCCCCTGCCCTGGCCCTGGTGGGGGCACATGCAGGAGGCAACCAATCAATGTGTTTCTCTCACGTCGACATTTCTCTCGGTCTTTCCCTCTCTCTTCTACTCTCTAAAAATCAATGGAAAAATATCCTTGGGTGAGGATTTAAAATCTAAAATGAATAAATAGTAAAGTAAAAAGACAACTAAAGATCAATATTTCTTATTAATATATAGACACCAATATTATAGATACAAATATTCTCAAAAAATACTAACACTGAATCCAATACATAAAAAAGTAGTATACACCATGATCTAGTGGAACTTATCTAGATTGCAAGGTCAGCTTAACTGAAAATCAATTAATGTCATACTCAATATTAATATGACACAGGAGAGAAACCGCACGATGTCTCAATTGATGCTGGAAAAAAGCATTTAATAAACTCCCAAGCCCTTTCATGATAAAAACACTACAAAATACTAGGAATAAAAGAAGCTTTCTCCATTTGATAAAGGGAAACTACAAAAAACCTACAACTATCATACTTAATGATGAGGCTGGATGCTCACCCCTGAAATCAGGAACAAGACAAGGATGCCTGATTTTGCAACTTCTATTTAACTTTTTCCTAGAGGTTCTGGCCAAGGCAATTAGGCAAGAAAACAAAATAAAAGGCATCCCAATAAATAAATAATAAATAAAGCTATCTCTATTCTCATGTGACACAAAAGAAACACACACACACACACACACAATCAAAGCCATTAGAATTAGTAAGTGAGTTCAGCAAGCTGGCAGGATATAAAATTATTATACAAAAATTAAATGTCTTTTATACATTAGTAATGAACAATCTGAAAATAATAAGAAAACAACTTTATTGACAGTAGTATCAAAAAAGTAAAATAATTAAGAATAAATTTAACTAAGGAGCTGAAATATCTGTACACTGAAAACTTAATGACGAAAGAAATAAATGACATCCAAAAAACGGGAAAGTATGCCCTGGTTGGTGTGATTCAGTTGGTTGGACGTCATCCCATGCACCAAGAGGTTTCCTGGTTTGGTTCCCAGACAGGGCACATGCCAGTAGTGGGCTTGATCCCTGGTGGGGGTAGGAGGCGGGCATGCAGGAGGCAGCCAATCAATGTAATTCACTCTCACGGTGATGCTGCTCTTTCTACCTCTCCCTTCCTCTCTCTAAACATCAATTTGAAAATATTTTTTAATAGAAAGATATCTCATGCTCTTGGATTAGAATGATATTGTTAAAATATTTATACTACAAAAAGTGATCTATAGATTCAATGTAATCCCTATTGAAATGACAATAGCATTTTTTCACAAAAATATTTTTTAAATCCTAAAATTCATACGGAATCACAAATATCCAAAGCAATCCTGAGAAAGAAAAAAAAAGATGGAGGCATTACACTTCTGGTGTCAAATTGTATTGCAAAGCTATCATAATTAAAACAGTATAGTACTGGCATAAAAACAGACCCATAAATGTATAGAACAAAATAAGAAGTCCAGAAATAAATCCATATATATAATACAATCAACTAATCTATGTACAATAGTACAATCAACTAATCTATGACAAGGGTGCTAACAATACACAATGGGGAAAATAGTTTAGTTTCTTCACTAAATTATTTGTGAAAACTGAATATCCTAAGCCAGTGATGGCGAACCTATAACACGTGTGTCAGAGGTGACACGCGAACTCATTTTTTTGGTTGATTTTTCTTTGTTAAATGGCATTTAAATATAGAAAATAAATATCAAAAATATAAATCTTTGTTTTACTATGGTTGTAAATATCAAAAAATTTCTATATGTGACACAGCACCAGAGTTAAGTTAGGGTTTTTCAAAATGCTGACACGCAGAGCTCAAAAGGTTCGCCATCTTTGGCTTAGGACCTAAGCCAAAGAATGAAATTGGACCCTTATCTGATACCATATACATAATCAACTGAAAATAGGTTAATGGCTTAATCATAATGCTCCAACCATTGACCTTGCACACTGAGGGATTGCAGGTTCCATTCCAAGTCAATGGAACCTGCAATCCCTGCCTGGCTTCCGGGTTCGATCCCCCACCTGGGTCTGGTTGTGTGCTGGAGACAGTCAATCAAAGTATCTCTCTCACATTGATGTTTCTCTCTCTTTCTTTTCCTCTTTCCTCTCTCCCTCCCTTCTACTCTCTCTAAAAATCAATGGAAAAATATCCTTGGCTGAGGGTTAACAACAACAACAAAAGACTTAAACATAAGACCTTAAAACCCTAAAACTTTCCAAAGAAAATGTAGGATGAAAGCTTCTTGAGATACCTCTTGGCAATAATTTGTGGATATGACATCAAAAGCACAGGGAAACAGAAGCAAAAGTAAACAAGTGGGACTACATCAAACTAAAATGCTTCTGCACAACAAAAAAAAAAAATCATCAATAAAATGAAAATGCAACCTACTGAGTGGGAGAAATATTTGCAAACCAAATATTTGATAAGGGTTTAATCTCCAAAATATGTAAATAACTAATACAACTCAAGTAAAAAAAAAAAACAAAAACTAAACACCTCAATTATAAAATAGACAAAGGTCTGAAGAGACATTTTTCCAAAGAAAACATACGAATGGGCAACAGGTACATAAAAAGATAGTCAACAACACTCATCATTATAAAAATGCAAATCAAATCTACAATGATATATCACCTCACACCTGTCAGGATGCTATTATCAAAAAGACAAAAGATTCCAAGTGCTGCCTAGGATGTGGAGAAAAGTGAACCCTTGTACACTGTGAGTAGGAATGTAAATTGGTGCAGCAACTATAGAAAACAGCATAAATGTCCTCAAAAATTAAAAATAGAACCACCATTTGATCCAGCAACCCCACTTCAACAATATATCTAAAGGAAATGAAATCCAGATCTTAAAAAATGCTCATTGCAGCATTATTCACAATAATTAAGTTATGGAAATGACTGAAGTATCTCTCAATGTATGAGTGGACAAAGAAAATGGATACACACACACACACACACACACACACACACACACACACACTGGAGTACTATTCTGCCATAAAAAACAAAATCCTGCCATTTGTGACAATATGAATGAATATGAGAACATTAGAGGCCCGGTACACAAAATTCATGCACTTGGAGTGGGCGGGGGGGGGGGGGGGGAGTGGTCCCTCAGCCCAGATTGCAAGAGGGCACAGGCCAGGCCAAGGGACCCCACTTGTGCACAATAGGGGCTGGGGAGGGACACGGGAGGTTGGCCAGCCAGGGAGGGATAATGGGAGGGCTCCAGGGTGTGTCTGGCCTGTCTCACTCAGTCCCAATCAGCTGGACCCCAGCAGCAAGCTAAACTACCAGTTGGAGTGTCTGCCCCCTGGTGGTCAGTGCACATAATAGCAAGCAGTTGAGCGGCCTTAGCATATCATTAGCATATTACCCTTTGATTGGTTGAATGGATGACTGGATGACTAGACACTTAGCATATTAGGCTTTTATTATATAGGATTATGCTAAATAAGCCAGACACAAAAAGCAAATACTTCATGATCTCTGTTATATTTGAAATATAAGAAAATTGAACTCAGAAACAGAGTAGAGTGATAATTACCAGGGTCTGGGAGTAGGAAAAATCAGAGAGATTGGTCAAAGGATACAAAGTTTCAGTTTTAAGTTCTTGGAATCTAATATACAGTATTATGACTATCCTATATGATAAACAGCTAATATGCAAATAGACCGAACAGTGGACCCACCAAACAACTGAACAGTCAGTCACTATAATGTGCACTGACCACAAGGGGGCGTGAGCAGAATGTGGTGGGTGTCAGCAGCAGGTGGCAGAGCACAGAACATGCCGAGCATCAGTAGCGGCCGGATGGTGGAGCAGGTGAGCGGGGGCACCAGTCCAAGGCGGGGTGCCAGTAACTGTCATTGGGCTAGCCTCTGGTGGTTACTGAAAATTCTTTGCTCCTGTGCACCACAGTCCCACTTGGTGCTCTCACCTGCTGCTGGCGCCAGCCCCGCTTGCACCCGCTGCCAGGATGGGAGCCACCACTTGAACCCACTGCCGGCGCACGGCGCCATCAGCAGTGCAAGCAGCGGCTACTGACCCCAATCGCCCCTGAGGGCTTCTCCACCTCCCCCTGCTCCTGAGGGATGATCGGGGCAGCAGCCACCGCTCACACCCACTGACGGCACTGGTCCCACTAGCACCCACTGCTGGTGCTGGTCCCAATCACTCCGCACCATCAGCGGGTGAGAGTACAGCCAGCGCCCTCAGCATGTGGGAGGAGCAGCGGCAGGAGCGGAGCTGCCGGCAGACAGGGGACTGGGGGCCTTGGTAGGAGGGGCTCGGCAGGGGCACAGAGGATGGGCTGAGACCCACCCCTGTGCCCACTGCAGCCTTGTGGCTCACAGTTCCTTTCAAGGTGCACAAATTCGTGCACTGGGCCCCTAGTAAGTAATAATACTGTCCTGTATACTTAAAATGTGTGAATAGAGTAGAACTTAAATGTTCTTATTATACCAAAATAATAGTCACTGTATGGAGTGATGGATGAGGTTATTGGCTTGATTGTGGTAATCATGCCACAATGTGTCTGTATATCAAAATATCACACTGTTTATCTTAAATATATACAATTTTTATTTGTCAACTGTTCTCCTACCGCCCTCCCCCCCCCCCCCCCCCCCCCCCCCAGGCAATGATGGGTGTTCAGTAAGACAATGAGAGGATGCCATCTATGTCACAGTTTTGTTTTTCACTTGAGCCCAGTTAGCCACCAGGAGTCCTTCTTGGTAGGTATCTTTGTTTTCTTTAACATTTTTACAACTTTATTGAGATGCCATACAATTCACTCATTTCATGTACAACTGAGTTTGGCTAGAGAACTCGAGGAGGAGGAGGCAGTTAGACTAGAGATAGAGGGATTGTTAGGTAGCAGCTGTTGTTACAATTCATACAGGAGATGCTGAAAGCCTGGACCAGGGCACGGACAGTGAGAAAAAGATAGACATATTTTGGAAACTATCCCATTATGGCAAAGTTTCTATGAAACAAACATTCCATGTTCTGCATGAGAGTAAACGGCATAAATGTCAATTACTACAGTCCTTGGGAAAGTAGATTAATATCATGTAACAAAGGTCTCAGAATGCTGTTACACTTTGAGTAGTTTCTAAATCCCTATCATAAAAAAATAATATTTTAAGCACAAAATAGGTATCATCACATTATTTATGGGTGAAAGCAACTTAAATGTCCAATAATAGTGGATTAATTAAGGAAATGGTGGCATATAATTGAATATATACAGTCTTTAAAATATTTAAAAAAGTAAAATCCCATAGGAAAATATGCTATAATGTTAAGAAAAGAGGAAAATGATATGAAATTAAACATATAATGTGTTTTTAAATGCTTTAAAATGTGTAATGTAATTAATTTTTATAATTGCTTTTTCTGCATGTTGTTATGAATTTTGTTTCTGTATCAAACTTTTCTATATTTGTAATATTTTCTACATGGGTAGTTCATTATGTTTGTCAAAAATCTATATAGTATTTTCTTTTTAAAGAAAAAGAGCCATTTTGTTCTTATGTTTGAAGGTAATTCAGAGCCATTGTTCGTACCTCCTCTACGGTTTCCTGGAGTCCCACCTTTGTGCTATCTTCATCTGCCCCATAACAACTGTGCTCATAGCCTCTCTTGTCCTCTAATTGGGTTCCCAAAGAATCCCTTTGGATATTAAAAATAGTGGCAGACTAAGTGGATGCTGCATGGACACACTCCCAGTACCAAACTGGAATTACAACTAAAATACAGAAAAACTTCCTGAATAATCAACAGAAGACTCACTGGAGAGAAGCCTGAAAATAGAAACCGCATAGAGACTGGTAGGAGAGGTGGAGGCACAAAAGGGCTGGCTGGGCTCCCACAGACAGCAACTGAAGTTCCTAAGAGATATCTCAGCTGTGGGGGGTTGCCACTGAGAACTCTGGGGTCTACTTCTCAAGCTGGGCCCCCCAGCAGAGAGCACCAGAACTGAGAAAGGTACCCATATAACATCTGGCTGTGAAAAGCAGCAGGGTTGCTGTCTGACAGGGAGAGATGGCTGGAAATTCAGGCACCGTGTTAAAGGGACAATGCTCAAAATTCCCTGTGGAACCATTCACCTTCTGCTCTGGCAGGGGGAGGGCACAGTGTACTGGAGCTGTGTGGGCAGAAGCCAAGATCAAGGGCTCTGGAATTAGAGTTCAAAAGGCAGACACCCCAGTTTTCTGTTCTGAGTCATTCCCTCATGCTGCAGAGGTCATCTTTCTCTTGTAGACATTTTCTAAACAGGCAGCCTTGCCTGGGGGGAAGACAGTTGACGCACTCTATTGGAAACACTTGCCCTATGGTGAGGCCCATTAAGAGACTGAGAATAACAATTAGCCTCCAGTCAGAATAATTGCCCCACCCTATGGAGAAAAAGCTCTTGCCACACCTATGGACAATTGCCTGAGGGCAATTCAAGACAGAATCCTATCAGTCTGGAGACAGAGATGATCTCTGGAGGCTTTGAGTCTTTGCCTGATCTAATTAGTCAGAAACAGTGTTTGACACTGTCCTGAATTAGAGATTGAGAGGTGTAGCAGATCTACCTAAAATACATAGTCACAAACCCAAACAGGCAGCCAAAATGAGAAGACAAAGAAACAATCCCCACATGAAAGAAGAGCTAAATGAAAAGGAGATAAGCAATTTATCTGATATAGAGTTCAGAATAATGATGGTGAAGATGCTCAACAGCATGAGAAAAGATATAGTACCTATGAACACAGAAATAAAGAACACATTGGAAAGAATATAAGCAGATTAGGGGAAGCTGAGGATAGAATCAGTGAATTAGAAGACAGGGTTGAAAAAATCACTCAAACAGAGAACCAAAAAGAAAAAAAATAACAATTAAAAAACAGGAAGACCACTCAAGAGAGTGGTTGGACAATATGACATGTAAAACTATTCACATAGCAGGTGTGCCAGAAGAGGCAGAAAGGGAGAAAAGAATAAAGAACATATTTAAAAAATAACGGCAGAAAACGTCTCTAACCTGGTAAAGGAAAAAGTCACACAAGTTCAGGAGGCACAGAGAATCCCAAGCAAGAAGATCCCAAATAGGCTCATGCCCAGACACATCAAAATTAAAATGCCAAAAATTAAAGACAAAGAGATAATCTTAAAGGCACCAAGAGAAAAGTAAACTGTTACCTACAAAGGAGATCCCATAAGGCTGTCAGCTGATTTCTCATCAGAAACTCTACAGGCCAGAAGAGAATGGCATGAAGTACTCGAGGTAATGGAAAACAAGGACCTGAAACCAAGATTACTACATCCAACAAGACTATCATTCAAAATAGACAGTAAAATAAAGAGCTTCCTGGACAGCCGTAACCGGTTTGGCTCAGTGGATAGAGCGTCGGCTTGCAGACTGAATGGTCCCAGGTTCGATTCTGGTCAAGGGCATGTACCTTGGCTGTGGGCACATCTCCAGTAGGGGGTGTGCAAGAGGCAGCTGATCGATGTTTCTCTCTCATGGATGTTCCTAACTCTCTATCCCTCTCCCTTCCTCTCTGTAAAAAATCAATAAAATATATTTAAAAAATAAAATAAACTAAAGAGCTTCCTGGACAAAAGACAAAAACAAAAACCAGCAACAACAACTAAAGGAGTATATCACCACCAAGCCAGCATTACAAGAAATGCTACAGGGACTGCTATAATAATAAGAGATAGAGAAATAGAGAAACATGGGCATACAGAATTAAAGTAGCAATAAATAAGTACCTATCAATTATAACCCTAAATCTAAATGGATTAAATGCTCCAATCAAAAAACATAGGATAGCTGAATGGATACAAAAACATGGCCCAACTATATGCTGTCTACAAGAGACACACCTCAGAACAAAATGCTCACACAGGATGAGAGTGAAGGGATGGAAAAAATTGTCCATGCAAATGGAAAAGAAAAAAAGGCTGGAGTAGCAATACTCATATCTGACAAAAGAGATTTCAAAATGAAGGCCATCACAAGAGACATCAAAAGTCATTACATAATACTAAAGGGGTCTATCTAACAAAAGTATATAACCCTGGTAAGCATATATGTACCCACTATAGGAGCATCTAAATACATAAAAACAAAACAAAACAAAAAGTACTTCCAGAGGACTTTAAGGGAGAGACCGACAATGACACAGTCATGGTAGTGGACTTTAACATCCCCACTGACTTCACTGGATAGATCTTCCAGACAAAAACCTAACAACGAAACAGTGACTCTAAAGGAAACACTGGATCAGATGGGTTTAATTGACATTTATAAAACATTTCACCTCAAAGCTGCAGAATATACATTCTTCTTGAGTGCACATGTATCATTCACAAGGATAGAAAACATGTTAGGACACAAAGCAAGTCTCTACAAGTTCAAGAAGACTGAAATCATATGTATCTTCTCAGATCACAGTGGAATGAAATTAGAAATCACCTACAGTAAGAAGACCCCAAAACATTCAAACACATGGAGGCTAAATAGCATGCTATTAAACAATTAATGGGTTACTAAGGAGATCAATAAAGAAATAGAAACAAATGAAAATGAACACACACAATCTAAAATCTCTGGGACAGAGCAAAAGCAGTCCTGAGAGGTAAATTCATAGCACTACAGGCCTACCTCAAAACACAAGAAAAATCAACAATAAACCATTTAACTCTACAACCTAAAGAATTAGAAAGAGGAAAATAACAAGAAAAGCCCAGCATAAGTAGAAGGAAGGAAATAATAAAGATTACAGCTGATAGGAGGAGAAAAAAATGGCAACTGACTAGGCAGATGTGTCCTGAGCCTTATCTTGGAGCAGATAGAAGGAGCATCTAAATCCAATAACATCCACTGGAATTGGTGAAGTAGACACAGCTGGTGAGACAATTCACAGCTGGAAAGGGCAGAGGATGCCTGAAGAATGGTAGGATCAGGGATCTGGGCTGGAGAGAGTCACAAAACTACCGAGCCAAGAGGGTCAAAAGAAAGCTGCATGGCACCAAGACTATGTCCCTTGGGGACAGCGTAACATCAGACTGTGGAAAGGAAGTCCACAGGGCTGCTGGCTGCAGGAGATTCTAGACCTAAGTCCACAGCCACGAGAAGTTGAACCCAGAGGGGTGGCCTGAAGAATTGCCTGAGACATGTGGTGCTGGGGGTTGGGGGAGAAGAAATTAGCAGTCACATCATTGTTTTGCCTCTATTTGTTCTTTGCTTTTATTCGCTAAACCCAGTTCATAAGACCTTTCAAATACAAACTCACCTGTGGCTGAGGTGCAGGTGGAGGTGTGGACTTGTGGAGTCTGGGAGAGGCTGTGGAGGAGAGTGGGTCAGGGAGAGGTGACCAGGAGTCCAACACTGGGACATTCCTGACCCTCCAGACCTAAGCAGTCATTTTTCTCCTGAAGAGCCAGCCCCTCCCAGCAGCCCCAAGGGAGCTAATACAGCCATGTCCAGACTATACCCTGAGTGGTACAGAGCCCTCAGGGACTGGGTTGAAGAGAGGCTGTTCAGTCCCAGAAAGTTCAGTCCCAGAAAGCGATACAGCACCCTCCTTATCTATAGCCCTGTCAGAGACAGCTGCTTGAGAGATTAAGATTGACAGCAGACAGACAGGCTAAGTGGGCTGATTGGTCCAACCTATTTGCAGTTAAGGCTGTGGAGACAGACACAAACAGAGGAGTGGTGGATCACTTGGAACTTCAACACAGTGCTGACTACCTAACAGGAAACTGAGAAGTGACAGACAGAAGAGTGGGATCTTAAACCAGCCCCCCATGGGGCATTAAAACTCGGCTGAAACAAATGACACTTCACTTTTTAACTTAATTTAATTTTATCTAAAATTTTTTCCCCTTTATTTTCTTTGTTTTATTATTTTATATTTTTTGTATTATTTTTCTTCATTCTATTTTATTGTTATTTTATTTTATTATTCTTTTTTTCTTTTTTCTTTCTTTTCTTCTTATCCACTCATTATCTTTTTACCTCCTCTATACTGAACCAAGGTCCTCCCCCTATTCATTCAATTCCTTAACCTTACTATATGTATATATAAGCTCTGCCTCTACAGATTCTGCCTCCACCCCCTGTTTTTTTCTGGATATTTGTTGTTTGCATTTTTTGGCTTATCTGTTTGTTCTGTGGTGTTTTCTGCCCATACACATTTTTTCTTTCTTCTTTTTTTTTCTCTCTTACCTTTTTAAAAATTTTCTTGATATCATTTTTGCTCTCTTCTCTCTCTCCTAATTTTTTTTTCTCTGGGGGTCACTTATATTAGGGTTATTGGTGTTGTGAGTATTTTGCATTTTGTTTCCTTTGTGTTATGTCTTGTCAAGTTGTATTTTATGCTGTTTGGTTAATGTGGTAGAGTGCAAGCCACATAACAAGACACCCTGAGAGGAGACTCCATCCAAGAAAGGGACAATAACACTCAAAACCCAACTACACCAAGAGAACACAAATATACCCAGGAGGGGGCATCCCTAGATTACCCAGCTCACAAGACCTGAGAGACTGTGTCACTGGGTCCCACAAAACATCTACTATATAAGACAAACAAAAAATTTGGGTGGCATAGCAGTTTGATCTAATATTTTGAAACATTCATAAAGTAATAGCAAAAATGGGGAGACAAAGAAACAACCCCCATTCAAAAGAAAAGGAGGAATCACCAGAAAAGGAATAAATGAAATGAAGGCAAGCAATTTGTCAGAGAAAAAATTCAGAACAATGGTTATAAGATGCTGAAAAGGATGGAAGACAAATTCAGCAACATGTGTAAGAATCAAGAGGATATGAAGAAGAATCAAGAGGAAATAAAGAATGACATAGCTGCAATAAAGAACACAATGGAAAGTTTCAACAGTAGACTATAAGAAGCTGAGGACCACATCAGTGAGTTAGAAGACAAGGTAGGGAAATCACCCAAGCATAGCAGCAACTGGAAAGAAAACTTAAAAAGCAGGAGGAGAACCTAAGGGAGCTTTGGGACAACATGAAACAAAACAACATCCACGTAATAGGGGTACTAGGAGAGGAAGGGGAGCAAGGAATAGAAAACCAGTTTGAAGAAATAATGACAGAAAACTTCCCTGATGTTGGGAAGGAAAAAGTCACATAAGTCCAAGAAGCACACAGAGTCCCAAACAAGGTAAACCCAAAAAGACCGACACCAAGACACATCATAATTAAGTTGGCAAACATCAATGGCAAAGTAAGAATCTTAAAGGCTGCCAGAGAGAGGCAGAAAGTTACCTACAAGGGATCTCCCATTAGACTATTAACTGATTTCTCAACAGAAACACATCAGGCCAGAAGGAAATGGAATGGAATATACAAAGTGATGCAAAGCAAGGAACTGAATCCAAAAATAATATACCCAGCAAGGTGATCATTCAAAATTGAAGGTGAAATCAGGAGCTTCACAGACAAAAAAGGGAGCTAAGGGAATATATTATCTCCAAACCAGTAATACAACAAATGCTAAAGGGACTGCTGTAAAAAGAAATAGAAAGGGAAGAAGGGACATAGGCATAAAGAATAAAAATGGTGATAAACAAGTACCTAACAATAATAACCTTAAACATAAATGGATTAAATACTCTAATCAAAAGACATAGGGTAGCTGAATGAATAAGAAAATATGATCCATATATTTGCTGTCTACAAGAGACCCACCTCAGAACAAAGGACTCATACAAACTGAGTGAAGGGATAGAAAAATATTTCAGGCAAATGGAAATGAGAAAAAATCTGGGATAGCAATACTTATATCTGACAAAATAGACCTCGAAGTGAAGGCCATAAGAAGAGATAGGGAGGGCCTTCATAACACTAAAGGGAGCAATTCAACAAGAGGATATAACTCTGGAAAACATATATGCACCCAATACAGAAGCACCCAAATACATAAAAAGAATTTTGGAGTATATCAAGGAAGAGATAGACAGCAATACATTCATAGTAGAGGACTGTAATACACTATGACACCACTGTATACAAGTAAATCCTCTAAACAAAAAATCAGCAAAGAAACAGCAATCCTAAATGCCTCACGAGGTCAGATGAAAGTAATTGACATCTTCAGAACATTTCACCCCAAAGCTACAGAATATATATTCTTCTCAAGTGCACACAGGACATTTTCAAAGATAGACCACATATCGGGACACAGGCAAAGTCTCTTCAAATTCAAAAACATTGAAATCATATCAAGCATCTTCTCAGATCACAATGGCATAAAATTAGAAATCAACTACAATAAAGAAACAATGAAAAAAAATCAAACATTTGGAGGCTAAATAGCATGCTATTAAACAATGATTTGGGTCACCAAAGAAATCAAAGAAGAAATAAAAAGCATCCTGAAAACAAATGACAATGAAAACAACAATCCAAAGTCTATGGGACATAGGGAAAGCAGTCCTGAGAGGGAAGTTTGTAGCTCTACAGGCCTACCTCAAAACAAAACAAAACAAAACAAAAAAAGAAAAAATGATAATAAATCATCTAACCCTACAACAACTTAAATAATTAGAATGAAAGCAACAAGAAAAGCCCAGAGTAAGCAGAAGGAAGGAAATAATAAAGTTCAGAGTGGGAAAAAATGACATAGAGACAAAAAAAATACAAAAGATCAATAAAACCAAGAGCTGGTTCTTTGAAAGGATAAACAAGATTTATGAACCTCTAGCCCGCTTCACCAAGAAGCAAAGAGAGAGGACCCAAATAAACAAAATAAAAAATGAAAGAGGTGAAGTAACAACCAACCCCACAGACATACAAAGGATTATAAAAAAAAATACTACAAACAACTCTACTCCAAGAAACTGGACGAAATGGACATATTCCTAGAAAATAAGATTTGGAAACAGCCTGAGTGCCTATCAGCAGATGAGTGGATTAAAAAACTGTGGTACATCTACACAATGGAATACTACGCTGTTGTAAAAAAAGAAGGAACTCTTACCATTTGCAACAGAAGAATGGACCTGGAGAGCATTATGTTAAGTGAAATAAGCCAGCCGGGGAAAGATAAATATCACATGATCTCACTCATTTGTTGAATATAAGGAACAACATAAAGTGATGAACAAAAATAGAGCCAGAGTCACAGAGCATCAAGCAGACTGTCCAACCTAAGAGGAAAGGTGGGGGTGGGAATGGGGGGGTGGTAAGAAATCAACCAAAGGACTTGCATATGATCATAACCAAAGGACACAGAAAGTAGGGGGTGAGGACATGTGCTGGGGGGTGGAAGCAGCTGGAGAGAGGTCAATGGGGGGGAAAAGGAGACTTATGTAATACTTAAAACAATAAAGAATTTAAATTTTTAAAAAATATTAGAGCAGGAATAAATGACATACACACACACACACACACACACACACAACAACAACAACAACAACAACAAGAGCAATAGAAAAAAATCAATGAAACCAAGAGCTGGTTCTTTGAAAAAAGAAACAAAATTGATAAACTGTTAGCCAAACTCATCAAGAAACAAAGAGAGAGAACCCAAATAAATAAAATCAGAAACGAAAATGGAGAAGTAACCACTGACACCACAGAAGTACAAAGGATTGTAAGAAAATACAATGAACAACTATATGCCGACAGGCTGGACAATGTGGATTAAATGGACAAATTCCTAGAAAAATACAATCTCCCAATACTGAATCAGGAAGAATCAGAAAACCTGAATAGACCAATAAAACAACTGATGACATGGAAGCAGCATTAAAAAAAAACAAACAAAAAACAAAAAACAAAAAAAAAAACTCCCAGCAAACAAAAGCCCAGGTCCGGAATGCTTCACAGGTGCAGCCTTTATGGAAAACAGTATGGAGTTTCCTCAAAAAATTAAATATGGAACTGCCATTTGACCCAGTGATCCCACTTCTAGGAAGATATCCTAAGAAACCTGAAATGCTAATCAGAAAGAATGTATGTACCTCAATGTTCATAGCAGCACAATTTGCAATAGCTAAGATCTGGAAACAGACCAAGTGCCCATCAGTAGATGAGTGGGTAAAAAAGCTGTGGTACATGTACACCATGGAATACTAAGGCAGCAGTAAAAAAGAAGGATCTCTTACCCTTTGAGACAGCATGGAGGGGCTTGGAGAGTATCATGCTAGTGAAATAACTCAGTCAGAGAAAGACAAGTATCACATGATCTCATGCATATGTGGCGTCTAAGTAACAAAATGAACTGATGAATGAAGTGGATCCAGAGACATGGAACAGAGTGCAGAATTTCAGAGGGAAGGTGTGGGAGGGTGGGTGGATGGGAAGCAATTAACCAAGGACCTTGTATGCATAAATGCATGGCCCATGGACACAGAGGGCCTGGGGTGGAGGGCAAGGGTGGCTGGAGAGGGATCAATGGGGGGGGGGGGGGGGCGGGGAGGGGAGGACCATATGTAATACTTTCAACAATAAGGAATTATTTTTTAAAAAAAACTTCGATCAGCATGAATGTGCAACAGGAAAATAAATTACGTTCTAGTAATAAGAAAATTTAAAAAATAATCCCTTTGGTGCCTGTCTTTCGATGAGTAAAGCCAGACGCACTGAAATCTGACCTCATCCCCCAGGTGTGGAGGTGAGATGGCACCCTCTTTTTGCCCAGAGTCTTGGTCCTGCCATGGAGGCGGGATTTGCCATCAGGTACAGCCCAGGCTCCCAGAAATGGGGAGCCTGCCTTTGGCCTGCATCTTTGTAGAGCGCCTTACAGCCTCCATCCCAGTGAGCGCACAAAGCAGCTGACGACATAGCCTCCACCTCGCATGGAATTAGCTCGGTTTTAATTTAGTCCAGCTCTTCACTGAATGTGTAGCGCGGTCAGACTCAGTTCTGAAGTTGGGGCGGGGGTGGAGGCGGGGGGGGGGGGGGGGGGGAGATGAGGGCGTGTGGGTGAATAGGGAGAACTGTTGACACCAGGTCATAGCAGTGACCTTTCCAGGCTCCCGCCCTCATTTAGAAAGTCGACAGATTGGGGGGTGGGGAGGGGGGCGGTGGGTTCCCCCGTACCAGCTCTACCTTTGGGAGCGCCCCGTGGGGTCCACATCCTCTTCCTGGGACCTCCAGCCATGGGTTCACTCCCACGAATATCTCAAGCCCGACTCCTTCCCCGCAGCGCCCCGCCCGCCCTGAGCCCCTAGGCCCCCTCTCAGAAGCCCGGACTTCCTGCAGACACCCCTAAGCGTCCCGCCTCCCCCTCTCTGGCTGCCCTGCCTCCCACTGTACCCTGCCCACCTCGCGGCCTGGGCGTGGCTGGCACCCGTCTCCCCTGGGCCCACCTGCACCCGTCCAGAGTGGCATCAGCGCCGCGCGTGGAAGGAGCCGGTGCTGCAGAGGCTCAGGTCGCCGTGGGGGCTCAGGTGTGGCCCCCCTGAACCCTCAGCGGGCTTCCTCCTCCCGCTCTAGACCGGGAACTCACAGCAGGGGAGCCGGTCCCCCGCCCGCGCACCGGGAACTTGGAGGGAGCAGGTTTCGGGGTCCCGGAGCCCAGCCCTATCCGCTCCCGGGGGAAGCTGAGGCTGAAGTGAGAGCGCAGAGCGCAGAGGAGATGAGAGACTGAGCGGGTGGGAGGATGAGTGGGTGGATGGAGGGATGGATGGGTGGGTGGAGGAGGGTGGATGGAGGAGGGATGGCAGCTGAGGTTGCCCCTGGCCCCTCGGTACTAAAACAGACGCCAAGCCACGCAGGGGCAACGCAGGAAGGGGTGACTCCGCGCGCGTCCGGGCGTCCCCTCCAGGTTGGAGCCGCAGGAGGGCGGGGCGGGGCGGGGGCGGGGGCGGGGCGGGGCCGCCGGGCGGGCGGGGTCCGGGGTCCAGGGCAGCCGCGCTGGGGACCAGCGCTCGGAGGCTCCCAGCGCTCGCTGCGCCCGCCGCCCGCCGCCATGCCCTCCTACACGGTCACCGTGGCCACCGGCAGCCAGTGGTTCGCTGGCACCGACGACTACATCTACCTCAGCCTCGTGGGCACCGCGGGCTGCAGCGAGAGGCACCTGCTGGACAAGGCTTTCTACAACGACTTCGAGCGCGGCGCGGTGAGGGGGCGGCGGGCGGGGGCGTCTTGGGCTGTGGGGTGGGGAGGGGAGGGGAGGGGGCCGGAAGAAGGACCCCGGGGCCCTCGGAGCAGCCTGCCGGCTGGGCGGTCCAGCCACCCGTCTGGGAGCCTGGGCCCGTGGAAGCGCGTCCGGGCCGTCGGGGCGGCGGGGACCTTGGTCAGGGTCTGGTCCAGGGCGAGGCTCTGCTCCCCCGGGCGCGGGAGGGTCAAGGTTTGCTCTCCTTTCACATCGGAGGCCGAGGCTCTGAGAGGCCCCTTCACTGGGCTCCCTCCAGGGGTGAGGGGGAAGGGGTCTGGTCAGGAACCCCCCTACACACACACACCCCGCCCCGCGAGTCCTCGCCCTGCGGTGGAGCCAGAGGGCACCCGGAGCAGCCTCCAGCTGTGAGTAGCGCAGGTCGGGGGTCCAGGGACCTGAGTTCCATCCGGGCCTGAGCACTAGCTCACTCTGCCCCCCCCCCCCCCCCGCTCTGGGCCTTGGTTTCCCCAAATGTACTCGCAGATGTCTCCACACTGAGCAGCTGCCGTTTCAGGACGGGTCCCAGAGGTATTTAGAAGGAACCCCGGAACCCGGGAGGAGAAGCCTTGCAAGGCAGCAGGGTGTGCACCAGGGGGCGTCCACCCAGTGTGAGGGCTGGGGGCGCGGGGAGGACTCCCCTCTCCCCTCCTCGCTGGAGGCCCCGGAGCTGGAGGAGTTCAGGAAGCGAAGGGAACTGGTGTTCACGACACCCCAGTCTGTGGGCCAGGTGCTGTGTGACGGGGCAGAGGCGGCCTCACTGGGAAGCGGGCTCCGGCATGAGCTCCAGCCAGGAGCGTGCGGCCAGGTCCTCCCGCGGTGCCTTCGGGTGCGCCCAGCCCGGGGCCAGCGCATGGGCAGTGCTCGGCCAAGGGCTGCTGTGGCCGCCCCGGAGGCTGCGAGGCCCACGGAATACTGTTCCCTCCGCCACCCCAGCTCCTGAACGGGCCCAGCACATGTAGACTTCACAGAGCGTCTTCTCGCCACCTCGTGCATTATAAGGTCGAACCATATACAATTGCTCAGAGTCCATTAGGTTTGACAGACAAAACGGCAGTTTCATGCGGCTCAGCCAAATACTTGCGGCTACATCGGTGAAGTGTGCTTTAGGTCTGCAGGGTCCACCCTTTTCCAGGCCCAAATTCAGATGGGCTAGGTTGCTGCTCGGAGCCTTAGACCCGAGCTATAGGCTGACCGGGCACTTAGCCAAGTTCAGCATACAGGGTGGGCAAATGTAGGTTTACAGTTGTGAGTACACAAAACACAGTTTATTCTTGTATTATTATTTATTCTTGTATTATTTCCTTTTACTGTTTGTTTATTTTGTTAATCCTCACCCGAGGATATTTTTCCCATCAAGTGGAAGGGAGAGGTAGGGGTGGGGGGTGGGGGGAGGGAGAGAAACATCCATGTGAGAGACACATGGATTGGTTGCCTCTTGAACACACCCCACCTGGGGCCAGGGATCTAACCTGCAACCCAGGTATGTACCCTTGACTGGGAATCAAACCCATGACCCTTCTATGAGCAGGCTGATGCTCTAACCACTGACCTACCGGCCAGGGCTGTATTGTTTCCCATAGGAACAGCTGTCAGCCTACTTTTGCCCACCCTGGATTGGTGGGGCTTGAGCTCCCTTCACGGAGAGATAGGTGTTGAGTGTAAGGACCACCTCCTGGTGCCGGGTGCCCAGCCAGGGAACTGGCCTGAGAACAGGAGGGCTAACTAGCCATCCATGTGAGACCATGGCACCTCGGTCATTTCTGAAGCACCTTCGTTTACGTGTCATTTATGGGTTCCCCACACCTCGGGGAGGAGAACAGGGTGCGGACTGCTTCCCCGTTATCAGTGGGCCGCCGTGGGCCCTGTCCTCCCGCACACGGCCCACAGCAGAGTCCTCACTGGGCAGCACCGGGTACCCCGTGTGGCTTCTCCCCAGAAGACAGTGGTGTGACCCAAACAGGCTGTTGGCAGAGGGGCGCAGCACCGTTCTGTTCCTTACCCCCTCCCTCTCTTCTGTCTTCCTACCCCCGAGAATTCATTTAAATGCCCTTGTGATTCAACACCTCAGCCCGTGTCTCAGAAGCAAATTTCAGGAGCGATTTGCATTCCCATTTCCATTGGGGTGAGAGAGGGCAAGTCAGGGTGGGTGCTCCGTGCAGGGGAACCAGCTGGCTCGGAAAGGCTCTCTGATAAAAATCAGCTTTTGAGAAAGTTCCTGTTGATGCAAAGTTACTCCACACTGTCTTGCACAGCCCAGAGTGACTTCCCCATTCTCCGGCCAATATCTCTTTAAGGACAATCTGTCCCTTTGGGGTAAAGGTGAAAGAAAAAATTAGAGGAAATACTTGCTGAGAAGATAAAGGTACCCATTTCACTCGAAAAGTGTTACAATCTTGATGGGTAATAACAGTGGCAGTAAAGACTATTTCCAGGCAACCAGTCAGTCATTTCTAGGTCATCGTCAGGTCAACACCCCAACCCACCCTTGCACAATTCAGTCAGATAGCGGAGAGGACTGGGTTTTTTTCTAGATAAATTGAGTCACAGATCTCTGGCTGTTCTCCCCAGCATCCTGCACAGTGGTGTAGGCAGGACTGGGAGCTGGAGTCCTTCGCAGGTCAGATTCTCCTGGAAACCGTCCCCCTCCATCGGCCCCTCCGTGTCTGCTGGGGACAGCCCAACTGCAGACCTGAGAGCCCAGAGACTAGCCCAAGTCTGGGCCAACTTAACCAACTGGTGTGTTTCTTTCACTCTGTGGATTGAAAGTAATCCAGGTAAAGTGGTGTGACTGTAACAGATAGAACATTTCTGGGAAATCTTCCTTCCCCATTTTCATTCCGTGGCAGCACTTTTAGGAAAGCTAAGTGCAATAAGTTAGCCTGGAATATATTCAGGGAGTATAAGCAATTTTTACAATTATATATTTTTAGTGAATATTCTTATAATATATTCATGAGAAATACACTCTAGAACACCTCATTCTCAGAATATATTAGTGAAGAATAAATATTTCCTTTTGATCCTCAATCTCTATCCCCCAGTCTTTCTTCTCTGTCCCCTCTCTTCCCTACATCTGCCTCGGCTTCTTGCTTTCCTTTATTCCTCTATTCCCCACCACCCCTCAACCCCGCCCCTCCCAATTTCTCTCTTCTCTGTTCCAATTTCTCCTTCCATTCTGGCTCCCATTTTCCTCCTGCTCACTCATTCTCCCCCTTCCAGCCCCCTATCATCTTCTCTCTACGCAGTCTCTCCCTTGTCCACCCCTTAAATCGCCCTCTCTCTCTGCTCTACAGCCTCTTCCTCCCCACTCCCAGCCCCCACCAGCCCCCAAAATTGGGCACCCCAGGCTGGCTGTGTGATGGCCCTTCCCTGCCCTTGCTCCGGCAGAGATCTCTGTCGCAGCAACAGCAGGGATCTGGGCAGAGAAAATGAAAGCCTCCTTAAAATGCGGATACAAAAATCAGATGAAAACTGGCCAGCCGACACTTAGCTGAAATGTTTAAAAGAGAGTTTAGCACCACCAGTGAAATCAGCACAGTGGTCCTTCCACAAACTGCGGCTGGTGAAGGGCATGCCTCTTGGCTCCATGGCTCCCTCCAGCATCTGCTGCAGCTCCTGTCCCCTCTGCTCAGGGAGCTCCAGGCTCCAGCCACCTCCTGCCTGAGGATCTTGCCCTCTCCTTTCCTGTAATGGAAAGGCCCTGCCCATCCCGCTCCTCCCACTCACCTCCCCTCTGAAATCTTACTAAGTCCCAAGAGCTGCCTCAAATGCCATCTCGTAGGAAGCTATTCCATGCCCTCCACCCCACCCCCCACTGCCTCTGCACACTGCATCGAGGGGGTGCGCCAGGGCTCAGAGCCAGGTCACTGGCTCCCAGTCCGGGACTTTTCCCACCACGTGGCCACAGGGAACAGTGGAGGACTGGACCGGCCACCACACAGGTGCGGACTGCAGTCATGGGGCCACAATTACGCCAAGGCTGGCAGCTGCCTGACTTCTGGGAGCCTGTTTCCTTCTGAAAAGTGGGAACCATCCACGCAGTCACGCACATGCTTTGCATTTGTTGAGGGTTGGGTATGGGGAGCCACTGCTGATAGTGTCTGCTGTGCTGAATGGACATGAGAATTCAATGTGTCAGGACAAACAGACAGCAGAGCAGCCACCTGGCGCTGGCCCCGCAGAGGAGGGAGTAATGTGGGGTCTTCCTAAGACTCGACTTGCGTTTGATGCTTGGGACCCTGCGGTCTCCTGGGAGCCTGTCTCTGTCCTTTGTGACTGTCCAGTAGTGGCTCCCGAGGGTGCCAACGCCACAGTAGCCAGACTTCATGCCTAAAAGACTTGCTGACTTGCGGGGGCTGAACTCCTCAGATGCTTGCTTGCCTCCTGAGCACTGAGTTGGAAGCCGGGGCCAGCCAGCGAGCAGCCAGACTGGCAGGCGTATTCCTCTAACCCCGCCACGGCCCTGTCAGGCGGCATATGGGGCCCCTGCCGTTCGCTCAGTCTGTTTATCCTGGGTGAGACTCCGAAGCCCTCTGCCAGGCCTACAGGGGCGGGCGGCAGGGGAACCTGGAGGGCCCCTCCTCCTGTGACCCCACCACAGGCTTGTTGAAGGTGGCCCTGCTCTTCCAGCCTGCAGGAAAGCTGCCCCTCCTCTCCTTGTCCGTCACCACCCAGCCGGACCGCTGGCCTTGCTTCTGAGAGCCGCCCAGTCCCAGAGGCCGCGAGCCCCCACTGTCCTTCCCAGTCCCAGGCGCTGAGCTCCTCCCTCCCAGGAGAGTGTCCACCAGGATGCTCCTGCATCTGCTCCTTGGGAATGGCTGTCCTCTCCCCTGAGCCCCAGCCTTCCTGCGTCAACCCCAGGACACTTCAGCCCCTCCAGCCCCTGGAGCCACAGGAAAGCCACTTCCTCTGGAGCCGCCACCCTGCCCAGACCCAGGCCAAGACCACAAGGAAGTGTCATCTCACACACACACCTGGCGCCTCGTCCTCGGGGCCCAGGCCAAGACCGCAGGGCACAGGGAGGAAGCTTCTGCTTTCTAACCACAGCGTCTGGCACCTGCAGCCGCCACAGCTTGGGAGCTGCTCACTGTGCCCAAAGCCCAGAGGTCTCTGACGACACCCAACTTCTCGTTTTACTGACAAAGTCCCTCTGGGTGCTGCCGGAGGAGAGGAGTAAGGCGCCTGGGGGCGCATGCACCCGAACAGCGTGCCCTCCACTGGCCCGACTGGCATGCTGAGAGCTCTAGGCTCTGCCGCCGAGGGAAAGCTCAGGGTTGGTGGAATCTGGTTTAGCAAGTGCCCGAGGAAGGCCTGCGTCCAGGCTTCCCACAGCCGCTGCCTTTGCCCTTCCCTCCCGCAGCCTCCAGCACCGCAGACCCGCAGGTGGTCCCACTGCCCCGCAGGTCAGGGCGCCGCCAGAGGGCAGGCACCTGCAGACACCTGGGCACGTGACCACAGGGTGACACCCAGGCTCCACGACCTCAGAGATCTAACCTGCCCTTTCTCCTTCGCAGGTCGATTCTTACGATGTGACGGTGGATGAGGAGCTGGGCGAGATCCAGCTGATCAAAATCGAGAAGCGCAAGTACTGGCTGCACGACGACTGGTACCTGAAGTACGTCACGCTGAAGACGCCCTCCGGGGACTACATCGAGTTCCCCTGCTACCGCTGGCTCACCGGGGACGGCGAGGTGGTGCTCAGAGACGGGCGAGGTGAGCAGCGAGGCCGGCGCCCCGAGCTTCCCAAGGACGGGGCTTGCAGACCCCTTCCCAGCGAGCTGTGTCCACAGGAGTAATAACCAGCGGCCCCTCGCGGGGCTGCTCTGTGCCTCGAAGCACCTGCAGGAGGCGTGAACTTCCTCCCCTAACAGACCCGGCGCCTAGGGTGGAGCCCGCGGCCCCAGGCGCAGGCCAGCCATGGGGTCCCTGAGCTATAGTTCTCCAAGGGGTGACTAGGCTCCCCAGTAACAAGTGCCCCTGGGGGTACCCCTAACTGGACAGTTCTCCAGATGCATCACTTTGCAGATCGCAGCGACACCCAGGCCCACACTGCCCTGTGTGACGTCACAGCAGGGCCCCACCCGGAGGCTGTGTGCAGGCTGGGTCTGCAGTCACCAGCTGTTAAAGGTGAAGTCCCACTTTTTACTGAAAGAGAAAAGAACCTAAAATCTGCCCTCTGAAGCAGGCCCTCACCTGTGCAGGCCCAGCCTGGCGCTGCCTCAGCAGGCCATTCTGCACAGGAGGCACAGGGCTGGCCCATGCGCAGGAAGCACCCACAGAGGGCAGCCCCGCCGCCAGCTCTCTGCACACCAGCCTCTTAGCCTGCGAGAGCGCCATCCGGGCCTCGGCAGGTTCCTACCTTACTTCAAGCCGTGGCCCTTCGGTTTGCTCACACTAAACCTGGAACAATAAGTGTTCAGGCGCCGTGCATCCCCCAGAAGAGGAGGGGCCGCTGCCTCTGTCCCTGGCGCCCTTTAGCATTCCTAGTACAATGGCTTCCAATCGCTGGCTCATTTGCTCTTCACGGAAGTCACACGGAGTAGATAAAACAGCGTGATTACTGGCCCCTCCTTAGCTAAGAAAACCAAGATGAAGGAGGAAAAGGCCCCTCTACCCAGTGATTTTAAACGACCAGGCACACCCCGTTGTTTCTGACACGGGTTTAACTTAGGAAGCCAAATTCCAAGACAATGTCTGAACAGAAGGACTGGAGCTAGAAGGAGTTTTGTCCCCTGACCTCAGGAAGAGATCGCAGCCTTTGCTCTGGGGGTGGCCATGTGGCGGGAGTGTGGGTAGCACTGTGGGGCCATCGCACGTGGGAGTTCGGAGACTGGGAGCAGGCCTAGCTTTCAGAGCAGCAGGCCAGGAAAATTCTGTGGCTGCTGCATCTGGTAATAAAGTCAGGGCATGCCTTTGGCTTATTTTTTATCTTTGTTTTTATTAGTTAATTTATATTGTATTTTACAAAAATATCAGCCTGTGATGGAATGGAAGTTTTGAAAGTCTGGAACCCCTGACACTCAGGAACGCCGTGACTGTGCCCACTGCCCTCACCTGAAATAACAGTAACAGGGCACTCGCCCTCTGGCCTCTGCCCCTCTGTGTCCCCTGCCCCTGCCCCGAGCGCCTGCCCACTCCTGAGAGATGAGAGACTTAGCAGCCAGGCTCAGAGGGAGGAGGAGGAGGCTCAGGTCCATTGGGATTATAAGGACGATGGCCATTGTTCCCATTTCCTGGGCAGTTCCTGGGTGCCGAGCACTGTGTGGGGGCTTTGCTACACTCTCTCACTATATCCCACCATGACCTGAAGTAGGCACTTTATCTCCAGTTCCCTGTAAGGAAGCCAAGGCAACTGGTGCAGGTGTGTCCCTTCTAAAGCCCACACTCTAGGACACCACATACTGCTTCAGACTTCGGCTCCAGTCTCAGTCCTCTGAGCAGGCAGCACGGGGAATGGATAGTGTCGGCATCTGTATGTTGGCTCTTAAGTCACACGTTTGTGCAGGAGGCAGCCAATTGGGCTTTGAAACACGAGAGCCACGGGCAGCTGCTGCTATAGGGCCGCAGGGGGGCCGCAGCCAGCTGTCCTGGCCGCTCTGCACGGGAGCTGCAGGGAATGGGAGCGGGCGGTTCTGAGTGGTTTGAAGAAACCCAACGAGGGACACGAAGAGGAGAGGCAGCCAGCTCTCCCCAGCGCCAGGACTCCTGCAGAGCAATGTCCTGCGGGCGAGTGGAAGGTAGAGCCTCCAGGTGGAAACCCACAGGTGGCCAGACTTGGGCACACACAGTCCCTGAGGAGGGGACAGAGAGTCACTGCCTGTCCCCGAAAAGCCCCCTAGGAAGCAAGCCTGGCTCGTGCACCGGGAGGGACCCGCAGGCCCTGGTGCAGGCTGCCAGCTGCTGAGCGAGCAGCAGGAGACACTGGAGTTGTCTTTTGGAAAAGGAGTGACTAGAAGCATGGGATTTGAGTCTTGGGTTGCAAACCTACTAATTAGGTATGTGACCTTGAGTAAAGTTCAAGGGCAAAACTCTTCAACCTGCCTGAGTCCCATTTAATAAAACGGGCGTGTTCTGAGGCTTCAGTGAGATGATCCATGTGAAGCAGGGGCGGGGAGTCTGAGGGAAACCCTGGTGCCGGCCGTAATGTCATTCTTCCTTAGGCTCTTCTCACACGTGTCCTTTCCTCACAGCAAAGCTGTCCCGTGATGACCAAATTCACATTCTCAAGCAGCACAGACGCCAAGAACTGGATACACGGCAGAAACAGTACAGGTGAGTGATGACATCAGGCCGAATGGCATGGGACCCCCGGTTTCCTCTGTCTCGGGGCCGTGGTATGAGATGATCCCTGCCCACAGCTTATGGCCCATCACTGCTGGTAAGTGATGACCAAGGCACCAGCCACCTGTGGTCCCCAAGCTCCCCCTAACCACCACTCCTAGCAGAGATGGTGAAGAGAATTATGGGGGAAAGGAAACATATGTAATACTTTAATCAATAATAATAATAATAATAAAACCTTGGGATCAACCATACTGGCATTTAGGAGCAATGGGCAGCAACAGCTTGAATTTATCTTGATGTTCCCTCACCTCCAGTTGTAAGAATTACCCCTCACTTTTTATGTCTTCTGATAATAATCTATACTAATCAAAGGGTAATATGCTAATTAGACTGGGTCAACTGGACATCTTCCCTTCATCCTTCCGGACAAAGCCACAGTGGCAGGGGCCAAGGCAGAGGCGGTTAGGGGTGATCAGGCCAGCAGGGAAGCAGTTAGGGGCGATCAGGCAGGCATGCAGGTGAGCGGTTAGGAGCCAGCAGTCCCAGATTGCAAGAGAGATGTCTGAGGGGTCCCAGATTGGAGAGGGTGTAGGCCTGACTGAGGGACTCTCCCCACCCCCATGATGTGCACGAATTTTGTGCACCAGGCCTCTAGTTTGATTATAAAAGTGGTACAAAACAAAATTGGCAAATCTCTAGCTAAAGATTAAGAAAAAAGAGAGGCCACAAATTATTAAAATTAGAAGAGAGGAAGCATCAATACCAACTCATAGAAATTAAAATGACTACAACTGTATGAACAACTGTATGAACATATGAACAACTGTATACCTACCCATCAGATAACTGAGATGAAATGGACAAATTCACAGAAAGACAGAAACTGCCAAACTGACACAATATGAAATAATCTTAATAGAACAATTATAAGCAAAGAGATTGAAGTATTAAATTTAAAACCTCCCACAAATAAAAACTCAGGCCCACATGGCTTCACTGATGAATTCTATCAAGCATATAAAAAATTAGTACCAATCTTACATAAACTCTTCCAGAAAATAGAAGAGGGAACAAGTCTTAACTCACTGTATGAGACAAGTATTATACCAAAACCAAAGACATCGCAAAAAAAGAAAACTATATACCAAGATCTCTTATGAATACAGATGCCAAGATTTTCACTAAACTCTAGCAAACCAAACCCTGTGGCACATAAAAGGCATTCTATGGTCAGGTAGGATTTATCTCAAATATGCAAGGTTGGTTTAAACATCCAAATAGAGTAAACAACTAAAAAACACGATCATCTCAATATTCACACAAGAAAGCAGGATACAAGATTATATACAAATTTCAATTGTTTATCTATATGCTAGCAACCAACAATCTGAAAATAAAAATAAGAAAACAATTCAATTTACAATAGCATCAAAAGGAATAAAATATTTATAACTAAATTTAACAAAAGTCAAGAAAACTACAAAATATTGTTGAAGATAATTAAAGACACAGACATTAGTGTGGTGAAGATTTGAGGCAGGGGGACAGATGAAGGGTGTCAATGAGGGAAAAAAAGGAAACATCTGTAATACTTTCAACAATAAAGATAAATTTTTTTTAAAAATATTAATGAGTAACAGTGAAAGACCTAAATTTTGTTAATGAATAAAATGATTCGTGTATCAAAAAGAAGATCTAAAAAAGGTGAAAGAAATCTCATGCTCATGGATCAGAGGACTTAATATTGTTTAATCGGCAGTACGCCCAAAGTGATATAACACAATCCCTATCACAATCCCAGCTGACTTTTTTGCAGATATTGACAAGCAGATCCTAAAATTCATATTGAAATGCAAGGAACCCAGAATAGTCAAAACAATCTAAAAAAAGAAAACAAAGTTGAAGGACTCATATTTCTCAATATCAAAATTGCTACACTGCTGCTGTAATCAAGGCAGTTGGTCAATGAAATAGAATTGGGAGTTCAGGAACAAACCCTTACATTTATGTCAATTAATTTTCAACAGAGGTAGCAAGACAACTCAGTGGAGGAAAAATGCTCTTTTCAATAAATTGAGCAAGTGAATAACCACATGTAAAAGAATGAACTTGGACCTTACCTCACACCACATACATAAATTAACTTAAAATGGATCAAATACCTAAATGTAAGAGCTAAAACTATAAAAGTTTGAAGAAAACATGGGTAAACCTTCATGACCTTGGATTTCACAAAGAATTTTCGATTATAGTTGACATTCAATATTATTTTATATTAGTTTCAGGGGTACAGCATAGTGGGTAGACATTTATATAACTTATGAAGTAATCCTCCCAATAAGTCTAGTACCCACCAGGCACCATGCATAGCTATTACAACATTATTGACCATATTCCCTGTGCTGTACTTTACATCCTCGTGACTGTTTTGTACCCACCAATTTGTGGGTACAATCCCTTCCTCTTTTTCACCCAGCCCCACTACCCCCTCTCATCTAGCAACCATCAATTTGTTCTCTATAGCTATAAGTCTGTTTCTGTTTTACTTGTTTGTTTACTTTGTTCTTTAGATTCCACATATAAGTGAAATAATAGGGCATTTTTCTCTCTATGTCTAACTTATTTCTCTTAGCACAATACCCTCTAGATCCATTCATATTGTTGCAAATGGTAAGATGTCATTCTTTTTTAAGGCCAAGTAATATTCCTTGTATATAGGTACCACATCTTCTTTATCCAGTCATCTATTCATAGGCACTTAGGTTGCTTCCATATCTTGGCTATTGTAAATAACACTGCAATGAACATAGGGGTGCATACATCTTTTCAAATTAGTGTTTTGGATAGTTACCCAGCAGTGGAATTCCTGGGAGAATCCTCAAAAAATTAAAAATAGAATTACCATGTGGCAAAGGGGTTTTAGATGTAACAAAAGCATAAGCTAAAAAGAAAAAAGATAAATTGACATCCTCAAGTTTTAAAACTTTTATGCTTCAAAGGATACCCTCAAGAAAATGAAAAGATAACCCACAGAATGGGATACAGTAACATGTGTTAGCAAGGATGTGGAGAAATAAGAGTCTCATATACTACTGGTGGGGATGTAAAATGGTGCAATTCCACACCTAAGCACATACCCAAGAAAAATGAAAACATACGTCCACAGAAAAACTTGTATATGAATGTTTATAGCAGCATTGTCCACAGTAGCCAAAAGGTGAATTCAACCCAAATGTTCACTAACTGATGAATGTAGGTAGTATATCTATGTAATGGGATATAGTTCAGCCATAAAAGGGAATGAATACATTGACCATTCTCCAAAGAAAATGTAAGAGTGGTCAATAAGCACATGGGAGGATGCTCAACCCTGTTGGTTGTCATGAAATACCACTTCACGTGCACTAGGATGGCTAGAACAAAAAAGGCAGATAATGGCAAGTGCTGCCAAGGATGTGGAGAAACTCATACATGGCTGGTAGAATGTAAAATGATGCAGCCACTTTGGAAACTAGTTTGGCAGTCCCCCCAAATCTTAAACAGAGTTACCATATGACCTAGGAATTCTGTTCCTAGGTAACTACACAGAGTAATGAAAACATATTTCTACACATAAAATTTGTACAAAGTATTCATAGCAATATATTCATAATTACCCCAAAGTGGAAACAACCTAAATTCCATTAGCTGATGAATGGATAAACAACATGTGGTCCATTCATGCAATGGAATATTATTTAGAGTTTAAAAATAATGTATTATCTACTTAAATAAAAACCATGGGTGGTGTTCATCATGACCATCAGAATCTCAACCAAGTGAAAGGAAGTCAGTCCTGCAGGGGTTGTCTTGGCAACGGCTGCACCCTTCCCCGAGTTGTTTCCGGTGAAGGTGGGGTTTGAGGCAAGAACCCGCCCTCAGAGCTTGGACCCACTGAATCCTGGGTCGCTTTGCCAAGGGCTGCGCCCTCCCCAGCTGTTTCCCGTGTGGCCTGAGGGAAGAACCCACCCTCAGAGCACCAGGAGCGCCCAGCAGCAGTCAGTCCTGGGTTGCTGAGGTGGAGGCCACGGCATGGTAGAACTCTGGGTCTGGCCCAACAGGGGGCATGGCCGACCTTCAAACCAGACCCTCACAGTAGAAAGGAGGGAGCCCCATTCCTCACGGAATCCGCTGTTGGATAGCTTGCTGTCACTGGCCTGCCAGCCAGGAACCCCATTCACCTGCACCCCAGACCCTTACAGGAGGGAGGAGGGAGCCCCTTTCCTCACAGAATCGACAGGTGGCCAGTTTGCTAACTAATTCCCTTTTTTAAAAAATATATTTTATTGATTTTTTACAGAGAGGAAGGGAGAGGGATAGAGAGTTAGAAACATCGATGAGAGAGAAACATCGATCAGCTGCCTCCTGCACACTCCCCACTGGGGATGTGCCCACAACCAAGGTACATGCCCTTGACCAGAATCGAACCCGGGACCCTTGAGTCCGCAGGCCGACGCTCTATCCACTGAGCCAAACCAGTTAGGGCAATTAATTCCCTTTCAATGTGCATGAATTTCGTGCACCGGGCTACTAGTGGTTATATACTTAACCATGCATGAACCTCAACAACATTCTTCTAAATGAAAAAGTCATTTACATAAGACCACATATTGCCTAAATCTGCTTATATGAAATGTCCAAATAGCCAAATTTCTGGACACAGATGAATAGATTAGTGGTTCCCTAGGGCTGGAAGTTGGAGATAGGGGATGGGGAATGACTGTCAATGGGTACAAGGTTTCTGTTTGAGATGAAAATATTCCAAAATTAGATTCTGGTGATGGATGCGCAACTCTGTAGATATACTAAAAACCTCTTAATTGGATAATTTTAAGGCATGAATTTTATGGTATGTAAATTATTTCCCAATAAATCTGCTTTAAAATCATAATAATAATACACGCTTTAGAGTGCTCCCATGGAAACTGGTGGTGTGGGAGGTACCCAGCCCTCCGTATGTTTGATGGGTCATTGTGGAGTTTTGAGCAAACAAGGTGCTTATTCCCCAGGTTTCCTCAGCCCACACCTGCTAGTGTCTATATCAAGGCTTTTTTCATTTAGTTTCCTGCTTCAGCCCCTGGAGATTTTTGGGTAAGAGACTCCTCCTGAGAGAGTGGGAGGCAGCGTGCTGAGGGTCAGCACAGTTACTGGCTGGAGCGGCCTGGTGGGGCGATGGCTGTTACACTTCCCTGCATGTTCCTGCATCGTTTAGCTTCTCACCAGGAACATGTAGTATTTCAAGGGTTTTTAATTCAGTACAGCCAAGGAAGGGGAATAACACGGAAGCGGGGAAATAGCTGTAATTCACCCATTTTCACTCTGACCCTTTGGATTGCACTATGTACATAATCTGCAGCCTCCTTTTTCCTCTTAAAGATATAGCAGGAACATTTCCCCCACATTTTAAAAACCTAATCACAAAGATTATTCTAGGTTTTACGTAATACCCCATTGTATGGATGCACCGTAATCTACTTAAACACCAGTCTAACTGGGCACTTCGAAGTTTCTGATGTTTTTCTTCTAAACAATGTGAAAACCTTTGTGTGGAACTTTGGTGCATTTTAAGTATTTTCCTCAGGATAGGTGCCCAGAAATGAAGTCACTAAAGCAAGTAGTGTAAGTTATGAGTATATATGGACAAATTTTTCTTTCAAAATCTTTGACCAGTTTTCACAAGCAGAGGACAGGTGTCCAATTTCAACAGTTCTAGCCACAGCTGGGCAGCCTCTCTTTTAACTTTTCTAATTTGTAGAGGTGTCTCTCATCTCTTAGCTCCTGCCCTCCCCGCTCCCAGGGACCCAGCAGTGGTGCTGTCATGTGGTCCAGAAGTCCCCGCTGGTTGCCCAGATCCATAAAAACTTACATTTTCATGAAACATAAAAAAAAAAAAAAATGAGCAACGGCGCCACACATGGATACGTGACGTATACAGAGGGCACGGGCAGGAGTGGTGCCAGGCTACTGGGCAGCCACAGAAGGGGAGAGAGAGGAGAAGACATTGGAGTCTACTTCACATCATTCAGAAAACGCAGTTTCGGGTTGAATAGGCTTAAGTGTTAAAGGCAAAACTATAACATTTTTAGAATAAAGGAGGTTATTTTTCCTGGCCTCCAGTTAAAAAGATTTTTCAAAAAAGACTCAAAATGCACTAACCGTAAAGGAAAAGATTAATATCATCTAGCTTATGAGGAGGAACTTCTGTTCACTGAAAGACACCATGAAAGGTGAGAAGACAATTCACAGAATGGTGGGCAAGAATTATGATTTATAATATATCAGTGACCCCTACAAGTCTACAAGAAGAGGGTTGTCAATTCAGTAGAAAAATAGGCAAGTGATTTGAGAACTCACCATACAAAATATGAGGAGCAAATACACAAAAAACAGTGCTCAGCCTCATTCAGAACCAAGGGAATCAAAGGTAAGATGGCAATGAAGATCTATTAATTAGATTCCTAGTATCACTACCCCTACTATGACTACCACAACAAACACACACACACACTCACACCAGATGGGCAAGACTGAAACTTGACAATACCCGAATGTTAACGAAGTGGCTGGGTGGGAAGACATTGCTGCAGGATGGCTACTCATAGGTCCAATTCTCTTGGGAAAAACTGGGTTAAAAAGCAGTTAACCCTCGCCCATTATCACAGCACTTCTCAGGATCCTCAATGCCTATGTGAAAAAAAAAAATCCTTTTTGAAAAATAACTTTGCACTATCTAATAAAATTGAAACTACGTTATAATCTATGACCCAGACATCCTGTTCCTGGATCCGATCTGTATGCCTGTGCTCCTGGGTACATGCACACAGATGTCCACAGCAGCATTACTCATGACAGCCGGCAAATGGGAGCCCCCCAGTGCCCATCAACAGCAGGACAGATAAATAGTGATCATTCTACCCTCAAGGAATCAGCGAACCGCTGCTGCGCAGAGCAACGTGGGCAGAACTCACAGCTACAGTGTGGAGAGTAAAGAGAAGCCAGACACAACCAGTCTGGCCAGTCCGTAAGGCCTGCAGGTACACTGTCTAGGGAACCTTGTACAGCAGAGGAACAAAAAGCTTTCCCTGCTTCCCTCCCTTCAACCACCCGTGGCAAAGCCCCGACGGTGAGCGCCCCACCTGCTTTGGCCTGTGGAAGGAAGGAGTCCTAGACTGAGATGACGTTAAACAGCTTCCAGAGAATCAGGCTAGTTTGCATCTTGTTAGGCGAATGGGCAGCCAGTCTTATCAGCTCCACACTAATTCAGACTAAGATATTAATGATTGATACCCTAGTCCAGTGGTTCTCAACCTTCCTAATGCCATGACCCTTTAATACAGTTCCTCATGTTGTGGTGACCCCCAATTTCATTGTTACAAAGTGAACATTATTAAAGCATAGTGATTAATCACAAAACAACATGTAATTATATATGTGTTTTCCGATGGTCTTAGGCGACCCCTGTGAAAGGATCGTTCGACCCCCAAAGGGGTCGAGACCCACAGGTTGAGAACCGCTGCCCTAGTCTTACAGGCATTTGCTGAACCCAGTATTCTCCAGCGTGCCCTAGAGTGTTGGTCCCATTGTAAAACATGTTTGGAAACTGTTTACCACACACCCCTCTTGTGGGTTCACCATTGCACAGGCATTGAACATCTGAGAAGTGCTGTGATAATGGACCAGGGTTAATGCTTTTTAATCCAGTTGTTCCCAGGAGAATGGGACCTGTGAGTTACCATCCTGCAGAAGGGGTGCTGTGTGGAGCACCCTTTGGGAATCACCTCTTGGCCAGGGAGCGGTGGTCCACTGGGGTTTTCACAGCAATGGGGCTTTGGCAGGCTCTAGGGAGGTGGGATTTCTGGCGAGATAGTTTGCCCCTTTCATGGATCTAATCCGCATTTTTTTCTTCCTCCTTCCACTAATTTGTCCTTTTCATGCCCTCCCCTCCCCTCCCCACCTCTGTTTCCGTTCAGGAAACACAGCTTTGTACTGTCTGCACAATCTTGGAGTTCCTCTTTCACATGTTTTAGGCGGCCAGATTAGGGTTTGGAAGTAAAGTAACAACTAGGAGGAGTCTCTACCATGCGAGAAAGCCAGCGAGCCCAGCTGGCCCGCATCGTTCAGCCAGGCAGGCGGGGAGATGGAGGAGCCGGCACAGGCCATTCCTCACCGCCTGCTCTCTCGCTGTGACTTTATGTACCTGGGTGGCACCCACACACACTCACAGCAACGTATAGTGTAGGGTTTTAATCGGCACCAGCTAATCTAATCATGCCGTGCCTTACCTTTTTTCACTCATCATTCTGTTTTAAAGAGCAACCAGTTGACACAGTCAGGCGTCACCCATTATTTTAGCTTCTGTATGCATCCTATGAATACACCGCCGTGATCCCCCATCTCCTGCTGTGGACGTGTGGGCTCTCTTACTTTCTGGCTGTTACAAGCCATGCTTCAGTGAGCTTCCTCATCATCTCCCAGTGCTCTCATGGAAGAGTGACTCCAGGGAGCATTCCTAGAAGTAGACTTGCAGGGTCGTAGACCACATTTTAAGTTCTCTAGATACTGCCAATTGTTTTCTAAGGGGTTCCTGCCAGTTGTCGCCACAGCAGCTGTTTCTGAGGGTCACCCTTGCCTTACATCTTCGACACACTTTGCACCTTGAGACATTTTCATTCTTGTCAGTCTAATGTGTGAGATATTGTCTCATTGCTTTCTTCCTCCTTAAATAGCCACATATGTCTGTCCTCATATGAATATATCATAACTTATTCAGCCACTCCCTATGGTTAGACACCCAGCCTGTTTCCCTGTGTACATTTGCTCTTGTTTTTGGTGTCACAAATGGTGCTGCCAGAAGCAGACTTGTGCCAACGTCCTGATTTGCTGGTGTGCCGGGGTTCTTGTTCCAGCATCTAGAAGGGTTCAGCAATCTGGAGAAGGTTGTGCGTAGATTAAATAGGAGTCCAGAGATGAAATATAATTTTGAAAGGCATTTGGGCGTCAGAGGAGCCTTGTTTAAAGGAAACTAAGAGCTCCTTAGGCTCAGGACCCCATGCTTTTTATTAACACAATTTGTTCTGAGGCAAGGCAGAGATATACACTTCAAAGGGTATACACAAGCATTGTCAGAATTAGGGAATTAGCCTACAGCTGTTCAGGTGTTTGGCCAGAAGGAGGCAATAACATGTAGATTAAGATGCCCTGAGCTGTCTGGCAGCCAAGCAATCATCCCTTTTCAGGTTTGAGGAAGTGCCCTCAGCCATTCCCAACCGGTGACTACATGTGTGACTCAACCCTGTTGAGTCCCCAAGTTCCATCAACCTTTTGATGAAACTCTTGAAATTATGACATGCTCGCATTGGCTTCCGGCACTGGTGCTGTCACTGCCGTCATGAGTAGCCAGAATCAGCACTTTCTTTTTAACATTTGTTTTTATTAAATTCATTGGGTGACATTGGTCAGCAGGATCATATAGGTTCCAAGTGTACATGTCTATGATACATGATTGCATGTGTGTCCACTACCCAAAGCAATTTTCATTTTAAGAAATACTGACAGCCCTGGCCAGTGTGGCTCAGTTGGTTGAGTGACTCCCTTGCACTGAAAGGTTGCACATGCCAGGGTCGTGGACTTGGCCCTGGTGAGGGGCCTGCAGGAGGCAGCCTATTGATGTTTCTCTCTCATATCAATGTTTCTCTCTCTCCCTCTCTTCTCTCCCTCCCTCTCCCTCTAAAAATTTATTTTAAAATCTTTTAAAAAAAGAAATACTGACAAAAGTTATGTTGCAAAATTGTATAATTTTCAGTCCCACCAATTGTCTATGAAACTATGCTTTTACCCATACTTTTGCCAAAAGTTGGTGACATTGGTCTTTTACATTTTGACGATCTGCAACTCCCTGAGACCCACTGCCTCCCCTGCACAGGGAGCTGGGGCTCTCCGCCTCGCCTCCGCTGGGCACTGCCTAGGGAATGGAACGTGGCTTCCCTCTGGCCTGTGCACAGCGTTATCATTCGTCTGTCATGGCTTTTCTCTCGGGGTTTTTAGTTCTTTCTTTTCTAAACTACACATATTGTTTCTCCTTTATAACTGTTGGGTTTCTTGCTTTGCTTAAGAAGGCCCTCCCACCCCAAAGTTACATAAATACTAGATTTTTGTCTATTTTATAATTTTGTTGTTATTTTTTAAACTGTAGGCCTTTATTTCATCTGCCATGTATTTGTACATATGGTGCGAAGTAGGGGCCAAAGGTCTCAGTCTCGTTGATTACCTAATATATCCCTCCCTACTGCCCTGGGCCACACCCACGTAGCCAGTTCCTGGGCTCAGCCCCACTTGTAGCCCCTGACCTCGTGGCCTATGGAAGCTGTTGATCTCTCTGTGCCTCAACCCCCACGGTCTGTGAAATGGATGAAATAATAGTCCTGCCAAAACCGGTTTGGCTCAGTGCATAGAGCGTTGGCCTGCGGACTGAAAGGTCCCGGGTTCGATTCCGGTCAAGGGCATGTACCTGGGTTTCGGGCACATCCCCAGTGGGAGATGTGCAGGAGGCAGCTGATGGATGTTTCTCTCTCATCGATGTTTCTAACTCTCTATCTCTCTCCCTTCCTTTCTGTAAAAAATCAATAAAATATATTTTTAAAAAAATAGTCCTGCCTCACAGGGTTTGTGAGAGAATTAAATAGGTTAAACCACGAAAACACATAGAAACGGTATTTGGCGCACAGAAAGCACACAGTAGGTATTAGCTACGTCGGTATTATAGTCACATATTTTCTTGGGTCTGCTTCTGGACTTTGTGTGCTACTTTATTTTTTTATGCCACAGCCCAGCATCATTTTTTATTGTCATATCTTTCTAATATATGTTACTAGTTGCTCTGTTATTTCACCGTTTTTTAAAAGATTTTCATGATGGGAACTGCTCTGGGTTACACGTAGATTGTCATGTGCTGGCATTTTAGTGACAGTCCATCTGTCCACCTAGGACCCAGTGTGTCCTGCCACCCGTCGAGATCCCGTGCGATGTCCTTCAACAGAATTTAGTTTTCTTCATGCAGTTCTTTCTCCTTTCAAGTTACTTTGTAGCCGGAAAACTATAGCTTGCACAGTTCTGAGTGCGGTGTTTTTCTGTTTGTAAATAAGTATTGCTGCATAAAGATAAATTACTGGTTTTTAAATGTTTACCTTGTATTGACACCTTACTAAACTCTTCTATTGGCAGTCATCATTTTAATGAGTCTCTTTAGTTACCTAGTTGTTTGATCATATTACTCAAGTGATGATAATTTTGTCTTTTATTTTCCACTAGAGGCCTGGTGCACAAAATCGTGCACTGGGGGTGTGGTCTCTCAGCCTGGCCTGTGCCCTCTCGCAGTCCGGGAGCCCTCAAGGGATGTCTGACTGACACCCATGGGGAGCGGGCCTAAGCTGGCAGTCGGACATCTTTAGCGCTGCCACAGAGGCAGGGGAGGCTCCTGCCACTGCCACTGTGCTTGCCAGCCATGAGCCTGGCTTCTGGCTGAGCAGCACTCCCGCTGTGGGAGCACACTGACCACGAGGGGCAACTCCTGCATTGAGCGTCTGCCCCCTGGTGGTCAGTGCACATCATAGCCACCAGTCATTCTGCCATTCATTCGATTTGCATATTAGCATTTTATTATATAGGATTATATAGGATGATTTACACTACTGATACATTGTTCTCATTGTGTGGCTGAAATTCCCCAAAACAAGTAAGAATAGTAATGATGAACATTCTCTCTGGGTCTTGATTTTTGATAAAATACCTTTGATATTTTTGTTTATTTATTTGCTTGCTTGTTTAAGATTAGACTTGTTCTTGTTTTCAGATGAATACTCTCACTATATTTAGGAACTTCTCGGTTCATTCTAATTTCATTTTGTCTGACTGAACTTGTTCAATGAATTTCCTCTGAATGGCTATGTACTTGCCCCACACCCACCTACTCTCCTGCCCTTCTTCCAGAAGCTTTTGAGCTTGTGGGAGCATCTCTCTCTTATCTCTCTCCCTTCATCCTCCCTCCTCCCTTCTCAACCCCATCTCTCTCTCCTCTCTCTTTCTCTCTCTCTCTCTCTCTCTCTCTCTCTCTCACACACACACACACACACACACACACATTCTTTTCTCCAACACTTTGAAAAATAATCAGTATATATCTAGGTAGCCTTTTTCTGCCAGGTCTTACTCAGAAAACAGAACATGCTCTACGACATGTTTGCTCTAAGAGAGACCACAGGTGGGTGTGGGGCAAGCGCATGCCCTTTCTGTACCTGTGACTCTGAGAGGCTTCCGGGCCAGGACCACCTGAGAAACAGGAGGGTTTTTTGTGACGGTAAAAGGGACTCAGAATTTAATAACCCAAATCTCAAGTTTTACTTTCCTCTCATAAGAGAGATGAAAAAGGAAGGAGAATTAGGGATGTAAATGGAAGAGCTGGAATCTCAGGATGTAGACTTGGGCATTTAAATAACTATAAGATCTTGCTCCCTGCCCTGAGGAAACAGATAGGGTTTGTTTGTCAGGTTTTGTTTTTCTCTATAAACAAGAAGAAAAGTCAAATTTCAAAAAACCACACAAACGTCCAGTGCTGCGGGGTAAGTTTCAAGGGCACCAGGATCTGAGAACGTTGGCTGGGAAGGTGCATGGCCTGTTGTAGGGGACCTGCTGTGATTATAAAATCCCTGCACCTGCTATGGCAGCTCTCTGTGCCCGTGGGAGCGGCAGGCTCACTTAGCCACCCGCCACCACCGAACCTACTGTGACCATCACCACTGTGACCACCGCACGCAGTTCAGGGTGCGCTGAGCCGCTGGTGGGACCGTGGACGCCCAGGTCAGGCCTGGCAGGGCAGCCACAGGTGCCCACCACGGCCGCTCTGTGCCAGGGAGAGCACTGGGAGGCCTCGCTGCTCAGCGCCTCCTCTTCTGATGTTTTCTTTCAGCCCCTTTACACAGCGTGCAGGCCCACCGTTCGCTGCCTCTGGCTGTAAGCGCAGTCTCGGGTTCAGGGCCTCAGCCCCCGGGTGATGCTCAGCACAGTGGCTGCGGGGGACCTGGGGAGGGGGAGCAGTACCTTGCTGGACGCACAGCAGCTGTCATGTGTTGGCCTGGGGTGGGCATGTGCTCAGGCACAGGGGAGTCTCATGCTGAGGCGCTTACTCCGAGTTCTTCTCCTATCGCCTGTCAGGTGGATGGAGTGGAACCCTGGATTCCCCTTGAGTATCGACGCCAAGTGCCACAGGGATTTGCCTCGCGACATCCAGTTTGATAGTGAGAAAGGCGTGGACTTCGTTCTGAACTACTCGAAAGCGTAAGTCTAGGCGGGCTCCAGACATCGGGCAGCTCCTCGGTGGCCAGGGCTGCAAGGGGGTTAGGGAGCAGCTCAGCCCGGCATCTCCTCCCAGTGCCTTTGATAGGGTCTTGGTCATAGAGTGGGTTCACGACGCACAGTCACAGGGTACCCTGTATGAAAAGTTACAACCGGAAGACTCCCGACACCAAACGGAGCTGTTTCAGCCCAAAGCGGGTTCTTTGATTGGAATGCCCGGCCCCACCCATGTCTCATCCTCTCCACAGCCAGCTCCAGGCTCTCCCCTAGGGGGCAGGGCTCTGCTGTCAGAGCGGCCACCAGGCCGCACTCCCTGGAGTTACTTTTAAATTTTTTGTTTACACTTTATTAAATATTTTATTTTATTGCAGAAAATAACATAGTTTCTACATTTCTTTTTTTAAATTTATTTTGTTAATCGTTATTGTTGAAAATATTACATATGTCCTCTTTTTTCCCCCATTGGCCCCTTATAATCTGCCCCTACTCCCCACCCCAGGCCTTCACCACATTGTTGTGAAGTTATGCATATATGCAGACAAGTTCTTTGGTTGATCTCTTCCCACCCACCCACCCACTCACCCCGCTTTCCCTCTGAGATTTGACACTTTGTTCCATGCTTCTATGTCTCTAGATCTATTTTGTTTGTCAGTTTATTTTGTTCATTAGATTCCACATGTGAGTGAGATCATGTGATGCTTGTCTTTCTCTGACTGGCTTAGTTCACTCAGCATAATGCTCTCCAGGTCCCTCCATGCTGTCTCAAAGGATAAGAGATCCTTCTTTTTTACAGCTGTGTAGTATTCCATGGTGTAAATGTACCACAGCTTTTTATCCGATCATCTACTGATGGGCACTTGGGCTGTTTCCAGATCTTAGCTATTGTAAATTGTGCTGCTTAGAGGTGCATATGTCCTTTCTGACTGGTGTTTCAGGTTTATTAGGATATATTCCTAGAAGTGGGATCACTGGGTCAAATGGCAGTTCCTTATTTAATTTCTTGAGGAAATTCCATACTGTTTTCCATAATGGCTCCACCGGTCTGCATTCCCACCAGCAGTGAAGGAGGGTTCCCTTTTCTCCACATCCTCTCCAGCACTTGTCATTGGTTGATCTGTTGATGGCAGCCGTTCTGACAGGTGTGAGGTGATACCTCGTTGTCGTTTTAATTTGCGTCTGTCTGATGATCAGTGACTTTGAGCATTTTCTCATGTGTCTCTTGGCATCTGTGTGTCCCCTTTGGAGAAGTGTCTGTTTAGGTCCTTTGTCCTCACCATCTCTGGTGTTATCTCACTATGGGGCCCAGGAAGGCTTCACAGCAGGGCATCTGGCCTGGCCTTGCTCCTGGCCAAGCAGACACAGAGAAGTGGGGCAAGGATGCTGGGGCCGAGAGTACCATATGCAAAGTCAGGACATGGCTGGGCTTTTTCACAAAAACAGGCGAGTTGTGAAATTTCTCGATGGCATCAAAGGAGGAGCATCTTACGTGTTTACTCACTGCTCACTGTTTGCGGTCTGAAGCGTGATTGCAGGTGGCTAGCAGGCTGATAAGGGAGTGTCCTCTTTAAGGGAAATGGAGAAAGAGAGCTTCCTTCCCAGCAGAACAGGGCAGTGCAGAAATGTGACTGAGTTTGGGAGCATGGACCAGCCTTGTGCCAGGATGAGGGTGTTCGGACCCTCACCCACTATGCGTTTCCCATCCGATGAGATTGGATGGGTAGCTCCTTGGAGGGACACCTTCTCCCTCACCCAGACCCCAGTCACCTTCCTGGAAAGGCAGGTGAGTGGCGGCTCACGAAGTTTTGTGTTGGCCCTTTAAGAGGGTCTCTGAATTTCCAGCTATCTCTCTCTAGCAGACAGCAACCCTGCTGCTTTCCACAGCCAGATGTTATGTGGGCACCGTTCTCAGTTCTGGTGCTCTGGGATGGGGAGCCCAGCTTGGGGTTCCATCCGGGGTTCTTCTGTCCAGACCCCAGCACACGGGCGGGTGGCCCCAAGACCATGTGGTTAAATCCCCTAATGGTCTGATGGGGAAAGAGCACCAAACCCATGCCTGGCAGCCTACTCTGCACTGAAGGTTCCTGGTAGAATCCACAGACCCAGGGCCTGCTCTGTGCCCTGAGGCTATGCCACAGCAGTGTCATTCTGCCCATGGCTAAGCGCAGTCCTGACTGTGCAGAATTGGAACTGTGGCTGAGGTCACCAAAAAGGCTTTCCACATTGGGCCTCTGCCTCTGGGCAGCCGGTTTCCACAGCACTTCTGAGTAACTGCAATGACCCGTTTCCTCCAGGCCACCTGCTCTGCCTGGGTCAAGGCCAGCCTTCCTCAGTATGCTTTACGCCCTGCCCCCCTCCACCCCCCCCACCCCCCCCCCAAACAGCAAAACTGAAATGGAAAATGAAGAAGCTGTTAGGAGGGAAGGAGCAGGGGACGTAGAGGAAACGAGAGCGCCTGCCTCCTCCAGGCCCGGCCAGCAGCTCGGTGTACCTGGCCATGCTGTGCCCTGGTTGTGTGACCTCGAACAAGCTGGGTGCCCTCTCTTGGCGCAGCTTCCTCTTTTCCCAATAACAGATCTTTAAGTCCCTTGTATCAAGTTGTCTGTAAGTACATAGAAATATTTATCTCCAGAGGCCATGCAAATATTTTCCTCCTAACTCCCCTTCTTCCTGGATCTGAAGCTTCCACTGAGCACGGCCACACCCACCCTGTTCCCAGTTCAGAGGCCCAGCTGGAGAGACTGTGACCACTCCCAGGGAGGAATGGCTGGACTATGGACTGTGACTCACCCCCGGTTCCCCACAGGGTGCAGTGTCCAGCACCTCTTTCCTGGCACCATCTGGCACTAGGCCAACCTCAGGGCAGTGGGGACCGTAGGGACTTGGACAGGCCTCCCCTTCCCAGAAACAAGTCCTTTCCACACTCAGACTGACTCTGGATGCCACAGGAGATGTGTTCCTCTAGCTTAACAAGGGCTTCTGTACCCAGGGATTTACTAACAGGGAAGCTAGAAGAAGGTGGCGAGGGAAGTGGTAAGGCCTTCCTGGGCCTCAGCAGCCTGCCTACTGGAGTGGAGGCTGCAACAAGCATGGGTGTCAGACAAGAAAGGGTGTAGGACAAGCATGGGTGTAGGACAAGCATGAGTGTAGGACGAGCATGGGTGTAGGACAAGCATGGTTATAGGACAAGCATGGGTATAGGACAAGCATGGGTGTAGGACAAGCATGGGTATAGGACAGGCATGGGTATAGGACAAGAATGGGTGTAGGAAAGCATGGGTATAGGACAAGCATGGGTGTAGGACAAACATGAGTGTAGGACGAGCATGGGTGTAGGACGAGCATGGGTGTAGGACAAACATGGGTGTAGGACAAACATGGGTGTAGGACAAACATGGGTGTAGGACGAGCATGGGTGTAGGACAAGCATGGGTATAGGACAAACATGGGTGTAGAACAAATGGGTGTAGGAAGAGCATGGGTGTAGGACAAGCATGGGTATAGGACAAGCATGGGTATAGGACAAGCATGGGTATAGGACAAGCATGGGTGTAGGACAAGCATGGGTGTAGGACAAGCATGGGTATAGGACAAACATGGGTGTAGGACGAGCATGGGTGTAGGAAGAGCATGGGTGTAGGACAAACATGGGTGTAGGACAAGCATGGGTGTAGGACAAGCATGGGTGTAGGACAAGCATGAGTGTAGGACGAGCATGGGTGTAGGACAAACATGGGTGTAAGACGAGCATGGGTGTAGGACAAACATGGGTATAGGACAAACATGGGTGTAGGACAAATGGGTGTAGGACAAGCATGGGTGTAGGACAAGCATGGGTATAGGACAAGCATGGGTATAGGACAAGAATGGGTGTAGGACAAGCATGGGTATAGGACAAGCATGGGTATAGGACAAACATGAGTGTAGGACGAGCATGGGTGTAGGACGAACATCGGTGTAGGACAAACATGGGTGTAGGACAAACATGGGTGTAGGACAAACATAGGTGTAGGACGAGCATGGGTGTAGGACAAGCATGGGTATAGGACAAACATGGGTGTAGAACAAATGGGTGTAGGAAGAGCATGGGTGTAGGACAAGCATGGGTATAGGACAAGCATGGGTGTAGGACAAGCATGGGTGTAGGACAAGCATGGGTATAGAACAAACATGGGTGTAGGACGAGCATGGGTGTAGGAAGAGCATGGGTGTAGGACAAACATGGGTGTAGGACAAGCATGGGTGTAGGACAAGCATGGGTGTAGGACAAGCATGAGTGTAGGACGAGCATGGGTGTAGGACAAACATGGGTGTAAGACGAGCATGGGTGTAGGACAAACATGGGTATAGGACAAACATGGGTGTAGGACAAATGGGTGTAGGACAAGCATGGGTGTAAGAAGAGCATGGGTGTAGGACAAGCATGGGTATAGGACAAGCATGGGTATAGGACAAGCATGGGTATAGGACAAGCATGGGTGTAGGACAAGCATGAGTGTAGGACGAGCATGGGTGTAGGACAAACATGGGTGTAGGACAAACATGGGTGTAGGACAAGCATGGGTATAGGACAAGCATGAGTGTAGGACGAGCATGGGTGTAGCACGAGCATGGGTGTAGGACAAGAAAGGGTGTAGGACAAGCATGGGTATAGGACAAACATGGGTGTAGGACAAATGGGTGTAGGACAAGCATGGGTGTAGGAAGAGCATGGGTGTAGGACAAACATGGGTGTAGGACAAATGGGTGTAGGACAAGCATGGGTGTAGGACAAGCATGAGTGTAGGACGAGCATGGGTGTAGCACGAGCATGGGTGTAGGACAAGAAAGGGTGTAGGACAAGCATGGGTATAGGACAAACATGGGTGTAGGACAAATGGGTGTAGGACAAGCATGGGTGTAGGAAGAGCATGGGTGTAGGACAAACATGGGTGTAGGACAAATGGGTGTAGGACAAGCATGGGTGTAGGACAAGCATGAGTGTAGGACAAACATGGGTGTAGGACAAATGGGTGTAGGACGAGCATGGGTGTAGGACGAGCATGGGTGTAGGACAAACATGGGTGTAGGACAGCATGGGTGTAGGACAAATGGGTGTAGGACAAACATAAGTGTAGGACAAATGGGTGTAGGACGAGCATGGGTTCAGAGCTCTTCCTGCCCTATGAGGGGCTGGGATAAACGTGATGATGATTCCAGCCATGGACAGAAGGATGCTGCCAGCCTTATTCCCTAGCTTTAAGATGCTAAGCCTACAGTGTGTGGCCGCCACTGCCCTGCTGTGCTCCAGCACCTCTGGGCATCGCAGCATCACAATAACCCGCAGGCAGCTTGAGGAGGATAGAGGCTCACAGAGGTCACCAGCCTTGTGGCCCCAGGCCCCTCTCCCAGGACAATCAGTCCAGAGAAAGGCATTTGCTAATCTGGAGTCTGCAAGCCAGGTTCACTCTGAAAACACACACAAACTTCAGTCCTCTCCTTCCGCTGGTCAGGGATTGCCTGAGGAGGCCTCGGGACTCTCACACCTTCCCCTGATGATGCTCAGACAAAGACAGCCCACCTGCCTGGGAGACAGTCCTGGGGGAGTGCTGGGCCCTCGCTAGACTCTTCCCTGGGGAGGTTACTGGCTCTGCTTGGCTCTGCTGGGGTGGAGTGGGACGGGGCTCCCACTGGAGGAGCACCTCTGGCCTGGTCCCACGGCCCCAGCCTCTGCCACCCCCGCAGACCATGCTCAATGCTGCCTGGGCCCCTCTGGTGCCAGGGGCACGGGCTCGGTGCTGAGCAATGCAGCCCCGCCTTGTAGCTAAGGCAGCAGGTGCTCGCACAGGTGCATGTGCATGTAACCTCCTTCGGTGCTGCCCAGAGCGTCACAGGGCCAACCTGGTCTGCAGAAGGGGCAGCTTCCGTGAAATTGAAGGAGGAGTGGGGTTACGCTGGGCGAGCCTTCAGGGTATACTCGCCCCATACACTCAGGAGCGGAAAGAGGCACGCAGGGTGTTGCAGGGCAAGCCACACATGCAAAGGCCCTTGCTTGTGTCAGGACGCACAAAAGACCGAGCTCGTGAGGAGGCTGAACACTGGAGGAATAGGCAGCAAGCACTGCCAGAGGGGAGGGACGGGTACCAGCTTGTTACTCTCAGCCATGCGTGTGTCAGAGAGAGAAACTGAGGCAGAGTGTGTCACCATGAGCACCGGGCAGACCCCCCACACCTCTGTGCCTTGCTTGGCTTCTGCAGGGCAGCCTGGGAAACCCCGCCCTTGCTCTCCGCCTTTCCCAGGCCCATCCCAAACCTGCCTCCTCCAGGAGCCCCTAGGATGGCTCAGAGCTCCCTCCGTATTGCCTACAGCCTGCACTTGTCATTTATCAAGCGCCCGTCCTGGGTTATTTTGCTATCCTATGTAATGAGCACTGCGAGACTGTCCTTCTTAGCACCAGGCACAGAGCCAGGGTTCAGTAGAAAGTAAACAAGGGTTAAACTCAACTGAACAGCTAATCCCCCCAAAATCCAGGAGACTAGGTAGAGCAGCTGCATAGGCAATTTGGCCTCTGTCCCTGGAAGCTTGCACTGAGCGTGAATGAAGGCATGAGCGCAGACGGAAGCATGCATGCGTGGACAGAAGCATGCACGCACAGGATTGGAGGCACCGCACACTGTCCTCCATGGCAGGCAGCCACGTTCTCACCCGGGAGGTGCAGGAGGGAGAGCATTGGGAGGCATGGGTGCCAGTTTCGGTCCTGCTTCTGCAAGGAGTTCTCCGCGGGAGCTGCCCTGGGCGCGAGTCCCCGCTGCGCAGGCGGGATCTAGAGGCTCCGTAGGCCAGGGTGTGAGGGCCGTGCTGGGAGGCCGCAGCCCTCATGGTGATGCTGTGCCCTGTGTGCAGGATGGAGAACCTCTTCGTCAACTGCTTCATGCACATGTTCCAGTCGTCCTGGAGTGACTTCGCCGACTTCGAAAAGATCTTTGTCAAGATCAGCAACACTATTTCTGGTGAGTGTGCCTCGGGGGCTCTCATGGTGCTGGGGAGACTGCCTGGCAACGGGAAGGGCCGCCGCCCTGCTCCAGCGAGGCTGGCCTGCCAGGCCCGGCGGCCCCGGCCTCCCCTCGCCCAGGCCGCCACCTGCACTGGGCAGTGTTCCCTGGCGCTGCACCTTCCGTATTCCCACCAACGGTGCGCGAGCTTCCAGTCTCCACACCCTCACTGTTGCCTTTCGTTTAGCTTCGTTTTGTGTAAGACATCTGACAGGTGTGCGGTGGTTTTGACTCCCTGATGGGCCCAGTCACTGAGCGTTTCTTCCTACACCTGCTAGCCATGTGTATGTTCTTTGGAAGATTGTCTGTTCAAGTCCTTTGCCCATTTTTTAATTGAGCTATTAGTTTTCTTTTGTTGAGTTGCAGGAGTTCCTTATGTATCTTGTACGTTAACCCCTCATCAGATATATATATGCTTTGCAAACACTTCCTCCCATTCTGTAGCCTGCCTTACACGGTGCTGTTTCCCTGCTGTGCAGTTTTCAGGTTAATGCAATCCCATTAGCCTATTTTTATTTTTGTTCTTGAGAAAAGGGTGCCCAGGAAACTTCTAAGGGGCAGCTCAGGGAGGGCAGGAGGTGCCACGGCCTGACCCAGTGATGGGCAGGGGGTGGGCAGGCGGAGCCTGGGGTCAGCCAGCTCTCTAGTGCCTGGGAGAGGGGACCCGGCAGGGCCCAGGCTGCCCGCTGAGATCTCAGGTGGTGCCACGATTCGCTTCTCTCCTCCACAGAGCGGGTCATGAATCACTGGCAGGAAGACCTCATGTTCGGCTACCAGTTCCTGAACGGCTGCAACCCCGTGTTGATCCAGCGCTGCACCAAGTTGCCCGAGAAGCTCCCGGTGACCACGGAGATGGTGGAGTGCAGCCTGGAGCGGCAGCTCACCTTGGAGCAGGAGATTGAGGTGGGACCTAGTTGGCTGCAGACAGTGTCCAGGCCAGAGGCCCAGCTTAGATGGCCCGGTCACTCTGTCCCAACAGAAACCACTTCCTGTTGGCCAGCGCCGATGGCCTGAGGCCTTCACCCTCAGACCCCTCTGCTGGGCTAAGAGTGAAAGCTGCACCAACAGCTGCTTCCTCCCCCTGGGCGTCCATGGGTCTGCCTTGTCCAACGCAGGATGGGGAACTGACAGGGAGGTGGCTCCATGATGCTCGGGTCTAGGAACATAATGTCAATATTTTCAACGTCAATATCAACAATTCAGAGCTCCCTCTGACTTGGGCCCATAATGGGCTGGGCATCACATTATTACCCACCTTGCACAGGTGAGAAACCTGGTAAAGGAACAACCCTGCAGCAGAACAAAACAAAGAAGAAAACATGGACTTTTTGACTTTCTAATTTGAAATGTTGGTGTCATCTGCTTCTCCCCACCATGCCCTCCCCCACCCCCACCACCAGCCCTTGCTCCAGCCTTCACCTGAGGGTCGACCCTCTTCAGTTCCAAGACAAACCTAGTCTCAGCCTCCATGGTGGGTCTGGCGGGACTCAGCGTCAGCACCTTCCTTGCTGGGGACTGAGCCCCAGGAATGACCCTTGGTCCCCCAGGTGACTCGTGGCCTTCTGCTGTGTCCAGTCACCCATCTTGCTTGCTTAGCTCGCCTTGGGGCCCCAAGCAAAGAGGGATGGTTAGCGCCATCTGTGGACAGATCTGCCAGCCCCACCCTACCCACCTGCCTCTGGAGGGCTGCCTTCCCAGATGCACCCCAGGAAAGGCCCCCGCCCAGGGCAGGCAGTCCCCGCCACCCCACTTCCCGAGCCTGCCCGGCCCCCGGACACCACCTGGTCACATGGGCGGCTGACAACAACCCACGGCCCATGCAGGCAGCACATAGCAGCTGCCCCTGTAGATCAATTGCTGGGTGTGTTAACTTGAGTCAGTGCTGTAGGTTTCAAACTTCACATCAGAGCATCTCAGGACCTCGAAAGGCAGAGAATCCTCGAACTGGGAGGCACTGAGCAGCCTTCTGCGCACCTGGCACCCCGCAGGGGACAGCCTCTGCTCCGGGTCCCTGCCATCTCCGGGGCAGGTGGGTTGTACCCATCTTTGTCACATGGTCATCTTTCCTGTGAGCGATGGTCTGGACACTCAGCTGTGGTTCGGTCCTGAGCAGTCGTCTCACAGCCACCACTGGCTGGAGGCGTCCACACAAGCCACCCATCGCCCACAGCACGATTCTCAATCCCCTGAAGCAACCACTAAGGCCCTGACAAGGACGCTGACCAAACGGAGAGGACAGGGCATGGCACAGGCAAGAGCACCCATGTCCACAGCGGGATCCTAGAATGTGGAACGGGGAGACAGGTGGCTCCCTCGCCTTCCGGAAGGATGCCACCGAAGCCCAGAGAGGAGGTGGCTCAGGATAACAGAGAATTGCCCCATCGAAGGCCCAAGCCCCAGGCCTCCTGGCTCCCAGGCCTCCTGGCTCCCATCACATTAACTAACCTGGGTCCTCTCATTATTTGATTGGCAGCCGTGCCCTGTGTAGTACTCACTGATGGTCATATCTGCTTTCAAAGTCCTTGTCCAGCCCATCACAGGGGCCCAGACAGCCCTGTGACCCACCAGCCCCCCTGTCTCCACCGTCTTCTCCAGGGGTCCCGAGGAGCCCAGCCACACACTCTCCTGGAACACCCCTCTGCCCTGGTTGGCCAAGTGTATGACCCCCGACCCCGTCCCACTCCTGCCCTGCAAGCCTCACTGCAGATGCTCAGAGCTCATCGCTGGTGCCACACGGCAGCGGGGCCCTTCGTGTTCACAGAGGAGGAGGATGGCAGCCGGGCTCTGAGCTCTCGGGTCCTGGGTGCCGCTCAGCCAGGGTTCGTGACGGCCTGTGCAGTGGCCACTACGACCTCTGCGGGCGGAGTGGTGCACACGCACTTCCCTAAGCTCCTCACCTCGCCACCAGCTCCGACAGGGTCACTGAGCCCACCACTCCTGCAGACCCCCGCCCTGCAGCTCCCCCGGGCCCCAGGAGAGCACCCCCCGCCAAAGGCCCTGTCTTGAACCTGTAGATCCCTGCCTGCCTCTGTAGACCCCGCCCCTGCAGAACCTCACACCCCCAAAGACACGCCCCCTTTTCTGCTCTCCCCCAAGGGTGACCCAGAGTGGAGTTTGCCTGGTTTTGAACTTTATGTGTCTGGAATCCTGCGCGGACACTCTGTTATTGGACTCATCGATTTCATCTAAACCAGTGGTTCTCAATCTTCTGGCCCTTTAAATACAGTTCCTCATGTTGTGACCCAACCATAAAATTATTTTCGTTGCTACTTCATAACTGTAATGTTGCTACTGTTATGAATCGTAATGTAAATATCTGATATGCAGGATGGTCTTAGGTGACCCCTGTGAAGGGGTCATTCGACCGCCAAAGGGGTCGCGACCCACATGTTGAGAACCGCTGATCTAAACGCTATCAGCTTTCTTCTCATTAAACTGTCCCCCTGGCGGCCTCTCCGCGTCTTCCTTAAGGAGCAGGAGACTTCAGTACAGCAAATGCAGCCGGGCACTGCCACGCCCTCACCTTGTGAGGAAGCCTCTGCAGCCTGAAGCTCCTGGCGTGAGGCAGCCCCTGAGCTGGGGCACAAAGAACCACAAACCTCAACTCCCTGAGCGAGGGGCCCCCCGGAGGGAGCTACCGTCCCTCCCTCCGGCCTCATTCCAGGGCCCGTCTCTGGCCGACCCTGATGTGGACACATTTCCTCTCGCTCCTGCAGCAAGGGAACATCTTCATCGTGGACTTTGAGCTGCTGGACGGCATCGATGCCAACAAAACAGACCCCTGCACGATGCAGTTCCTGGCCGCGCCCATCTGCTTGCTGTACAAGAACCTGGTCAACAAGATGGTCCCCATCGCCATCCAGGTAGGCCCCCGCCCCTCCTTCCTGGGGCTTCCCCCTCAGCAGACAGGGCTCAGGGAGGCAGCTTGGGTGGCTCAATCGAGCCTCCAGGAGCAGGGGCAGCTCTGCCGGCGTCTCCTAAGGAGGTAGAAAGCTCTGCCAGGCAGGTGGCAAACAAGCACCAGGGCTTCCTGCCAGGCGTGGGGAGCGCTGTCCACGGGCCAGGGAGGGCTCCACTCCCCAAGACCCCCTTGAGGAATTCCTGGCAGGGTGAGCTGTCTGCAGAGACCTGCCCTGGGATAACACTTCACCCCAACCTGGGTAGGGCCCCAAATCACAGTGTCAACAGGGGCCAGGCAGGGGAAGCTGTGATGTGAGTGGGTCACTGAGCCCCAGGAGGCAGCATGGAGCCTGGGCCAGGAGCCATGCGGGCCTGGGGCCGTCTGGGGGAGGCGGGTGGGGGTAGAGTTTCATCCCTCCCCTTCCTGGCTGCCCTCTGCTTCCTCACAGCACCAGCATCTGCGACACTGGGAGCTGGTGTCCAGCCAGCAGGAAACAACAGCAGGTGGGACCTGGCAGAGGTCCTGGGGGTGGGCTGCCCAGGGGCCCATGGTGGACAGGCCGACAAGCATTCAGCAAACAGCACTTTGAGCCGACCCGAGCCTGACATTGGGGCTAGAGACGTCAGAGGCACTGATTCTGCCAGGTGCTAACCACATGCCAGGACTGGCCCTAAGGGTTAACCCACGCGGTCCGCAATCCCTCATCCTCCGTCCTGAAATCTGAAAAGTTCTAACACTGCTAGGCTTTTCAAAAATTGGCAGCAAATTCGTTGGTAGCAAAACTCGCTCTGAACCAATAGGAGAGGCTATTAAAGGCTTTGTCCTTTCGATGTGAAATTCGTATGTCACAGCAGGAACATAATATATTTGATTGTAAAACATATGTTGCCCAGACCTGGGTGGGGGAAAGAGGCGTCACACAATGAAGTATGCGCACCGCTAAAGTCTTAACAATCCCGCGTGCGGAAACATTAGCCACCAGGGCTTCCAGGAAGGACCTGCCTCTAGTCATGTAATCATCGCTACACCCCTGCAAGGTAGGCGGACACTATTGCTAGGGGCCGTTTACCTCAGAGAGGGAAACTGAGGCACAGGTGCGCACAGTCAGAAGCAAGGCTGGGACTCAGGCCAGTGCCCCCCTGCCCCCCTGCCCTCCCGGTCCTGGGCACGTTTCCTGCGGGAGCTTCCCGCCGTCACAGAGAAGCGCTGTGCACACGGTAAGGGACCGGTGATGTAAGAGGAGTCAGCAGCCAGGAGAGCAAGGAGGGGCCACTCCCCCTGGTGCGCCCCAACACAGCCGGTGCCCCAGGGCCCTCGGGTGGCCTGGGTTGGGGCCTGGCTTGAGGCCCAGCTCTGCCTCTTGCTTACGGGCCACGGACCTTGGGCAAGTCACAGGATGTCCCTGAATCTCTTCCCGCTCCTGACAATGGAGACTTTGCAAACTATGAAGAACCGCGCAAATGAAGGCCAGAGAGTAATACATTCAAAGTCTGCTTCTGGAAAAGCCCCTCTGAGGCTAATGAAAGAATAAGAAGAGCAAAAATATACAAGATTGGACAGAAGAGAAAGGCGATCACAGGTTTTTAAAAAGAGTAATGATGTGGCAACAAACTTGAAAACCTGGAGGAAATGGGTAAAAACCAAGCAAAACACAAATTACTAGAAGAAGTTGTAGAAAATCGGCCAATTTCCAGCTAAGCATCTAGAAAGCTGGTTCAGTGTCTGGACGGGTGAGAGGCCGTGTGATGAGCGCTGAGTTGCAGGCGCCGTTAGACGTCGCCGGGGCTCCCAGGCACATGGCCCGGCCTTGCTGCGAGGCTGGCCAAGACCTGCTGCAGCGGGCAGGCCCCGGGAGAGCCGAGGGCGCCCACGTGAGAGGCTCTGACCACGGCGTTTCATGCCCACGACGAAGAGCGAACGCAGCAGTGTCACACGTGACCATGGTCACAGCCATGCGAGTGTATCCCAGATGCCTCTGTATCGGCCTAATTCACACGCCTACACGGAAAACATTCTGGTTGTACCAACTGAAACCGAAAGGAAATGGAATAACACGACTAAAATTAAAATAATAATAGAAAGAAATTACCTCCATGTGATGAAGTCAGGAAATATTCATTAAAATCAGAAACAAGAATGCTTAATAGACAAAGTAGTTAAACTAACGGAAATAGATACAGGGGACAGACTGCCAGCTGCCAGAGGGGAGGGGGCTGAGTGACAAAGGTGAAGGGATTAAGCAAAAACCAACAACTCGTAGACACACAGCAGATGGTGACTGCCAGAGGGAAGGGGGCGAAGGGAGGCAGGAGAGGGTGAAGGGGATAGAGGGTGATGGAGGAGACTTGGCTTGGGTGGTGGATACACGTTACAATGTGCAGATGATGCCGGCAGAATTATACACCTGAAACCTGTACAATTTCATTAACCACGGCCACCCCAATGAATTCCATGAAAATGAAAAAATCAAAAACACAAGAATGCTGACATCACCATTGTTATTTAACATTGTCCTGGATGTGATAAACAAGAAAATAAAATAATAAACATGTAAAAAAAAAACCAGGGAAGACTAACTATATTTTGGTGAACTTAGCCTAAGAGACTCTAATTTTTTAAAAAGCTGCTAGAATTAGTAAGTTAATTTAGCAAGGTGTCAATAAATGTACTCCTCAAAAACACCATTAGCTTTACTCCATGCTAACAATAATAAAATATATTACCCATATAAAGAAATGTAAACATCTCATTAGTAATTTTATATTATTTTTATGTTGAATGATAATATTTTAGATATATTAGGTAAAATAAAATATTATTAACATAAACTTCACCTGTTTCTTCTTACTTTCATTACTGTGGTCGCTTGAAAATTTTAAATTCTGTTTGTGGCTTGCATTATTTTTCTATTGGACACTGCTTCTTTTGAGAGGGAAGCAGGGCATTGCCTTCCAAAACCTTCAGTATGACCTTGAGGCGCCCACTCGGTGCTGCCCCCGCATGGCAAGCAGCTGGGTCACTCAGCTGTAGCCACACTGAGCTGGGAGGCCGCCCGCCCAGTGAGCCAAGCTCCACTGGCCCAACCCTCACCTGCTCCGGCAGCTGGAATGCCACTCCCCAGTCTTCAATGTTGTGGTAAATGTCCCCCCTCCAAGCCTGTCCTCTCTGAAAGAGGAATAACGAGCACCTACCTTGCAGACTCACATGACACATGCCGAGGGGTCCTGAAGCTGAGCAGTGTGATGATGCCATGACTATTGACATGGGAGCAGCTAAGAGCCAGTGGCCTGGCAAAGGGGAGGGACGCAGGGAGGGGTCCCACGTCAGCGGCCAGACCAGGGAATTAGGGGCTTTCTTTTCAGGCGTTAGGAGGTGACTGCGTGTTTTTAAAAAATTGGCATATTTCCTTTTTAGAAAAAATATCACCTTGGCCCAGTGTGGAGTAGCAACTGGAGAGGGAAGACAGCCTGGTCTCTGCTAGGGAGGCACTGGCCAGAGGTCTGGACTAAAGGGACAGTGGCCTGGGACACTGCATCGTGAGGGACAAGAGCCCTGGGAACCAGAGGCGGGTCAGGGCAAGCAGGGAGCCAGGAGCAGGCCCTGAGGCAGATCCTGGGGACAGAGCATTTACGGGGAGAGCAGAGGAAGGGACGTGCAGGAGACCAAAGGCAGCGGGAACTGAAGGAGTGAGCGGTGGGAAAGGCAAGAGGGGTGAGGGGGCCGGTGGAAGATCCAGCATGTGCCCTGAGCACTGAAGGCTGGTGCCTTCGCGCCCTTATTCACGGCCCCCGATAGCCCTGTGAGCGGAGCAGATACTGTCCCCTTATTCCAGGTGGTGGCACCGGGGCTCTCGGAGGCTCAGGAAGTTGCCCCGGGTCCCACAGGTAGTAAGCGATGTAGCTGGGACGGGAAACAAAGCCTCCTGAGCCACCTGCTCTCCCCCAAGATCCTCCCAGGATTCAAAAGTCCCTGTTTAAGAAATTCAGTCAGAAAGAATGTATGCAGCCCTATGGTCATAGCAGCACAATTTACAATAGCTAAGACCTGGAAACAGCCCAAGGGCCCATCAGTAGATGAGTGGATAAAAAGCTGTGGTACATGTACACCATGGAATACTAGGCAGCAGTAAAGAAGAAGGGTCTCTTACCCTTTGAGAAGCATGGAGGGACCTGGAGAGTGTTATGCTAAGCAAAATAAGCCCGTCAGAGAAACACAAGTATCACATGATCGCACTCATTCGTGGAATCTAATGAACAAAATAAACTGATGAACAAAAAGACCCAGAGACATAGAAGCATGGAACAGACTATGGAATCTCAGAGGGAAGGCAGGGGAGGGTGAGTGGGAAGAGATCAACCAAAGAACTTGTCTGCATATATGCATAACCCATGGACACAGACAATAGGGTGGTGAAGGCCTGGCGGGGGGGCGGGGGGGGGAACGAGCTAGAAGGGGTCAATGGGGAATAAAAGGGAATATGGAATATTTTCAACAATAAAGATTTAATTAAAAAAAGGAATCCAGAATCCTCTGGAATTTCCTGAGCAGCCGGGCTTTCCGGGAGCTATGGTTTGGGATGAAAGATTAAGCATATTTTCTCTCTTCTATGTCCCAGCTCAACCAAGTCCCAGGAGACGAAAACCCCATTTTCCTTCCTTCGGATGCAAAATATGACTGGCTGCTGGCCAAAATCTGGGTGCGCTCCAGTGACTTCCACATCCACCAGACCATCACCCACCTCCTGCGCACACACCTGGTATCCGAAGTGTTTGGCATCGCCATGTACCGCCAGCTGCCTGCCGTGCACCCCATTTTTAAGGTACAGCAAGCTACTGCCTCAAGGGGGTGGGGGAGAGGGTTTCTGGATGTGGAGGGGCAGCAGGGAGGGAGGGAGGGGCCTGACTTCCCCACAGGCCTGGCTTGGAGGCCAGCAGACAAGGATCCTGGAGAGGTGTTCTGGGGGCGGTAATGAGTGCTGAGCGCCTGCTGGTCTCTGAGGACACGGGCCTGGGGCCTGACATCCCGGTGGCACAGGCGGTGAGACCCCTTTGAAGAGGCAAATGAGATCAGCATGACCCTAGTCTGAGCCCAGGTGGCAGCCCCGCCACTGCCCCTCTGTCCCTGTCAGCGCTGACTGTTAGGGTGGCTGCAGGCTAAGAATATTCCCACCTGCCTCAGTTTCCCCATCTGTATAATGAAGATCAAAGAGTGCACCCGCCTCCTAGGGTCACTGTCCGCATCAAAATAGTTAACGCATTTAGAGCTTAGAACTGCCTGACGCGGAGAGGAGCTCCACACGCATTGGCCATTTCCACCTTCGTCACTGTCTCCATCGCTGAGCGTCTCCGCTGCATCAGGCGGTGAAGGCCAGGGCCCACCTGCACTTCCTCCCCCAGCCCTCGTGCCACCCTCCACAGCGGACTGGTTGGACTGGACGCGGGCGGGGTGCCGAGGGTCCGGGGGCTACAGAGGGGCCCCGCCCAGCATCCTCTGAGGCTCCCTCTCCTCCCCCAGCTCCTGGTGGCGCACGTGCGGTTCACCATCGCCATCAACACCAAGGCCCGGGAGCAGCTCATCTGCGAGTACGGCCTCTTTGACAAGGTGGGCGCTTCCCTCCCGCCCCGCACAGGGCAGCCCCCAGGCTGGCGGGCAGCCACTTACCCAAACCTGCACAGGTTTCCTCTAGGCCCCCAGGGGTGGAGGGTGCAAGCTGGAGGCAGCAGAGAGAGGGCTCCCAGGCTCTGTGCCAGTCCGGCTCCTTCCAGCTGGCCTGGGCGAGCTCTCCCTTTCTGAGCGCATTGCCTGCACCACCAGGTCTTCCTCCCACGTGTCTCCCTGTCCCTCCCAACCCTCCCCTCCCCACCTCGGGCAAGTGGGTGCAGACCCTGCCTCCCCGCACCCACTCCTCTCCTCTTAGGCACTAGGGACCTGCCGCCCCCTCCCACCCTCTGCCCTTCCCGGCCATCAGCGCTCCCAGCTCATTTTCCTCCCAGTGGTGTCTTGGTCCCTATTGGTCCCTTACATTCTCCCAGGCAGCACCTCACTCTGTTTTGACCCCACGCACACCTCCCACGGCCTCACCAAACGCAGGTTCTCTCCTCCCTCTCCTCACCTGCAGCCTCACCCCTGACCTCCCTCCTTCCCACCTCCCATTAGTGAGCCGCCAGATGGTCCCTAAGGTTGAGCCACTGTTTAGGTTGCAAAAGACAAAACCCAAGTCAAACCAGCGGAAGCTGGAAAGGAGAGGTACTGCCTCATATACCTGGACATGTAGGGGTGCGGGAGCCTCCGACCAAAATGGACAGGGGCTCAGAGTCCCCAGGCCCAGGCACACTGACTCCACTCCCCTGCCCCCGCCTTCGCGCTGTGTTGGCCTCACTCTCCCAGGGGCTGCCCATGGTGGGGCCGGGACCATGGCTGTGAGCTCCAGGCTCAGGCTTCCACACAGTGACCACATGGCACGGGGGCAACTCTGAGCAGTCCCACTTGGGTCAAACCGCCCCTGGGGACCCACACCTGGCACCCGGCACCCGAGCCCTCCTTGGGAGATTCTGTGGCCCTCTGCCCGTGTGCGTGTGTGTGTACACGTGTGCATGCCTGAGAACACGTGTGCATGCCTGAGAACACGTGTGCCTCTATCTTAGCTGCTGGGACGAGGGCGCTCCCTCCCAGGTCTCTCCCTCCCTCCCCTGAGCACAGCACAGCCCTCCGCAGCTTGTGCAGGGCCTGGGGGCTGGTTTCTGCCCCTTTCTCTCGGCCACAGATTGGTCACCAAGAGCACTCCTTGGACTCTGGGCAGCCTGTGTCCCCATCTGCCAGCTGTCCCTGCTGCCCTCCTCGTTGTGGGAGCCGGCCCCTCCCTCTGCAGCTGCCCCCAGGCTCCCCACACACCTGTCCATCAACCCCTGGCACAGAGGCTCCTCCTGTAGCCTCTTCACTGGCTGCCCTGGCTTCTGGGAGTTAAATACCCCTCCCACCCAACCTCACAGGACGTGGCTTTGGCCCTCTGTAGGCCTGGCCACTGCTCAGCTGAGCACAGTTAGTTACTTCTGGTGCTCTGGGGCCGGAAGCTGGAGAGGGGGCGCCGGCCTTGGCTCACAGCACTCTCTCTTCCTCCCGCTCAAGGCCAATGCCACAGGGGGCGGTGGGCACGTGCAGATGGTACAGAAGGCCATGCAGAACCTGACCTACACCTCCCTGTGCTTTCCTGAGGCCATCAAGGCCCGGGGCATGGACAGCGCGGAGGACATTCCCTACTACTTCTACCGGGACGACGGGCTCCTGGTGTGGGAAGCCATCAGGGCGTGAGTGCATGCTGGGCTGTGGGACCACTCTGTGTGGCTGGAGGGGGCCCTGGAGGAGGAGAGGGTTCTGGAGGAGGAGGGGGCCCTAGAGGTGGAGGGGGACCTGGAGGAGGAGGGGCCTGGAGGAGGAGGGGCCCTGGAGGAGGAGGGGCCCTGGAGGAGGAGGGACCTGGAGGAGGAGGGGCCTGGAGGAGGAGGGGCCTGGAGGAGGAGGAGGGGGCCTGGAGGAGGAGGGGCCTGGAGGAGGAGGAGGGGCCCTGGAGGAGGAGGGGCCTGGAGGAGGAGGGGCCTGGAGGAGGAGGAGGGGGCCTGGAGGAGGAGGGGCCTGGAGGAGGAGGAGGGGGCCTGGAGGAGGAGGGGCCTGGAGGAGGAGGAGGGGCCCTGGAGGAGGAGGGGCCTGGAGGAGGAGGGGCCTGGAGGAGGAGGAGGGGGCCTGGAGGAGGAGGGGCCTGGAGGAGGAGGGGCCCTGGAGGAGGAGGGGCCCTGGAGGAGGAGGGACCTGGAGGAGGAGGGGCCTGGAGGAGGAGGGGCCTGGAGGAGGAGGGGCCTGGAGGAGGAGGGGGCCTGGAGGAGGAGGGGCCCTGGAGGAGGAGGGGGCCTGGAGGAGGAGGAGGGGCCTGGAGGAGGAGGAGGGGCCTGGAGGAGGAGGAGGGGGCCTGGAGGAGGAGGAGGGGCCTGGAGGAGGAGAGGGTTCTGGAGGAGAAGGGGGGCCCTAGAGGTGGAGGGGGACCTGGAGGAGGAGGAGGGGCCTGGAGGAGGAGGAGGGGCCTGGAGGAGGAGGAGGGGCCTGGAGGAGGAGGGGCCTGGAGGAGGAGGAGGGGCCTGGAGGAGGAGGAGGGGCCTGGAGGAGGAGAGGGTTCTGGAGGAGAAGGGGGGCCCTAGAGGTGGAGGGGGACCTGGAGGAGGAGGAGGGGCCTGGAGGAGGAGGAGGGGCCTGGAGGAGGAGGAGGGGCCTGGAGGAGGAGGGGCCTGGAGGAGGAGGAGGGGCCCTGGAGGAGGAGGAGGGGCCTGGAGGAGGAGGGGCCCTGGAGGAGGAGGAGGGGCCCTGGAGGAGGAGGGGGCCTGGAGGAGGAGGAGGGGCCTGGAGGAGGAGGGGCCTGGAGGAGGAGGAGGGGGCCTGGAGGAGGAGGGGGCCTGGAGGAGGAGGAGGGGCCTGGAGGAGGAGGAGGGGCCTGGAGGAGGAGGAGGGGCCTGGAGGAGGAGGAGGGGCCTGGAGGAGGAGGAGGGGCCTGGAGGAGGAGGAGGGGGCCTGGAGGAGGAGGAGGGGCCTGGAGGAGGAGGAGGGGCCTGGAGGAGGAGGGGCCTGGAGGAGGAGGAGGGGCCTGGAGGAGGAGGAGGGGCCCTGGAGGAGGAGGGGGCCTGGAGGAGGAGGAGGGGCCTGGAGGAGGAGGGGCCTGGAGGAGGAGGAGGGGGCCTGGAGGAGGAGGGGCCTGGAGGAGGAGGAGGGGCCCTGGAGGAGGAGGGGGCCTGGAGGAGGAGGAGGGGGCCTGGAGGAGGAGGAGGGGCCTGGAGGAGGAGGAGGGGCCTGGAGGAGGAGGAGGGGGCCTGGAGGAGGAGGAGGGGCCTGGAGGAGGAGGAGGGGCCTGGAGGAGGAGGAGGGGGCCTGGAGGAGGAGGAGGGGGCCTGGAGGAGGAGGAGGGGGCCTGGAGGAGGAGGAGGGGGCCTGGAGGAGGAGGAGGGGCCTGGAGGAGGAGGAGGGGGCCTGGAGGAGGAGGGGCCTGGAGGAGGAGGAGGGGCCTGGAGGAGGAGGAGGGGGCCTGGAGGAGGAGGAGGGGCCTGGAGGAGGAGGAGGAGGGGGCCTGGAGGAGGAGGAGGGGCCTGGAGGAGGAGGAGGGGGCCTGGAGGAGGAGGAGGGGCCTGGAGGAGGAGGAGGGGCCTGGAGGAGGAGGGGGCCTGGAGGAGGAGGGGCCTGGAGGAGGAGGGGCCTGGAGGAGGAGGAGGGGCCTGGAGGAGGAGGGGCCTGGAGGAGGAGGGGCCTGGAGGAGGAGGGGCCTGGAGGAGGAGGGGGCCTGGAGGAGGAGGGGCCTGGAGGAGGAGGAGGGGGCCTGGAGGAGGAGGGGGCCTGGAGGAGGAGGGGCCTGGAGGAGGAGGGGCCTGGAGGAGGAGGAGGGGGCCTGGAGGAGGAGGGGGCCTGGAGGAGGAGGGGGCCTGGAGGAGGAGGGGGCCTGGAGGAGGAGGAGGGGCCTGGAGGAGGAGGGGGCCTGGAGGAGGAGGAGACCTGGAGGAGGAGGAGGGGCCTGGAGGAGGAGGAGGGGCCTGGAGGAGGAGGGGGCCTGGAGGAGGAGGAGGGGGCCTGGAGGAGGAGGGGCCTGGAGGAGGAGGAGGGGCCTGGAGGAGGATGAGACCTGGAGGAGGATGGGCCCTGGAGGAGGAGGGGCCTGGAGGAGGAGGGGGCCTGGAGGAGGAGGGGCCTGGAGGAGGAGGAGGGGCCCTGGAGGAGGAGGGGCCTGGAGGAGGAGGGGCCTGGAGGAGGAGGGGCCCTGGAGGAGGAGGGGCCTGGAGGAGGAGGGGCCCTGGAGGAGGAGGGCCCTGGAGGAGGAGGGGCCCTGGAGGAGGAGGGGGCCTGGAGGAGGATGAGACCTGGAGGAGGATGGGCCCTGGAGGAGGAGGGGCCTGGAGGAGGAGGGGGCCTGGAGGAGGAGGGGCCTGGAGGAGGAGGGGGCCTGGAGGAGGAGGGGGCCTGGAGGAGGAGGGGCCTGGAGGAGGAGGGGCCTGGAGGAGGAGGGGCCCTGGAGGAGGAGGGGCCTGGAGGAGGAGGGGGCCTGGAGGAGGATGAGACCTGGAGGAGGATGGGCCCTGGAGGAGGAGGGGCCTGGAGGAGGAGGGGGCCTGGAGGAGGAGGGGCCTGGAGGAGGAGGAGGGGCCCTGGAGGAGGAGGGGCCTGGAGGAGGAGGGGCCTGGAGGAGGAGGGGCCCTGGAGGAGGAGGAGGGGCCTGGAGGAGGAGGGGGCCTGGAGGAGGAGGGGCCCTGGAGGAGGAGGAGGGGCCTGGAGGAGGAGGGGGCCTGGAGGAGGAGGGGCCTGGAGGAGGAGGGGCCCTGGAGGAGGAGGGGCCTGGAGGAGGAGGGGCCTGGAGGAGGAGGGGCCTGGAGGAGGAGGGGCCCTGGAGGAGGAGGGGCCCTGGAGGAGGAGGGGCCCTGGAGGAGGAGGGGCCTGGAGGAGGAGGGGCCTGGAGGAGGAGGGGCCCTGGAGGAGGAGGGGCCCTGGAGGAGGAGGGGCCCTGGAGGAGGAGGGGCCTGGAGGAGGAGGAGGGGCCTGGAGGAGGAGGAGGGGCCTGGAGGAGGAGGAGGGGCCTGGAGGAGGAGGGGCCTGGAGGAGGAGGGGCCTGGAGGAGGAGGAGGAGGGGGCCTGGAGGAGGAGGGGCCTGGAGGAGGAGGAGGAGGGGCCTGGAGGAGGAGGGACCTGGAGGAGGAGGAGACCTGGAGGAGGAGTGGGCGTGGCAGGATGGACCTAGCCAGGGCCTGCACTCTGACTCAGGGACCAGGGACTGGCTTTGCTGTCAGGGCACTGAGGGGGAGGCGGGTATGTGGGGGTTGGGTGACCCTAATGTCCCGGACTGTGAGGGGTAAGTGTCAGGGTCACTGCTGGGGTCCTGCCTTTTGGCCCGGGCCCAGCTCTGCAGACTCCTAGCTGGGCCCCTCTCCTGAGCCAGGTTCACGGCCGACGTGGTGGGCATCTACTACGAGAGCGACCAGGTGGTGGAGGAGGACCAGGAGCTGCAGGACTTCGTGAAGGACGTGTATGTGTACGGCATGCGGGGCAGGAAGGCCTCAGGTAGGGACTCGCCCAGCTCTCCCCAGTCCTCTTCCCGCTCCTCCCTGCACCTCCGAGTGTCCGTGGGCAACACTGGCCTGTGACATTCACCTGAGCACCTGGTGCTGAGGCCACAGTCCCCGAGACCCCAGAATGCCTCATGGGGACATTTGGGGGCTTTCTGTGACCCTGTTAGCCCAGGTCAGAAACATCGGGACACTAGGCCAAGCCGGTCCCTCCAGCCCTGGTGTGGGGGACCCCAGGGAGGGCTGGGGGTGGGGGGAAGGGCTCTGTTGGCTGGGTGTCCCTCCTGGGAGGTGGGGCCTTAGTGGGCCTGTGGCTCCACCTCAGGTTTCCCCAAGTCCATCAAGACCAGGGAGAAGCTGTCGGAGTACCTGACGGTGGTGATCTTCACGGCCTCAGCCCAGCACGCAGCAGTGAACTTCGGCCAGGTGGGCAAGGGCAGGGCCAGCCCTCTTGGAGGGAAATTGCCAAGGTCACCTTGACCTTGCCTGCTACTGACCTGCAGTCTCCGCCAGCCAGCCAGCCCATCAGCTAGAGGAAGCCAGGTGGACCTCAGGTGTCCTCGGGGCCGAATCGGGTGCTCCCACAGCCGCACGAGGGGGCTGCCGCCTGGCTGCTGGGCCCTGGGGGAGTGGGTGGGTGCCCAGGTGGGAGGCGGGAAACATGGTGGCAGCAGCTGCATTGCCTGTCTGTGGCTCTCCCTGCAGTATGACTGGTGCTCCTGGATCCCCAACGCCCCCCCAACCATGCGGGCCCCGCCGCCCACGGCGAAGGGGGTGGTCACCATTGAGCAGATCGTGGACACACTGCCAGACCGAGGCCGCTCCTGCTGGCACCTGGGTGCCGTGTGGGCGCTGAGCCAGTTCCAGGAAAATGAGGTGAGGCCGTGTGCCCTCCTGGTGGGCAGGTGGCCCCAGGTGCAACCCACTCCTCAACTGCGGGGCTTTGTGATTCAGCCTCAGGGTGGCCCCTTGCCCTCCTGGGTCCTCACCTTCCAGGAAGTGGCCCCTGAGGGCCTCAGGCCGGAGGCACGGGGGAGCTGGGCGGCTGGGCAGACAGCGCGGAGGACTCTGTGCCACTGGTGACCTCCCCACAAAGCCCCCACCCCCACCCCCACCACCGCCCCAGCTTCGGACAAAGCTCTCTGTGTGGGTTTCTCCTGCCCAGAGGGTCTCCCAGACATGCCCATGCACATGCACCTCGCTTAGCTGAGACCCAGAGCTGGGCACTCAGCAGACACAGCCTGGCCATTAGCTGGTGCTGCACAGGCGACTGCCAGGCCCAGACACGTGGGCGGTGACTTCAGGGCATTTGCTGTGCTTTGGTCCCTTGCTAATGTGTATGGATACGTGTCTTTGCATGTGTTCAGTGGAATCAGAGGAGACACTCCTAGCAGGGGAACTTCTTGGTCAAAGAATGTTGAGACTGAGCTGCCCTCCACAGACTAAATCCGAAATCCCATCATCCCCCTGAGATGCTTCTCGCTCCCTTTCCAGCCCTGAATACGACACTTCCTAGCTTTAACAGTCCAATCATGTTTTTTTAATATGTCCAGTTCTCATCTGTGTGAGTGTGTGGACGAGCACACCATTGGCAGGGGAGGGGCCAGCGCTGGCTCCTCTGCTCCTGCCACCTGGAGCCTAGACAGGCAGGTAGGGTGCTGGGCAGCACAGGCAGGTGGGACTCCACGGCCGTGCTGGGACCAACAGCCTCCACACCTACCTGCACCGTCACATGTCCTTACAGCCACCCGGAGCAGGGCAGTGATGTCTGCCTTCTGTCTGTCTGTAACCCCACCCCCTCCCCGGAGGCCTCCTCAGGGAAAGCTGGGAGGGAGGTGGCATTCGCCGTCTCAGCATTCTCAGCAGCAGGCAGAGGGTGACTCCCAAGGGATGCTGTCCATGCGTGGGACAAGGTCTGTCAATTAGCATCGCTGCATTGCAGCGTAACCTGTCTGTCTGTCTGTCCCGGCTCTCAGCTATTCCTGGGCATGTACCCGGAGGAGCATTTCACTGAGAAACCCGTGAAGGAGGCCATGACCCGATTCCGCAAGAACCTCGACGCCATCGTCAGCGTGATCGCTGAGCGCAACAAGAACAAGAAGCTGCCCTATTACTACTTGTCTCCAGACCGGATTCCCAACAGCGTTGCCATCTGAGCGTCTCACTCCAGGTGGCCGCCCGTTCCCGTTGTTGTTCGGCACCCAGACTCCAGCTGGTTCAGCTGGGGAGGCTCCCGAGGCGGCCAAGGGGCAGGCCTCCTGGCCTCTCTCCCAAGCTCACCAGGAGTCCTGGGGATTCTGCCCTCAGGCCCCAGGCTCACTGGCTTCACACCAAAGGCTGCCCAGGGTGGGCCACAGGATAGCTAAGCTTCAGTGCACATTCCTTTTTTATTCTTCAGTCTTGAGTGAAGCCCATAGTCTGATCAAAGAGGCAACACTGCAGGGACCCCTCCTTCACAGAGTGAGATGGTGTGGCCTCTGTCCTACGCCTCGCTCAGCACTTCTACACCAGCCAGTCAGGATGGCTGATAGGGGCTTCCTGTTGGAGACATGGAATGACTAGTTTCTGTTCTATTTATGCGTAGTTCCATTTCTTGCGTGTAATACATGCCCAAGTAAAGAATTGGTTGTCACAAAAACAAAATGCATTTAAAACAGGTTTGCTTCCACATGCTACATTCCAACCAACTCAGACACACACACAAAAGTTATAATCACTGTGATTCCATCTAGGCCAGGAGTGGGGAACCTTTTTTTTTTTTTTTTTAAATTCAGAGGTGAAACTTTTTTAAAAAATATATTTTATTGATTTTTTACAGAGAGGAAGGGAGAGGGATAGAGAGTTAGAAACATCGATGAGAGAGAAACATCGATCAGCTGCCTCCTGCACACCTCCTACTGGGGATGTGCCTGCAACCAAGGTACATGCCCTTGACCGGAATCGAACCTGGGACCTTTCAGTCTGTAGGCCGATGCTCTATCCACTGAGCCAAACTGGTTAGGGCTGGGGAACCTTTTTTCTGCTAAGGGCCATTTGGATATTTAGAACATCATTTGAAGGCCACACAAAGTTACCAACTTAAAAATGAGCCTGCTGTATTAGGTCAAACGTTTAATTAACTCACCCCAATGCCTTGGCAAGATCAAACCAAATGATCTTGCCGGCCGTACATGGCCCATGGGCCGGATGTTCCCCACCCCTGATCGAGGCAAAAGCCTCCCAACCAAACCCAAGGAGAATAAATACAAAGTAAGCCACACTTCAGAGTCAAACTCCTCAAAACCAGAGTTAAAGAGAAAATCTTGAAAGCAATGACACAGACAACATGCAATGGAATAATTTTATTTACAGGTGGATTTTTCATCAGAAGACAATGGAACATTGGGCCAGAAGACAATGGAACAGCTTTCTTTTTAAAGCATTAAAAGAAAACAATCACCCACACAGAATTCTGTAACCAGCAAAAAATATCCTTCAAATATGGAAATAAAATAAAGTTTCCAGTAAATTAAACTAAGAGAATCTGTGGCCAGCAGATCTCTATTACAAGAAATGCTAAAGGGAATTCTATAGGCTGAAGGGAAACAACACTTGATGGACACTCAGATCCTCAGGAAGGAAGGGAGAGGATCAGAAATGGTAAATATTTATTAAACTAGAGGCCCGGTGCACAAAAATTTGTGCACTGGTGGGGGGGGGGGCGAGGAGAGGGGGTCCCTCAGCCCATCCTGTGCCCTCTCGCAGTCTGGGACCCCTCAGGAGATAATGACCTGCTGGCTTAGGCCTCCTCCCGGGTGGCAGAGGGCAGGCCCAATCCCTAGGTGCAGCCCCTGGTCGGGCTCAGAGCAGGGCCGATTGGGGAGTTGGGGCGCTGCCCCCTGTCATGCACAGAGCAGGGCGGATCAAGAGGTTGTGATGCCACCCCTAGTCACACTCAGGGTACAGCCGATTGGGGGGTTGGGGCACCGCCCCCTGTCACACTCAAGGCAGGGCCGATGGGGAGGTTTCAGCGCCACCCCCTGTCACACACAGAGCAGGGCCGATCAGGGGGTTGAGGAGCTCCCCCCTGTCACGCACAGAGCAGGGCCCATCAGGGGGTTGAGGAGCTCACCCCTGTCACTCACAGAGTAGGGCCAATAGGGGAGTTGGGGCACCATCCCCTGTCACACACAGAGCAGGGTGGATCAGGGGGTTGGGGTGCTGCCCCCTGTCATGCACAGAGCAGGGCCCATCAGGGGGGCTGGGGCTCCGTACCCTGTCACGCACAGAGCAGGGTCGATCAGGGGGTTAAGGAGCTCCCCCCTGTCACTCACAGAGTAGGGCCAATAGGGGAGTTGGGGCACCGCCCCCTGTCACACACAGAGCAGGGCGGATCAGGGGGTTGGGGCGCCACCACTGTCACACTCAGGGCAGGGCCGATGGGGAGGTTATGGCGTCACACACAGAGCAGGGCCCGTGAGGGGCAGGGGTTGGGGCGCCGCCCTCTATCACCCACAGAGCAGGGCCGATCAGGGGGTTGGGGCGCTGCCCCCTGTCACACACAGAGCTGCAGGTTGATCAGGAGGTTGGGGAGCTCCCCCCTATCAGGCACAGAGCAGGGCTGATCAGGGGGTTGGGGCGCCTTCCCCTGTCACGAACAGAGAAGGGCAGATAGGGAGGTTGTGGCCCCGCCCCCTGTCACACACAGAGCCTCAGGGCGATCAGGGGGTTTGGGCGCTGCCCCCTGTCACACTGATCCCAGTGCTGGGAGGCCTTGTGGCTCCGCTGATCTGGTGCTGGGAGGCATATTACCCTTTTACTATATAGAATAGAGGCCTGGTGCATGGGTGGGGGCTGGCTGGTTTGCCCTGAAGGGTGTCCTGGATCAGGGTGGGGGTCCCCACTGGGGTGCCTGACCAGCCTGGGTGAGGGGCTAAGGACCGTTTTCAGGCTGTTGGTTGACTGAAGCTCCCAACCGCTCCTTTTTTTCTTTTTTCTTTTTTATTCTGGGCCAGCTTTAGCTCTGAGGCCTCGGCTGCTGAAAGCAAGTTTCTGGCCTTTGTTTACCTTCTGTATTTGATACAATGTTGCGGTCCGGCTGGCTGAAGCCCGGCTGACTAACGCAGGGTTTCTGGGGTTTTGCTTAGCTTCTATATTTGCAACATAGTTGCTTAGAGTTGCAGCTGAGAGGCCGGCAAGTTAGGCGGGGAACATTGGAGTCCTCAGTCACTGAAGCAAGCAAGCCTCCTGTTAGCTTTAAGCTGCCTGGCTGCCGGCTGCCATCTTGGCTGGCAGTTAATTTGCATATCTCCCTGATTAGCCAATGGGAAGGGTAGTGGCCGTACGGCTAATTACCATGTTTCTTTTTTATTAGATAGGATTAAGAGACTTTCCTACTCTTAATTCCTTTAAAATATAGATGACATTTTAGAGCAAATACATAGGTTTACATCATACATATAAAGATAGCATAAAATACAATGGGTATTAAATGGACTTTTTCATTGACATGGTTTCTACATTTTATATCAATTGGCCCAATATTCTAAGTAATTGGCAAAATTTTAAGTGGGTATATTATAATCACTAAAAATAATATATAGCTAAAAACCAATAGGTGGTATTCTAAACTATGTAAATAAATGAAAAAATAAAAACAGAGGGGACAAACAGAAATCAAATTATAAAATTGTAGACACAGAATCAACCATATCAATAATGACATCTAATGTTAATGGACTAAAAACTCCTACAAAAAAGCAGAGATTATTGGAATAGATTTTAAAAAATCAGTACCCCACTGCAGTACCAGCTTTCTCTACATTAACCTTGATGCCCACGAATAGGCTGGCTCATATTTAAGAGCATTTTCGGGGACAGGAAGTGGGGACAGTACACCGTCAGTACACCTGAGCAGCAGCTTCCCCCACGGAAAATACCATCTCCAAAGTGACCGCTGAGCCAGCGATGGGCTTCCTTAGCCCAACTCTGAGAACCCACTCCTCCCCTTGCCCCCCTGAAGGGCATCACATCTGGCTTCACAGGGTAACAACCAAGCTACACTCACCGCGGAGTCCCTGTATGAAGGAGACCGGGTTCTGTGTTCATTTAGGTCAGCATGTGCTTTCCACTGCGGATGCAAGAGGGACCCAGAGGGGCCACCCAGTGAAGAGATGGTTTGTGTTTTCTCCACTCGGTGAACGGAGAAGTTCACTCAAGCCATGGACTTCCAGGCTTGTTGTCCAGGGCAGATGTGTTGACCCACATATTTTCTAGGTCCCAAGTTGCACTGAAAATACTGAGGAAACACCAGAAGGTTCAAAGCCCAGTTTGTGTTATGTTCACCCCGACAAAGCTCAGCTGTAGGTAACACCAGGGCTGTAGTGATGCCTCACCCATTTCAAGTTAAATCAGCTCCACATATTTGATTGAAACCAATGATACTAGTGCCTTTGACCAGAATCCTAGACACAGATTTTCCCCACATTTACATAAATTATTTACCCTGCTAGCTGAGTAAGTAACATTAAAAGCAATACCCAGCAATATGCTATATACGACAGACCCACTTTCAATATATAGCAGGGTCAGCAAAATTTCTTCTATACATATTTTAGGTTTGGCAGGCTATCTACAATTTGTTGCATTTTTTTAAAGCAACCCTTTAGAAATGTGAAACACATTGCTGGCTCAAGGGCCTTACGAAATCAGGCCGAGGATGGATGTGGCCAGTGGCTGCAGTGTGACAGCCCCTTGGACAAAGGGACTGGCAGTGTTTGTGAGTGGCAAGTAAGCACATGACAGGATGCACATACAGATGATCAACACAGTTAGTCGTTAGGAAATGACACATTAAAAGCACAATGCAACATGATGACACATCTGCAGGAAGGGTTGAAGTCCTTGTGCGTTGTGTTGGTGACTGACAACCCAAATGTTGGCAAGCATATGGATTAACCTTCAGATGTTGTTGGTGAGGATATAATGGTCCACCTGTTTTGGAAAACACGTGTTTGGTTTCTTATAAAACTAAACATATCCCTACCCTTTCTGAACCAGCATTCCTAGGTATTTACCCAAGAGAAATGAAGACACTTATTCACAAAAATATTCTTAGCAGTTCTACTCATACTAGCCAAAAACTGTAAACTCTAGTATCCAGCAATAAGAAAATGGATGAAGTGTTTGGTTTATATATACAATGGCCTATCAATCTATAATAATAAAAGTGTAATATGCTAATTAGACTGGACGTCCTTCCAGATGAAGCTGGGGCTACAAGGGAAGCCCAGGTTCCAGGTGCCAGAGAGAAGCCAGTGCCGGTAGCCAGGGGAAGGGAGGCCTACTCTTGCATGAATTTCGTGCATCAGGCCTCTAGTCAACAATAAAAAGGAATGAGCTAACATTCAATAGTATGGATGAAACTCAAAAGCAATGCGCTAGCAGAAAGAACTCTTATATAAAAGTGTATGTACTGTATGACTCCATTAAAATTAAGCTCTAGGGTAAGCTAAAACCAAGAAATCAGAGCCTTGTTTGCTTGGGAGCAATGGGATGAGGTGGACTGAAAAGGCCATCAGAATTCTCAGGACTGAGGTAATGTTCTGTATGTTGATAGCAGGTTGGGTTACATAGGTACATACATTTGTCAAAACTCATCCAATGCTGTCTGGAGATCTGTGCCTTTTCCTCTGTAAATCTAGCTAAGAACAAAAAGAACCATAAACCAGCATGGAACTCTAGGTAACAATATGCAGACTGGAGTGGTTGCAGTGAGATGTACTTACAGCTGCAATCTACTCTGAAATGCAAGAAAAAAATAAGTTGATGGGTGGGTAAAGTGGTGCATAGATGGGCTATATGGTCAAGCATATATAACTTTAACTGCAGAACCTAGGGCATGTGCATGCTCACTGTACAATTATTTAAACTTTTATATTTCAAACTAGAGGCCCGATGCACGAAATTTGTGCACGAGTAGGGTCCCTAGGCCTGGCCGGAGATCAGGGCCGATTAGGGCCTTCTGGCTGCCAGCCGGGGCCTTCCTTTGTTCTGGGCCGCCCCCTGGTGGTCAGTGCATGTCATAGTGAGCTATCAAATTCCCAGTCAAATTCCCAAGGGGACACTTTGCATATTAGCCTTTTAGATTACTCATAATAAAGTGTTGGAAAAAACTCACAAATTGTACTTCTTTGCCACTTATATAAAAGCAGAGTGTTAATGTTCTTACATCATAAAAGTCACCCATGATTCAATGTAAAATACAAATAAAAATCCAAGCGAAATGGTCAAGGCATGGAAATTGACATCAGCAGAAATGAGCAGCATACAAAAGATGCTCAAAATCATGTATCTGGGAAATGCAAAGCAAAACATCAGTGAGATATGAGGGAATCATTTCTGTAACAATTTTAAAAATACCCACATATTGCCATGCCGGGGAAGAAACTCATAGTTTCACAGTGGGAAGATAAGGGAATAATTTTGGGGATCAGTTTTACACCTTAAAATGCCTTCATCCCATTTTTCTACATCTAGGAATTTATCTTCACAACGACCCACACACACCAAAGTATACAAAGTTAATTTCAAGGGTGTGACTTTCTGCCTTGTTTCTTAAGCAACCTAAAATCTATAGCAATGAGGATTTCGTTGACTAATTTAATTTAGTGAACTTAATTCTGCATTAGTTAAAAAGAATAAGGTAAATACAGATGTTCTGACAGAAAAGTATTAAACTGGTTAAGTGAAAAAAGCAAGCCACAAAGTTATATGTCATATGATCTCAATAAGCACATGCATCCTATATAATAAAAGCCTAATATGCAAATAAACCGAACGGCAGAACGACCGGTTGCTATGACGTGCACTGACCACCAGGAGGCAGACACTCAACGCAGGAGCTGCCTCCAGCCCGCAGGCCCTAGGCCAGCCAAGGCAGGTGCCAGTGGGGGCCCCTGATCGCCCTACTGGTGGACCCACAGATTGGCCCTGATCGCCAGCCAGGCCTAGGGACCCTTCCCATGCATGAATTTCATGCACCGGGCCTCTAGTTTTATATAAATTTCAGATTATTAAAAATAGGTGATGCCTCCACTGCCCATGTCTCAGCCCCTGCCGGGCCCTGTCTGCAGCCCACCTCCCAGCATGCCCTGCTGAGGGCCTTTCCCTGGGGAAGGGGCTAGGTTTGATCTTCTTATGTTTTATTGTGTTGACATATGCCTTCCCCTCCCCTCTTAAAGGCCAGTTATCCTGTCATCTGTCAGCTCTATTTCCGTTCCAGGGTTCATCCTCCTCCCGCCAGCCGATGCTACCAAACAAGGGCCCATGGGCTTGCCGCTTGTGGCCCAGAGAGCCGAGGCCCGAGGCACCAGGCTGTCCCTCAGAAGAGGATTCATTTGTCAGGCAGCCAGCATGCAGACCAGAGCCAAGCTCAACCAGTCTGCTCCCTGCCGAGGTCGGGCTGGGTTTTTAGGGTTAGGGGACAAGCGGGCATACGAAGGTGCTGGCGGGCAGGTTGGCAGCTTTGGAACTAGGTCGGTTATGGGAAGGTACGGTAGGGCTCCTGCATGGGGGCCTCCTGTGCCACGGACACCTTGCATGGAGTCTGGTGCTTGAACTCTCGTCGTGCCCGGTCCTCTGGCTCCGTGGGAAGGGGCACCTGACTCCGGGTCTTCCTGAGCAGGAGGGCACATGTGTGGTACTATCTCTACAATAACTCAAAAGTTGCATTAATTTCCAACCTGTTACCAGCGTGCTGTTTCACGGACCACTTAGTGCGGAGCAGTGGGCGCACTTGGGCAGCGTGAGCTGGGCCCCAGTGCCCACTGACCCCCCCGCCCCCCTTCCCCGCCCTGCACCAGCTGCTGGACTTCCAGCCTCAGGCAGGAGCAGGAGCGGATCCTTTGAAAAGGGAGTAGAGGTGTGCCGGGGGTAGAGGTCACGCCAGTGGAGTCCGGGACCTTGTGCCTCCCATTGCATTTCTGCTCCAGAGGGAAGCAGGGGGGATGCAGGCTCCCCGAGGCCAGCGGCAGCTCTGCCAGCTCAGGAAGGCATGCTCTTCCTCTGCCCTCCCCTCTCAGCTCTTTCCCAGGAGCTTCTGAGGTGGGGGAAGTGACAGGCCCTGGAGGCACCTCCGACAGGGGCTGTGACCAACAACTCTAGGGGCACCATGCACAGACCAAACGTTTTCTACAAGGGGCCACGCACGTAAGTCTTTTAGGCTTTGCAGGCCAGATCTGTCCCAACTATTTAACTTTGCCATTAGAGCAAGAAATCAGCTGAATACAATGTGTACATGCATGGACGTGGCTGTGCGCCTCTGAGTTTGTTTACAAAACAGAAGGTGGGCCTGCGATTGGTCCCCACCCATGACACAGAGGACTGAAAGTGCCCCCTACACCCCACCACTGGATCAGGGCAGAAAGGCCTGAGGTCTGAAGCCTGCTGGCAGTGAGGCAGCTGGAGTTTCTTCAACCAAACTCACTGAATTCATCCAATCCCCCAAGCACAGAGCTCCTCCCAGGCAGCCCACCTCACCTTCTTCCTGAGGCTGATTCCTCTCAGCTCCACCTCCTCACCCTCCTGACCACAGCTGAGCTCAGCTCAGGGCAGGTCGTTCCCTTCCTCCCACGAGCGCACTCTGCTGTGGCCCGCGCTCCTCTGAAGACCCAGGTCTGGGGTCTCCTCTCTGCAGAAGGAAGACACTTGGCCAAGTGGCCTCCTCAGCTCCCGAGTGTCCCGGGAGCCCACGCGGTGCCCCTGTGGACGAATTCTCCTGGCTCCCTGGGCTACAGTATGCCCGGGACAGCCCGGCCTCCCCTTCACCTCAGGCACCCAGGTAGCCTGAGAGCAAAGCTCTGCAGTCTCCAGACGGGAGGATTGGGGCACTGCCATCAGTCAGGGATGCAGCTAAGCTACCGCCAGTAATCCTGCTCCCCCCCACCCCCCCAACCTGGTCTCTTACTGGCCTGTGGTTTAGTAACTGTTTCAACAGTAAGGCTGGTTAAGCAACTGGCTGCTCCAAGGGTCATGCTGCCACGCACCCTGATCTTGAACCCACTTCTCAGGAGGTGAGTTCAGTGCAGCCTGGCTGTTTCACACCAGCACCCCTGTGTGAACTGCTTGTCTGCACTCCCACGTCCCCACACCCTCCACTGAGCACCAGCACCTGGGGGAGGGGCCTCCCTGGCTGGGACAGGTGAGGATGATTCCCCCAGAGGGGCGAGATTTCTGCCCCTGATGTGCAAGCCAGAGGATCTCCCGCTTGCAGGGAAACACTTTCATGGCCACACTTTTTAAAGAAACGTTTTATTGCTGCATTTAGACACTCCCGAGGATTATTCAAGTGGTAATACTGAGAAACAGCGAACACACAAAAGGGTACAAAACTCGACATCAGAGAACGAGAAACTCCCCAAGTGCCTTTTAGAAACTATGCCACACGTGCCAGTGAAATTTGGTTTTTATTAACAATCAACATTCTAGAAACATTGCATCTAAATAGGTGGTGAGCTGTTTAGGTCTTCCCTGGTCGAGAGATGGAAGCTGCCTATTTCAAATCAGACCAAAGGGTAACTATTTCAAACGTGTCTGCATCAGGCCAGCTCCCCAGCATCATGGGTGTCTGCCCTGCAGTGCCCAGGCCTCCCAGCGGGCAGCTGCCCACCAGGCCCAGGAGCTCCAACCCCGTCAGGCATTGCCCGAGGCTCGAAGTGGCCCACTGCCTGCGGCCTGCACACCTGTAGCCAGGAAGGGTGCACCTGAGGTTTGAAAATTAGACCCATACGGCTGACAAACATGGATTGGAGGGGGGAAAAAAGTGGGAGAAGGCATGCTAGAGGCCTGGAGTAGGAAGAGACCTTTTACAGTTTTTAGGAAAGTTTTAAACTCGGGCACAAAACCCAAATTACTGCTGGCAGCTGAAGAAGTCAAAACCCCTTGAGTTGTGCTGTAACTTTGGGGGAATAAAGGCCACATCAGGGAAGGCTGGTGGTGACTCCCGAGGGCCGTTTCAGCTCCTCCTTGCAGGCCCACAGGTCCCAGCCCTCTTGGCCCCGAGACCTGCAAGCTCCCGGTAAAGCCAGGTACAAAGGAGGGGGAACCAGGGATTAACCCCCAAAGTACTTAGAGGGCAAGTGAGAGACTGAAGGGAACGCTGGCAGCTCCGCTGTCCCCACTGGGTGGCAGCACAGCACACGCTGCCGGGCCGCGTGCCTCCTTTAGGCCGGGAAGAGCAGAGCTGGGACTGAGGAGGGGCAAAGGCTCAAGGAGACCCGCAGGCCAAGATGGCGAGGGAGCACCTGTGTGTCCTTCGGGGGAGGAAGAAGGGCTTGGGAACCTGGCGGCAGGTGATGAGAGGGTGGCGGGCCTTCCTGAACAGCAGCAGGAGGTTCACATAAAACCCTGTTGGGCGTGAGAGCAACACAGTGGCGGTCACAGGGCGCCTCCCTGCCTGTCACAACGGGTGCCAGCCTCATGGGGAGGCTGCCGGAGCTGCTGGGGCCGGAGCACACTTACCCCTCGGTGGGAAGTCTCTGTACTTTTCAAGTTCAGCATAAGCCGTTCCCTCGGGGCAGAAGGCACGACCCCACTTAAAAACCTACCCGTCTTCACCTGACACTCATCCGCGGTCAGAGGGGGACAGAGACGGCCGTGGCGAGGCCACTCCTAAGGGGCAGCCGGGGATGACCAGGATTCAGCAACCCTGAGTGAATGGTCCACCTGGTCACAGGCTGAGGGGGTGGGTAATTGCACTTTGGGCTGGATGGGGCCTGGGAGACAGCGAGAGGGAGAGCTGACCCGTGTGCAGGGCTAGGCCGCGGCCCTGGCTGCCCAGGCGAGGAAGGCCGCGCAGAGCCGCTCCTCAGATCAGAGCCCGGGACCCTGAGTTGGATCCCGGGGGGAGGAGGTGGCAGAGGGCAGTCTGCTCCACGCGCTCCCCAGGGCTGACACCCTGCGGCCTCCTGGCTTTCCTCTCAGCACACAGGCCAGGCGTCAGGCTCAAAGCACTAGGGCACCCCCCGCCGCCCTCCCCCCCCCCAGGAGGTGGGCACCGGGAGGCAGAATCGCTGGGAAAGCGAGCACCTGGGCAAACCCACACTGCACTGAGGTCCTCCTCGCCTTCTCCTGGCGTTAACCATGTCCCTGGGCAATGACACTGATTTTAAAAACAGAATTTTAAATAGATTCTTTAAGGGACAAAAGCCATTTGACGGTAGTGATTTTGGTTTTGTTTGTTGTATGAAAAATGGAAGGGAGAGCATCCCTGAAGACAGAACAGACTGATCGCAAGGCCAGGGCCCCAAAAAGATCATCTCTGTTCAGTCCAGTTAAGGCGGCCAGGGCTGGGGTGTGGCTGAGGGCAGCGACACAGTGAGCCATGGCAGTCGCTGCCAGCCAGCCTGCCTGCCTCTGCCTTGGGCAGCACCTCTGGAGCAGGAGCTGGCCGAGGCGCAGGGGTCCCTGAGACCTGCGGGGTGCACCCCCAGGCCAGGTGGGCATGCCTGCTCTTCAGTGTGAAGCCAGCACAAGGCAGAGGCTTGTCTGGAAAGGAATGGTTTTTAAATATTCAGTTTTGTTTTAATTACTCACTTTTCCTTTCATTTAGACCCCATAAGCCCTTTCTTTTCAGTGTTGACAAAAAAAGAAATGTTTGTAAGACTTGTCATAACACAGGCTTGAAACCACAGAACTATGCTCAAGTCGCCATTTAGAATCCATTCATTCCCTGAAATGTTAGGAGAGAGCGTCAGACCTATTGTCCTGCTTTATGGTCACAAGTCCCTTTAATGGACACAGAGGAGATGTCACGTTTCTTAGAATACGTAAGGCAGAGAGGGTTTCAGATCTATTATAACATGAAGTGATCGTCAGGGTTGTGAAGAGGTTTCCAAATGAAACATTCTTTTAAATATCAGTCTTACTGGAAACATAAAATTAAGATTCTCCTTTTGTAAAGTGCTGTTTGCTTAGTGGCTCGCCTGCCACCACACACAGAGCGCCACGGCCACCTGCTGGGGAGGACGCAGGCAGTGTGGGCAGCGGGAGCACCTCTGGGCTCTCCCGGGAGGAGGGGTCCTCGCACCGTGACGACACTCCGAGCGCTGCAAGCCAGGCTGGGCCTGCTGCCAACCAGGCGAGCTGCACCTCAGGGCCCGGTGCCCCCCTGCTCCTGCGCCTCCTCAGCCTGACACCTTATTCTCTCCTTCTGCTCAAGACCATGCCAGCTCCCCGTCGGGTGTCATGGGCTCTGCCTCCCCACCCCCCAATAGGCCTGCTGCGGAAGTGGTGCCCAGGCACACGGCCTCCGTGAGCTCCCCAGGAGATCCAGCAAGGAGGGCTGAGGAGAAGAGGAGCACCGACAACAGTCGCCGGCCGGCCGGGCTGTGCTAACAGCATGGGGAGAAGGTGCGCGATGGCACGTCCGGGAAGGCCGCTCCCTCCCCACTCAGACGGGGATGATTTCCGCTCCGGCGTCCTCGGGTTCTGTGCAACTGGAGTTGGTGTCGGAATGGCAGACTCCACGCCCATCTTTATTTTCAAAGTTGGGCTCCGAGAGGGCAGGTTTTTCAAAAATATTCTTTTTGCTTGTTTCTGGACAGTTCTGAACATAGATTACTCTGTTGTAAGCCTTGAGTCTCTTCCATAATTGTACATACACTTTGCACTGAACGTACATAAAGAGAAGTCCACCCGTAAAGCCGATGGCCACCACCACCAACTTAGTCCAAAAGGGCCACTCTAAGATTCCTGGAAGGGAAACACCAGGTAAGCCTGTCAGCTGACATTATTTAAGATCTGAAGAGATAAAACACAACTCAGGAACTTCTTATAACCCATGGATTCTTAGCTCATCAAAGCTTGCTCCCTTGCAAGAGGGCTGGGAGGGGCCATTCCTTTTCATCCTGTCCTTCCAGGGGGCAGTTCACGGAGATTCTCTCCCTCCGTGATGGCCTCTCTTCTGACTGGACCTTAGAAACCGCTCACACCAAGAAGCAAGAGGGACAAACCAACAGGATGGCTCTTGCCTTACCGCTGGTGGCCCTTCCAGAAACCCGGGAATGAAACAACCTGGAGTCACGCTCAATCCGAGCCCCCTCGTCCCCGCACACACCTGTTACCTGCCCCTGTGCCGAGTCCCCTGGTCCCCGCACGTACCTGTCGCCTGCCCCTGTGCCGAGTACCCTGGTAACCGGCATGTACCTGTCGCCTGCCCCTGTGCCGAGTACCCTGGTAACCGGCATGTACCTGTCGCCTGCCCCTGTGCCGAGCCCCCTGGTCCCCGCATGCACCTGTCGCCTGCCCCTGTGCCGAGCCCCCTCGTTCCCGACACGTACCTGTCGCCTGCCCCTGTGCCGAGCCCCCTCGTCCCCGGCATGTACCTGTCGCCTGCCCCTGTGCCGAGTCCCCTGGTCCCCGCACACACCTGTCGCCTGCCCCTGTGCCGAGTACCCTGGTAACCGGCATGTACCTGTCGCCTGCCCCTGTGCCGAGCCCCCTCGTCCCCGCACGTACCTGTCGCCTGCCCCTGTGCCGAGCCCCCTCGTCCCCGCACGTACCTGTCGCCTGCCCCTGTGCCGAGCCCCCTGGTCCCCGGCACGTACCTGTCGCCTGCCCCTGTGCCGAGCCCCCTCGTCCCGGCACGTACCTGTCGCCTGCCCCTGTGCCGAGCCCCCTCGTCCCCGCACGTACCTGTCGCCTGCCCCTGTGCCGAGCCCCCTGGTCCCCGGCACGTACCTGTCGCCTGCCCCTGTGCCGAGCCCCCTGGTCCCCGGCACGTACCTGTCGCCTGCCCCTGTGCCGAGCCCCCTGGTCCCCGGCACGTACCTGTCGCCTGCCCCTGTGCCGAGCCCCCTGGTCCCCGGCACGTACCTGTCGCCTGCCCCTGTGCCGAGCCCCCTGGTCCCCGGCACGTACCTGTCGCCTGCCCCTGTGCCGAGCCCCCTGGTCCCCGGCACGTACCTGTCGCCTGCCCCTGTGCCGAGCCCCCTGGTCCCCGGCACGTACCTGTCGCCTGCCCCTGCTTGATCTCCTCGGTGGTGCGGTCGATGAGCACATACAAGGACCAGACCACACAGGTGATGGCGATGACGTGGAACGTCACCGAGCACATGATCTTCCTGCGCTCGCTGGCCGTCATCTGCAGCTTCTCCCACTGCAAAGACAACACACAGACGGGATCCGACTCAGTGCAGGCTGCGGGGGTGAGAGCACTGGAGATGGGGGAGCTGCCCCTCCCCCCCAACTACATGAATACCCCTCAATACCCAAAGTCATTATCTTTAAGCCGCTTGGCTCTAATCAGGCACCCGGCACTGGTATTCTGTCAGCGGACAACTCCCTGTGCAATGGCAAGAGGCCGGGTCGAGATGAGCTGGGAGCCACACCCACAGCCGCCTGCTTATCCTGGCAGCAGACCAGACAGCAGTGCTTGGTCAGGGAGTCTCTGGTTCCAGCCCAGATCAACACCGCCTGCCGGCCCAGACCCAGGCGGCACATTGTAAGTCTCCCTGGCGTGCTGACCAGCGTGGGCGAGGGAAGCAGAGGGTGATGACGCCACAACACACCGCGATGGGTCACACCACACGGGGGGGGGGTGATGCAGGAGGTGCTCCCTCTGCTCCTCTGCTACTCTGGCAGCAACAGCGTGAATCAACGCTAAGAGCTCCTGGTACACGCAGTCTCTGCCAGTCCCATCTCCTCTAGGGACGCATTAATTTACTCCAAATAGCCAGATTTCCCTTTTCATTTATCGGTTTCCAAACGAGAAGAGAACACATAAAGGTAGAGGAAGAGAGTAAGCAGGTGCCCTCGCCAGCCTCAGCCTCTGCAGGTGCTCTGTGGGGAGAGGCCAGAGCAGAGCCGCAGGGCCCTCGATCTTGGTCAAGCGCCTGACTCCCGAGACTCCGGCAGAGCAGGGCCCGGGGACTGGAGGTGCCTGAGATCACTTTAAACCTGTGTCCGACTCCTTCCAAAGCCCGACCTTCCTTTGGCTGCTCTCCTAACCCGAGCCCTCCTCCCTGATTTCCTGTGATTCCCTAAGGCACACTCAGTCCAAGTCTCTCTCACTCCCCTGAGTGCCCATCTCACCTTTCACTTCACCTCCAAATCCTACTGACCCTCCAGAGCTGCTTCGACACCCCAACATTCTGGGATGCTACCACTCCCCTCCGAGCCCCAGCTCCCAGTGCACGCTTCCTCCCCAAGTGCCTGGTGTGAGTTAGCGTTTAACCGGCATTGACCTGTGCTGCTCTCTGAGGATGTGGCTCCCTGGTCAATTTCCATATAAGATCTGAGATACGAACAAGTCTTGTGTTGTTCCAGACGAATCTCATGCCTACAGGACGCGTGTGCAGGACAAGGCTCCTGGCAGAGGGGCCACGGCCCGGGACAAGGGCCGTGTCCTGTCTGCCTTTGGTTCCTGCCTCCCCAGCCCACCCTCCCACCTAAAACCCTTCTCACAGGACAAAGTTCTGTGTTATGCTGTGCTTCGTGCAGGGGAGATACTGATCTCTAATTTTCAGTTCTAATTGGAGGCAAGGCATAGACTCAACACATAGAAAGTTAAATGCTGACTAAAATGTCAGGAGACAGGTCAAGGACCAAATGACGGACACAGGCGAGCACGCAGCCTCAGCTGGAAGGAAAAAGAAAGCGTGACGACTGAGAGGAGGGACTTGGGAATCAGCGCCAGAAACGGTGTTCTCCGCCGCCCGAGCGTGCGCACCGCCTCTCCTCACAGAAACGGACACACTCGGACTCGGGCCTCCTCGGGGCGAGGCCGCGCCCGGGCCCGTCCACCTACTTTTCTCAGCGGCTTCAGCCTGGTCTCCATGATGAACTCGTACTTGCAGAGCTCGCAGCAGCGCGTGTCGGAGCTCTTGATCCACTGCTGCAGGCAGGCCTGGTGCACGAAGTGCAGGCTCCCCGTGCAGTGGCAGGGCGTGATCAGAGGGCTCTCGTCGTCCCCCTCACAGTGGCAGATCCTAGGGCGCAGGAAGGAGAGCAGGCATTACCAGCGGGGCTGACGACAGGGTGCCAGGGCCATTCCCCCAAGAAAACGCTCAGAAACAAACATCACAGGATCAACTACAAGCACAGACACAGACAGACAAGAGCGAGGACAATGACTGCAAACTAAACACCTCTAGCTAACTGCACCGACACGGGGAGCCTGGGCATTGGGCACGAGAGGGGAACTGGTGTAAGAAATGACACAGCAGTCACTCTGGGTAAGAACTTCACTGAAAGACACATTAAGGCAACCGGGCAGTATCTTCCAGAACTTACGACGTTAAAATAATTAGGAAAAAATTTCTGTGTAAAAGAAAATCAGCCTTCCAAAAGTACCAGTGATTTGAAAGATGGTGGATTTGCTTTCTCACTATCATCACTGACCTCACCTCCAAACCACACAGTTCTGTCAGGGTGAGCAGGGACATCTCGGCCCCTCTCCTGGACTCAGGACATTCCGAGGGGCTGCAGGTTCATTTCTTTTTGCAGGACCACTCACAGCAATAAGTGGGAATTTTAAAGCATTTATTATATTGCAAGGTTCAGGGTACATGCAACAGGATCGAGCTACTAACCTCGAGAAACTAAACAGACCTCTGAGAAACAGGGTCCTCCCAGCCGCTGAGGAGCAGACGCCAGCCTGGAAGGAGCGGCTGGCCCTGGCCCGGCTCTCAGCTGTTTCTTTCTGATCCAATTGTCAGAACTGATAATGGCTGGCCCTCAGGAGGGCGGCTGGGGAAGGGTAGGATGGGGAAGGCTTAGAGTGGTGATAAAAAGTGCTTTCTGAAAGATGTGGGGGGCATTATCTCCGCCCGGGCTGCTGACATGGGAGGAGATGGAGGTGGGCAGTGGAATTAGGACCTGGACAGAGGCGGCTGCCTCCAAGTTAAACAGAAGGAAGGACAGCCTCTCCCATGCACATCATGCTGTAGGTGGAACAAGGGGTAACAATGAGGCGGGAGGACAGCCAGCCCTGGACTCTAGACCATCAAGCCGGAAAACTTTCTTTCTTCCAACTTCCTTACGCAAAGTCAGCTTGACCTTTAATATGTGTAGCTTCTTCCTCTTTTATCGTCTGTGAAACTATCTTGGGACCCATGTCATAGAAATTGGTTTTCCAAATGGTATCAACACTCCATTCTTCTGGAGAAACTATTAATCCACAACTGTCTACCACTGCCTACTAATTGGTTTTCCTGAAACTTCACATATTAAAAGCAAGATGAGGCTACACAGGTGTGGGAGCAGAGATGGGCAGAATGGTGGTTCCTGGCAAACCAACCTGCAGGCATCCCCTGACGCAGACACGGGAGAGATGGGGGGGCATTTTTCAGAGAGGGGAGAGGAACCGTCCAGGTCACTGTCCTTCTCCACGGAGCAGAGGGGTGCCCGCAGGGCCTTCCTCTTCGATCTTGCGGATGTGTTGTCCTCAAAGACGTCGTCATCTCCCATGTCGTCGGAGCAGAAGCCCGCGCTGCCAGCCAGCCCGCTGGAGGACTTGGCGCTGCGCAGGTGGGCCGCCCCGCTCTCCAGCTCGTGGAACCTGTGCAGGCTGCTGGCGCTCGAGCCACGCGAGAGGGAGAACAGGTACCTGAGCAGCCGCCGGCTTCTGGAAACGGCCTCCTCATCTGCCTTCTCTTCCAGAAGAGGGACATGCATGCCCCCCCTGCCACCCTCCACCTCTGAGGCAGCTGGGCGACTGGCAAATAGGGATGAAACACAAGGATGTTTGGAATGGCCAAGAGGTTTGCAATTCAGAGTTCTTTTCTGTTTATGATGGAACCTGTTAATTCTGAGACACGGATCTTGAGAGAGTATCAGCTTCCCTTCAGAGCACGTTCTTTCCACATAGCCAAAGTTTCCCACGCTGTCCTGGGCCTTCTCGCCCACATCGTTCAGAGACTTGGAGCACTTGAGCGTCCTTCTGGCTCTGCTGCTCTGAGCAGGCTTCACGGCCGGGGCCCACTCGGAGCCGCCGGGGGTCCTCGGTGGCGCGGGCAGTGTGTCTGCACAGAGCACGGTCACTGTGAGCCCTGGCGCCAGAGAGCTCGGGCCCCGAGCCGCTTTCAGGACAACAGCAGCCTGCATGGGGCTGTGGTGACAACACCCAGAACACACTGCCCTGGAACTGCATGCAGAGAACAGTGGGATAAAACACAGAAGTGAAAACAATTTTTAAAGAGAACAGACATACAAGTGAAGAAATGAGACTCGTGTAACTTGGTGAGCAAACAGCACACAGAACGGGGCCGACTGTTTAGAGCAAAGCACAGTGTTGACCAAGCGAATAAAACACCGAGAACTGCGGACACTATCGCGTACTTCTGGGGTGACACGAGCCACTGTAGCATCTGAAGAGGGTGTTACCTGCAGATGTCCTGACTGGAAGGTGTGACAGAAGAGCGAGAGAAGGCGGGCACGGGAGCCGACACCAGCGGAGGACCCCCGACCTGCAACGACACACCTCCGTCAGTTTCCGGGAGAGTCAAGAGGACCCTGAGCCCCTCTTCATCCGAATGGGACATGTCTGCTAGTTCCTCCTGCTCAGTGAGTACCATGAACTAGGTCCCACAGCTGGGACAGAACAAATCCAATAGCTCTCTTTTCTTGCATGTGGGTAAAAGTGTAGCCAGGAAATACTTGAGACTGGAGCAGCACCAAAGATTCACGGTCATTTATTTCCTAAGCATCTGAGTGTCATTAGTTCATACACAGGTCAAGAAACCAAGTACTACAAGGCGTGTGGCAAAAGCAAAAGAACTGCATGTGATCACTGGGGCACCTGCTCCCGCCAGCGAGTCCTGGGTTCCCTGATCGGGGCCCGTAGGCCGTGGGCACTCTCTCCTGCTCACCACCTTAAGGCTGGGCCACAAACAGTGCTGCCCAGCCAGAGCTCTTCCCTTTGTATGACTACAGGGCCACCGGGCCACAGATCCAGAGCAGCCAGGGGCCCAGCACAGAATGCTCCCGGGAGTTCTCATCAAAACAAATGACAAAATTTAAATTTGAAAGAACGTGTACCAGGAGGTCGTGAGATAGAGCAGGGTCTCAGAAAGGCCGTGAATAAGCCCAAACTAAAGGAAAGATCTAGGAGGGTGAGGAGACACCACAGTGGTAGGAGACATGGAAGGAGAGAGAGCAATAGGGAGTGTGGCCGAGGATACAAAACCACCACAGGAGGGTCCTGCAGCCTCCCACACCAGCCTGTGGGGTCCTTGCTAGTTCCCAGGCCCTCACAGCACCGTGCACCTGCATGGAAATGCATGCTTTGCTCCTTAGGACAACCTGGGCGAGCACCTGCTCCACACACCCCAAGCAACCACAGGAAAATAGTACAGTTTTCCCTGGGTCTCTGGGGATTAATTCCAGGACTCCCCATGGATACCAAAGTGCACAGATGCTCAAGTCCTTTATATAAAACAGTGTAGCATTTGCATATAGCCTGTATTTGCATATAGCCTAGAGCGGGGTGTGCCCACACGTGACTCACTCCATTTGCGTGGACTCAGGGTAGTGCTCAGTGCATGGCTAATTCACGGTCTGCTTTTGGGAACTTTCTGGGCTTTCCCCCCCTGAATATTTAATCAATCCTCAGTTGATTAAATCTGCAGATGTGAAGGCCATGGATGCAACGCCCGATGATACGGGGCAGCTGTACTATGGTTTGTCGAGAGTGAGCCCACGTCACTTCTCCGCCTTCCTGAGGACATTCAGTGGCCCTCAGCCCTTCTCCTTGGTCCTTTGGGGAGTCCCACTCTGGTCCACAATTCTCCAGCTGAGGCCTGGCCCCACTTTTGCTAAGTGCCACCTTAGGGGTGCACGCTCACTCTGGCACTCCAGCCACAGGGCCTCTGACACGGGTGAGCCACCAAGACAGGCAGCACCATTGTCAAACTTTCCCCTCCTCCTCTGTAATCGCACGGCCTGTAGGACTGGCCAGAACTTGAGGTGTTCACTGGACCACGTCCCTGCCCCTTGGCACGGCGAGTAAACCTGCCAAACCCAACACCACCTGAAGAAGCCTCCGGGAGTGCCGCTGCGGGAACCCGTGGGTGCTAAGCCAGGCGGATTCCTCAATGCGTGCATCTTCGGAGTCGCCCGAGAAGCCGCACTGACTTCCTAGCAGAATATGCACATGGGCACTGGGTATGTTTTCTTTGAAAGAATTACTAGTCAAAGTTCTTAAGATTCCAATGTTTTATTTATTTGGAGACATGAAAATGATGCCCTCAAATAACCTGTCACCATGTCACTGTTCTTCCCAAAGGAAAACGAGGACCTGCGTGCACATGACGCTGCTGCGTTCCCATTGCAGGGCCACCACCCGGCAGCCATCCCAGGCTTCACTCCGGAGCCTCTGCCCCAGCCCGGCCGGGAACAGGCGCCGGCTGTGCTGTGGAGACTCTGAGAGCACAGGGCCTTCCTGCCACTCACTCGGGAAGGGGCTGAGGGCAGCTACACGAAAGTCCCCAACTCCTAACAACCTGTTCTCTGACGTTCAGTCCTAACCCAGCCTGAGGCAGACGGCCTTCTTGAACGCCTTGCTCCCTTCTTTTACTTCTAAGGTGACCAGCTCTGTTCAGCATCTGTGGGCAAGACTAGAAATGCACCACGGAGGCCACGGGCTGGTCACTGCACTGCAGAGGAGTGAGCATCTCACCGGGCCTCCCTCAGCAGACTTTGGAGAGTCCAGCTACATCCACATCCTGTCCCCTCACGGCGTGAGGTCAGCTCTCCTTCCTCTATGTGGCTGGGTCAAGTTTAGTGGCTCAGACTGAGGTACAGGACGTTCCTTCCCCTAAGGCAGTGGTTGGCAAACTCAGTCAACAGAGCCAAATATCAACAGTACAACAATTGAAATTTCTTTTGAGAGCCAAATTTTTTAAACTTAAACTATATAGGTAGGTACATTGTTATTAACTTAATTAGGGTCCTCCTAAGCTGGCCTTTGCTAAAAACGTCCTCAATCTGATTGAGGTACGTTTGCTGAGGTCAACCACTTCCAACTGTCCCATCCACACTCATCTTGTATACTTGTTTCGTCTATCTCCTTTCGTTCATCCTCTCTATATGTCCAAACCATCTCAACATACCTTTCTCAATCCTCGACACTACATCTTCTTTCACTCCACATTCCCTAAAATTAACTTAATAAACTTTACTTAAAGTTTCAAGTCTTAAACTATAGGTACATTGAATAAAACTTGATATCAATGATATTATCCTATATAATAAAAGGGTAATATGCAAATTGATCCTAACAGAAGAACGACTGGTCACTATGACACACACTGACCACCAGGGGGTAGACGCTCAATGCAGGAGCTGCCCCCTGGTGGTCAGTGTGCTCCCACAGGGGGAGCTCTGTTCAGCCACAAGCCAGGCTGACGGCTGCCAGTACAGCAGTGGTGGTAGGAGTCTCTCCCGCCTCCTCAGCAGCACTAAGGATGTCCAACTGCAGCTTAGGCCCGCTCCCCGCTGGCCAGTGGACATCCCCTGAGGGCTCCTGGCCTGCCAGAGGGATGTCTAACTGCCAGCTTAGGCCCAATCCCTGGGGAGTGGGCCTAAGCCAGCAGGTGGTCATCCCCCGAGGGGGTCCCAGACTGTGAGAGGGCACAGGCCGGGCTGACGGACCCCCCCAAGTGCACAAATTTTTGTGTACCGGGCCTCTAGTTTATTGATAAAATTAAATTCCTTAAAATTTACCTTACAATATCCATAAAATTAAATCATGACAATGACTGACAAATACTAATGTGAACAATGGCCTTGCATCTCCTTGGAAAGTTTGGGTAAGTCAGGTTTGTATGTTGTTGCTCGCATGTGGTATTTTGTGGAAGAGCCACACTCAAGGGGCCAAAGAGCCGCACATGGCTCGTGAGCCACGGTTTGCCAACCACTGCCCTAAGGGATGGGAGATGCCTGGCTCTCCCAGAAGACAGGGAGTTGCCTGGTTATCAGTTCCCTGTGAGAGAAGAACACGGTCTCTTGAAACCATGTGCACCTCCCTGCATCCTGAAGGGAAGGCAATCCATCTGGGCGGGAAGTGGGGTCTTATCTGGAGAATGAGGCCCCCCAGGGTCAGGGTCCTGGGAGGAGGCAGGCCTCAGACAGGAAGCTGAAATCAGAGACTGGCCTCTCACTCCTGCTGACCTTCCAGTGGTCCAGGTCAGACAGGGAGTCTGGGATAACTCTCACACGCCCATTCTCGGGGCCTGGGAGGCGGAGGAGGGAGAGCCCAGAGCAGAACAAAGCCTGCGTGGGGAGGTCCACGCTGTGACAGGACCAGGTCCCGCGGTGAGCGCACCGGCCTGTCTGCACTGGAGAGAGCATCTGCCTGGGAGGCGGCTGCAGCCCCGGACCCGCGCTCTGCTCATTAAGAAATAGGAAGTCCTCGTTTCACCCTCTCCTGTCCCACACAGCACATCCCAAGACGCCTCAGCACATGTCCAAACCACAAGCTCCAGTGACAGAAAAAAGTCTCTCTTCATGTTGGATCATGAGGTTTCAAGGAAATTTTAAAAATCTACTTCCTGTAGTTTTACATAAATACAAGCCAACAAATGCCTCTTCCTGGCTCCTTCTCCAGGAAGAGTGAGAAGCAGCAGGATTTGTGAGGGATCCCCGCTCCCAGGAGGGGCTCCTCCTGCCTGCAGCTGAAGAGGAGCACAGGCTGAGCTCAGGACCAGTCCACTGTGGATGCCCACCAGCGCAGCTAAGCACCTGAAGAGCTGCCTGGTCTCACGCCCAGTGAAATCTATCAACCTGCAACGAGGACCTAAAACACCGCCTGCAACAACGGCACAAGAGAGAAGCGACAGCTTCACCTACGGCTCCAGGGTCCAACTGCCAAGGTCAAGTCCAGCAAGGGCCAGCAGGCTCTGCCGGAGGCTCAGAGCAGGCAGCTCCCTCCCCCTCCCCCCGGAGCAGGCAGCTCCCTCCCCCTCCCCCCAGAGCAGGCAGCTCCCTCCCCCTCCCCCCGGAGCAGGCAGCTCCCCCGGAGCAGGCAGCTCCCCCGGAGCAGGCAGGGTGGCATGGGGGAGGCAGGGGCGCTGGGGACAGTGCTGGCTCGGAGAAAAGGCGTCTCCGTGCCTCACCCACTCGGGAGCACCCTCTCCCTCCACAAGGGCCGGACCAGGACTGCTCCTGATGAGAGGTGGGCGCGTCCGGACAAGACAACGCAATGTGTGGAGGAAGGAGGCTCCGCTCCTCACATTCTCCGGGGCCTCTCACCCGAGAGGCTTTCTGTCAGGACAGGGACGTAAAGCAATCTCAGGACAAACATGTTCACAAAAATCCCCTCTTCCTAAGATGTCGTAATCAGTTTGGCAAAACAAACCTCTGGACTCTGTCGGGGCCTAAATCCCGTGGATCTGATTTCTAAGAATGACAAGACTCAGGCCTTTGCCTCGCTGTACTCAAGTCCCTCAGACGCACCGCTTTAAAGATGTCCACGCAGGCTGCCGAAAACGTGTAAGGAAAAGAAACCTTCCCCATATCCTCGGAGGGAAGGCGGCATTCTCCCTCTCTGCTTCCCGCTTCGAGGAGGCGAGGCCGTGGAACAGACCTACCAGGCAGCCTGTAGGTCTGTGCAGGACAGGCCACCTTGCAGGCTGCGTTCTGCTCCAGCTCCCTTCCCGCGTTCCTTCCACCGAGTTCCTTCCCAACCTCCCTCCCCACCACCTCCTCACTCTCCTCACACCACCACCCACACCACCACCGGCCCTTTTCTTTGCCAGCAAAGCTGCTGCAAGCATTCGAAGTCCCAGGTCCTTAACAAGAGCTGACCCCAAAAGGGGCAGGGCCACAGAAATGATAGGGTTGATCTCTTTGCTCTGAAGCCACGAGAATTTGCAGAGGGACTGAATAAGGAGGGTGAGAGGCAACAGGACTCCTGTTCACAACTAGTCTCAAATTACAGTCTATCAGCTCAAAGACTTACAGGAAAATGGAAAGTACTGGGCAACATGAAAGGACGCTTAACTTGTCTCATGATGAGAAATACAAATTAAAACTACAACAACAGCCCTGCGGACTGGGGGGGTCCCAGGTTCGATTCCGGTCAGGGGCATGTACCTTGGTTGCGGGCATGTCCCCAGTGGGGGGTGTGCAGGAGGCAGCTGAATCGATGTTTCTCTCTCATCGATGTTTCTAGCTCTCTATCCCTCTCCCTTTCTCTCTGTAAAAAATCAATAAAATATATTTAAAAATAAATAAATAAAACTACAACAACATACATCATCATCAACAAAAAAAGGTGTTTTAAAAATTAAATAGTACCTGTGTTGCCAAGTGTGGAAAGCAGGCATGCCTACACACTGCTGGTGGGAAACCACACTGGTGAGTCAGCATAAAATGGCAGCTTCTCTCAGAACTACCAATGCGCACACACACAGAGCAATCCTTCCTTTAGGACTGTCCTCACACACATGGCAGCAAAGGGCTGGCATCACCTCACTGGCCAGGGGCCTGGGGACGGACTGAGTTAATACAGGTGCGCTGACGGAGAGGAAAGCCAGGCAGTCATGAGGAGAGGGGCGCATCCGGGGCCCAGCGCCGGGAGGGAGGGACAGGCAGGGGGAGCGCCACTATGACCGCTGGCCTGTGCGTGTCTATCAAGGCCCGATGGCGGTCCCTCTGAAACATGGAGGGAGCAGGCGCCCTTTCCAGCCATTACACATGAACCACGCACAGGTATTGCCTCAACACAAACTCCTTTTTAAAATAAATGCATTTGAAAGTTTAGGAAGTAAAATAAAACTGAAAAGCACAACCAACTGTAATGATTTTCCAACTCTGGAAAACCGGTAAAGAAATTAAGTAGGTCATGACCTACATTTAAAAAACACACAAAATAAAATAGAAAATGCCAGTATACATCTGACATCATAAGAATTAAGTCTTTGGAGGGAATATTTCTTTCAGCTCTATGTGTGAGTGAACTGAGTTTCGATGTAAAAGCTACTTTTCTTATGAAAGGTCATGATCAAAATAATTGGAAAGTCTGTATTTCTACAAAGAAAATGCAACATGTCAAAATACGCAAAGGAATGTGGCTGAATGAAGAGAGCCTCCCACCGTCAGCATGGAGGATGGAGGTCGGAGGTCGGAGGTCGGAGGCAAGGGCTCGAGGGCTGCCAGGACAGGCCCCCCTCGGCGGAGAGTGTCTGCCCGGGTCAGCTTCCTATTGCTGTGGAACCAAGTACCACAGAATCAGAGGAGCAAAACTACACAGATGTAGGTCTGTGCGTGGGATGGGTCCGCTGCTCGGGCCTCCCCTCTGAAGCTGTGGGGAAGGACACAGCTTCACATTCATGCAGGGGGTTGGCAGAACGCAACTCCTTGCCGAGTTACAGCTGAGGAGCAGTCTCCTTGGGGCTGTCACCCGGCCGCCCTCATTCCCCGTCAGTCAACCCCTCGCCATCTTCAAGCCCACTCCTGCCTGCAATCTCTGACGTCCTCGGGAACCAGCCAGAGAATGGAGCTCACGGGATTCCATTCAATCAACAGAAGGTGGTCATGGAGTGACACCTCCGCACGGGGCAGGTGCTGGGCCAGGGGCAGGACGTCTCTGGGGACCATTTTAGAAGTTTTGTTTATCAGACCACCTTACCTTCCTTCCCACTCAGGAGGTTGCTAACTGCCACTGCCCTCCCACTCCCAAACCAAGAGGTAATGCCCTGCCCTCACTGCCGCTCAGCGGCCTGGCTTCATACAATAAAGTCTCACTTGGTGTTTAGACGCTACAAGGTATGGACTGAGGCTGCCTTTCAGGAAACTTTCTGTTTAGCAGAGTTGCTCTGTGAAAACAAAGCTCTGTTATGAGAGACTCTGTTTTCTATAAATAAACACCCAATTGTATTCAACTTCAAATGAGCTACAATTAAAGGAGAGGCCAGTTCTGTGGCTGCTCTAATGAACGGCTGTGCCAAGAACGAGCTTTCACAATGGCAGCTAATTAGAACTAGCCACTTACAAAGTAAATACAGAGCGTACCAACTAGGATTCCTGGGGGAGTGCAATAAAAACTAGTGAATTCCCATTGTAAGTGACGCTTAGCTTTGCCTAGCAAGTGGCACTAACATTGAAATCTTTTCTTTGGTGGCCTTTAGAGTTAGAATAGTAGGACATATATATATCACAGCACTGCTGATGCAAGGCCGCAGCTGGAGGAGGGCATGTATACATCACAGCACTCCCCAGGCAAGGCCGCAGCTGGAGGAGGGCATGTATATATCACAGCACTCCCCAGGCAAGGCCCCAGCTGGAGGAGGGCATATATCCTCGGATGAGAATGAAATTTAAAAAAAAAGGCTAATAGGAATTTCAGAGACAAAACTAGCAAAATTAACTATAACTACAATAAATAGTCAGGAGACACACAAAACAAAAAATATATTAAAATGATCTCAAACACATAAAGGATGGAGGGGGTAGTAAAAATGTAGTGCTTTTAAAATGCACTTGAACTTACATGCCTACCAGTTTAAAAAAGACTGCTACAGATAGAGATGGATATATCATTGTACCCACAAACCAAACACCTACAAAAATACACAAAATATTGTGTAAAGAGAAAGGAACCCAACCAAAACACTACAGAAAACCAACAAATCCAAAGGAAAGGAAAGATATCAAGAGTAGACAGGCAGAGAACAACAACAAAAACAGTTAACAAAAAGTTAATAAACGCATACCTATCAATAATAACTTGAAATGTAAACGGGCTAACTGTTCCAATCAAAAGGCAGAATGGATGAAGAAAACGGCCTTCTATATGCTGCCTACAAGAGACTCCCCTCAGACGGAAAGATACACATAGACTGAAAGTGAAGGGTAGAAGAAGCTACCCCATGCAAGCAGACATGAAAGGAAAGCTGGGGTAGCAATACTCCTATCAGACAATGTGAAACAAAGAAAACAAAGAATGCAAAGAGAGACAAAGAAGGACATGGTGTAAGAATAACAGCGTTAAGCAACAAAGCATATATATCACAATTGTAAATATCTATGGACCCAACATAGCGAAACCCAAGTATATAAAGAAACAGGAATGGACAGAAAGGCAGTGTGGACAGAAAGGGGCCACCTGCTAAACCTGACTGGCTCAGGGGAGGCCTGCAAGCTCGGAGCCAAAGTAACTACGCAGGATGGTCTGATACTAAAACTTCCAACTAAAAGCAAGTCATGGAGGGTAGCCATGTGCTAGGCCAATCTCTTCCCAGACAAAGGTCAACCTTTACCTCAACTGAGCCTGTCTACTGTCTTTTGCATCTACTGGTAACAGACCTTTGGAATGTCACAGTAACCCCCTTCTCCCGACTCCTCAGGGCACAAACCCCCATCAGAGCACGAGACCCCAGCCCCTCATCGTTTCCTTGTTCTCCTGCGCACCATCCCTCTGTGCTGTAAATGTGAACTGTTAACTATCCGATGTAAAAGACGTATAATGTCTGTTTTTTTAATCCAATCCCAGAGATTTCCCCACTTTACTTTCTCCTGCCTCCTAGTCTATCACCAATGAATTTCATGTAACCCCTTATGTCTTCTCTTTTGAATCTGGAGGTATAAAATATCTCCTTTTTGGCACATGTACTCAATCCATTGAGCTTTTGCTTCCCAGCAATTTTTGTCAGTTTGGCTCAAGAAGCCTAACCAGGACCACCTGCAGCCCAGGACCTGTGCTTGGTACCAGCAGGGGCCCACTGTGTCCCACCCCAGCTCCTTGCTCTGTATCAGGTGGACTTGGGTGAGTTTTTCTTGGAATTCTGGACCTCCTATTTTAAGGTAAGAGGCCCTGCCTTTATTTGAGCTGTTTTGGAAAAATCCTCAAGGTGGAGCTAAATGTTAAGGGTTGAGAGAATCCAGGCTAAAGATAAGAGTTGAGAACTCAGGACAGGAGAAAAAAATGGGTGGCTGGTTTTTAACTTGCATTTCAATCGGAATTGCTTTCTGAGAGTCTGAACAAAACCTTTTGCTGGATAAGTGAGAACCTGAACTCTGTCAACTCTAAAGATAAGGGCCACTTCCTCCTCCAGCTCGAATTTGGGATTCTTAGGTGACTAAGAATCTTTGCAGAGGTATCAGAGGGTATCCCTCCCAACATAGGGAAGCCACACTGGGAATTCGAACTCAACTGTAATTAAATGATTGACTCATTGAGGGACGAGCACATAAAGGTTGGTTATGGTTACCCAGAGCTCCAAGTCCTCATGGCTGTATCAGACAGCCAGGGAGAGAAACCAAGACACATAGCAAGGTTGAGACAACTCGGGAGGTGACAGCCCCTTAGAGCTCAACTCATAAGCAGCACACTTCAACCCCATATACAACATCTCTAGAAATATTGCTCAGACTCTGCAGATGCCAAAATAAAATTAAAATTAATATGGGAAATTGTGCCTCCAAGACTGGAAGATCCAGCCCCCAATAATACTCCTGGAGATATACAATAAATAGGAAGCCTTTACTTATGAGTACTTACAGAAATGGGAAGATTTAACTAGAAATGCTATCAACTTAAGATGGCCAAAATGGAAATCTTTTTTGTGTGTGGAAAGTATCGCATATGTACCCTCTTCCCCCCCATTGACCCCCTCCAGCCTGTCTCCACCCCAGGTCTTCGCCACCCTATTACCTCTGTCCATGGGTTATGCATATATGCATACAAATTCTAATTTAACTGTTAGTACATGTGATTTTGGCTATTCTGACCTATTCCAATTAAGATACCTACTGGTTTCTGGGAACAAAAAGCAACGGAATTACTAAATATGGTTCCTGGAAAACACCTATTGAGGATCTGTTTTTATTGTAGAAAGCCAGGTTACCTTAAGAAGGGTTACAGAAAACTGATATGAAATTTAGAAAGAGAAAAGAGACAGAAGCAAGCACATGGTTGCTCTGAGAACTATCAGAGGCTCAAATAAACTCATGAAAATTATTACAGGTTTGGATGTTTCTTATGTCAACAGCAGAAATGAACAATAACATAAAAATAGTTGGGGACTTGAATACTCCATTTACCTCAATGACTAGATCATTCAGACAGATAATTAATATGGAAATAATGGCCTTAAATGCCACATTACTCCATATGGACTTAATAGTCACTTTAAGAACATTTCATCTCCAAACTGCAGATTATACATTCTTCAAGTGCATGCCCATGAGACATTTTCAGGATAGACCACGTATTAGGCCAAAAAACAAGCCTCAATAAATCAAGAAGATTAAAATTACATCAAGCATATTTTCTGATCACAATGGTATGAAACTAGAAATCAGCTATGGGAAGAAATTTAGAAAAACACAAATATATGGAGACTAAACAATATACTACTAAATAACCAATGGATCAAAGAGGAAATCAAAACTACCTGAGACAAATAAAAATAAACTACTTTGTAAAATTTATGGGATGCAGCAAAGCCATTTTTAAGAAGTAAGTTCATACCTCAAGAAGTAGGAAAAATTCCAATTAGACAATCTAAATTTACACATACAGGAACTAGAGAAGGAAAAAATGTTCTGCACAAAAGAGGAAGCCATCAACAGAAGAAGCCATAAACAAAATGGAAAGACAACTACTGAATGGGAGAATATATTTGGAAATAATATATCAGATAAGGGGTTGTTATCCAAAATACATAAGAAACTCATAGAATTCAATTACAAAAACACACAAAACAAACAAAAACCATCCAATCAAAACATGGCAGAGCCCTGGCAGGTGTGGCTTAGTTGATTGAGCATCCTCCTGATTCCTGGTCAGGGCATATGCCCAGGTTGCAGGCTTGATCCCCAATAGGGAGAGTGCAGAATGCAGCTGATTGCAGTTCTGCTCTTACATCTGTATATATTGTACAACTGAAACTACGATTAGAATGTATACTCAGTATACTTAAATGAAAAAAATAGTGTCCCCCCCAAAATGTATACACATTTTGAATGATTATAAAGTCAGTGTTTATTAACATTCTGTTCATTTTCAAAATTTAAAAGAATCTACAGAAATGAGTAATTTTTTTGCCAATGCCTGTTTTCAAACTGATGACCGTTCTGGTTCAGGCACTGCTGATAACGCAAAGCAATGGAATCACAAACATCAAGAATCATTTTGTTCATGCTGTTGCAAATGGTAAGAATTCCTTCTCTTTTACAGCAGCATAGTATTCCATTGTGTAGATGTACCACAGTTTTCTAATCCATTCATCTACTGATAGGCACTTAGGCTGTTTCCAGATCTTAGCTATGGTGAATTGTGCTGCTATGAACATAGGGGTGCATATATCCTTTCTGATTGGTGTTTCTGATTTCTTGGGATATATTCCTAGAAGTGGGATCACAGGGTCAAATGGGAGTTCCACTTTTAGTTTTTTGAGGAAACTCCATACTGTCTTCCATGGTGGCTGCACCAGTCTGCATTCCCACCAGCAGTGCACGAGTGTTCCCTTTTCTCTACATCCTCTCCATCACTTGTCGTTTGTTGATTTGTTGATGATAGCCATTCTGACAGGTGTGAGATGATACCTCATTGTTGCTTTGATTTGCATCTCTCGGATGATTAGTGACTTTGAGCATGTTTTCATATGTCTCTTGGCTTTCTGAATGTCCTCTTTTGAAAAGTGTCTATTTAGGTCCGTTGCCCATTTTTTGATCAGATTGTTTATCTTCCTTTTGTTAAGTTGTATGAGTTCCCTATAAATGTTGGAGATTAAACCCTTATCGGTGATAACATTGGCAAATATGTTCTCCCATGCAGTGGGCTTTCTTATTGTTTTGTTGATGGTTTCTTTTGCTGTGCAGAAGCTTTTTATTTTGATGTAGTCCCATTTGTTTATTTTCTCTTTAGTTTCCAATGCCCTAGGAGCTTGTATCAGTGAAGAAATTGCTTCGGCATATGTCTGAGATTGTGTTGCCTTTGGATTCCTCTAGTATTTTTATGGTTTCCAATCTTACATTTAAGTCCTTTATCCATTTTGAGTTTATTTTTGTGTATGGTGTAAGTTGGTGGTCTAGTTTCATTTTTTTGCATGTATCCGTCCAATTTTCCCAACACCATTTACTGAAGAGACTGTCTTGACTCCATTGTGTGTTCTTGCCTCCTCTGTCAAATATTAATTGAGCATATTGGTTCGGGTCGATTTCTGGGTTCTCTATTCCATTTCATTGATCTATATGTCTGTTCTTGTGCCAGTACCAGGCAGTTTTGAGAACAGTGGCTTTATAATACAGCTTGATATCTGGTATTGAGATCCCACCTACTTTGTTCTTCTTTCTCAGGATCGCTGCAGCTATTCGGGGTCTTTTTTTATTCCAGATGAATTTTTGGAGAGTTCGTTCTAGGTCTGTGAAATATGCCATTGGTATTTTAATGGGAAGTGCATTGAATTTATAGATAGCTTTGGGTAGTATGGACATTTTAATGATGTTGATTCTACCAATCCATGAACATGGTATGTTCTTCCATCTGTTTATGTCTTCCTCTATCTCTTTTTTCAATGTCCTGTAGTTTTCTGAGTAGAGGTCTTTTACCTCTCTAGTTAAGTTTATTCCTAGGTATCTTAATTTTTTTGGTGTGATGGTAAATGGGATTGCTTTTTTAGTCTCTCTTTCTCATTATGCTAAGTGAAATAAGCCAGTCAATGAAAGAAAAATACCACATGATCTCACTCATTTATGGATAATAAAACTGGTGAACAAAAATAGATACAGAGGCAGAGCAGCATCGAACAAACTGTCAAACTGCAGCGGGAAGGCTGGGGAGGGTTGGGGGGCAGGAGGGAGGGGGATAAGAGATCAACTGAAGGACGTGTATGCATCCATATAAGCATAACCAATGGACACAGAAACTGGGGGGGTAGAAGAGGCCAGGGGAAGGTCAAAGGGAAAAAAAAAGGAGACATATATAATACTCTTTGTAATACTTTAAACAATAAAACAAAATTTAAAAAAAAAGAATCATTTTGTTCAGTATTTGTGTGCCCTCAATTCATCAACTGTTGCTAGTTTTGTACTGTAAACTTTATCTTTCATGTATCCTCATAAAAAATGTCTAGTGACATTTTAGGATAAATTTTATTTGTTCAAAGCTTAGTCTGGCTTTACCCATTATTTCAAGTCAGTTAAACCTGACAAGGAGTGAAAATTAAGTTAGTTATCAGCTGTTCAAGTGTGTATACACCTTTTTGGGACACCCTAAATATATAAAATGGGTTTCTTGTAGACAAAATAAAAACTTTAATTTAAAAAAAAGAGTTTAGGGGACCAGATCATCTTAGATTTGGCACATCACTCTAAATGCAATAAGAAGCCACTGAAGGCTTAAAAAGAGAAGCATTACAGTCCTATTTACCTGGTTGCTAGGTGGACGACTTGGGTGGTGGGAAGCTACTGCAGTAGTTGAGGAGGCTTGGACCCAGAAGGTGATAATGCCAATGAAGAGGAAAAGGGGGCTGGGCATAGAGCCTTCCACAACCCCATGTGAACATGCACTCAACAAGCATGTGCCGAGAACCTCCAGGGCTAGACTCTATCCTTGACTCTAAAGATTTAGGGGTAAACAACACAAGTCCATGCACATGGACCTTACGTGTGTGTGGGGGGGGGGGGTGGGGGGAGTGCAACAGAAAAAAATAAAATATGAAATGTTGACGAGGGTGACCACTCAGGTGGTTAGGATGGGCAACCAGGAAGAGGTGACAAATTTCAAGAAACCTTGCACTTGTAACAGAGGCTCAGTACACGATATCCACTAACATCATTATCATTAGTACAAAACAAAGTACTGTGTGATTTTGTTTTGGGTGAAGACTCTGCCATCAAAATGGCTTAAATGTCCCAATATTCTTCCTTTATTACTAAGAGGACCACCACAACCTGGATACCATTTGTTTTATTTACTAGAGGCCCGATGCATGAAAATTCTTGCCCTCAGCCCAGCCTGCACCCTCTCACAATCCGGGATCCCTCAGGTAAGGTCCCTAGGCCAGGGCCTATCGGGGCTTTCCTTCCCCCGGCTGCAGGCAGCTGGCCCCACCCCCACCACTGTCACTGCTTGCCATCTGTACCCTCTCCCCCCCGCCCCCCCGCCACTGGTGGCCTCCCTCTACAGGCAACAGGTGTGGGGTGCAATGGCTTGTCTGGGCCTCCCTCTGCGGGGTGATCATTGGCCGCCACACACCTGCCACGGAGTCGCTGCCTCCAGTGACCCTGGGCCTCCCTCTTTCTTTGCTGGGGAGTGGGGCCAGCCCTGAGAGGGGCCGTCTGCATACCTGATTGCCCCTAACCACTCACCTGCCTACCTGATCACCCCTAACCACTTGCCTGCCTACCTGAGCACCCCTAACTGCTTGCTTGGGGGCAGGGCCAGCCCTTCAAGGGGCCATCTGCCTACCTGATCACCCCTAACCACTCGCCTGCCTACCTGATTGCCCCTAACCACTCTCCTGCCTACCTGATCACCCCTAACCACTTGCCTGCCTACCTAATCACCCCTAACTGCTTGCTGGAGGGCAGGGCCAGCCCTGCAAGGGGCCATTTGCCTACCTGATCGCCCCTAACCGCTCACCTGCCTACCTGATCACCCCTAACCATCTGCCTGCCTGCCTGATAGCCCCTAACCACTTGCTTGGGGACGAGTCCAGCCCGGCAAGGGGCTGTGGTGGTTCTGGTCTCTGGTCATTCAGGTCATTACGCTTATGGTGACTGGCCTTTTATTATACAGGATTTTTAATGAATTTATTAGAGTGACATTAGTTAATAAAATTATATAGGTTTCAAGTATAAAATTCTATAATACATCTGTATACTGTATTATGTGTTTACCCCTCCAAGTCAAGTCTCCATCACCATTTATCTCCCCCATACTCTCTTCTAAATCCCACTACCCCTTTCCCTCTGGTAATCACCTTACTATTATTGTCTGTGTCTATGAGTTTGGTTGTGTGTGTGTTTTTTGCTTAATTCCTTTACCCTTTTCACCCAACCCCACAAACCCCTCAGCTGTCAGCTGCTCTCTGTATCTATGAATCTACTTCTATTTTGTTTGTTAGTTTATTTTGTTCATTAGATTCTATATATAAGTGAAATCATATGGTATTTGTCTTTCTCTGACTGGCTTATTTCACTGAGTATAATACCTTCTAGGTCCATCCATCGGAAAAGGTAAGCTCTCCTTCTATTTTTATGGTTGAGTAGTATTCTATTGTGTAAACACACACTACAGCTTTTTTATTCACTCCTCTACTGTTGGACACTTGGGCTGCTTCCAAATCTTGGCTATTTTAAATAATGTTGCAATGAATATAGGGGTGCATGTATTCTTTCAAATTAGTGTTTTGGGTCTCTTTGGATATATTTCTCGAAGTGGAATCACTGGGTCATAAGGCAGTTCCATTTTTAAAAAATATATTTTTACTGATTTCAGAGAGGAAGGGAAAGGGAGAGAGAGACAAAAACATCAATGATAACAGAAAATCATTGATTGAGCTCCAAACCCAGGTATGTGCCCCAATCAGGAATCAAACCATGACCTCCTGGTTCATAGGTCAACACTCAAACAGTAAGCTACACAGCCAGGGCAAGGCAGTTACATTTTTAATTTTTTTAGAAAATTCCATAAGATTTCCCATAGTGGCTGCATCAATCTTCATTTTCATTAACAGTGCATGAAGGTTCACTTTTCTCCACATCTTTGCAACATTGTTTGTTGATTTCTTGATGACAGCTTTCTGACAAGGTGATATCTATTGTAGTTATAATTTACATTTCTCTGATGTCAGACAATATGAATAAACCAATTACAACTAATGAAATTGAAGTAATAATCACAAAACTCCCAACAAACAAAAGTCCTCAATTGGATAGCTTTACAGGTCAATTTTACCAAACATTCAAAGAACTAACACCTATCATCCTCAAACCAGTCCAAAAAATTCAAGAGGAGGAAAGACTCCCAAGTTCACTTTACAAGGCCAGCATTATCCTAATTCTAAAACTAGATAAAGACACTATTAAGAAAGAAAATTAGAGGCCAATATCCCTGATGAATATAGATGCTAAAATCCTCAACAAAATATTAGCAAACCGAATCCAGCAATATACTCAAAAGATCATACACTATGATCAAGGATGCAAGATTGGTACAATATCCGCAAATCAATAAATGTGATACATCACAAACAAAATGAATGATAAAAATCACATGATCATATCAATAGAGGCAGAAAAGGCATCAGATGAAACTCAGCACCCATTTACAATAGAAACTCTCAGTAAAGTGGGGATAGAGGGAATATACCTCACAGATATGGCAAACCCACAGGCAACATCATATTCAATGAGCAAAAACTAAAAGCATTTCCCTTACGATCTGGAACAAGACAGAGATGCCCTCTTCCACCACTGTTATTCAACACAGTTTAGAAGTCTACTAAAAGTCCTAGCCACAGCAATCAGACAAGAAGAACGAAAAGGCATCCAAATTCAAAGTAAGAAGTAAAACGTAATTATTTGCAGATGACATGATACTGTATATAGAGAACCCTAATGATTCTGCACAAAAATACTAAAACTGATAAATGAATTCACTAAAATAGCAGGTACAAAATAAATATCTAGAAATGCCAACAAACAGATATTTTTATAAATCAACAGTTAATAAACAGAAAGCAAAACTAAAAAAAAAATCCCATTTACTACTGCATCAAAAAATGGGAATAAATTTAACCAAGAATGTAAAAGTTCTGTACTCAGAAAATTGTAAGACACTGAAGAAAGAAATTGAAGAAGATACAAATAAGTGGAAGCATACACTGTATTCATGGATAGGAAGAATTAACATTAAAATGTCCATACTACCCAAAGAAGTTTATAGATTCAACACAAGCCCTCCCTACCAAGATACCAATGGCACATTTCACAGAACTGTGAAGGATAAAATAATCATCAGTAATAAAATAATAGCTACCATTAAGAACTATCCTTAATCAACCTAAGATCACCAGGGGTCAACAACGTTTAACAAGAGTCAGTTCACTGATTCACTGCAAGGAGAGAGCTGCCCCACGGCTCCTTGCAAACATTATCTCTGAGACTCACAGCAACCCTGAAGGTTGTATTATTGCCCTAATTTTACTCATCAGGAAACTAAAGCTCCAACAAGGGTTCTTCCTCAAAGTCTCATGGCTAATAAATCCCTGCCCATCTAACCCCCAAGCCCTCACAGTGCAACACAGAATCCCTCTACCCCAGGCCCGTGCAAGCCCATAAAATGTCCCTAAGAAACTGTAAGCCAGTGGCTCGCAAACTTTTCTTCTGGCCAGTGAGAAGTGAGCAGCCAGGCAGCCGGGCGGGGCTTCTGAGAAAGCTTTGCCTTCCTCCTGAAAAGGGTCACTCTCTGCTGCTACACCCTCCATCCTTCATCACTCATTCCTGCCAGGGCCACAGCCACGGTGCCTGGAGGCCCAGCTCCCACTTGAGACCATGAGGCGCTAGCATGAGGTGCTAATGCGCTAAGGAAGGTGGCACAGAGAGAACAGAAAGTGCTTGGGTCCAGGCACCTCTGTTAGCAACATCTACCTCCAGACATCTTGTCATGGAACCACATAAATCTATCATTATTTAAGTCACCAGAGTTGGCTTTTTGTGACTATCAGTCAAATGCACTCCTAATTGAGGAGACAGATTCTCTGGTGACTCCCTGAGATTTCTTTCACCTGAAAGTAAATAATTTCTACTAGAAGAAACAGGGTTTTCTCCAATTAGTCACTGCCCCCACCACATGCTCAGAATTTGCCTAACTAGAAAAACATAACTGCCACACACCTCATTGTGTGGTTCCACGGCAGATGAAAGAACTGTATCAGCAAGTTTATGTCTTTCATTCATTCCTTTCCTCCCTTCCTCCTTCCCTTCCCTTCCCTTCCCTTCCCTTCCCTTCCCTTCCCTTCCCTCATCCTCCATTTCTCCCTCCCTCCTTCCCTCCCTCCCTTCCTTCCTTCCTCTTCTCACCCAAGGATATTTCCCATTGATTTTTAGAGTGTGTGGAAGACAGAGGGAAAGACAGAAAGAAATATCAATGTGAGAGAAACACATCAGTTGGTTGCTCCCTGCACAAGCCTCAACCAGGGCCTGGGCGGGGGAGGAGCCTGCAATCAAGGTATGCGTCCTTGACCGGAATTACACCCGGTACCCTTCGGTCCGCAGGCTGACACTATATCCACTGAGCCAAAGACAGCAAGTTTATGTCTTTAAAAGAAGAGTATAAACACATGCAAGTTAAGAAAATATAAAAATAACATTTCAGTGGCACTCTACCTTAGAAATGCTACTTGAATGACTCATGGGATGTCCCAAAGTCTTCTCATTCTGCAAGAAAACCAAACAGGTGATTAAAATGTGCAAAGAACAAGTAATTGATCACAACAATGGTATTGACAAATCATTCCCTCAACTAGAATTTGCTGAACACAAACTACTATGTACCAGGTCACCTAATATATTATGAGAATTTGGCAAAGATGAGTGAAACAATAGTCCCTGCTCTAAAGGAACTTAACAAGAAAAAAAACACCACCACCAGGAATTTGGAATTAACTGAGAAAATAAGAGGGCAGTAAATGTCTTATGACACATTCCAGTGGAGGGTCACAGGCAAGAAATGGCATGCGCAGATGTGTGTGGGGTGGTCCATTCTCTGAGGACCGTGTAAAATGGGGGGAAAGGAAGCAGGAAGGCTGATGCCACCCCGCTCATTTGGCTGTCAAAGTGCTGGTACTCAGCAGGGACATGGCACAGCTCACATCTATTCCTTCAAGCTTATTTCTCCTCCTGAATTAGAGAAATCTGAGTCAGGCTAGCTTCTTCCCTCTCACCCCTCTCCATGATCAGTCACAAAGTCTTACATCAGATTCTTCCTCCTTAATGCCCTCAATCTCATCTTCATTTCCATTGTCAAAGCCTTAGTTTAGGTCTCTTCATTTCTCACTTGGAATTCTTGAAGAACTTCCTAACTGGCCTTTCTGCTTTTAAGCTGACCTTCCTAAGACATATTGCTATGGATGGAATTGCGTCCCCCCACATTCATATGTTGAAGCCCTAACCCCCAGTGCTCAGAATGTGACTATATTTGAAAATGGGGCCTTTAACGGAGTAATTACATGAAAATGAGGTCAGCTTATTGGGGTAGGCCCTGATCCAATACGAATGGTGTCCTTACAAGAAGAGGTAATTAGGACCAGACACACACGGAGGGAATACCATGTGAGGACACAGGGAAAAGACAGCCATGTACAAGCCTAGGATAGGCCTCAGAAGGAGGCAAACCTGCTGACACTTTGATCTCAGGCGTTTAGTCCGCAGACTGTGAGAAAAGTCCTATTGTTTAAGCCACCCTGTCTGTGCTAGTTGGCTATGGCAGCCCTAAAAATGAATATGACAATCTTCCACACTATAACTTTCTTTAAAAATGAGTATTCCAAGTGTAAATCTGACTTTTAAAAATAAGAAAGTAACTTTTCCTGAATCTAATTATCTTTGTTCTAAACCCAAATGAGGAGGGAAAAAGACTACTGCAAAAGGAAGAGCTATGACAGTTCTTGTATTCTTAAGTTCATCAATTCTCTACTTAGGTAGCATGGTATGCAATTACCTGGGGAGGACCAGAGAAGGTTGAGATGTGATTAGCAGATAAAATTCTTTAGTCACTCAGAGATACAAAGGAGCTAGTAGATCATTTAAAAAGTCCTTGAGGAAGAGTTGATTCCATTTCACCATGGCTCTCCTTAAAGATATCAAGCCACCAATAAAAGTTTTAACTTTCCCCTCCCCCCTCAACCCACAAATTACAGACTGCCTTGACTTTGGTACACTTGGCTTTTGAACATTCACTATCCCTAACATGCTGATGAAGAGGCATTTCAGCATCTCCCAAGTGGCCTGCCGGCCGGCACTCACCCACTTTACCAATGCTGTCTTCTTTATCTTTACAGCAATGCATTTGTGCAATTTTTGGAATATTTTTGTTATATCCTCTATTTTATATACCTGAGTGGAAACCGAAGCTTAGGTCTCTTAAGTGTAATATAATACAGACAATGCTATTAAGTGTTTAGTCTCAATGGGATATCTGTTGGTCTTAAGTCAATTAGACAGTTATAAAGGAAAAGAACAAAATTACAAAGTATACTGAGTGTTGGCAATATGTTTCTGACGACTGTTTTAAAAAAAAAACTTAATTAGGAATATGACAGAATCATCATATTCACACATTCACTCATTGGGAATGGGAAGTCCCTCTGCCCACAGCACAGGTAAATCTATAACCATTTAAGTTTTATTCCTGAGTCAAGAATGTGTTACAGACAAACACAGGGCACTGCTGTGAATCCAGGCTTAACAGCTCACCCACGGGGGATTTACTATTAAATTTTCATAATACACACCTTGGATTATCTGTATACAAAACCAATTATAATCACCATTACAAAAAATGGATAGTTTAAAACCAGCTAGAAACCTACAGAGAAGTTCTGATGTATGAAGAAAAGCAATAATTCATTCTGACACTCATCATCCCATAAAGAAGGAATATTATGGTGGGGAGAGGACTAGAAATTAAGCTAGATAACATTATAAATCAAGATTGAGAGCTAAAAGTTGCTCTTTGCCTTATGAACTTGGGACATAAATTTAATGATGTAAGCCTTTATTCTGATTCCCTTGTTAGAACAATAAAATGCATTGGTAAAATCAAACAAATAACTAGCCCCAAAAGATGCAGATGTTTTAAAGCCTGAAGCCTATCGACATTTAGGATTGCTTCTCCACTGCTTGGTAGGAAATTAACAATTCATTTCCAACAGACTTTTCCCCCCTTAAATATTGCGACATTTGTTTGGACTTATTGACAAATCTAACAAGCTCAAGACCATAACAGACCTATTTTTCAGCAAGAAAATCTCAGGATTCATTCAACTCAGTTACTCATTCATTCCATCCTTCTTACTATGTGACTACCAAGTGCGAACAGCTGCATCAGTGACAGAATATGGACAAAAATCAATATGGCTGCTAGGCCTGTTCCAAGGATGACATTACCACAGAACCACTTTGAAAGAGTTTGGATGAGGAATGTCAACTAGGGAAAAGCTGAAGAATGACATAAAAAAGCACATCTCTGAGTCATATCAGGGTAGAGGGGGTAACACCATTCTCTCCTATGGTCACACAGGCATGTTTCTGAATGAGAAGGCAAGTTTACCAACATAAATGTCAAGAACTGGAATTGGGCATTCCAAGGAGAACAAGAGCTCCCTTCCAGTTCAAGCTGCAACTAAGCTTCAATAACCAAGTAATAAAAAGCCTTGGCCAATTATTTTCATACTAGAGGCCCGTGCACTCTGGGAGTCCCTCAGCCCAGCGTGTGCCCTCTCACAGTCCGGGAGCCCTTGGGAGATGTCGGACTGATGGCTTAGGCTTGCTCCCCGCAGTCTGGCCTCCCTCTGCAGGAGGCAACAGGCGGGCTGATCGGGGGATGGTGCCAGCCAGTTATCGGCTGGCCCTGCTCCCCCATCACCACTGCTGGTGGCCTCCCTCTGCCCCCCCCCCCCCATTGCCCCTCCACCACCGCCACTGGTCGCCGCTGCCCGCCCCATCACTGTCCCCGCCCTCTGCCTGCTGGCACCCGCCTTGGCTGGCCTGGCACTGCCCACTCACCAGCCACACTCCCCACCAACTGGTCATTCTGCCATTCCATCGATTTGCATATTAGGCTTTTATTACATAGGATAATCTTTAATACATTCAGTAACTGCTTAATGGGTCCCTCATTTTGTAACTCAGGGAGAGATGAAAGCCTCTGTTTCACTTCTGGAAATAGAAACTGTTACCCTCCTTCCTCAGAAACAGCACCAGGCAACCCCATGCTGTGAGACACACACCTCTCTGGCTTGCTCGCATCCCCGTCTCTTTTTGGTGGGCTTTTTCCTACACTGACCATGAATGTTTCTTAGAACACAGCTCCATGCCCTCTTCTCATTTATTTTCTCCCTTAGACCAGTGCTTCTAAAACGCTGCAACTTGAATTAGGGAAGTTACTAAAATGCAGGCTGTGACTTGGTAGGCCTGAGGTGCACTGAGATTGCTCATTTCTAAGGAACTCCCAGGTGGCATCCATGCTGCTGGTTCCCAGACCACACTGCACATGCAAGTTTCATTCCAAATCCTGGGCCAAAATAACGCATAAAGGCTATGACTCATTTTTTAAAAACTGAGGTATAAGTGAATATCATGACTCATTTTTTAAAAAATAAATCATAAATCATGACTACTGTAAAACTAAATTTCTGTGTAAAAGATGGTAGTGAACTCACCAGTGAGTCAATACAAATCAGAAGACAGACTGATATATAGATTGGGAAATACTAAGACTGAGGGTGTGAGAAAAGTTTTGTTAATGTAAGAAGTTACAAAATCACAAAGACAAAAATCAGCTCTGTTGAAGAATAAAGGACATTTCACAATCTGGCCAGTCCTGTCAATGTTTTGCAAGTCCATGTGTGGCTCCAATACAATGTACTTTGGGGGCAAAGCTGAGACACAGAGCCCACAGAGAACAAACAAGTCCTAGAAACTGGAAGTCAAGAATTAACAAGAAGAAAATGAGGTGAGATGTCTAAGCAAGTTTCTGGGATTCTGCATAAAGGAGTCAAACAATAGAACTTCATGTAGGAATTTCCCTGAAACTCTGACCAGGACCAGTCATTAAAACAAAGCAAAACAAACAAACAAAAAGCCCCTATGTGTAACAGCCAATATTCATCCCACCAATAGAACTCCAACTTTGTTCTGAGCAGCAAAGGCCCAACTCAAAGTTCTCACTTTCTCACACTATTGCAGCTAAGGGTAAATGCATAAGAAGGTTCTCTGTAAAACAATTAACCTCGGGGTTTTCTGGGGGGAATTTTGCTCTCCTGATACAGCCATTGCTCCTTGCTCCAGCATTCCTCCTTCCCTCGTTCACCTGGAATACAGATGTCACCCCGGGTAGAGGAGTTACCTTGAGGCCAGAAGAAGTATGCACCAGAAGTCTCCAACTTTTTGGTCTCAGGAATCACTTACATGTAAAAAATTGGGGACTGCCAAAACCTATTGTTTATGTGGGTTATATTTACTGATATTTACCACATTAGAAATAAAAACAATTTTAAAAATATGAATTTCTTAATTTATTTAGAATTACCAATAACAAATTCAGTTAACATAGATGACATTTCAATAAAAAATAACTATTTTTTCCAAACAAAACACTGCAAGTGAGCAGAGTAGCATAGTTTTATATTTTTGCAAAACTTGTTGCAGATTTCTAAAAATCTATAGATGTTTCTAAATCTTGTTATAGAAGACAGCTACGTTCTCCTATCTGCTTGTGAATTCAATCTCCTCTGATATGATGTTTTGATTGAAGCAAATGGAGAACATTTGGCCTTACAGTAGATCCCAACCCCATTCATTCACAGCTTTGTCCTCTGTGTTTTCAGTTACCTGTAGTCAATTGTAATTTGAAAATATTACATGCAAAATTCCAGATATTTTGAGAGAGACCATATTCACATAACTATAATTGCAGTATACTGTTATAACTGTTCTAGTTTTAGTTATTGTTGTTAATCTCTTACTGTGCTTAATTTACAAATTAGACTTTATCATAGGTAAGTATGTGTATGGAAAAACATAGTATGAATAGAGTTTGGTACTACCCACAGTTTCAGGCATCCACTGTGGGATTTGGAACATATCCCTCGCAAATAAGGGGGAACTATGGTATACACAGTTATGTAGTTAGAAAAGAAATATGTTTTAATAACCACGTAAGACAACTGGATATTTTTCTTCTTTTTTAAAAAAATTTTTACCCAAGGATATGTTTTTTATTGATTTTAGAGAATGAGGAAGGGGGGAGAGAGAGAGAGAAAGAGAAACATCAATGTGAGAGAGAAAAAATCAATTGTTTTGCCTTCCATACGTGTCCTGATGTGGATCGAACCTGCGACTTTTTTGGTACATGGGAGGACACTCTAACCAACTGAATGAACCACCTAGTCAGGGCTGGATATTATTCTTTATATTACATGAAAACCAACAAGTAATTAGCTGTAATGTGGACTCTGAAACAATATTAATGAACTTTTCATACTCTATTAACATCAATTGGCCCATCTTTTACTTTGAATTGATCTCTTAACCATACATGACTTTGTTCAATCCCCAGTAAGGGCATATATAGGAATCAACCAATGAATACATAAATAACAAAAAGTCAATCTCTCTCTAAAATCAATAAGTAAAAAAAAAAAAAAATTAAATTAAAAAAATCACACTCATTAATATGACCATCAATGGCATCAGAAGAGTCCTTCATTATGAAAAAGCTTTCATGCTCACAATGGTGGACACAAGTTTCCCAAAGTTCTAATTCTGCTTAGAAACCTCAAATGTTATCGTTGGTGACAAAACCTGTTATTTGCTTTCCCTGAATTGAAAGAGTGGCTCATTCATTCTATTTTGACAAAATGTTTGACAAATGCTCATATCAGAATAACTATAGTTTGACTATCAGTCACTCTTTCAAATAAAAATCATATTCTATTAAAAAAGGTGACTAGTTCAGCTAACAACCCGTAAGTGCTCTGCTCTGAGACAGTCACTGCACTTCGGTATGGAGTAAAAATGGTTTATACCAGATATACAAAGAAGAAATAACACTTCATCTCTAATGCAGAGGATAGTCAATCAAAACTGACACACGTTTAAATTAGCAGAAAAGAATATAAAAATATTATAACTGTCTCCCAAATGCTCAAAAAGTCAAAGAGATATAAGTTATAAAAACAATAAAATCAAACTTGCAAAGATAAGCAAGTACTAAAAAACTATACAAAGGCACACTCATCAACACCATAGATAAAATAAGGAATTCTTAAAACGAGTTCAAGAAGCCCATGGGAAAAAGAGAAAGAGAGAGTGAGAGAGGGAGAGAGGAGAGAACAAACAGAAAACAAAAAAGTTAAATGACACACTTAACTCCTAAGATATCAAAAACTGTCATGAGAGAATACAGCAATTGGAGAAGCATCTGTCCAAGAAAATCTACTCTATCTCAGTAGCAACAGTTAGTGTCTTAGCATTTGAGACACAACCCAGTCCCTCCTCAGAGCTGCACTCTGGGAGAGTGGAGCCAAGAAGTAATGGCGCCCTTTTCCCAGCTCTCAGCAGAATAGAAGGGTACCTCCCAGAGAGGAGCAGGCCTCACACAGGACACATTCTGCGGCACTAACTCCACCCCGTCAAAGCTATGTTCCAGGCAAAAGTGACTTAGAGACAGGTTTGGGCTCTCTTCTGCACAGTAACCACTAGCAGAGCAGAAGCTCGATCACGGCTGTGACAGACTGAGAGTAATGGGGCCCTAACTGTACTCGACCCAATATGCCGATAGGGTGGAAGTTCCACACCACGAGAGGCAAGCCAACAAAATGGGCCACCATCCTACCAGCACGCTGCTCATAAAGCAGGTGTGTCCCTCCAAAATACAGGGACCACTGCACCTGCCCCAGCTGTGAGGCATAGGCTCAGACTTTGCAAAGGTGGAAAGGCAGGCCAAAAGAACAGGCATTTGGAATGGAGCAGGCAGGCATTATGGCCTAAGGGTGCTGTCAAAAATGTTGACTTTTAAAGAAGAGACTAGTAGCTTTACGAGAGCAACTGGCTAAACCATAAAACAACTAGAAGTATATCACATAAAACCAAGGACAGAGAAAGCTAAGAAGGTTCTCCTGAGATTATAAGAAACCTCAAATACTAGCCTCAAAAATAAATGCAGTGGTCCCAGGATGGATTGATTGGGATCAGGTGAAAGCTACATTCAGTTTGGTCCCAGCAAAAAACTAGAATTATAACTAAAATATAGAAAAATCATCCTGAATAACTAACTGAAGACTAGCTGGAGAGAAGCCTTACTAGTATAACCAAGGACTTACAGAGGAAGCTGCCTCAAGACTGGTAGGAGGTGCAGAGGCATAAGAGAGCTGCCTGAGCACTCATGGGCAGCAGTTGAAGTTCCAAAGGGGTATGTCAGCTGTGGGGGGATCCCCCTGAGAAGTGCAGGGTCTAAACCCCAAACCAGGCTCCCAGCACCAGAACTGGGAATGGCACCTACATAACATCTGGTTGTGAAAAGGAGAGGTATCTGTCCACCAGGGAAAGACGGCTAGAAATGCAGGCACCTTCTTACAGGGCCAATGTACAAAATTTCATTCACAGCCACTCACCCTGGGCAGAGGGAGAGCAGAGTGAAATAGAGCTGTGTGAGGAGAGTCTGGGGTTAGTGGCTCTGGGGAGAGAGCTGAAGGTCAGCCACCAGGAACCCTGTGCTGAGTCATTCCCCCATATTGTAGAAGACATCTTTCTCAGGCAGAGCATTCCCCTCCATGCAATGTCAGCCTCGGGAGAAGCAATAGCCCCACTCCTTGGAATCCCTCTAACCCCACTCTGTGGAGCTTAAGCCCTGCTGAGGAGTAGAGCTTGGGGCCCTTTAAGTGGATGAGCCTAACCGACAGCCTGCAGGCAGAGACGGATCTCTGGGTGTTTTGAGCCTTTTGCTGACCAGACCCTGGGCCCAGTGCTGGTAAAAGCCAGCCTTGGTACACACCTGGGTCCTCTCCACATGCAACCACGCCCAGCAGAGGGAGCCACAAGCTGTGGGTGGCTGGTAGCTTCAAATAGGTTGCCCAGGGTTAGTCACAGACAGCATCTGATAGTGGCCTACATTACTGTCTGAAGAGGCCCAGAACCAATACACTCAAGGGCCAGCTTCAGACAATAACAGAGCAGTATCAAATAAGCTTCAAAGCAGCATATCCATAAGGAGATCTTGGCAGTCACTAAGGTGAATTCTGCTTCATGTGATCAAAACCTGCACAGCAGTTTGTATGCTGTGTTGGGGCTGAGCCTCACTGTCAGCCAGCCCAACCCCACACACGAAAGGGCCAATAGCAATCAAGTCTCAATTACAAAAGGAGGGCCCACAGAAGGCACACAAGAAACATTCTTAGAGCACCAGCTCAAATGATCATGGACACTGTGCCATTGGGTCCCACAGGTCACCTACTAAGACTGGGAGTCATAGCAGTTCTACCAAAAACATAAAAACAAACACAAAAGGCAGCCAAAATGGGAAGACAAAGAAACAAGCCCCAAAGAAAGAACAAGAGAATTCTCTAGAACAAGAGCTAAAAGAAATGGAAGTAAGCAATATATCAGATAAAGAGATTAGAGTAATGATTATAAGGATGCTCAACAGCATGAAAAATGGCCTAGAAACCATAAAAAAGGACCAGTCAAAATTAAAGAATGCCATATCTGGAATAAATAATATACTGGAAGGAATAAACAGTAAGCTTGAAGCAGAGGATTGAAGTGGATTTGGAAAACAAGGTAGAAAAATACATCCAATCAGAGCAGCAAAAAGAAAAAAGAATTTAAAAAATGAGGATAGTTTAAGGGACCATTGAGACAACATGAAGCATAATAATATCCAGGTCATATATGTTCCAGAAAGAGAAAAAAGAAAGCAAAGGACTAAAAACCTAGTTGAAGAAATAATGACAGAACCCTCCTACCCCCGCACCCCACCCCCAAACCCCCATCCCCCGTAACTTGCTCCACGCAGCCTAGCTGGCTCACTTCTTTCAAGACTTACTTCTACCTCTGTGACTTTCTAAATAAACTTTTTCTTGTATTTGAGTTCCTTGGGTCTGAATTCTTTTCTTAGCCAAACTCAAGGATTGAGGTCTAACATCTGATGCTGTTCACAGTTAACAAGACCATATCAGGTAACCATTTGCTAATCATCCATAATCCCTGGATTTCATTTTGTCCTTTATAAAGTGAGCTTGTGTGGAACGAGTAGGAGAAGTTAACACTCAGAGGACCTCTTTGGTTCCTCTGAGTCCTCAAATGTGATTCAATGTGGGGTATGTTGCCCTGTTTAGTTCCACTCAGCACTACACATATTGTGATTTCAAACTTACCCCTGAAGTTATGAATAAATGGGGTTATAGTTCCAAAAACCCTTCTAACATAGACTAATAAATTAAATGTGTTTTAAGATGTTATATGTAACACTGTATAATCAAAATGATAATCTTCCTAGTAATGTACTGATGAATTCAATCTTTTTAAAATTCACTTTCCATTAAGTAATTTTTATTTTCATTTTCCCAATATAAAAATAAAGTTATGCTGAAAAAAACAAAGGTGTTTGTATTCCTTGTTAATATTTATAAAACCTTAATTATACAATCTTTATTATGAACAGTTTTTAATTTCTGCCATCTAAAAGCTCTTAAATATCTAATAAATACATAAATCCTTGAAGTAGCTGAAAAGATCATTATCAATACAAATCAAAATATTTGTCTTACAAAAATTATTATAGAAATAGTAACACTTTTACTACTTCCTATAGTGCTGCATGATAAGTAACCTTTGTAAAAAGACTATTCAATTTTTTTAGTATAGAATGTACTCATTCAGGGAACACATTTTGGCCCTTGGGAATGATAAAGTCACAAAACAAAAGTGGCTTCTCTTGCAGAGCTTAAGAAAAACAGTGCTTAAGGAGAATGCTGATGTTCTATTGTCTCAGAGCTCAGAGTGTATGTGTTCAAGGAATGTTTGCTTACTCAAGAGTGTCAAAACTATAAATGGTAGTTCATGGAGAAATATGTGTATCCATTTGGCCCATATCCCATGAGGCTCTGATTCTTTTCACCTTTACTATTTTTGTCCATACAGCTCTAGAGCATCTAGTCTCACAAAGTTAACAGCATCCATACAAAATAAGACAGACATGCAAATAGCAACATTAGAATGTCTCTGCCAAGTGAAATTACATGTCTGACTCTCTCCCCCCGCCCCACACACACACCCCATAAATGATACCAACAAATAGAAAAAAGGCCCTTTGTTACTGTTCCATCTTTTATGCATTTTTCATCCTATGAGAAGCCAAAAGATTTTCCCGGAATGAATGCTCCCGCAGAACAAACCAAGATGGCTTGTGAGAACAATATTTCCGCTAGAAAATAAAAGGCAGCCCGAGACTGTTCTCATTCAGATTATAAACAAAATTGTCTTTCTCAAGATTTTTCCAAAGCCATCATTCCATGATTTGAAATTATGTGGGCAAAATCACAGCAATAAAAAGACATTTTTATACCAAAAGTAGGAGAATATCATGAAAAAAAATGCTATAATTTATATGCTTAATTGTTTATTTGACTTAATAATACTTTTCACAGTTTCAAGAAGCAGTTTTGTTAGAAAGAACATCCTTGAAAATGGGATTAAACAAACTGTTCAGCTTCTCTGGCTGGGAACCTTACTCGTGAGGCACCCTATAACAACTTGTTCTCTCTCTCTACTATCTAACCGCACCCCTATAATCAGTGAGGTGCCACTGCTGACAGGCACCTCTCCTACCAGGGCTTCATTTTCCATCACGATGCTGATGAGTCCTCCCTCAGTGCAGCTCTCCCAGCAGCACAGCATGTTCCCGGGTTCCACCTGCACAGCCCCCGCCGCCCACCGCACAGCAGCCAGAGCAGCCAGCAGAAGCCCTTCTTCTCCGCTGAACTTGCAGGCGTGCAGGAGCCTTAGCATGCCACTCCTGTGATCAAACGGAACTACTTCCTCCAGCTGATTTCCAAGGAACTGTGCAGTGAATGAATAATTCATGACAAGGCCATTGCCGTAACCAGTTTCAGCTCTATGAGTATATTATCCACAGCAGTTTGCAATGTAATGATTCTAAACTATATTTGCTGCCATACAAGGAATGAAAGCTCAGTTTTCTAGTCATTGACAGTAAATGTTAGTGGATATCTTTGCTCCTTTTTCATGCTAACCTACAGCCCAGGCTTACTTGAGAAATTTCATAATATGTAGGAAAGGTAAATGATTAATCAGAGATGTCTAACAGAACAAAATTTTTTTCCTCCATAAAACCTGTCCTGTGAATTAGGTTCTGGCTGTAGAAAAAGCAGCAAAGTGCTTGCCCTGAGATCAGCAGGTCAGAATGAACATTTAGCAAAAGCAAAGAAAATCATTTCCTGCAAAGCACAGAAAATCATCGCGTGGTGGGGGAGGGGAGCTTCTGGTATCAATGCCAGGAAACAAGTTGCTAAACGGGGAATTTGCCTGGTTCTAGGGCTATCAGATCTTTATCTTGTTGATATTCTTCTAAGAAAAACATGAACGTTCCTCTTCACCAACTTGTCAGTGCTTACACATATCCAAATGAGCGACCTGTCCAGCAGTTCATTCTCGGCAACCAAAGCCAGAATTCCAAGAGGAACCTGAACACAGCATGAAAGGCTCATTCTTCTCCAGGCTCTGCCTCCAGGAGGTCCAGTCCCCACCTATCATGTTTACCTCACTGCCTTAATCTTTGTTTTTCCTCTGACTGTCTCAAGCTTGTGCTTTGTCAGTAATTTCTCTTTCAGCTACTGTTATTCTGTTCCCAGCCACTTCTAATTTATTTATTCTGCAAATCGATTCTTTATATGTCTCCTGGCTCTGTATTCTTGCCTTTTCACCTCATGGTGCTATTTTTAGTATGTCATTTCTGAGCCTGGGTTTTATGAAACTCAGATTCTTAATAGCTTACTACTTGGGAATTCTCTTCTTTTTTGAAGGGCAGTTATTCTTTCTCCCAGAACAGACTGTGCATTCTTCTTCCACGGGCATTGTGCCTTTCTCTCCATCCTGCCACGAGGGCAGAACCTGGCCGGCCAGTCTCCTCACTGGCTCAGACCCACAGGGACAGTCTGTGGCATCTGTGGGTGTCACTGTGCAGTGGAGGGGAACCTTCCACTCCAGCTCCGTTCCAAGCTGGTTGCACGCTAGCAGCTCGGCGCAGGTGTGCGAGGAGAGGAAAGGGAATCAGCTCAGCAGGGCTGGGGCCACAAGCAGCCTGACTGCTCTCTCCTGGGATACATTCTTTCCTCCCCAACTTTCTTTAATTCCCGCCATGGCTCTCTGTTGCTTCTTCCTAGACCCTTCCTGTTTCACTGATCCCAGCTTTAATAAACTTCCTCTCAAAAGTCACCTGGACTCATGTCGTGAAATTTTTCCAGCACAAAGTCCAGAACCCACACGCTACAGGCAGACTATGCAGACCCGCTCAGGTCCCTGTCCAGTCGCATTTTCTGGCGCCCAGAGAGACGTGCCTTGTCAACGTTCCCTTCTGTCAGGGGTTCTGCTGACTCCCAGCTCACTGACGAAATACTCGGCCCCAGGTGTTCTCACTAGTCTACTTTCCTTTTCTTTTTTACGAGCCTGGACGTGCCAAAGCAGGGATCCCCAGTGTGCTTTCCTTTGTCACATGAGGAGCATTCCGGGAAGGGCTTCCAGTCACGTGGAATCCCGGCCCCTGCAGGACTGCCTGCATCACTCACGCTCCTGCCACAGCCGGCCGGGATTTTTATTTTACTCCATGTCCTTTTCTCTCATACAGCCTCTGCACGGCGTGGGGTTGGGAATGACTTGAGTCAAACTCTGAATTCTTGGAAATTTTTATTTCCAACAGACGATCAGCTGTTTTCTTTAAATTTGCTGTTGGCATATTTCTGCCAGTTTTTATCCATTAGCTGTTCATATAATTATGTCTAAAAGGATGGATATTTTGAAATCTGGCTTCATTCTGCCACTCTTAAAACAGAAATCACACTACTTAAAACAAAACAAAATGCCCTGTATGGCCACATAAAAAAAGATGACTTTGTGGCCTGATAGATGTCAAAATACTAGCATTACCGGTATATCAAAATGACTACAGTGGATGTTGTTGGTTGTTCTCCCTCCTCCTCAACAGAACACAGATTCTCTTCAGCACTTCCTTCTCCCCAGAGTTACCTTGGATGCTGGCCTCACCCTGCGACCCTGGAGTAAGTTGACTGGCTCGCTTCTGGCTCATGAGGTGAGATCTGCTGGAGGCATCTGGGATATAACTTCTCCCTTAGAGAGAGCAACAAGCTCCTCTTCCTCTCTTCCTCCATGCACAAGGCCATGTACAGTCCTGAATTCTACTGACAATGACCTACAACACTAGGGGAAATCTGCCTGGAGATAAAGTGAATCCATGAATAGTAGAGCAGATCAACAGAAAGAACCTGGGTGCTTGAGTATGTCTCTGATATGAAGCCCATCTCTCACTTTAATAAAAAAATAAGTTTTTATTGATTTGAGAGAGAGAGAGAAAGGGAGAGGGAGAGAGAAACCTCGGTGTGAGAGAGAAACATTGATCATTGCCTTCTGCATGCACCCTGACCAGGGATCGAATTCGCAACCTGGGTATGTGCTCTGACCAGGAACTGAACCAGCAATCTTTTGGTGCACAGGACGACACTCAACCAGCTGACTTTTATCACTCACTTTCATATGGGCTGCCTTTTATATGAGCTAGTAAAGCTCCATTCCCGGGGGTGGGGGGGGGGGGTGCAGGAGGCAGCCAATCAATGATTCTCTCTCATCATTGATGTTTCTACCTCTCTGTCTCTTCTTTCCTCTCTGAAATCAATAAAAATATATACAAAATACCTACAAAAACAAAATTTGCCACGTTTATTTTCTCTCTCTTCCTGACACACACATATTTTTCCTTATTATTTTTCTTTTCCTGGATGAACCATTTGAAAATAAGTTGCAGACATGGATATCACCCCTAAATATTTCTAAATGCATTTTTCTAATAAGGACATTCCTCCATATAACCACAGTGCCATTTTGACATCTAAAAAATTAACCACAATTTTATAATTATCATCTAATTTATAGACAATATTCAAATTTCCCAATTGTCTCAAAAAGCATAGTTTATAGCTGCTATTTTTCCTAGCTAGTCCCATCAATGTTTACATATTACATTTGATTCTTATGCCTCTTGGTCTTCTTAAATCTAAAATAGTCTTCCCACATTTTTCTGGGATTTTTTATAATAAAGTGAGAGCTCAAAGTTTAAAATTTTCCTTAAAAATGTATTAGTATTACCTTGAATTTAATAAAGTAAATTTTCAAAGGTATTATGAAAGTCCACTTGGTAAAATATTCTAGTCTCTGTGCCCGTGAGTAGATGCGGGATGACAGCTGCTCTCAGTGGGTCCGTTTGGGAAGCCACCAAGGCTAAGAAAGGGTGATGGTGACATTCACTGGCCACGAGGCCACGCTGGTAAGCAGAATCCTAGGTCCCAGAGCAAATCTGAAAGAAGACCTCTGCTCTCAGGGAACAGACATCAGTGAGTGTTGGGGTACCATACGAATCACTTGAGCACGTTGTTCATAATTCGTATGTGACGCTGCTTGTAAGAGCTCATTACACAGCTAATAATACACAAGCTTATGCCTTAGTTAGCCTAAGCCTAATTTAAACCAAAGCGCTGAGGCAGAATATATTAAGACTCCTTACAACTGCAGCCACAACCAGTTAGCTACTTACATGTTACCTGAATGCTGTGAACCCAACGGCGGTCTGCTGTTTAAAAAGACAGGCTTCTGAAATGAGGTAAACTGAGTTTTCATAAGCAAACATGAAAACCGCACCAGGAGGACTGACTGAAAGGGGCAACATTTCACTGCTTATGCAAAAGCGGCAGGAAAGAAGGCTGTAAACTATTCCAAAATACTGCAAGCAGCAAGAGTAACTGTCATGACAAGGTGTGCTTGCTGTCATGATACGACGTGTCTGTGAGACGCTGACTGTAGACTGTGGCTCCTCTGCCTCGGTGCACACGTCTCGTTTTCTTCTCAGGCCATTCTTACTGACAATTTTAACTATTCCTGTTCCCGGGGCCTCCTTTCCTGTCTATATGTTGCCAACTTCAAAATTCCATTTTTCTGTCTTTAGCTTAGTTAGATAGATTTCTCTCTCTGGATTCTACACATCTCCAGCTGGACGGACCATCGAGCACCTCACACTTGCCCATCTACGACCAAACTCACCATCTTTCCTGCTAAACTGCCCCCCACCCCCATGCTGAAGTCAATGATGTCACCCTGTTGTCCAGGCTAGACCTCACCGATTTCCACCACCACAGCCTCCAGCACTGTCAGCGAACCCACTTCCTGTCCACCTCCTTGCAACTGCTCACTTCTCGCATCCCCAACACCTCTTTCGTCCAGGTCATCATCAAGAGGACTGCTGCAGTCGCCATCTAAGTGGCCTCCTCCCTGACTCCCCTCTCCAAACCCCATGACCTTACCAAAACAGGGCTCCAACTATTAATACCCTGTCCCACACCTTCATTCACGTCCCAGTGCTCATAGCGTCAATGTGGTCACTCCTGCCTCCTCTCAGTGCTCCTACTACGCACTCGAGCATGAGTGTTTTTTCAGTCCTTCAAACATACCATACTCTTGTCTCCCTAGGAATTTTCACCTTGTACTACTTTCTCTGCCCGCACACCCTTCTCCTCTATCTTTAGCTAAGTCCTACTTTTTAAAGAGTCATCTTTGACATCTCTTCTTCCAGAAAGCCTTCCTGTCACCATGGGACTGAGTCAGGGGCTCTTCTCTGGACCATGGCACTTACACACCGAGCTGCGAGATTGTCTAGTTTCCCTGCCAGCAGTGCACATAGGTATTATGAAAGTTCACTTGGTAAAATATTCAGGAGGTGGAGGTGGAGACAAGACAACGAATGTGGAGGCTGGTACAGCAGTAGGGATGGTGAGGGCCTGGACTACAGTCACCATGTGGGAACTTACGGAAGCACATGACCTGGGAGAGACTTAGGAAACACAGGGTGTCTCTGCCTTATGCCCATTTATGCTAAATGCCTGACAAAGCACCCACCATGAAATGGGTGCTTATTAAATATGGGTTAAAAATTAATAAATTAATAAAGACACAAGACGAAGATGCAAGGAAGCAAACAGGAGAACATATGAATCTAGTTCAGTATACACTTGTAAGTGTTGCAGGAATGTAGACACAGAGGGGAGTGGAGCTGGGCGAGGTCATAGGAGGGACATGTGGTTTGAAAAGATAGAGCCCAATGGCTGGCTGAGCAGCCTGTGCAAGCAAGTGAGTGAGTGAGAACATAGGAGGGGAGGTTGGGTTTGATACTAATTCTATCACTTGACAACTACCAACCAGGGAACGCGTCCAAACTTTCTGTGGCTCACCTATAAAACAAAGATGACAATGATAGTGCCTAACTCAGAGTGCTCATATGAGAACCAAATGAATCTGTTCTCATATTTCTAAACCCCTGAGAAGAACAGTGGATTACACAGAAGAAACATGGTATTAGTATATGCCATGTTAAATTAAATAAAAGAAACTCTGAGTGGTAGCTTCGCCTATTTAGATGCTGTAAAAATGGTCACATGTGAGGTGAATAATTAACAACTGCATACCTCCATTTACCAGAAGATGCATTACACACATTTACTGAAAACTGTGAGAAATTTTCATATCTAGATCTTTAGGTAATATGTACAACATATTTTATACATATATATACACTTCCTAGTACACAGGAGAAATTGGAACTGCTGAGCTGCACCAAACAATACACCCCACTCCTGTCTCAAAACACATAGAAATACTTGGTAAAATATAGCAAAATAATTTTGAATATGTAACCTAACTCAAAAAAAAAAAAAATAGAAAAAATTCCAGGGTCTAAAAGCAAGTAAAAATTTAAAGTTAAAGTATAAAACAAGAAACTAAAGCTACAGGAATGAAATTTGAAGTAAATTTAAAAGAATCCTCCCATATTTTTCTGTTTTTCATAATAAATAACTTTTTGTTTTATTTTTTTTTAAATTCTATATTAGTTAAGGTATTACAAATGTGTCCTCATCCCCTCCCATTAAATCCCCATCCTCTCCCCCGCCCCCCCCCCCCCCCCCCCCGCCACCCCACCCCGGTCAAGCTCTCATCCCCCTGTTGTCCATGTCCATTGGTTTGGCTTATACGCATGCATACAAGTCCTTTGGTTGATCTCTTCCCCTTGCCCACTCCCTCCCCTGCTTTCCCTCTGGGGATTAAGTCTGATCGCTGTTTCTCTGTCTTTGGATCTGTCCCTGTTCCCACCCCATTACAAAGAAACAGAATTTCCGGAGGATGAGGCCCAGAAATCAGGATTTTAAAAAGATTCCCAGGTGATTCTAATGTGCAGCCACAGTTGAGAACCACTGTCCTAGGGCAATGGAGACTAAGGAGAAAATTAACAAATGGGACTACATCAAAATAAAAAGCTTCTGCACAGAAAAAGAAACCATCAACAAAACAACAAGAAAGCCCACTGCATGGGAGAACATATTTGCCAATGATATTTCAGATAGGGGTTTAATCTCCAAAATTTACAGAGAACTCATACAACTTAACAGAAGGAAGATAAACAATCCAATCAAACAATGGGCAAAGGATTTAAATAGACACATTTCGAAAGAGGACAGATAGAAGGCCAAGAGATATATGAAAACATGCTCAAAGTCACTAATCATCCGAGAGATGCAAATCAAAACAACAATGAGGTACCATCTCACACCTGTCAGAATGGCTATCATCAACAAACGACAAGAGCTGGCAAAAAAGGAACCCTCGTGCACTGCTGGTGGGAATGCAGACTGGTGCAACCACTGTGAAAGACAGTATGGAGTTTCCTCAAAAAGTTAACAGTGGAACTCCCATTCGACCCAGTAATCCCACTTCTAGGACTATATCCCAAGAAACCAGAAACACCAATCAGAAAGGATATATGTACCCCTATGTTCATAGCAGCACAATTCACAACAGCTAAGATTTGGAAACAGCGTAAGTGCCCATCAGCAGATGAGTGGATTAAAAAATTGGTACATCTACACAATGGAATACTACGCTGCTATAAAAAAGAAGGAACTTTCAACATTTGCAACAACATGGATGGAACTGGAGGATATTATGCTAAGCGAAATAAGCCAGTCGGAGAAAGATAAATATCATATGATCTCACTCATATGTGGGATATAATGATCAACATAATTTGATGAACAAAAACAGATCCAGAGACAAATAGCAGGGGAGAGTGGAGGGGTTAGAGAGCAACCAAAGGACCTGTATGCATGCATATTAGCATAACCAATGGACACAGACACTGGGGCAGTAGGGGCTTGCCCAGGGTGGGAATGGTTGCGGGGGGGGGGGGGGGGAGGCAATTGGGGAAAAAGGAGACATGTAAAACTTTAGACAATAAATAAAAAATTTTTTTTAAAAAGTATATAATAGGAGAGAAACCAAGATGGCGGCATAGGTAAACACTGGAGATTGCTGCCTCGCACAACCACTTCAAAAATACAACTAAAAGACGGAACGGACATCATCCAGAACCACAGGAAGGCTGGCTGAGTGGAAATTCTACAACTAGAAGGAAAGAGAAAAGCATACCGAGACTCAGAGGAGGTGTGGTGCGGAAGTAAAATACAAAGGTGCGGAGGTGCATGCGGAGAGGGTTGGTGGCTGAGGACATGATTGTCTTTTTCAATCGAGAGGGAGTCTCAGGCTCTGAGCTCCAGTTCCGGGCAAGTCTCTGGGGACCCAGACTCATACGGGAGAAACGGGACTCTCTGGCATCGGTCGGAACTCAAGGGCAGCTTTCTCTCGGAGGCGCTCACAGTGATTGTCGGGGCCTCTGAGGGCAGGACTGAGAGCAGCCATATGCTTGCTCCGCCCGCCCTGTTGATCCCCTGGGACCCTGCCCGGTCCAAGCCGTGCACGGAGGCTTTTGCATATGAAAGGCCCGCCCTTTGTAATCTGAAAATTATTTAACAAACTGCAGCTGCCCCAAGGCCCCAGAGCAACTTGCATTGCTTTACAGCTGGCTTCTGCTGGGTAGCCTCAGGCAGAGGCTAGATTAGCACCTCCTTAGATTCAAGAGCCAGTGTACCCAGTGGTCAGAGTGGGACCATCCAATTACAACTCAGATCCATAAGGGACACACTCAGGGGACAGACTCAGTGAGCACCAAAGCCCCACTGAAGCAAGTCTTGCCCCATAAGAGTGTCTTCAGCACAGAAGTTCTCCCACGGCTGATTCTCACAGCCAATTGGCCTGGAGGTCAAATCCTCCCAGTGTTACCTACAACAATCAAGGCTTAACTACAACAAGACTGTGCACAAAGTCCACAAGGGGGTGCACCAAGAGTGTCTACCTCAGGTAATTGGGGAGGCTGAGTCACTGGGCCCTATTGGACACCTAGCACACAAAGTCACTCTATCGACACAGCGAAGCATAAAAAATGCCGATACAAAGAAACAGGACACAAATGACAGAAATGGAGGAAAGCAAACTGCTGGATATAGAGTTCAAAACCACACTTTTAAGGTTTTTCAAGAATTTTCTAGAAACCACTGATAAACTCAACGAGACCCTCAAGAAATCTAGTGAGACCCTCGATGTTGTGATAAAGGACCAATGAGAAATTAAGCATACACTGACTGAAATAAAGAATATTATACAGACTCCCAACAGCAGACCAGAGGATCGCAAGAATCAAGTCAAAGATTTGAAATACGAAGAAGCAAAAAACACCCAACCGGAAAAGCAAAATGAAAAAAGAATCCAAAAATACCAAGATAGTGTAAGGAGCCTCTGGGACAGCTTCAAGCGTACCAACATCAGAATTATAGGGGTGCCAGAAGAAGAGAGAGAGCAAGATATTGAAAACCTATTTGAAGAAATAATGACAGAAAATTTCCCCTACCTGGTGAAAGAAATAGACTTACAAGTCCAGGAAGCGCAGAGAACCCCAAACAAAAGGAATCCAAAGAGGACCACACCAAGGCACATCATAATTAAAATGCCAAGAGCAAAAGACAAAGAGAGAATCTTAAAAGCAGCAAGAGAAAGAAAGTCAGTTACCTAACAAGGGAGTACCCATAACACTGTCAGCTGATTTCTCAACAGAAACTTTGCAGGCCAGAAGGGAGTGGCAAGAAATATTCAAAGTGATGAATACCAAGAACCTATAGCTAAGATTACTTTATCCAGCAAAGCTATCATTCAGAATTGAAGGTCAGATAAAGAGCTTCACAGATAAGAAAAAGCTAAAGGAGTTCATCACCACCAAACCAGTATTATATGAAATGCTGAAAGGTATCCTTTAAGAAGAGGAAGAAGAAGAAAAAGGTAAAGATACAAATAATGAACAACAAATACATATCTATCAATAAGTGAATCTAAAAATCAAGTGAATAAATAATCTGATGAACAGGATGAACTGATAATTATAATAGAATCAGGGACATAGAAAGGGAATGGACTGACTATTCTTGCAGGGGAAAGGGGTGTGGGGGATGCGGGAAGAGACTGGACAAAAATCGTACACCTATGGATGAGGACAGTGGGTGGGGAATTAGGGCGGAGGGTGGGGTGGGAACTGAGTGGACGGGAGTTATGGGGGGAAAAAGAGGAACAAATGTAATAATCTGAACAATAAAGATTTAATTTAAAAAAAGTATATAAAAAATATTATCTGATGAGGAATAACAACAATAACAAAGACAATTTCTAAGCACAACCTGGGCTTTTTAGTATATCACCAGAGAAAATATTCATCTTCAGATTTTACCATTGTAGATAATATTTAATGAAAACAACAAAACTAAGGAAACTAAAATTACCTGCTCTTCCCTCTCCTTTTCTTTGGTCTTACTTCTGTAGACTCTAGAACAGGTGGCATCTTGAGAAGGAATGGCAGACAGTGGATGCAGTGGCATGCTCATCCCAGCCTCCTGTCTGGTCGTCTTCTTTACAGAAGAGAGTCTCCAGTGGTAGAGGCATTTTGGGCCATGGACCTAAAGCTGAGAGAGAGAAGACAGATACAAATGAGTGGAAACACTTTTAGTACACTGGATAACTCCTGTCTCATTTAAAAAAATTTTTTTATTAATCTTTATTGTTAACAGTATTACAGATGTTCTCTTTCTCCCCCACATTGACCCCCTTCACCCTGCTCCCACCGCTTCCCCAGGCCTTCACTGCACTACTGTCTGTGACCATGGGATATGCATATATGCATATTAGTTCTTTGGTTAATCTCTTCCTACCCACCCCCTACCCTTTGAAATAAGTCAGTCTGGATCTATTCTGTTCATCAGTTTATTTTGTTCATTAGATTCCACATGTAAGTGCGATCATGTGATGCTTATCTTTCTCTGACTGGCTTATTTCATTTAGCATAATACTCTCCAGGTCCCTCCAAGCTGACTCAAAGAGTAAGAGATCCTTCTTTTTACAGCTGCATAGTATTCCACTGTGTAAATGTCTCACAGCTTTTTTATCCATTCCTGTACTGATGGGCACTTGGGCTGTTTCCAGATCTTAACTAGCTACACTAATAAAAGACAATCATGCAAATTGACCATACCTTCACTACACCTTAAGCCACCCCACCAGCCAATCAGAGTGACTATATGCAAATTAACTCAACCAAGATGGCGGCCAGCAGCCACGGAGCTGGAGCAAGCAGGAGGCTTGGTTGCCCCAATGATGGAGGAAGCCAAGCTTCCTGCCTGCTGCGGGTGATTCTGAGCTCCACTCAAAGCAACAAAGTTTCGATTATAGAAGGTAAATAAATCCCAGAATAAAACAAACAAACAAAAAAAAGGAGAGGCTGGGAGCTTCCGTCACCAGGGGCCTTGGCCAGCCTGAAAATGGCCCTCAGCCCCTCACCCAGACTGGCCAGGCACCCCAGTGGGGACCCCCCACCCTAAAGGGGGTGTGACCAACCTACAAACAGCCATCATCCCCTCACCCAGGCTGGCCAGGCACCCCAGTGGGGACCCCCACCCTGAAGGGGGTGTGACCAGCCTGCAAACATCCATCAGCCCCTCACCCAGGCTGGCCAGGCATCCCAGCGGGACCCCTCCCACCATGATCCGGGACACCCTTCAGGGCAAACCAGCTGGCCCCCACCCATGCACCAGGCCTCTATCCTATATAATAAAAGGGTAATATGCAAATTGACCCTAAGAGCAGAACATCTGGGAATAACTGGTCACTATGACACACACTGACCACCAGGGGGCAGACGCTCAATGCAGAAGCTGCCCCCTGGTGATCAGTGCACTCCCACATGGGGGAGCTCTGCTCAGCCACAAGCCAGGCTGACGGCTGCCAGTACAGCGGTGGTGGTGGGAGCCTCTCCTGCCTCCTCAGCAGCGCTAAGGATGTCTGACTGCAGCTTAGGCCTGTTCCCCACTGGCAAGTGGACATCCCCCAAGGGCTGCCAGGCTGCCAGAGGGATGTCTGACTGCCAGCTTGGGCCTGATCCCCCAGGGAGTGGGCCTAAGCCAGCAGGTGGACATCCTCCGAGGGGTCCCAGACTGCAAGAGGGCATAGGCCGGGCTGAGGGACCCCCCTAAGTGCACAAATTTTTGCGCACGGGCCTCTAGTCCTATGTAACAAAAGCCTAATATGTTAAGTGTCTAGTTGTCCAGTCAGCCATTTAACCAATCAAAGCATAATATGCTAACAATATGCTAAGGCCACTCAACCACTCACTATGATGTGCACTGACCACCAGGGGCAGATGCTCCGATCAGTAGGTTAGCTTGCTGCTGGGGTCCAGCCGATCGGGACTGAGCGAGACAGGCTGGACACACCCTGGAGCCCTGCCACAGTCCCACCCTGCCTGGCCAATCTCCTCCATCCCTTCCCGGCCCCAAACATGCACCTGTGGGGTCCCTCAGCCTGGCCTGCGCCCCCTCACAATCCGGGACCACTCGGGGGATGTCGTAGAGCCGGTTTCGGCCTGACAGTGGAACGGCCAGTAGCTATGATGCACACAGACACTCAACTCAGGAGCTGCCTCTTGGTGGTCAGTACATTCCCACAGGGGGAGCGCCACTCAGCCAGAAGCCAGGCTCACAGCTGGCAAGCACAGCGGTGGTGGCGGGAGCTCTCCCACCTCTAGGGCAGCACTAAGGATGTCCAAAGGGAGCGGGCCTAAGCCGTCAGTCAGACATCCCCCGAGGGCTCCTGGACTGCAAGAAAGCACAGGCCGGGCTGTGGGACCCCCGCCCCCCGAGTGCACGAATTTCATACACTGGGCCTCTAGTCCTATATAATAAAACTGTAATGTGCAAATTGAACAAACAGCGGAATGACTGGTCACTATGACACGCACTGACCACCAGGGGGCAGACGCTCAGCGTAGGAGCTGCCCCCTGGTGGTCAGTGCACTCCCACAGGGGGAGCGCCACTCAGCCAGAAGCCAACTGACAGCTGGCAAGTGCAGTGGTGGTGGCAGGAGCCTCTCCCACCTCTGTGGCAGCACTAAGGACCCCTCAGGGAATGTCCACCTGCCAGCTTAGGCGGACATCCCCCGAGGGGTCCCGGACTGCGAGAGGGCGCAGGCTGGGCTGAGGGCCACACACCCCCCCCCCCCCCCCCCCCCGCCAGTGCACAAATGTCATGCACTGGGCCTCTAGTTCTAAATAATGCTGTTATGAACATAGTGGTGCATATATTCTTTCTGATTGATGTTTCAGGATTCTTATATATATTCCTAGAAGTGGGATCACCGGGTTAAATGGCAGTTCTATTTTTAATTTTTTTAGGAACTTCACTTTTTTAGGAAAACTCAACTGTTTTCCATATGATTGTACCAGTCTGCATTCCCACCAACAGTGTATTAGGGTTTCTTTCTCTATACATCATTTTTTTTAATCTAAAATAAATTTAAGATATCTATGATCCATACATAACCTTCTAAAAGCATACACTCTCTTGACCAGTTGTTGGCAAACTTTTCCTGTAAATGGCCAGATATTTTAGTTGTAACAAATCTGGCCCATAATACCTAAAATATTTAGCATCATGGGCCAGATTTGTTACAGCTACTACTCAATTCTGCCACTGTAGCATGAAAGCACCCATATCAAGTATGTAAATGAATGAAAATGTTCCAACAAAAGTTTACTTACAGATGGTGGACTAGATTTGACCCATGTGCCTGTAGTTTACTAACCCCTGCTCTAAAGGATTTCCCAGGGAAGATGAAGGTCATCATGGACATTCCTGGGACCATGAAAAGGCTGCCTTTAGTCAAAATAATAGTGCCCAAATAAGCTATATTCAATGATTCTAGGCACCCCAGCTTCTTTTTCTAGTTTTCTCCTATAATCCTCCAAAGTGTCTAGTAACTGGAATGTGTGTTTTCTCTCTCTCTCTCTCTCTCTCTATTCCCCCAGCCCCACTAAGAACTATCAAACTCTGTTTACAAAACCAATTAAATATAAAATATCCAAATTATCCATAAGGTTTAAGATAGTCATTTTTCATGCTATTATAATTTTTTTAAAGAACTTCAACATTTTAAAAGTATTTTTTTTTATTAGAGGCCCAGTGCATGAATTCGTGCAACGGTGGGGTCCCTCGGCCTGGCCGCTGATGGGGGCCAATCAGGGCCATCTCACCCAGTCCCGATCAGGGCCGGCCAGCTGGGGAGGGACTGCAGGAGGTTGGCTGGCTGGCTGGGGAAGGACCGCGGGGGCGGGGGGGGGGTGTGCGGGGGGCTCCAGGGTGTATCCGGCCCTCTCGCCCAGTCCCAATTGGCCGGACCCCAGCAGCAAGCTAACCTACCGGTTGGAGCATCTGCCCCTGGTGTTCAGTGCATGTCATAGCAACTGGTTGACTGATTGACTGAACAGTTGAGCCATTGGTTGGACATTTAGCATATTATGCTTTTATTATATAGGATTGATTTTAGAGAGAAGGGAGAGGGAGAGAGAGAAACATCAATGATGAGAGAGAATCACTGACTGCATGCCTCTTACACGCCCCCTACTGGGGATCTAGCCTGCAACCCGGGCATGTGCCCTTGATTGGAATTGAACCCAGGACCCTACAGTATGCAGGTGGATGCACTATTCACTGAGCCCTACCAGCTAGGGCCATGGTGTTCTAATTTTAACAAAGGATAGAAGTCTTGAACCAAAAGAATGCATCTCTAATTTGGAGATTTTCATTTGTTAACCGTGTACTGGGCTATGGGATGGTAGGCAGGGAGAGTAAACAGATTGGCAACCCTAAAGTTGCATTTGATGAGCAGCCATTTTTATTCCACTTCTCCCAAAACTGCTCTGAACAAAGGGTAGGTGTTTACAAGGCTGCTCCCACTTCCAAGAATATTGCTCACTCAGCGGAAGAGGAAAAGGACTCAAAAAAATTGATTTCCTTCATAAGACTGTGATTAACAAGCAATTGGAAAGAATAAGAGACTGAAAGGGGTCAACGCATATGGGAAAATGAGCTAAAAGAACATTCTGTTTCTACAAGTCTAGATTTATAATAGGTGGGACACCGCTGATAACCCACAAAACAGGAAAATAGAATAGGTGATGTTAGTATGTAGATCAGCAGTTCTCAACCTGTGGGTCACCACCCCTTTGGGGGTCGAACGACCCTTTCACAAGGGTCACCTAAGACCATCGGAAAACACATATATAATTACATATTGTTTTTGTGATTAATCACTATGCTTTAATTATGTTCAATTTGTAACAATGAAAATACATCCTGCATATCAGATATTTACATTACGATTCATAACACTAGCAAAATTACAGTTATGAAGTAGCAACGAAAATAATTTTATGGTTGGGGGTCACCACAACATGAGGAACTGTATTAAAGGGTCGTGACATTAGGAAGGTTGAGAATCACTGGTCTAGATATTATTATCCTATATAATAAAAGGCTAATATGCAAATTATCCCCTCAGGAATTGAATCAACCACGAGTTCGACCACTTGCTATGATGTGCACTGACCACCAGGGGGCAGCACGGAACAAAGGAAGACCCAGCCAGAACCCGGCACCCGGGGAAGGAGAAGGCAGGCCCCAGCCGGCAGCCAGCAGCCGGGGGAAGGAAGGCCCTGATTGTCCCTGATTGCCAGGCAGGCCTAGGGACCCTACCCATGCACGAATTTTGTGCACCAGGCCTCTAGTAAACAATAAAATGTTAGCGTTTGGGTATTATTTATCACCTACTGTATTTCAAGCCTTTGATGAAGGCAACACAAGATGGAACACCATGCCCAACAAATGGTCTGAATATTTGTGTTCACAGACAAGAGGCATTTACTGTTGAGTTGTCTTACACCTTCAGGGAGATCACAATGCTCAGTGGTGAGCAGTTTTTCATCAATAATGTATTAAGGTCCTCTGTCACAGACGACAAACTCCATGTGCCCTCCTGGGATAGTTAGTTAAACTAATGATGCCAGAGCCCCACCACATGTCATGCCAATACTGCCTTTGATGCTTCTACATAATCATCATCATTACAGCATTGCTGCATGTTCATGATAAGCCTGGGGAGAACTATTTATGCCAAAGAAACACAAATGTGAAAGGGCTTTTAATTTTCTGCAGTTTTGAAAGACTTCTCTCCTTACAGCCATTTAAACTACTCTTCTGATAAGTGTCCCATCTCCAAAAAACAGACCTGAAAGTTTGCCTAAAGCAATCCCTCTCCTATGCTAGACATATTTAGGATAAAAATTAGAACTTTAAAAACCAAACTAAAAACACTCTTTATGTGAAGGTTCATATGAAAAGCATAAATAAAGCAGGTGTTACTCATATTATTTCTCTGCATAATTTCCAAACATCTATTTTATAACAATTCATCTTTAGTCAAGAGCAATATTGAACCTCCGCACTAGGCATGAGGGCTTCAATTCCACTAATGCTAACATGAAAAATACAACAAACCTAACATGAACGTTCATATCAAGAACAAAACTGACAAAGTTGGTTGTTAAGATTATGGAAATGGATACCCCATTTTCATGGTCAGAAGACATACTATTGTTACGATGGCAATTCTTCTCAAATTATTTGACAGATAAAGCAGTCCCTATCAAAAACCAAACTGACTTCTTTGTAGAAATTAGAGAAGCTAATCCTAAAATTCATATGGAAATTCTAGGCACCCAAAATACCCAAAACAATCTTTAAACGTAACAAAAATGGAGAACTCACACTTCCCAATTTCAAAACTTACTACATCAGCCATGGCCAGGTAGCTTAGTTGGTTAGAGTGTCACTTGGATATGCCCCAGAGAGGGCACATACAAGAATCAACCAATGAATGCATAAATAAGTGGAATAATTAACCTCCCTCCCTCCCTCCCTCCCTTTCTATCTAAACAAAAATAAAAGGAAAAAAGTACTGCAAAGGAATAGTAATCAAGACAGTGTGGTACTGGAATAAAGATAGATGTACAGATGAATGGAATGAAATTTAGAACCAAAGAATAAACCCGAATCTATGGTTAATTGGTTTTTTCAACAAGATGCCAAAACCATTAAAGGGGTGGGGGGGGGGGGGAATAGTCTTTTCAGCAAATAGTGCTGGCACAACTAGATGGCCACACACAAAAGAGTTAATTTAGATCCTTACCTCACGCAAAGCAAAAAATAAAGAGATTAGACTTCATCAAAACAAAGCTTTTGTGCTTCAATAGATACTGTCAAGAAAGTGAGAAGAGGTTCCGTCAAGATGGCAGTGTAGGTAAATGCAGTACTGAAATCCTCCCACAATCACCTCAAAATTACAACTAAACTGCAGAACAACTATTTTTCGCAATTGCCTGAAATCTAGCTGAACAGAAGTCCTACAACTAAGGATATCAAGAAAATGCCAAGCCAAGACTGGTGAAAGGAACAAGATGTGGAATGAGCTGGTCACACACCCACATGTGCATGGTTAAAAATTGGGAGGGGTTCAAGCCCCACACTAGCGCCCCCCCTCCCTCCCAGTTATGGGGAAGAAAAGTCCCCATAACTTTTGGCTGTAAGCACTTGTGGAGATTGAGGCTGAGGGAAATGGAGGGCTGTTGGAGTCCGAGCCTCTTAAAGTGCTCGAAAACGAACTTACTTGAACTCTGAGTTCCAGTGCTGGGGCAGCAGTTTGAAAGGCACTAGGAAACATGGAGAGGAACTGAATTATCTGGCATCAGAGTGAGAGCTGAAAGTGTACCTTTCTCCCAGTGACAAGTGCCAGTAGAGTCTTTGTTCCTTTTCTGAGCCGTTCCCCCACTGGGCCAGCAGGTGGGCACCATATCATGTCTCCATCAACCTGGCCATCACTGTTCACCCCGTTCTAGTGATTCTCTAAGACCCCACTCCACCCAACTTTCAGGCTCACCCACGCGGTTTCCAGAGGCTTTTCCATAAACATCTGTCTTGGCTCATGCTTCAAACATTCCCAAAATCTCTCAAACAAGCAGCATCTGGCCTCAGCAAACCCTATACCTCTTACTAAGTGGCCCCCGTCGCAGCACTAGCTGCAGCCTCTACAGAACATCTCCAAGCCTAGCACAAGTAGCAGCAATTTGCAGATCACTTTGTAGCTCATGCCAGGTGGCAGCTGACCTTGGCCTGCACCTCCCAGTAGGCCCCAGAGCCAATGCACCTGGTGGACAGCTTTACACCACGTTGGAAGGACTACCCAACCACCTCAACAGGTGATACACTCAAGGGGTGAACTCAGTGAGCAGCAGAGCCCTGCTGAAGTAAGTCCAGCTCCATGGAGTTGGCCCCTAGAGAGCTAATCCTGCACAGTGGTGGCAGCCAGTCCTCGCAGCCGATCACCCCGGAAGTAAACCACTCCTACTGAGATACCAATAGCAGTAAAGGCTCAACTACAACAGGAGGGTGTACACAGCCCACACCAGGGTGAGGAGGTGCTCACCGAGAATGCCCAGCTCGGGTGATGAGGAAGGCAATGCCAGTGAACCCTACAAAACATCTACTACATAAGGCCACTCTACCAAGCTCAGAAGACGCAGCAGCTCTACCTAATACACAGAAACAAATACAATGAACAGACAAAATGAGGAGACAAGGAAACACGTCCCAAATGAAAGAACAAAACTCCAGAAAAAGAACTAAACAAAATGGATACAAGCAGTCTACCAGATGCAAAGTTCAAAGCACTGGTTATAAAGATGCTCAATTTAAGGGAAGAGCAGATGAACTTAGTGAAAACTTCAACAAGGAGATAAGAGACATAAAAACAGAGCTAGAAAACAAAATGAACCAGTCAGAAATGAAGAATACATTAAATGAAATGAAAACTAAATTACAGGGAATCAACAGTAGAATAGATGAATCAGAGATTTGGAAGATAAGGAAACAGAAAACATCCAATCAGAACAGCAAAAGGAAATATGAATACAAAAAATATGAGGATAGTATATGGAGCCTCTGGCAACAAAATTTGCATCATGGGGGTGCCAGAAGGAGAAGAGAGAGAGCAAGAAATTGAAAACCTATGTGAAAAAAATAACTGAAAAGTTCCTTAATCTGGTGAAGGAAACAGACTTACAAGCACAGACAGTCCCAAACAAGATGACCAGAAGAGGCCCACACAAAGACACATCATAATTAAAATGTCAACATTTAAATACAAAGAGATTTTCTTAAAAGCAGCAAGAGAAAAGTAGTTAGTTATATACAAGTAAGTACCCATAAGACTATCAGCTGATTTCTCAACAGAAACTTTGCAGGCCAGAAGGGACTGATAAGAAACATTCAAAGTGATGAAAAGCAATGACCTACAACCAAGATCACCAAGCAAAGATATCAGTCAAAAGACAGATAAAGAGCTTCCCAGACAAGAAAAAGCTAAAGGAGTTCATCACCACCAAACCAGTATTCCAGGAAATGATAAAGGACTTCTTTAAAGGGGCAGGGAGGAGGTGTGCGAGGGGGTGGGGGGGAGCCTGGCTAGCATGGCTCAGTGGTTGAGCATCAACCTATGAACCTTTCACCTGGGCTGTGGGCTCGATTCCCAGTGTGAGGCATGCAGGAGGCAGCTGATCAATGATTCTCTCTCATCATTGATGTTTCTATCTCTCTCTCCCTCTCCCTTCCTCTCTGAAATAAAAATATATTTAAAAAATAATAATAAAAAAAATAAAGGAGGAAAAAGGTAAAAAATATAAATAATATAATGGCAATAACTACATATCTATCAACAATTACTTTAAATGTAAATGGATTCAATGCTCCAATCAAAAGATGTATGCAGGTTGAACAGATAACAAAACAAAACCCTTACATATGCTGTTTACAAGAGACCCACTTCGGACTGAAAGATACACAGATTGAAAGTAAAGAGATAAGCCGAAACCGGTTTGGCTCAGTGGATAGAGCGTCGGCCTGCAGACTGAAAGGTCCCAGGTTCGATTCCGGTCAAGGGCATGTACCTGGGTTGCGGGCACATCCCCAGTGGGAGATGTGCAGGAGGCAGCTGGTCGATGTTTCTCTCTCATCGATGTTTCTAACTCTCTATCTCTCTCCCTTCCTCTCTGTAAAATATCAATAAAATATATTTAAAAAAAAAAAAAAAAAGAAAGTAAAGAGATAAAAAAAGATATTTCATGAAAACAGAAACAACAACAATAAAAGCTGTGGTAGCAATACTTATACCAGACAAAAGACTTTTAAACAAAGTCTATATAACAAGAGACAAAGAAGGACCCAGTAAGTCCACTTCTGGGTATTGATCTGAAAAACAACACCACCACCAAAACACTAAATTGAAAACACATGTACATCCATATGTTCATTGCAGCATTATTTACAATAGCCAAGATATGGAAGCAACCTAAGTGTCCATCAATAGATAAATGGATAAATAAGAAATGTTGCATATATACAACAAAATATGACTCAGCCATAAAAAAGAATGAAATCTTGCCATCTGCAACAACATGGACGAAGCTAGAGGATATTGTGATGAGTGAAATAAAGTGGACAGAGACAGATAAATGCCATATGATTTCACTTAAGTGTGAAATATAAAAAAACAAAATAAACAAACAATCAGAATAGAAACAGACTCATAGATACAGAAAACATTTTGATAGTTGCCGGGGGGATGGGTGAAAAAGGTGAAGCATTTAAGAAATACAAATTGGCAGTTACAGAATAGTCATGGGGATGTACCCGTAAAGTACAGCATAGGGAATATAATTAATAATATTATAATAACTATGTATGGCATCAGATGGGCATTCAATATATCAAGGTGACCACTTGGTAAGTTATATAATGTCTAATCACTGGGTTGTATACCAAAAACTAATATAATATTTTATGTCAACTACAATGGAAAAATAAAAATAATTTAAAGACAAAAAAATGAGATGACAACCATAGGTCAGAATAATTATTTTTGCAAACTATCTATATATATAAAAGCCTAAGCAACCGTTCCACCGGTAGCTATGATGCACACTGACCATCAGGGGGCAGACGCTCAATGCATAGGCACGGAAACATGGAACAGACTGATGAATCTCAGAGGGAAGGGGAGAGGGGGGTGGGCGGGAAGAGATTAACCAAAGATCTTATATGCATACTATAGGCCCTGTGCACGGATTTGTGCGCCGGTGGGTTCCTTCAGCCTGGCCTGTGGGGATCGGGCTGAAACCAGCAGTCCGACATCCCCCAAGGGGTCCTGGATTGCAAGAGGGCGCAGGCCAGGCTGCAGGACCCCATCGGTGCATGAATCTGTGCACTGGGCTTCTAGTATAATAAGGAACTTATATCTCAAATCTATAAAGAACTGTTACAACTCAATAATAAAAAGACAACCCAATGAAAAATGATTGCTCAACAACATTAGCTAACAGGAGAACGTAAACCAAAACCATGAGATACCACTCTAATTGTGGATAATTAAGACAGAGAAGCACTGGCAAGAATGTGGAGAAATTGAAACCCTCATTCACCACTGGTGGGAATGTATGTAGCTGCTTTTGATAAAGTCTGGCCATTCCTCAAAATATTAAATATAGTGTTACCATGTGACCCAGGAGTTTCATTCTTAGGTATATACACACCCAAAGAAATGAAAGTAATGCCCACATAAAAACATGTACATGGATGTTCATAGCCCAAAACAGAAATAACCCAATTGTCCATAAACAGATGAAAGGATAAATAAAAATGAGTTATGTATACAACGGAATATTAATCAGTAACAAAAAGAAATAAAACATGAATATATGCTGCAACATGGATGAAACTTGAAAACATTATACTAAGTGAAAGAAGAACCACATATTGGATGATAATATTTGTATGAAATGTCCAGAACAGGCAGATTTATAGAGACAGAAAGTAGGATAGTGATTGTCAAAGGTTGGGGTAGGGGTGGGGATGGGGGGTAATGAAAATGTTCTACAATTCAGCATGGTGATGGTTACATAATTCTTATGTATACTAAAAGCCATAGAACTGCACACTTTAAATAAGTGAACTGTAATGGATGTGAATTATATCTCAATAAAGCTGTTTAAAAGAATATGGAAATGATATGGGTTAAGATGGATAAAACCCTATTTTTCCTTTGTGCTATCCCTAATGTAATTTATCTGGGTAAAGTGGATGAACTATATGCTATCACTCTTCCGTTTTGAGAAAGGCAACAGGAAGAGTGCATAATCAGCAATCAGAAACCTAAGTATTGACTCTATTAAATACTAACTGTGATGTTGGGCAAACTGATACATTTCAGTGACTGGTTTCTTCATCTGTAAAACAGAAAGGTAATCATCTCTGCTCGGTTACAGGGTTACTGTGAAGCTCAAATAAGACTGGACACAGGCACAAGTGTACGGGTTTTAACATCAGCACATCTCCCAGCCTGCCTTTTCAGGCATCTGCGTGATTCCTTTCTAGGCCTCACAAAAGCCAATTTGTTTGCTTTGTTTTCCTGGCACTAAGTCTCTGTCTTCCGACAGCTCAGTCTGACACAAGATTTAAACAATTGGGACCTCAAATCCTTTCTGACATCTATTAAGAAGCTCTAGCAGCATGACTCTGAGGGAAAGCAAAGCTGACAATGCTGCCCTATAAGGGGAGAGGCAGAAAGGTCTGGTCCATATGACCAGCAGTGCAGCTTCACAATCACGCTCTTCTATGTGTTCTCCAGATGGTCAAATAAACAAAGGACTCAGCCCAGCCCAACAACAACGCTGTGACAAAGATGCCAGTCGCAGCCTCCCCGAGGCACAGGCACCCCAGGTCTGCATGCCTCCCTGCACCCTTGCTCATCAGGTGCCAGGCTCCAGCAGTGCCCTGCTCCTCCCACTGTGAGTTGTTGAATCTCAGTATCATGACTGGCACTCAGAATAAGTAAGTTTAAGTCAAGCCTGTCTCTATCAGAAGCATGTCTCATATAAAAAATGAGAAGCCTGCGCATAGCAACTAGCAGACAGCAAGGAAGAGAAAGCAGGAGTGAGGAGACCAACTGTAACACACAGCACTGGATGATCAAGGCCACACCTCACGCAGTGAGTGTGGTGGATGGAGAGAGACCATCTGAAAAGGAGGACTGACATAACCTAGTCAGGGCCTAAGCCACACCCAGTTTCTGGCTGTACATGTACAAGACCGGGACACCAGCAGAGCGGGGCACACAATGAGCCTGGCATGCCTGTGGGAGACCCCAAACATGTGCACAGTGTGCAGTGCGCACCAGCAGACTGACACCTGGACACCCAGGAACAGAACCCGACTCACAAGGAAACTGCAGTCAGCCGTGTGTCATTAGATGCTCTTCACAAATGACAAACCCATTATCAATACAGAATCTTAACTCCCTTTAGGAAACAGCAGGGGAGGACCCCTAACTTTTAAAAAGCACCTCTCTCTCACAGTGTCATGTCATTTAACATGACACTTACACAGCAAAACCCTTAGAGGCATTTAACTTAAAAGCAACATAAGCACATTACCACTGCTATTATTTAATATATACATTTTTTCTGCTGTGATAGGTTAATGATAAAAAGAGAATTTTGTAGTACAAGGGAAGAGTCCAAAGGAATTTTCTAAGATCTAATGGAATCAGATAAAAACATAAACATTTGTATAAAATCAGTAAATATGCTAGTGTAAGAAAAAAGTATATAACTGTGAAACAGAATAAAAGAAACCTCATTTAAAATGGAGTCTGGAGGCCAGAAGGTAGAGCCCTCGGCACTACCACTCCATGTCAATTACAGACCCCAGCCCACCAAACGCTGCACCATCCCCAACCCTTTCTTCCAATGGACTTTCATTCGCAACAACCCTTCCCAGCCTCCTCCTTTTCTCTCCTTTTCTTGCTGGACTTGCCTGAGGTTTTCCTATAGCTTTTTTGCCCCAAATTGCAATTCTTTGCTATCCCTGAATAAACCATTTTGCTGGTGAAATAACTGGCTGTCTTATTTTTAAGGTTGACAAAACACATTAATGTCACCAACATTCCTGTATACCGATAATACAAAAAGCATAAGATTATTAGAGATAAATGATTTTAAAGCTTAAGAACTTTTAATGAAAAATATTTTAGTGACTTTAGAATATAGTTGAATACTCTAATAAGTTGTGTTCTCTCCAAATCAAAGCATATATTTAATGTAATTCCAATCAAAGCCTAAGCAAGATTTTTTACTTGAAATGATTCTAAAATTATGCATAATAATGAGATGCTTAAATAAAAATGCTAGGGAAGAACCAATAGGGAGATGAGTCTTATGAAATATTAAAACATTACAAGGGAACAATCATATTAAACAGCAAGGTATAGTTTGTTACAAGACAGAAAAGACAGTCCAGAAACTGGCTGAAGTATACAAGAAGAGTATAATAGCCAATACCAGAAAAAGCACAAAATTATAGGAAAGGAACAAATTACTCAATAAATGGTATTGGGATTATTGGTTAACAATTTGGAAGGAAAAAAGACACACTTCATCAGAATAAATTCTGATGGATATAAAAGTTTAATGTAAAAAAATAAAATACAATTGCAAATGAATATATTAAGGGATTAAAAAGAAACTGACTTTTTTAAGCCTAGAATTTGAAGGGGAGGGAGTCACAAAAGAAAAAGGGTTATAGGCCAGTCATGGTGGCTCAGTGGTTGAGCATTGACCTATAAACCAGGAGGTTGTGGTTTGATTCCTGGTCTGGTTTAATACCCGGTTGTGGGCCTGATCCCCAGTGGGGGGAGTGCAGGAGGCAGCCAATCCATGATTCTCTCTCACTGATGTTTCTCTCTTTCTCACCCTTCCTCTCTGAAATCAATAAAAAAAAATATTTTTTAAAAGCAAAAGGGTTATAGATATGATTCTATCATTAAACGCAAAAATAAATGACAAGCAAAAAAAAGGCTGTAAAATATTTGTACAATATAGGACAGGAAGTTATGTAAGAAGTTAAGATAAGTAGCTTTTAACAAACACATTAGCATCCCAATAAATAAATGGTCAGGGCTTAGAAACATCCATTTCACAAATGAGGACATAGCATGGATCCTCACATAATATTTAATAATCAAGGAAAGGTGACAGTTCAGGGAACCATTTTTTCCTTTACAAAATTTTACAAAAATATAGCAAAGCCTATCCTTGACCAATCTGGACTGAGTCTGTGTTCTCATGATCCTCTTATGGTAGAATCATACGCTCAGAATGCCCATCAGGGAAACCTATAAGCCAGAGAGCTCAGGAACTATGGGAGAGCTTACCGTTGGGAAGCTTAACCTGAGAAAATATATAAAAATCTACAAGCTCCCCAATTTTCAATATAACATTATTTACAACAAAGAAAAACAGAAATATCCTTAATTTCTCCAAATTGGGGGAAAGCTGAGTGAATTGTGGTGCCAATACAATCAAAGGGATATCAGGTAGGCATTAGAAGCAAGAGAAATATGGGCATGATAAAAAGCAGGTGATAAAATTTTACATGTATTATAACTATGTTATATATACACAAGCAAAAATCTTGCAAAGGAATTCATAAAAAGCAAATAGATTAAATAATATGCCGATACAAATGATTTTCACTTCTCTATATCTAAACCTTTAGTAATGATATATTACTTGTATAGTTTATATATATATTTTAAAGAGCTAAAATTAAAAGCTCGTCATTCCACATTAGTTGGTTATGGTCAGAATTTTATTATAAATAAATAAGCCATAAAAGGGCTCATCTTCTGTGAGAAGTACTATTTGAAGGCCTCACAGAATTCAAGACTAATTTTCCTACAGGAATAAAGTAGTGGGGTGCATTCACAAGACGCAGATATTTATAACTATCATAGTGTTTGTTTTATTCTTTTTAATATTTTCAATATTTCTTCTAATATTTTTGTATAGTACTCTCCCTCAAAAGGTAGCATAGAGAATCATGGGCCTAGCTTGCCTTTCTTCATGATGTTTTATTAAATATGTCTTTCATTCCAAGGTTACTTATTTTGGAGACTGTATTATTTTATATTTGACACAGAGTCAGACTTCACTAATATTTTCATGTCATACTATTTCTAGTTTGCATACAGCCCACAATTGTTAACACACTGGAATGGCCTTTCCACACCAGCAGGAATGAGGGCTCAGACATGAACTGCAGACAAGTGGGAATACAGCCTCGTTGCATGGCAGACAACGGGGGTTAGTACTTGTCCAGTCAAAGAATCTGCCAGCACTTACAAGGCTCTCTGTTCCTTACACTGCTTTTTTTTTTTCATTATATGTTTGTCCCTGTTACTATGGCAGGAACATTTCTGTGGCAGGAACCACCATCTTTCACAGAACACAGAATAACACAAGCTATTAGTAAATGTTTTTTTTCCTTTTAATCAAGGTTATAAGAGAAACCTCTTGTTCCACAATACTGAAAGTCTTCTTTCCACCAGAGATGAATGGATTGTTCTTTTTTAACAAAAGATTTCCTTGTGTGAAGGAAACCCACGTGTTCAGGATCTGGCCACAAGATTGGGCACTTTCGCTGGTTAAACAATATTTACTGTAAAAGTTTATCAATTTCCTGCTGCCAATCATATAAACTGACTCACTGGCCCCATCCCTTTCATAAAGTGTGTAAATCATATAATACAAATGAAGAAGTGAACCCAGGTCTGGGAATGTACCGAGCCCTCTACCCTCTTCCTCCCCCACCTATTAAGAGACGTCCCTCCATAGCCTTCCTCCTACCCCTATTTTCAACCTCTCTTTCCTAAAGACTCCTCACAAATCCACAAAGTAACAGAATCAGTTTTCCACAATAAAGGCACAGAATAAGCAGTTTATGTCACTGGATGCTATTTAAAAATTATAAAATTCCACACTGATACAGAATTTTAAGAGTTTTGTGTGTTTTCATCTTTAAAAGCAAATAGAAAGTCCCTCGCCGAGTAGCTCAGTTGGTTAGAGCGTTGTCCCTATATGCCAAGGTTCAGTCTCCAGCCAGGGCACATACAAGAAGCAACCAAACCAATAAATGCATAAATAAGTGGAACAACAAATGCATGTTTCTTTCTCTCTCTCAAATCAATAAAAAAAGTAAAAGTAAAAATAAAAATTATTTGAAAGTTCCCATTCCCTTTTCCTCTATAACCAAACTTTCTGAGTTATCTACAATTGTCTCATTTTTCTCGTCTTCTACAACTCAATTTAATGCAATCTAACCTCTGCTGCCCATTTCACAAAAACTGTTCTTGGCCTTTCTTATTTGTTGATCAAACTTAGAAGAGCTCCAAAATAAAGGGGACCAAAATAATACATACAAAAAAGAAAACTGGGGAAAACAAAGATAATTTTCTGAAGTGTTTTTAGTCCTTTTAAATAAGGCAACCAATATCTGCCAGTGGGTCTCAACTTTAAATACAGTTCCTCATGTTGTGACCCAACCATAAAATTATTTTCGTTGCTACTTCATAACTGTAATGTTGCTACTGTTATGAATCGTAATGTAAATATCTGATATGCAGGATGGTCTTAGGCAACCCCTGTGAAAGGGTCGTTCGACCGCCAAAGGGGTCACGACCCACAGGTTGAGAACCGCTGGCTTAGAGGTATGGATGATATGGCATCCATAAAAACAAAATATGATAATATAAAAAGAAAAAAAAACTAAAGCCACTCTTAAAACTTAAAAATTAAAAACAAAACTAAAAATGCAACTGAAGGGTCAGAAAATTCAGTCACAGAATTTTCCAAAAAGGTAGTACAGAAATATACAAGAGAAAATAAGACCGAGAAGACCGGGATTTGTGGACGCAAGAATATCTGCAGATCAGTTTAAATATTCCAGCATCTGACCCACAAGGAGTTCCAGAAAAAAGGAGCAGACAACACAGAGGGAAGGAAATACTCGGATAAATAATACAAGAAAGTCCCAAGAACTGAAAGGTGCAAGCCCCCACAATGAAGGTCCAGTAAGTACCGAGCACAATGAATTAAAAAAATACACAACTCAATAGCAAAGAAACAAAGAATCCTTTTAAAAGATGAGCAAAAGATCTGAACAGACATTTTACCAAAGAAGACATACAAGTAACCAAGAGGGACACATAAAGGTGTTCAAAATCACTAATCACCAGGGAATTGCAAATCAAAGCCATAATGAGGTGTGAAACCATCATTTCACACCTGTCAGAATAGCTATTATCAAAAAGACCAAAAAAACCCACAAGTGTTGGCGAGGATGTAGACTAGGGGAACTCTCATACAACGTTTGTGGGAATGTAAAACAATGCAGTCACTGTGTAAAACAGTATGGAGGTTCCTCAAAAATTTTTTAAATAAAATTATCATATAATCCAGCAATTCCACTTCTGGATATTTATTGGAAGAAAATAAAAACACTAACTTAAAAAGATATTTACACTCCAAGGTTCACTGAAGCATTATTTACAATAGCCAAGACATGGAAGCACACATGTCCACTGATGGGTCAATAAAGAAAGAAAATATGGCACATATATAAAATGGAATATAATCCGCCATTAAAAAGAAGTATCCTATCATCTGCAGTATGAGTAGACCTAGAGGACACTGTGGTAAAATCCCAAGACACCAAGGACAAAGAAAAATCCAAAAAATAAAATTTCTCAGTGGGGAGCATCTGCCTGATGATCAGGAGAAGGAGGGATTACACTGCAAAAGAATATATACATCAAAATAGAATTAAACCCCTCCCTCAACAGCATCAATAGATCCAAATGAGAGACACTATGCCTTCAAAATTCTGAGAAATATTTCATACCCAGCCAAACTATCAAATAAATCAGAAGGGAAAATAATGGTATCATGGGTATGATTAAAGTCAGAAAAGAAATTTCCTGTCACCTTTTTAAAAGAAACTCTTGAACTCTAAAGGAAACTTTGTACTCTAACAAAATAAAGGGCTAAATCAAGGAACAGAAAAACACACAACACAGAAAATGGTCATTATAACTTAGGAGAGGCACAAAGCAAAGTTCAGGATTGCAGCTGCACAACAGCCTGGAGACTATCAGCACAGAATGGAGTAGGCATATGGAACACTTGCAGGGGCCATGTGTCTAGAATAAAGAAGTCTCAACAAGGAAGATGGAGTGACAGGTAATATCATGAACACCTTAAAGAACGAAGGATAAGTCTGAGAAAAACACAAGTAAAAATATAAAGCAATTAACAACAACAAAAGAAAACAGAAAAAGGTAATCATTTGGCTCTAAAATAAACAATATTCCAATATTGATAATGATATAAACATTATAATGATATAAGCATACTGTAATATAAACAAAACAGGATGATGGGGAGAAGAGAGTTGAGGTATAAAACCAAGAGAATAGATGCTATTTAATATTTATAAATCAAGAAATAGTAAAAATACATTGTTTGAAAGTGTGGCAATGACTATCCAAAAAAAAACAACTATGAGCTGCCTCTCTGGAGAAGACAACGGCTGTAGAGAACTAGAGCAAAAAACTAGTGTTTTCAGTACGAGGCTGGGTACTGCATCTCTTACCCACAATTCTAAAATTAAAATCCCATTTTTAAAACTAGCTCTTCTTTACTTATATTTAATGATAAGACCTGATTCATTGAACACTTTGGAAGCCAAAACTAGACCTGAACTGATAGGAAGCTATTTATGGTCTCTACTTTATGCAACTCAGTATAACTATCTATAATAATAAAAGCATAATATGCAAATTGACTGAATAGTGGAACGACCATCAGATGACCTTCTGGATGAGGCCGGGGCTGCGAGGGCCGAGCCTCTTGCACGAATTTCATGCATCGGGCCTCTAGTCTACATAATAAAGAGCCAGGGTCTTAAAAATTGATTATGACTGAAGGCTCAACTAGACCAGAAGTCAGTGCTGGGTCACCACCCCAGCACTGACTGGGGCTGCTGCGGGCACCCTGACCCAGCACTGACTGCCTAAGGCCGTGGTCGGCAAACCGCGGATCGCGAGCCACATGCGGCTCTTTGGCCCCTTGAGTGTGCTCTTCCACAAAATACCACATGCAGGTGCGCACGTACAGTGCGATTGAAACTTCGTGGCCCATGCGCAGAAGTCAGTATTTTGTGGAAGAGCCACACTCAAGGGGTCAAAGAGCCATGGTTTGCCGAGCCGCAGTTTGCTGACCACTGGCCTAGGGGGCTGCGGATCAGGCCCGGAGAGAGGCCTACAGAGAGAGAGGCAGGGTCTGATCCGTAGCCTCTGTGGCAGCTGTTGATCAGAACTTGCCTCTCTTTCTCTACCGGCCTGACCAACAGCCGCACCTCCATTTCTCTCCAGGCCTCCACCGAGGCTGCTGATCAGCCCCGCCTTTCTGATCAGGCCCCATTGATAGGCCCAGAGACACTGACTGGCACAGAAACTGACCAATCAGAACCAAATCTGGGTCAACTGTGAGGAGCCAATGGCTGCCTAGGAGGCGGAGCTTTTGACGCTGACTGGCATAGGAACTGACCAATCAGAACCAATGGCTGCCTAGGAGGCGGAGCTTTTGACACTGATGGGCATAGAAACCGACCAATCAGAACCAAATTGGCCAGCAGAGTAGGGCAGTTGAGGGCGAGATCAGGCCTGCAGGGGAGGGCAGTTGGGGACGAGATCAGACTAGCAGAAGAGTGCAGTTAGGGGTGATCAGGCAGGCAGAGGCAGTTAGGGGCGATCAGGTCAGCAGGGGAGAGAAGTTAGGGTCAAGATCAGGCACGCAGGGGAGGACCGTTGGGGGCGAGATCAGGCCAGTAAGGGAGGGCATTTGGGGGCAACCAGGCTGACAGGGGAGGGCCGTTGGGGGCGAGATCAGGCTGGCAAGGGTGGGCAGTTAGGGGTGATCAGGCAGGCAGAGGCAGTTAGGGGTGAGATCAGGCTGGCAGGGGAGTGCAGTTGGGAGCTCAATCAGGCTGGCAGGGGAGGGCAGTTAGGGGTGATCAGGCAGGCAGGCAGAGGCAGTTAGGGGCAATCAGGCAGGCAGGCAGAGGTTAGGGGCGATAAGGCGGGCAGGCAGAGGGGTTAGGGGCAATCAGGCAGGCAGGCAGATGAATGGTTAGGAGCCAGCGGTCCCAGATTGTGAGAGGGGTGTCCAACCCTGTGGGATTGGGCCTAAACCAGCGGTCGGACATCCCCCGAGGGGTCCCCGATTGGAGTGGGTGCAGGCTGGTCTGAGGGAACCACCCCCTCCGTGCATGAATTTCATGCACCAGGCCTCTAGTTATATATAAAGGCAGAAATATTAATATGTATTGATCAAGGAGTGTGGCCCCAATAAAGGAATTCAATAACACATACTATGTGTAGACTACATTTGTAAAATCTGAACATTTCTAAAACCTAAAATACTTCTGGGGAAGTGAGAGGGGGGTTGGGTGAAAAAGGTGAAAGGAAATAAGAGGTACAAACTTCCAATTATAAAATAAGTAAGTGATGGGGATATAATATACAGCATAGAGAAAATAGTCAATAATATGATAACATTGTATGATGACAGACGGTTACAAGATTTACTCTGATGATCACATCATAATGTATGTAAACTTTAAATTAATACTAATTGTTAGGGTCACCAAAGGAGGAACGCATGAGGCCAAAAGGAGTAAAGAATTATAAATTTACTAAAGGCCCAGTGCACGACATTCATGCACTGGGGGGGAGGGGGGGCAGGAGTCCCTCAGCCCAGCCTGAGCCCTTTTACAGTCCGGGAGCCCTTGGGGGAATGTCAGTCGGACATCCTTAGCGCTCACCAGCTGTGAGCCCGGCTTGTGGCTGAGCAGAGCTCCCCCTGTGGGAGCGCACTGACCACCAGGGGGCAGCTCCTGTGTTGAGCGTCTGCCCCCTGGTGGTCAGTGAGCATCATAGTGACCGGTTGTTCCACTGTTCGGTTGATTTCCATATTATCCTTTTATTATATAGGTCTAGGGGCCCAGTGCACGAATTCGGGCACCTTGAAAGGAACTGTGGGCCACAAGGCTGCAGTAGGCACAGGGGCAGGTCTCGGCCCATCCTCTGCGCCCCTGGTCCCATCTGCCAGCAGCCCTGCTCCCGCCGCCGCCACTCCCATGCACTGATGGCACCGGCCCCACTCACACCCGCCGATGGCGCAGAGTGATTGGGGCCTGTGCCAGCAGTGGGTGCGAGCGGGGCCGGGGCTGGCAGTGGGTGCGAGCGGCAGCTCCAGCGCCGGCAGCGGGTGCGAGTGGGGCCGGTGCTGGCAGCAAGTGCAAATGCCAGGCAGGACCGCAGCACGCGGGAGCAAAGAATTTTCAATAACCACCAGAGGTTTGCCCCGATGACAGCGACCGGCGCCCTGCCTTGGTCTGGTGCCCCCGCTCACCTGCTCCACCATCCCACAGTGGCGAACGCCCACCATGTTCCACACACTGCCCCTGGTACAGCGCACGTCATAGCGACCGGTTGTTCGGTTGTTCGGTTGTTCTGCCGTTCAGTCTATTTGCATATTAGCCTTTTATTATATAGGATTGTTATATCTGCTAGCAGAAGGGCTGAGACCAAAATGGCATCAGCACCAGGGACTCCCAGTCAGAGATTTTAAAGGACTCTAGGCGGGCTTTTTCTGGGCAGAGAATTCTCTGGGCAGGTCCAGAGTGGAAAGATACTGGTCTTAGCAAATGGCATGTGGTCTAAGTGAAAGAAATGTCGGTTGTGAAGGGGTCTAAAGGTCAGTTCCCAGGGGAGGGGGTAATGATTCAGTTCTTTGATCAGACAAAACACTAATATACTCTGTCAACTATGCTTTAATAAAAAATATTTCTAACCAAAAGGTTTATTTAATTTATTGGGGTGGCATTGGTAATAAAACCATATAGGTTTCTGGTGTTCAATTCTGTAATCCATCATCTGCATATTGTATTGTGTGTTCACCACCCAAAGTCAAGTTTCCTTCCATCACCACTTTCCCCCCTTTACCCTCTCCGACCTCCTCCCATCCCCCTTTCCCTCTGGTAATCACTATACTGTTGTCTGCCTATGAGTTTCTTTTGTTGCTTAATCCCAGCACCCTTTTCACCCAGCCCCCCAATCTCCTTCCTTTCTGACAACTGTCATTTTGTTCTCTGTAGCAAAGAGTCTGTCTGTTAACTTTATTCACTAGATTACACGTATCAGTGAAATCACATGGTACTGTCTTTCTCTGCCTAGCTAGCTTATTTCACTTAGCATAATACTCTCCAGGTCTATCCATGCAGTTGCAAAGGATAAGATTTCCTTCTTTTCTTAAAAAAAAGTTTTATTGATTTTTTTTTTTAAGAGAGAGGAAGGGAGAGGGATAGAGAGATAGAAACATCGATCAGCTGCCTCCTGCACACCCCCTCCTGGAGGTTGAGCCAGTGACCTCTTGGTTCATGGCTCAAACCCTGAGCCACACCAGCTGGGCTCCTTCCTTTCTTAGGGCCAAGTAGTACAGTAGTATTCCACTGTGTAAACGTACTACAGCTTTATTTTTAATTGAATTTGTTGGTGTGACATTGGTTCAAAAAACCATGTAAGTTTCAAGTATGTGACCCAACAGACATCATGTGCACACTGCATTGTGTGCCCATCGTCCCAAGCAAAGTCTCTTTCCATACCTATTCCCCCTTTTTGCCCGCCTCCATCTACCCCCAATCCTCCTTCCCTCTGCCTATCACCACACTGTTGTCTGTGTCTATGTGTTATATATATATATGTTTTCTTGCTTAATACCTTCACCTTCTGTCATCCAGCCCCCCAAACTCCCTCCCCTCTGACAGCTGTCAGTCTGTTCCATGTATCCATGCCTGTATCTATTTTGCTTATCAATTTATTTTGTTCATTAGATTCCACATATAAGTGAGATCATATGGTATTTGTCTTTCTTTGACTGACTTACTTCACTTAGCACAATAATCTCCAAGTCTATCTATGCTGTCACAAAAGGTGAGATTTCCTTCTTTTTAACAGCCGGGTAGTATTCCATTGTGAAAATGTACCACAGCATTTTTATCCACTCATCTACTGATGGGCACTTAGGCTGTTTCCAGATCCTGGCTATTGTAAATAATGTTGCACTGAACATAGGGGTGCATAATTCTTTCGAATTAGTGTTTCAGGTTTCTTCTAATATATTCCCAGAAGTGGGATTACTGGGTCAAATGGGAGATCCATTTTTAATTTTTTGAGAAAACTCCAGAGGACATGGAAAATGGTGGAGGCTTAGACCGACGTGTTGGTGCTTTGTCCCGGAGCAGATAAGGGCGAGCAGCTGAAACGGGTAACAAATAGCCCGAACAAGCAGAGGAGATTCAGCTGAGAGACAGTCTGCAGCCAGGAAAGACAGAGAACTCCTAGAAAATGGGGATGGTTAGAAATTGAGGCTGAAACCTCCCCCTGGGCGCCAGCTCAGCAGCGAGGCGAGACCGCGCCATCTTGAGTAGCTGTTATCCGCATCCAGAGATCGGCTACTAACCCGGAGGCAACGGCTCTCAAGCAGCGCGACTACATGAACCCAGAGGAGACCTGCTTCCCTCCACGGAAAGTATTATTACCGCTACCATTTTACCATTTTTAAAGTGTCATTTTATTTTGTCTTTATTTTATTTTGGGACTAATGTTCTCCATTCTATTTTCATCGTTCCTTTAGCAACATTTTTCTCTACCTCAATTTGCATCTGTGCTAAACCCTCTTCCCCACTTTTTCCCTTTTGTTGTCCTGTTTCTCTTACCCTACTCCAGCTTTAGATTTTCCCTATTCTTTTTACCCCCTGTCAAAATTTCACCCTACTTATATATCCTATGTCCAATCCCCTGCTCTAAATCCTTATACACCTTTCCCTTATCTTCCTTCACTATCCAAATTTTTTTCTTCTTCTTCTTCTTATCTCTCTCTATTGTTTATTGTTGTTTGCTTGATTGACCAGTATATTGGGGGTTTTTTTAGGATTGTTTGTGAGGTTAGTCTGCTTATTCTTTTTATTTTCCTGCCCCCACCCCCCCCGTTATTTCTGTGCTTCTGTTTTCCCTTGCGTCACTTGAGAAAACTCCATACTGTTTTCCACAGCACCAGTCTGCATTCCCACCAGCAGTGCACTAGGGTTCTCTTTTCTCCACATCCTCACCAGCACTTGTATATTGATTCATGGTAGGCATTCTGACAGGTATGACGTGATATCTCACTGTGGTTTTAATTTGCATCTCTCTGATGATTAGTGAGTTAGACAAGTGATAAAAACATGCTTATTTTACATTTGTGGGTATAGGATAGTTAACAGTTAACAACATAACAGTATCAATGAGGGGATTTGTGGTCTCTGTTCTGGTGTAGGTGGTTGTGCACTGAGAGGTCAGGGGAAAAAGGAAAAGGTATGCTACCTAGATGCAAAAAGACAATAGACAGGCTCAGTTAGGTAAAGACTGACCTTTGTCAGGGAGATACTGGCCTAGAACATGACGACCTGCCATGACTTGCTTACAGTAGGAAGTTTTAATTTCAGACCATCCTGTGGTTCCTTTCCATCTCTGAGTTTATAAGGCCGTCACGCAGGCCTTCCCTGAGTTTGTCAGGTTAGCATGAGGCTTTGGTCCATAAAAACACAGTAAAATGTGATCCAACTATCTTTAAGAATAATTCTAAATGACCACATTATAAGTTGTTAAGAATTGCTGATAAAAGCTCTTTAAGACAGTGGAAAACTTAAATCTCATAAGTTACAGAAGAGAAATTTCAATGTTTGAGTCAAAACTCCAGTGCAGAGTAAGTAGCAGGTCACTGAAGACGCGTTGGTTACCATAGTCAGCTCCGTGCTAATGAAGAAAAAGAAGCAAAGGGGAGTCTGGACACTGAGCCTGTGTGCTTCACCAGCAAGCTGCAGCGCACACCCAAGAATCAAAGCATTGTCCGTCCAAGAGGATTAACACACCTCCCCTCCAGTACACGACTGTGTGCGGGAGACGGGAGCAGGGAGCAGGGGGAGAGAAGGACAGGCACAATCAATTCACAACGGTGCAGGAGGAGGTGCTTGACCCTAGAGGTAAGTCTGTGGTAGGCAGTCAGACAGAAGTGAGCAGAGCAAGGACTATGGGCCAGGAACAGGTCCCCAGGGTGGGACCTCACTCCCAGAGTGACCTTTCCTCCCCTAGCCTATAGCAGGTCAAGGGGTTTGGACCCCCCTGACCTTTCCTCCCTAGAGATAACATCTGTCTCAAGTTGTATTTCAGCTCCAGACTGAAATAAGCAACAAAACCAGCCTCAGGACCAGCTGCACTGAATAATGACCCCCTGCCCTGGTGCCGCCAATCAATCAGTGGAGACCACAATCCTGAAAGGACACACCTGGAAAACTGCTGAATATGCTACTGAATCTTCCCCTGGGATCTCCCCTAAACTCTCCACCCTAAAACTCTAGGACGGAGGACCCAGAGCACTCCCTCCTCGGAGCACACCGATGCCGTTCCCTCTCCCCCCTCCCTCCCTCTCCCTCTCCCGCCCTGCCCCAGGCATGTTACCATGTGGCTTCCTCACTCCCAAGCGCCAAGGGCCCTTCCTTTACCTCTATAACTTGTTTCCTAAGCCCATTTTTTCTAGAATCACTTTTTTTTTTACCTAGGTGATTTACCAAATAAATGTTTTCGTACAGTTTAGGTCTTGGCTCTGAATTCTTTCCTAGCCAGAACCCAAGTACCCAGATTGCTGAACCCAGGTCTGGTCTGACCCCACCCGTCAGACACCTGCACTGTCCCTGCCACCTGCAGCAAGTCCTACCTGGGAGGTATCATTCTTCAGGGGGTGGACCCCATGCAAGCCCTCAAAAGTTTGGGAAGCTGATTGGTTATTTTTGAAAAGCTGCTGGTCCCTCCCAAGCCTGAGAATACATACTCCCCAGGTGAACAAAGAAGCGCTCTCTCTCTCTCTGGCTCGCTATCCCACACTTACCGGTTTGTTCGTGTTCACTCCTGCCCAGGAACACACAACCATGCGGGGCTAGTAGCCACCTGGGACCCGAGGCAGACTGTGCGCACTGGCTGTTGTTTGGCCCTGCTGGAGATACTGCAAGAGCCCCGTTTCCCCTGGCATTCCACCCACTCTATTCTCCCGCAACAGCACCATTCATAATAAAATAGCCAATCTCGCTCCACTGCAGTTCTCAGTGTTTAGTGCTTGGCTCTGCTAATGAGGGTGGATGAATTACTTCTGTCCTATAACAGCAGGAAAAACAGCTCTCCCACAGGCAGCTCACATCTGGGCCACTGTCTGACACTCAGTAGACCACCGGGTAACAAAGCACAAACCTTAAGGCATATAAAGATTACCTGACTTCTACCCTTTATTGAAATAGAGGCCAAAGTTAAACTTAAAAGTTCTGAGAATTTTAGGGAAGATAGTAGAGTAACACCATAAGGTCTCTGCACACCCCCATTAAAAAAAAGTCTAAGACAAAGCTTTGTAATATAGAGCTGATGTGTTAACACTATAAGCTTATTTAAAAATATCAAAATGAATTAAAAATGTCAAATGTAGTTCAATAAAGCAGTAACTACCAGAAAATATATATGCAATTAACAAAAGTGAGGAAAAAAACCACAAAACACACAAACATATCCCATAGACTAAAATTTAACAGAAACAAAAGACTCTGTTAGTTTTAAAAGTCCCCTACACTACATCAAGAAAACGTAACACTTAATATATATGTACCCAAACAGGGAGCACCTAAATATATAAAACTACTCACAGAACTAAAGGGAGAAAGTTCAAAACACATTCATAGTTGGAGTCCTTAATACTACACTGACAGCTCCAGACAGAACCACCAAACATAAACTCAATACAGAAATATCAGCCTTAAATGAAGCACCAGGCCAAATGGACACAATTGACATTTACAAAACCTTTCATCCCAGATCAGACTATACATTCTTCTCCAGCACACATAGAACATTCTCAAGGATAGACCATATGTTGGGTCACCAAACGAGCATCAACAAATTCAAAAGGATTGAAATGATACCAAACATATTTTCTGACCATGATGTCTTGAAATTAGAAATCAACTGCAAAAAGGAAGTAAAGAAACCCAAAAATCCATGGAGATTAAACAACATACTACTAAAAACTGACTGGGTCAAAGAAGAAACAAAAGATGAGATAAAAAGATATACAGAGCCCTGACCGGTTTGGCTCAGTGGATAGAGCGTCAGCCTGCGGACTCAAAGGTCCCAGGTTCGATTCCAGTCAAGGGCATGTAGTTTGGTTGCAGGCACATCCCCAGTGGGGAGTGTGCAGGGGACAGCTGATCGATGTTTCTAACTCTCTATCCCTCTCCCTTCCTCTCTGTAAAAAATCAATAAAATATATTTTAAAAAAGATATACAGAGACAAATGAGAATGATAACACAACATATAGAAACCTCTGAGATGCAGCCAAAGCAGTAATAAAAGGGAAGTTTATATTATTACAGGCCTATCTCAAGAAACAAGAGAAATCCCAAGTAAACAACCTAACATCACATCTTAAAGAACTAGAAAAAGAACAAATAGAACCCAAAGTCAGCAGAAGAAAGGAAATAATAAAAATAAGAGCAGAATTTAATGAAATAGAGAACAACAAGAGTATACAAAAAAATAAAACAAAGAGCTGGTTCTTTGAAAGATTAATAAAATTGACAAACCCCTCGCTAGACTCACCAAGGAAAAAAGGGAAAAGACCCATATAAACAAAATCAGAAAGACAAGTCACCACAGACATCACAGATATACAAAGGATCATACCAGAATATTATGAAAGTCTTTATGCCACCAAATTCAATAACCTAGAAGAAATGGGTAAGTTCCTAGAAATATATAACCTTCCTAGACTAAATTATGAAGAGCTGGAAAATCTAAATAGACCAATCAGCAGTGAGAAAATTGAAATAACCATCAAAACCGCCCCCCATCCCCAACAAAAAAGTCCAGGACCAGATGGCTTCACCAGTGAATTTTACCAAATGTTCAAAGAAGAATTAAAACCTATCCTTCTCAAACTCTTCCCAAAAATTGAAGAAGAGGCAATCTTCCTAACACATTCTACGAGGCCAATATAACCCTGATACCAAAACCTGGAAAAGATAACACAAAAAACGAAAACTACAGACTAATATCTCTGATGAATAACAATGCAAAAACCCTAAACAAAATACTAGCAAGTCGAATACAACAGTACATCAAAAAAATACATCACAAGCAAGTGGGGTTCATTCCAGGAACACAAGGATGGCTCAACATTTGCAAAATCAATCAACATAATACACCACATTGACAAAGAAAAGGATAAAAATCATATGATGTTATCAATACATATAGAGAAATCATTTGATAAGGTACAACATCCATTTATAATTAAAACACTCAATAAAAATAGGAATAGAAGGAAAGTACATAATATAAGCCATATATGATAAACCCTCAGCTAACATCATACTCAATGGTGAAAAACACAAAATCAATGTGCAAAAATCCATTCCCTTCCTGTACACTAACAACAAAACTTCAGAAAAAGAAATGAAACAAAACAACTCCTTTTGCAATTGCAACCAAAAGAATAAAATACCTAGGAATAAACTTAACAAAGAATGTGAAAGACCTATATACTGAAAAATTGCAAAGCATTATTAAAAGAGATTGAAAAAGACACAACAAAATGGAAAAATATTCCATGTTCATAGCTTGAAAGAATCAACATAGTTAAAATGTCCATATTACCCAAAACAATATACATATTTAATGTAATCTCCGTCAAAATCCCAAAGACATTTTTTAAAGAAATAGAACGAGAAATCATCAGATTTGTATGGAACCACAAAAGACCCTGAATAGTCAAAGCAATCCTGAGGGGCGAGGGGAAACAAAGTTGGAGGTATCACACTACCTGACTTCAAATTATACTCCAAAGCTACTATATACAAAACAGCATGGTAATAACAGAGAAACAGACACACAGATCAATGAAACAAAATAGAGAACCCAGCTATAAAAGCACATGTATATGGACAGATAATTTTTGACAAAGGAGCCAGACACACACACACACAATGGAGTAAAGATAACCTCTCTTCAATAAATGCTGCCAGGAAAACTGAAAAGCCACATGCAAACGAGTGAAACTGAATTACAGTTTGTCCCCATGTACAAAAATTAATTCAAAATGGATCAAAGACCTAAATGTAACACTTGAAACAGTAAGTTACATAGAAGATGACATAGGTACCAAACTTATGGACCTGGGTCATAGAGAACATCTTATGAACTTGACGCCAAAGGCAAGTAAGTGCAAAAATAAATGAATGGGACTATATCAAACTAAAAAGCTTCTGCACAGCAAAAGAAACTGACAACAAATCAAAGAGGCGGTCAGCTAGATGGGAGATGATATTTGCAAACATTCACTCCGACAAAGGTTTAATTCCCAAACTTGTAAATCTCAACACCAAACAAACAAACAACCCAATCAAAAGAGGACAGAAGACCTGAAAATACCTCTCCCAAGAAGACATATGAACAGTCAGTAGATATATGAAAAGATGTTCACCTCGCTGGCAATTAGGGAAATGCAAATCAAAACTACAATGAGATACCACCTCACACCTGTTAGAGTGCCCATTATCAGCAAGACAAGCAATAACAAATATTGGAGAGATTGTGGGGAAAAGGGAACGCTCATTCACTGCTGTTGGGAATGCAGACTGGTACACCGCTATGGAAAGCAGTCTGGCAATTCCTCAAAAAAAAGGAATAGAGCTACCATACAACCCAGCATTCCCACTCCTGAGTATATCTCTGAAAAACTCAAAAGCATGTATTCCCAAAGATATACGTGCCCCTATGTTCACTGAGCATTATTCACAGTGGCCAAGACATGGACACAACCAAAGTGTCCTGAGAGAGAGGACTGGGTAAAGAAGATGTGATGTGTGTACACAATGGAATACTACTCAGCCATAGAAAGGATGAGATAGCGCCATTTGCAATAAAATGGAAGGACCTTGGAAACATTATGCTAAGTGAAATAAGTCAGTCAGAAAAGCTAAGAACTATATGATTTCACTCATGTATGGGATATAAAACTGAAACTCATGAACACAAACAGCAGTTGCCAGAGGGAAGGGGGTGGGGGAGAAGGGGGTCCTAATATAAGGTGACAGGAGAAGATCTGACTTTGGGTGGTGGGCACAGGGTGCAATATACAGATCTTATAACATAAAAACCCACACATGAAACCTATATGCTGACCAATGTCACCCCCATCAATTTAATAAATACAATTTTTTAAAATCCCCTAGAATAATTTGGAGCATGACTACAGATAATAAAAAGCAAGAACAGCCGAAACCGGTTTGGCTCAGTGGATAGAGCGTCAGCCTGCGGACTGAAAGGTCCCGGGTTCGATTCCGGTCGGGGGCATGTGCCTGGGTTGCGGGCACATCCCCAGTGTGGAGTGTGCAGGAGGCGGCTGATTGGTGTTTCTCTCTCATCAATGTTTCTAACTCTCTATCTCTCTCCCTTCCTCTCTGTAAAAAAAAAAAATCAATAAAATATATTAAAAAAAAAAAAAAAGCAAGAACAATGTTGCATAAAGGAATAAGAAATGCTAAAGATAAATGGAAAATGAAATCCAAAATATAAACACATTGAACCAAAAATGTAATTTCCCTGGCTGAAAGTCTTTTATAAAAGAAAGGATTTATTAAACCATGGCTGGGGAGAAAGACCAGGTAGGTCCTTGGGCAGGAAGTCTGAACCGCCAAGGGCATGGCTAGGTGAAAAGACATGTCCAGTGCCCTAGAGTTTGTTGAGCATTTTTATACACCAAGTAAGGGGGTCGGGGAGAGAATGTAAGCCTTTCTGAAAGAATTTATATTAGCTCTAGACAACGTGGAGGGGGGGGGGGGGGGGGAGGGGGATGAAGCAGGAAGTTCTGAGGTAGATGCAGAATCCAAGGAAGAAGTGTTTGCTCCCTTGGGTAGGCTGTGGGCAAGACTGGAAAGCTCACATGTGAATAAGAAACAGAGGACATGTCCTGGGGATGGGGGTGGCCAGGGAGAGGTCAATGGAGAAAAAAGGAGATATATGTATGCAATACTATATGTAATACTTTAAGCAATAAAGAATTTTTTTAAAAAATTAGGGAACTGTGAAAATGGGGTGCCTACAGGGTCTTCTTGCTGCGTTTGGATCGCTTGTGAGTTATGTTTTAAGTAAAACTTTGCCATGAGCAATAAAAAAAGAGGAAGAAAAAGCAGCAGAGGCTCCTGGGGTGGTGGCGCCTGCTAGTCTCTCTTTTGGATAATCGCAGACATAGCCACCTGTAAGGTAATCCAAAACTGCAACGGCCAGACACGAGCAGTCTTTTGTTAGTTCCTCCACAGCTATTAACAGGCTACTGTTCCTTCGCTTTCTCTCACTCTCTGGCCGCTATAATTTAAGTTAGAACATAACAGAATATTTTTTCTTGTCAAACACTTTAAACAGATAACAAAGCAAGAGAAACAAACTGAAAAGTACAGAAATGCTATCTGTAAATAATAACCCTGGAAGAAAATACAACAGAAGAAAGCATCGACAAACTGTGAGTGCTCTGCATGAATTACTTCTCTCTCACAGCAGCGCCAGCGGCAGGGAAACCTTTATCTCCACTTTACACATGGCTTACAGAAGGTAAGCAGCTTGCTCAGGCTTCACAGACATGTCACAGATATGACAGCCCGAGGCAACTTACAAAGTGAACTAAGCAGGTTTTACTTTTCTTTTTTTCCTTTTTTTGTTTTCTTCTATTTTTTAATGGTAACTGAGTACCTTTTTAAATTTTCTATTTATTGATTAATTTGAAAGGGAGATATTGATTTGTTGTTCCCTTATGCTTTTATCTCACTGTGGCACAATTGTTGGAAAGACAAAGATAAAACCTGGTGTGTTGCTCACCTTGTTATGGTAATTATTAAAATTGCCATGAATAATAAAGATGGACTCCACATTCAAAGTGTTAGATACGGGCTTTTTGCTGCACATTTGTCTATATGGAGGGACATTTGACCGAAGTAACTGGTATACTTAATTTTGAGAAAGATAGTAATTTAGATATTTCAAAAGTAGATATTTAAGGTAGTTAGGATGTGCCTCAAAATAGCTGAGTCCAATTGATAACAGATATTTAAATATATCAATTCAAGTTCACTTGAAAATTTGTATCACAAGACACAGTGATATTGTATTTAAGACATTGTATTTTTAAAAAGCTTCTGCACAGCAAAAGAAACCATCAACAAAACAACAAGAAAACCCACCTCGTGGGAAAACATATTTGCCAATGTCATATCTGATAAGGGCCTAATCTCCAAAATTTATAGGGAACTCATACAACTTAACAAAAAGAAGATAAACAATCCAATCAAAAAATGGGCAAAAGATCTAAATAGACACCTTTCAAAAGAGAACATTCAGAAAGCCAAGAGACATATGAAAACATGCTCAAAGTCACTAATCATCCGAGAGATGCAAATCAAAACAACAATGAGGTACCATCTCACATCTGTCAGAATGGCCATCATCAACGAATCAACAAACGACAAGTGCTGGAGAGGATGTGGAGAAAAGGGAACACTTGTGCACTGCTGGTGGGAATGCAGACTGGTGCAGCCACTATGGAAGACAGTATGGAGTTTCCTCAAAAAATTGGAAATGGAACTCCCATTTGACCCAGTGATCCCACTTCTAGGAATATATCCCAAGAAACCAGAAACACCAATCAGAAAGGATATATGCACCCCTATGTTCATAGCAGCACAATTCATCATAGCTAAGATCTGGAAACAGCCTAAGTGCCCATCAGTAGATGAATGGATTAGAAAACTGTGGTACATCTACACGATGGAATACTATGCTGCTATAAAAAAGAAGGAACTCTTACCATTTGCAACAGCATGAATGGAACTGGAGAGCATTATGCTAAGTGAAACAAGCCAGTCAATGAAGGAAAAATACCACATGATCTCACTCATTCATGGATAATAAAGACCATTACAAACTTTTGAACAATAATAGATACAGAGGCAGAGCTGCCTCAAACTGATTGTCAAACTGCAGTGGGAAGGCCAGGGAGGGTTGGGGGACAGGAGGGAGGGGAGTAAGAGATCAACCAAAGGACTTGTATGCATCCATATAAGCATAACTAATGGACATAAGACACTGGGGGGTAAGGGAGGGCAGGGGATTGTCAAGGGCGGGGGAAAAAAAGGACACTTATGTAATATCCTTTGTAATACTTTTATCAAACAAAAAATAAATAAATAAATAAATAAATAAAAAGATATTGTATTTTAAAACTATAGTCCATCTTGTAACTATTATTCTAGAGGCCCAGTGCATGAATTCGTGCACATGCCCGGGTTGCAGCTCAAATTCCCCATTGGGGGCATGCAGGAGGCAGCCGGTCAATGATTCTCTCTCATCATTGATGTTTCTACCTCTCTCTCCCGCTCCCTTCCTGAAAGCAAATATATATACACACATACACACATACACACACACACACACACACACACACACACACACACTAGAGGCCCGGTGCACAAAATCTGTGCACGGGGGGCGGGGAGGGCGTGGGTTCCTCAGCCCAGCCTGCACCCTCTCCAATCTGGAACCCCTTGAGGGATGTCCAACTCCCCGTTTAGGCCCGATCCCGGTGGGCATCTGACAGTTGGATATCCCTCTCATAATCCAGGACTGCTGGCTTCCAATTGCTTGCCTGTCTGCCTGCCTGATTGCCCCTAACCACTTCTGCCTGCCAGCCTGATCACCCCCTAACCACTCCCCTGCCAGCCTGATTCACCCCTAATTTCTCCCCTGCCAGCCCAATTGCCCCTAACTGCCCTCCCCTGCCGGCCTGGTCACCCCTAACTGCTCTCCCCTGTTGACCTGGTCACCTCTAACTGTCCTCCTCTGCAGACATGGTCGCCTCCAACTGCCCTCCCCTGCTGGCCTGATCACCCCTAACTGCCCTCCCTTGCTGGCCTGGTCGCCCCCAACTGCCCTCCCCTGCAAGCCTGGTCCCCCCCCCAACTGTCCTCCACTGCAGGCCTGGGCCCCTCCCAACCGCCCTCCCCTACAGGCTTGGTCCCCCCAACTGCCCTCCACTGCAGGCCTGGATCCCCCCCAACTGTCCTCCCCTGCAGGCCTGGTTACCCCCAACTGCCCTTCCCTACAGGCCTGGTCCCCCCAACTGCCCTCCCCTGTAGGCTTGGGTTGCCTCCAGCTGCCCTCCCCTGCAGGCCTGGTCCCCCTCCAACTGCCCTCCCCTACAGGCCTGGGTCCCCCCCAACTGCCCTCCCCTGCAGGTCTGATCACCCCCAACTGCCCTCCCCTGCAGGCCTGATCACCCCCAACTGCCCTCCCCTGCAGGCCTGAACGCCCACAACTGCCCTCCCCTGCTGGCCATCTTGTGTCCACATGGGGGCAGCCATCTTGTGTTGGAGTGATGGTCAATTTGCATATTACCTCTGTATTATATAGGATTAGAGGCCTCATGCACGAAATTCATGCAAGGGGCTTGGCCCTCCCACCCTGGCTTTGTCTAGAAGGTCATCCATTCTAATTAGCATCTTAGGCTTTTATTATTATAGATATGTAGATATATATATATTTTTTTTTTCTTTTAAAGGCTGTGAGTGGACAGAGATAGGGTACAGACACACATTAGTTCATTGTACTACAGGATGCCCCAAAAACATCTATACACACTTTGAATAATTATTGATCCAATGGGTTAAATCTGAAAAGAAAGAAACATCAATTGAGCTATCAGAAAAAAAAGTGTATACTTTTTTGGGACACTCTGTATTCCCCCACTTTTGTATATACTTGAAATTTTCCATAACCAAGTTTTGAGAATTTGATGAATTACTTTACATTTAGATGTTTTAAGTTAATAATAACATGTTCATGGTTTACACAATTTTTCCTTTCTACAGTTCTTTCAGTGTAAGTGGCAATACTGATTTATACTGTTTCACTGTCTGCCCTTGGGAATACATGCCCCTTATTTCTCTAAATTATAAACTAAAAGCACAGAGCCTGCTACATAGGAAGTGCTCGATACATTTAAATGTATAAATTCTGTTTGTTAATCATCTCCCTTGCTCTGGTAAGCCCTCCAATTACTTTGGGCTGCTGATTCAATTTGTGATAACGAATGAGTAAATCTTACCAAGTACAAAAAAAATAAGACAGAAAATCCAAAACCCTGCATTTAATCTTTTAAATCTATATTCCACAAATTAAACTTATTCTTTTTTTATTGTGGTAAAAAAACAAGTAATAAAATGTATCAAATTAACCATTTTAGGTTTATAGTTTAGCAGTGTTAAATATTGTATATTCACATTGTTAGGAAAAGATCTCCAGAACTTTTTCAACTTGCAAAACTAGAACTCTATGCCCATTAAGCAAAAGGTGCTTATTCTTAATACTTCCTATCCATTGCCTATTGTATCCTCTACATGTCTCTAGCTACCACAACGGCCTTTGCAGTATAATTCTTAGGACAATAAACCAGCACATTTATATTTTTTTAAAAAACAAAAAACTAGTTCTTAAAGGAACTGTGAGGTCAGAAGTCTGACTGTGAACAGAAGGTCCAAAACTCCGATGCAGAGAGGACAGACAGGGCTGGATGTGGCTTCAGGATCGCTCCAAACAGCACGAGGGGCCAGAAGAGGCGGCCACAGCTAAGAAGTCAAATGAGGCAGCGTTGACTATAGAAGCAATAGTCCTTTCATGTCTACCTTCAACAGAGGCTTACCACTGCTCTCGGTGTCCTACAACAATGACGGCAAAACCACTGGGACGTACACAGCACCAACCTAAGATCAGGTACTTGGGAAAGCACTGCACCAAGCCTTACTCAACAGACTTCTAGTTTACTATGCCTATTCAGACCTGCAAAATAATAATAATGATGATGATGATGTGATGACTTAGTAACAATAACCTACCACAGTGTAAGTGTTTAACAAACGTATAAGAAAAAGGATAGATGGTACTTTCTGCCTATTACTATCGTTTTAATTAACTTTGGCATTTCTACCTTTGGAAGATGAACCCTGATCAATTACTACCTTTGAAAAATCATTTTCATACAAAATTATTCTTCCTAATAAGCACAACTCCCAGCTAAGCCTGCACAGGAACCACTCCAGGAAAAATAGATTTTTCTTTTTTCTTTTTTCATGGCAGGGTCAGACTTGCCAAGAGCTTGTTTACATAAACACACACAGAGACACACACACAACAAACACATGAGAAATGTTATGCAGGGGACTCATTCTAAAGCAAGAGCCTAGGTTTAATGCAAAGAAAGCCATAGAGTATTGAGAACAGAGTGTGGCTTGGAAGATAACAGGTGTCTATCACTCACACTATGCTGCATAAAACAAGGGAGCTGCAAATAGAGTTAAAGACGCTTTTCCAAAAGGCTCTGTGGAACAATAAAACTGGAGAACCTGGCAGCACAAGCAGCAGCAGCTGTGAGCCACAAAGCTGAGAGGAGCACTGGTGACGATGCCCATCCTGGTGGCTCTGCCATGACGGCGGCTCTGTGAACACAATGACTACACTGGTGGTACTTCTGAGGCTGGGCACAAGGTGGGAGCACCCAGCTGGGCCTTCAGGACCAGAGACTGTTTGTGCGGGTACGTGTGTGTATGTGCAACAGCCACTATTCACAGTGCAGCTGGAGAGCATCCAGGAAGACAATGGGGGTAAGCCACAAAGGAACTATCACTCTTCCTCTACTGACTGATCTTTTTTTACTATTCTATAGTACCACAAATAAGACTTACATTTTGAAGAAATAAAATATACATAAAGTAGGACATTTTGAGGCCTAACAGGAAAAAACTATGTAGTAAAATATGGAATTTATAATAAAGCCTCATTCATGCTTTGACAATTCTTGCTATTTTAAATCAACTAAATATTCCATGTGAATGTATCTTTAAAAAGAAAAGGTGTGGTTTAAAAAGTAATTTTCTGGCAATTTCAATTATTTGGGAAGAACATAAATTTTAGGAAAGGAATGAAAAACTTTGCCTTGTTCTAATCGTTCGTTACTAAATGTATCATAAACTTAAAAGGCCACTGGAGGCAACACAATGTAAGATTACAAGATTGAGAGTCAGGGAACTTGCTCTGAGACCTGGGCTTGCACCAGGCCTGAGCCCGAGCCTGAGGCTGAGAGCGTACTGCTCCCCAGGCCAGGTCCACACACTGTGCATACACTAAGTCAATCCTCGTAACCCATGAGGCAGGTCCTGCTGTTACGTCCATTTCAACCCTGGGGAAACTGAGATCCAGGGAAGCGGCCGGGCGTGCTCAGGATTCCTCGCTGATGGGGGCTCGCCCAGAAGGCAGCAAGCAGCAAGCCGAGCCACAGACTCTGCTCCAAATCAGCAGGCTCTGAAGACCGGGCCTCCCTTACTTCCTCATGAGAAGGGCTTCTTGTGTCCCTTTGCCTTTACGTTTTTAACTGTAGGGCTCTTAGAAAGAATGATGCGACAAATGTGGCAAGTGCTTTGCAAACTGCACAGTGGTACACAGATGACAGTTAAATGTCTGCCGTCCAAAAACATGCTGTGGTTTTTCATGTGACTTTGTATTCTAGAACACAATATTACTGATTCATCCCAAAATCGTTTTCAATGGACACAGATACCAGGGGAGTGAGGGCATGAGCGGGGGTGGGGGATGGGGAGACAATGGGGGGATAAGGACACATATGTAATACCTTAAACAATAAAGAAAAAAATGGAGAAAGAAAAAAAATTGTTTTCAGTTCATTGCAAATGCTCTTACATTTCAGTAAATATGAACATCACATCTCTGAGATAAAAAACCTCCATTAATATGACTAGAAATCTACATTTCCTTCTTGGCTAGAATCCCAGAAACAACAAAAAATTGCAAATGTGCATTACATTTATCACAGTTTTCACACAAGAATAAGCAGGATAGGAATTTTTAATTTCCCAAACTTGCTTTCATGCAAGTAGGGGGCTTTTATTTTTATAGTGTTCATGGTTCAAAAAAGAATTCTAAACAGCTTAGAAGGATATAAGCTACACATGGCACCATGGCACCCAGCTGAGGGAGGGCTATGGTCAGTCATGTCTTGGTTGCATGAGCCTTCCTTGCCCCAACACACAGAGTCCTCAGACCCACAGGTAACCAATACTCTGGCTGGGGAGAGACTAGTTAGGTGAGCTGGCAAGTGAAATCTGGACACACAGGGCCAGAATCCAGACTGGGAATTGGGCACATATTAAAGGGAGTTGAAGTTGAAAGAATACATGGAGTGAAGGAAGATCCTCAAAGATTCATAAGCAAGACCAAGGTCAGAGAGAGTTGAGAACCATGAACAGAAGATATGAAATAGTAAAAGACACCATAGAGGATGAAGAAGGCTTCTGGCTCTAGGGAAAAATGAAGCCGACTGAAAGAGAACAGCAGAGATGCAACGAGCATTAAGTGTATCTGGTCCCTAGACTTGTGTCAGATCCTCATGGCTTTTCAGCTCCAGTTTCCTTGTGGCCTTAAAATAAACACTTTTTAAAACATTCAGTTAAGTGAGTTCCTGTTTCTTAATATAAAAAAATGCCTCATTGCCCAACTGGCGCAGCTCAGTGGTTGAGCATCGGCCTATGAACCAGAAGGTCACAGTCCAATTCCTGGTCAGGGCACATGCCCTGGTTGCAGGCTCGATCCCCAGTAGGGGGTGTGCAAGAGGCAGCCGATCGATGATTCTCTGATTCTCTCTCTCCCTCTCCCTTCCTCTCTGAAATAAATAAAAATATATATTTTTTTAAATGCCTCAGATATGCTAATATACTAAGATATACTTAAATAGTAAGGGAAATGAGGCAAGGAGAAAAAGGAGTAAAAAAAATAATAATATAAAAGAAACTGAAGAAGATACAAATAAAAGAATATACCATGCTTGTGGATAAGAAGAATTAACATCATTAAAATGTCCATACTACACAAAGCAATCTCTAAATTCAATGCAATTCCTCTCAAAATACCAATGGCTTATTTCACTGAACTACAACAAATAATCCAAAAATTTACTTGGAACCACAAAAGATCACGAATAGCCACACCAATCTTGAGTAAGAAAAACAAAGTTGGAGATATCACACTACAAGGTATCAAACTATATATACTTCAAGGCTACAGAAATCAAAACATTATGGTACTGGCATAAAAACACACAGAGAGCAATGGAACACAACAGAAGCTCAAAAATAAGCCCATACAAATACAGTCAATTAGTATATGACAAAGGAAGCAAGAACATACAATCGGATAAAGACAGTCTCTTCAATCAGTGGTGCTGGGAAAATTGGACAGATACATGCAAAAAATGAAATTAGACCACCTTCTTACACCATATACAAGAATAAACCCAAAATGGATTAAAAACTAAATGTAAGACTCGAAAGCATAAAATCCCTAGAAGAAAACATAGGCAGAAAAATCTCTGACATTTCTCTTAGCAATATTTGTTCTGCTCTATCTCTTCAGGCAAGGGAACAACCACAAAAAAAAAAAAAAAAAAAAATGGGACTACATCAAACTAAAATGTTTTTTGCACAGCAAAGAAAACCATCAATAAATTGAAAAGACAATCTATTGAATGGGAGAAGATATTCGCAAATGATACATCCAATAAGGAGTTAATATCCAAAATTTATAAAGAATTCATGCAACTCAACACCAAAAAAACGATTCAATTAAAAGGTGGTCAGAGGACCTGAATGGGCACTTCTCTAAAGCAGACATGCAGATGGCCAGCAAACATCTGAAAACAATAGTCATAGAGAAATGCCTATTAAAACCACAGTGAGATATCATCTCACACCTGTCAGAATGGCTATCATCAATATATCTACAAACATCAAGGGTTGGCAAGGATATGGGGGAAAGGGAACCCTCGTGAACTGTTGCTAGAAATGCAGATTGGTGCAGCCACTGTGGAAGAGAGTATGGAGTTTCCACAAAAAATTAAATATGGAACTGCCTTTTGACCCAGTGATTCCACTTCTGGGTATATATCCAAAGAAACCTGAAACACTAATTCAAAAAAGTATATGCTCCCTATGGTCATTGCAGCATTATTTACAACTAGAGGTCTGGTGCACAAATTCGTGCACAGATGGGGTCTGGCCAGCCCACCTCGATTGGGACGATCGGGCTGGGCTGTCTGAGGGGAGGGGCCGCGGGCAGCTGGCCAGCTGGCCCTGCCCCCTGGTCGAACTCTTGGTTGAACTCCCAGTCAAACTCCCATTTGAGGGACAATTTGCATATTAGCCTTTTATTACATAGGACTAGAGGCCTGGTGCACAAATTTGTGCATGGGTGGGGTCTGGCCGGCCCACCCCGATGGGGGCTGATCGAGGCCAGGCTGGCCAAGAGGGTGCTGCGGGAGGTTGGCCAACCCTGCCCCCAATGGGGGGGCAATCAGGGGCAGGGCCGGCTGGGGAGGCCACAGGAGGTTGGCTGGCCAACCCTGTACCCAATTGGTATGGGGGAGCCAATCAGGGGTGGGGGCTGGCCTGGGGGAGGGGCTACAGCCAGGGGGAGGGGCCATGGGCGGTTGGCCGGCTGGCCCTGCCCCCAATAGGAGTGGGGGAGCCGATCGGGGGCCAGGTCGGCCGTGGGGGAAGGGCCGTCTCCCCATCGGGCCAGTTGGCCAGCCGTAGTGTGTATCATACCAACCAGTTGTTCCGGTCATTCTGGTCATTCCAGCATTCCAGTCGCTTGGCTTTTATATAGGTGGAGAGCTAGCTAGCTAAGATATGGAAGCAGCTCAAGTACCCATTATTAGACAAGTGGATAAAAATGTAGTAAATATATACAACAGAATATTACTTGGCCATAAAAAAAAATTAAATCTTACCATTTGCAACAATGTGATTGGACCTAAAGGGTATTATGCTAAATGAAATAAGCCAGATAGATAAAGACAAATACCATATGATTTTTTATATGTGAAATCTAAAGAACAAAATAAATAAACACACAAAGTTGAAACAGATCCATAAATCAGAGAATAGACTGACAGTTGCCAGAGGGGCAGGGAGGTTTGGCAAAAAGATGAATGGATTAAGAAGTACAAATTGGTAGTTACAAAATAGTCATGAGGATATAAAGTATAAAGTAAAGCATAGGGAATATAGTCAATAATTCAGTAATAAGTATGAACAGTCCAGGTGGGAACTAGAAATATCAGGGGGAACACTGTAAAATACATGACTGTCTAACCCAGCCGTGGGCAAACTACGGCCTGCGGTCCGGATCCGGCCCGTTTGAAATGAATAAAACTAAAAAAAAAAAAAAGACCATACCCTTTTATGTAATGATGTTTAATTTGAATTTATATTAGTTCACACAAACACTCCATCCATGCTTTTGTTCCGGCCCTCCGGTCCAGTTTAAGAACCCATTATGGCCCTTGAGTCAAAAAGTTTGCCCACCCTTGGTCTAACCACTATGCTACACACCTGAACTAATCTACACTAATAAAAGAGAAACATGGCAATTAGCGTACGACCACTACCCTTCCCATTGGCTAATCAGCATATCCTTATGCAAATTAACTGTCAGCCAAGATGGCGGCAGGCAGCCATGCACTGAAGCGAACAGGGAGGCTTGCTTGCTCCAGTGACTGCAGACTCCAACGTTCCCCACCTGAGTTGCCGGCCTCTCAGCTGCAACTCTAAGCAACTATGTACTATGTTGCAAATAAGAAGCTAAACAAAACCCCAGAAACCGGCTTTCAGTCAGCTAGGTTCAGCCAGCCGGACCGCAACATTGTATCAAATACAGAAGGAAAAACAAAGGCCAGAAACCGGCTTTCAGCAGCCGAGGCCTCAGAGCTAAAGCTGGCCCAGAATAAAAAAAAAAAAGAAAGAAAAAAAGGAGCTGTTGGGAGCTTTAGTCACCCGCCAGCCGGAAAACGGCCCTCAGCGCCTCACCCAGACTGGCCAGGCACCCCAGTGGGGACCCCCACCCTGATCCAGGACACCCTTCAGGGCAAACCAGCCGGCCCCCACCCATGCACCAGGCCTCTATCCTATATAGTAAAAGGGTAATATGCCTCCCAGCACCGGGATCAGCGGAACCGCGAGGCCTCCCGGCACCAGGATCAGCGTGACAGGGGGCAGCGCCCAAACCCCCTGATCGCCCTGGGGCTCTGTGAGTGACAGGGGGCGGGGCCACAACCTCCCTATCCGCCCTGCTCTGTTCATGACAGGGGAAGGCACCCCAACCCCCTGATCGGCCCTGCTCTGTGCCTGATACGGGGGAGCTCCCCAATCCCCTGATCGCCCTGCGGCTCTGTGTGCGACAGGGTGCGGCGCCCCAACCCCTCCCCGCCCCACGGGCCCTGCTCTGTGTGTGACAGGGTAGAGCCATAATCTCTCCATCGGCCCTGCCTTGAGTGTGACAGTGGCGGCGCCCCAACCCCCTGATCGGCCCTGCTTTGTGGGTGATAGAGGGTGGCGCCCCAACCCCCCTCCATGGGCCTTGCTCTGTGTGTGACAGGGTAGAGCCATAACCTCCCCATTGGACCTGCCCTGAGTGTGACAGGGTGCAGCGCCCCAACCCCCTGATCCGCCCTGCTCTGTGTGTGACGGGGGCAGTGCCCCAACTCCCCTATGGGCCCTACTCTGTGAGTGACAGGGGGGATCTTCCCAACCCCCTGATGGGCCCTGCTCTGTGCGTGACAGGGGGGAGCTCCCCAACCCCCTGATCGACCCTGCTCTGTGTGTGACAGGGTACGGAGCCCCAACCCCCCTAATGGGCCGTGCTCTGTGAGTGACGGGGGCAGCGCCCCAACCCCCTGATCGGCCCTGCTCTGTGTGTGACAGGGGGCAGCGCCCCAACCCCCTGATGGGCCCTGCTCTGTGCATCACAGGGGGTGGCGCCGCAACCTCCCCATCGACCTTGCCTTGAGTGTGACAGGGGGCGGTGCCCCAACCCCCCAATCAGCCCTACCCTGAGTGTGACTGAGGGTGGCATCGCAACCTCCTGACCCGCCCTGCTCTGTGCATGATGGGGCGGCACCCCAACTCCCCAATAGGCCCTGCTCTGAGCCCCACCAGGGGCACCTAGGGATTGGGCCTGCCCTCTGCCACCTGGGAGCAGGCCTAAGCCAGCAGATCATTATCTCCTGAGGGGTCCCAGACTGCGAGAGGGCACAGGCCGGGCTGGGGGACCCCCCTCCCCTCCCGAGTGCACAAATTTTTGTGCACCGGGTCTCTAGTATATAATAATACTGAATGTTAAGCTTAATTAACAAATAAATAATAAACTGAACATAAAAACAAAATATGTATATATAAACTGTACAAAAGAATCAGAAAAAAATAAACAGTAAAACCCCCAAAAATTAAGGGGAAAAAGACATGCAGAGCCAATTTACAAAAGAAACTAATGAAGTTTTAAAGGAAAACAACAAAAAATCAACTTCACCAATAACTTAAACAGGGAAAGAAAGACAAAAATTAGATGTTTTACCCCTGTTAAATCCGTTTTTTTTTTTTTTTTTTTTAATAGCACCCAACTGTGGCAAAAATGTTCTAAAAGGGTCACTCAACACTCTGCTAATACAAGTGTTAGCTAGAACTTTTCAGTAGAGCAGTTTAGTAACAGGAATCAAGAGCCTTAAAAATAAAGGGTAAAGGTGTCAACTTTCCTAGTTTTGACTCTGGGTGGTAAACACATAATGCAAAAACTGATAATGTTTTATAAAATTACACATTTGAAACCTATATAATTTTATTAACTAATGTCAGCCCAACAAATTTAATTTTTAAAAAATATCCACACCATCTCACCCAGTGACTCTAGTTCATGACACTATCTGAAAGAAATGGTCTGAACTCTGGATTAAAATGTATTGCCAAATATATCCATCAAAGGATATTTACAGTAGCAAAATTCTTTAAAATAAGTTCTACATTAAGCAATAGGAAAAGGGTTAAGTAAATTAGAATATAACATAAAATGCAGTATGCAGTCACTAAGTAATTGAAGTGGGAAGTGTTATGCAATAAATGTTAAGAGAGTATGGTTTATAAAATAAACAGCATTCAGGATGACTGTGACTAGGTTAAAAAAAATGTATAAATCCCAGAATAAAAGTACTAATGACAAACATTGACTGTTTGAAAATGAATATTAACAAGGCCTGTGAACACCTGCCCCAAGTCTTGAGTTTACCTACGAGATCTCCATGCCATCCCTCACCACCAGCCCCCACCGTTCCTCATATGGTGTATCAAGCCCAGTTACCTGCCTCACTCCCTGAGCACTCTGAGTGTTTCTTAGGTTATGGCATCAACCCCAGTTGCACTATTTAAATATTTGCCACTTTATATTTACAAATTCTCCCACGTCATTTCATTCATGTAAAAAAAAATATTGACTCTATCTACTAAAGTCACCTCAAAACTGAAATCTAAATTGAACATGGAAGTTAACCAAGAAGCAGTTTCTGTTTCCCTTACCCATTCAAGTAAAAAGTACTACGGAGAAAACATCCATGCAGCTTTCTTTCCAAACCCCAGACTCCCAGCAGGCTTCAGACAACATGCAGATGCCACATACCTGTTTTGTGTGCTAGGACCACCAGTGTCACTCTGTCAGCTCACTTTCATGTCAAAGTACATTCAAGTCTAATCATTAGCTGCCACCAAAAACACACACCCATCCGTGTGTTGCAGTGCTCAGCGACTACCGAGGTCACACCTGACTCCAGCTCTGCCCTCTTCCCCACTGATTCCACCTTCCTGTTGGCAACTTTCCACCTCATTAGCAGAGCAGAGCACAATCAGGGGGAGGAGGCTGTGAGCTGGGCTGGCAACATGGAGAAACCAGAGAGTAGGATGACCACAACTGTGGCAGAGGGCTGGGAGAGGCATCCATAAGTCCGTGGCTCTCAACTTTGGTGATTTTGCTGCCCAGGGGACTTTTGGCTATGTCTTGGGGCTATCTTTGATTGGCATAACTGGGGGGCAGGTGCTACTGGCACTAGTAGGAAGAGACCAGGGATGCTACCAAACATACTACAATGCACAGGACAGCCCCACAGCAAAGAATTATCCATTACCAAATGTCAGCAGTGCTAAGGTTGAGAAGCCTGCCATAACCTGATTTATCCCCTGGTTCACTGGAGTCTAAACCCAACTCATCAGGAATAGGGCACCCAGTGGGTAAAGGAGGCCTGAGATCGTTTAGGAAATACACACACACACACACACACACACACACACGAACTGGGGGTGGGGGGGGAGAGCATTTTAATTTAATAAAAGTAGTAAGAATACCTTTTCCCTCAAGGGTTTGCTCCCCCACATATATTTCTTCAAAGACTGCTTCATAGCAGACCCTATACGAAGATAATATTATCAAAACTGCCCAGACTGGTAAACATCTCCAGAGCAGTTGGCAATGCACCAACACAGTCAATGACACATTCAGTTGCATATCTCTACAGGACCTAAGAACCCAAACTCACAGTTCCCAGCTTTGCTTAAAAGTGGCAAGCACTGAAAGATCACTCAAAACAATGAAAATAATAGTGTTGCTTTTCCCAGATAAATCATCAAAAACTAAATAAGACTTAAGAAGAGCAACTTTTTCAAAACTCAGAACAGTGTATTTAGTCTGCACTTCAAAAAAATTACAGATAAAAAAAGAATTTAATATATGAATTATCATCATTATAATTCATTTAAAGTTAGTAACCACAATGCAATATGGTTTTTTTCTTGATTACTTTAATAACTTTATCATGCCATGATTTCCACCCATGGGAGGCCAGAAGGTTAGAGAAGATATCCAGCACCATCCCTAGCTAAGGCTTAAATAATTTGGACCTGACTCTGAAGCATCATTTGCCAGTATGACCTTGACCTTTGTCCTTTCAGTGTTAGGAAGCATACAGCACAGAAATAGTGGCCCATTTCTGTGTTGGACAGTAGCAAGTATTAGAAATGTGTCCATTATGCTAAGTCAATATATTATTGTTTATTTTGCCATATATTAGAAGCAAGACAACTCTAATTATTCTCAATCTTACCCTCCACACACCAAGCCTTTTTCTTCCCTGGGTTGTAAAATATGCTCTCCTCATGAATTGTGTCTTAGTTAGCTCAATTATGATTCATAAAAGAACTAAAATGAATCTTAGAGATGAACCACTTCAAACCCAACCTCAATTTTACAAATGAGCTAAGTCAGGCAGAGAAAGATGAAGCTAAGCTGCTTGTTAGAGGTCAAGCAGCTACTCATAAAGAAAGTAGGGAGTGAAACTCAGGTTTCCTAACTCTTAAGTCTAATACCCTCAGAACTATACCAAGTTGTATAAGATGGTGCATAAGTAACAGAATTGACATAATTTTTTAAGTCTGATGATAACACAGATACATATTTTCAGTAACATATTAGAAACGAAACTCACATGATCACAACCACTCTATGAAACAGTGTAATGGTTACCATCCCCACTGTCTGGATGAAGAAACCCAGGCCTGGGGTCACATAGTAAGTGTTGAAGCTGGCTCCAAAGCCTATATCCTTAATCACTATGCCACCTGGATAAGTACTAGAACATTCCTAACATTATCACAACCAAATTAACAAACTTAAGATTTCCAGTAGTTCCTCAAAATTTTAGTGCTTTGATATAAAAGTTAGCCTTTCTACAAAAAAATGTAAAGTTTTTAAGAAGTCAAGATAAATTTAAAGGTTTCCAGTATGTGCCCTCCTAGCATAAAATAAAGTCATTTTAACTTAAAAACCAAGTTATAGTATTAAAGTATCACCTTCCACATCAACTACCCTGAATTCAATCTAATCCTTCTGGGAGTAGCAGAGAAGGAATTCATTTATGGCCTGGAGCTTCTTGAGAAACATTAGCCAAGTAGTTCCATGGTGTCAATCACTTCCCAAAGGCTTTTCCCACATAAGATTGATTGTGTGCCATGAACAAAATACACACCAAGCAATAATACACACCTTCAGAATAATAAAGTAGGGATTCCAAGACGGCTGCAGAACATGTGGAAGCTACACTCACCTGCGCCCACCACCAAATCAGATTTACAGCTGAATTATAGAGCAATCAACCTGAATAACTAATTGAAGGCTAGCTGAACTGGAATATTATAACCAAGGATTTACAGAAGAAGCCACATGGAGACTGGTAAGAAGGTGAAGACGCAGAAAGGGCTGAACATGACACCCACATAGAGCAGCTGAGAGAAGCCAAAGGAATATCTTGGCTGCAAAACTCCCTCCCCCAGGTGCATGAGGTCTCAACCCCGCACAGGGATTCCCACCCAGAGCAACAGAGACAGGAAGAGGAGCTCACAGCGCATCTGGAATTGAAGTCAGTGGGGATTCAGTCTGCATGGGAGAACAGAGAGTCAGCTAGACCCAGAGGCCACCTTCCCAGGGTCAAGCGCTCCTATTGTTACAGCACCAGCCTGGGGACTATACTGCCAGGTCCTCCAACTACTGGTGACACCACTCTGCCTGCTCTGGGCCTGCAGAGGAGGCTTTGCTGGCTGTACCGAGTAGGACCTTTGGGGAGCTCTTTTTCTGAAGCTCTTGGCCGAGACTGTGTAGCTTTAGAAAAGGGACCATTCTTCCCCACCTCCAGGGCAGAGCCTGCGCCCCCACTAACTGTGGAATCATTGAGCCTGTCCTTCCACTACCTATGGCCCTGCCCTACTGAGTTCAGTCCTGTGGGGGGTAAGAGAGCCACACAGAGCTGGGACTTTCTGAGCACATCTACTGAGAATCAGACAGATGGGTGCTGGGTTGTGTGGATACAGAATGTGTGGTGGGGGTCACTCGAATCTCCTCTGGGCTATTCCTCAACAGATAAATTTGACCTTCCTTTTGGCTGCCGGGACCCCGCCCTGCTAAGCTCATTCCCGCAGGGGAGTCTGGGAGCTTTTCAGAGCCGAGACATTCAGTGCACACCTCCCTTGGAGGCTTTTGCCCGGGGCAGGGGAAGAAGTGCCCACCCCTCCCTACAGGCTCACCTCTAATGGGAGACGAGTTAGATCTGCCTCCAAAGTCCCAGTGTCTACACCTGCTGAGCTCAGCTCCACGAAGGAAAGGGAGTGCTACTGGGAGCTGGGACAATGGTCCAGGACTGGATGAAGTGCTTCGTCCCCTCCTGCAAAATTGGCTGTCATCACCCTCAATGGGAGACTCTTTGGATCTGCCCTCCTGAGTCCCAATGGCCTCCTCCTGTGTGTTGGTTGCAGAAGGGACAGCTGACAGCACCCAACCTGAACCTGCAGTACACTCCTCCTGGAGAAGCTAGAGTCAGAGATTCAGGCAGAGACCAAGAAGTATGGCCTTAGAGTCTGGTCCACTTTCCCTTATAGAGAGCCTGACAGAGAGACAACCAAGTAGGCGATTTACTAATACTGTCATCCCAACCCGTCACCCCACCTTACCAAGTTTGTGAACTGTGGAAGGGTTTGTGGGTCACAGGTAGGCTGGATCCACTCTACAGTCTTTCTACAGATGCCCTGGAAAAAGACTAGACAACCTCAGGGGGAGGAGAGTAATGAACAGGTGGAGGCAAACCTCAGAAAATCTCAGACCTTTTACAGATCTGCCCCCAGCTCTAAGCGGTGGAAGCTGATCCTTGTATACAGATTGGACCCTCCCACACATTCCCAAGCCAAGTAGACACAGCCACAAACAGTGCATAGCATGGTAGCTCCAGGCAGGTAGGGCAAGGCTGGTTACACACACCTGACACTGACGTGTACCTGAACTCTGCCCAAGTGAACCCAGAACCAACACAACCAATGGGCTTCAGACCACACTAGAGCACAACCAGACTAGCAACACAAGTGCACATCCAACGGGGGATTCCAACAGGCACCAGACCCTACTGGGAACAACTTCATCTCTGACGACAGCCCCTGCACAATGACTCAAACATAGGGATCGAGGTTTATCCTTATAGTCATCCAGCCTATAAAGGAACAAGAAAGGACCAAAATAATGCAAGACTCAACTACAAAAAGAGGTGCACATAACCCACAAGAAACATTCCTGGAGCACTGAGCTCAGGTGAGCGGGAAGATTGTACCACTGAGTCCAACAAGACACCTACATCAAAAAGCCGTAGTAAGTTTGGGAGCTGTAGCAGATCTACCGAATACACAGGGACACAATGAGGAGACAAAGAAATATGCCCCAAATGAAAGAACAAGAGAAATTTCCATAAAAACTATTAAATGAAATGGAAGCAACCAATATAATCAGATGCAGAGTTTAAAAGAATGGTTGTAAGGATGCTCAAGGACCTTCAGGGAGAAATGGATGATCTCAGTGAGAACTAAAAGAGATGGTAAGCATTAAAAAGGGCATGAAAACCATGAAAAAGAACCAGTCAGAAATGAGAATACAATATCTGAAATGAAGAACACACTAGATGGAATCAATAGCACTTAGGTGAAGCAGAGGGTCAAATCAGTGATTTAGAGAACAAGGTAACAGTAAGTACCCACGAAGAGCATCAAAAAGAAAGGAGAATTACAAAAAAAAAAAAAAATGAGGAGAGCTGAAGGGACCTCTGGGACAACATCAAGCATAAAAACATCCACATCATAGGGGTATCAGAAGGAGAAGAGAGTGAGCAAGAGATCAAGAACCAGTTTGAAGAAATTATGTCTGAAAATTACCCTAACATAGTGAGGAAAAAGTCACACAAGTTCAGGAAGCACAGAGAGTCCCAATCAAGGTAAACACAAAGAGGCCCACAACAAGACACATCATAATTACAATGGCAAATGTTAAAGATGAAGAGAGAATCTTAAAAGCAGCAAGGGAGAAAGAGTTACTTACCTACAAGAGAGCTCCCATAGGCTGTCAACTGATTTCTCAACAGAAACACTTCAGGCCAGAAAAGATTGGCATGAAATATTCAAAGTGATGAAAAGCAAGGAACTATAACCAAGACTACTTTCTCCAGCAAGGCTATCATTTAAAACTTGAAGGACAAATAAAGAGTTTCCCAGACAAAAAAAAAAAAAGTTAAATGAGTTCATTACCACCAAACCAGTATGGCAAGAAATGTTAAAGGGCCAGCTTCAAGAAGAAGAAGAAATAGAGAGAAAGAGAAACATAAGTGTAGAGGATAAAATGGCAATAAGTACCTATCTATATATATAAAGAGCCAGTGTCCATAACATCCAAAATGACCAAAGGCTCCACCTACCGCAGAAGTCAGTGCTGGGTTGTCATGGTGACCCAGCACTGACTGCCACCACTGCGGGCACCCCAACCCAGCAGTGACTGCCGAGTGGGCTGTGGACCAGGCCCAAAGAGGCCTGGAGAGAAAAGCAGGGTCTGAGCCTCCATGGCAGCTGTTGATAAGCACTTGCCTTTCTCTTTTGCTCCAGGCCTGGCCAGCAGCCGCACCTCTCTTTCTCTTGGGCCTCTGCTGGGACTGCTGATCAGCCCTGCCTCTCTGATCAGGCCCGTTGATAGGCCCGGAGTCACTGACTGGCAGAGAAACCGACCAATCAGAACCAAATCTGGGTGAAGTATGAGGAGCCACTGGCTGCCTAGGAGGCGCAGCTTTTGATGCTGACTGGCATAGAAACCGACCAATCAGAACCAAATCTGGGTGAAGTATGAGGAGCCACTGGCTGCCTAGGAGGCGCAGTTTTTGACGCTGACTGGCATAGAAACTGACCAATCAGAACCAAATCTGAATGAAGTGCAAGGAGCTAATGGCTGCCTAGGAGGCAGAGTTTTTGACGCTGACTGGCATAGAAACTGAACAATCAGAACCTAATCTGGGTGAACTGTGAAGGCAGAACCTAAGGTGGGGGCTGAGGAGGGGTTTTAAGGGCAACAGCTGTTTGGTGTAAGGTGTAAGAAAGAGGTTCAATTTTTTAATGACCAGTTTGGCAGTATAGTGCATATGGCTGGCTATCTGTCCAGATACAGGGATTATGTATTTTTATCTGCCAAGAGCATCTCCTCCTGATGAAAAAGGCTTTTCCCCACATTTAAGCAATCCTATCCTATATAATCTATCTATACTAATAAAAGGGTAATATGCTAATGAGACTGGGTCAACCGGCCATCTTCTGGACATCCAACTTCCTTCCGGACAAAGCCATGGTGGTGGGGGCCAAGGCAGAGGCCATTAGGGGCGATCAGACCAGCAGGGGAGGGCAGTTGGGAGTGAGATCAGGCTGGCAGGGGAGGGCAGTTGGAGGCAAGATCAGACCGGCAGGGAAGGGTTGTTGGGGGCAACCAGGCTGGCAGGGGAGGGCAGTTGGGGGCGAGATTAGGCCGGCAGGGGAGGGTAGTTGGGGGTGAGACCAGGCTGGCAAGGGAGGGCAGTTAAGGGTGATGAGGCAGGCAGAGGCAGTTGGGGGCAATCAGGCAGGCAGGCAGAGGCAGTTAGGGGCGATCAGGCAGGCAGGTGAGCGGTTAGGAGCCAGCAGTCCCAGATTGCAAGAGGGATGTCCCCGATTGGAGAGGGTGCAGGCTGGGCTGAGGGACCCCCCAAGTGGGACACAGGCCCCGCCACCACCCCAGAGAGACACCCCACCAAATCGCAGCCAACGTTGCCAAGACCCCATGGTATAAAATGTGGCCCACAGCCCAGCCCAACCCAGAAACAGTCGCTGTGGGCACTGGGTAATGACATCATGTAGCAACGCCCGGCTTCCTCTCCCTAGTGACTAGCCTTCTTGGAGTTTCTTCAGCCCAGGAACCTGGCTTGCTTTATAGCCAGGTGCAAACATTTTACAGTTTAACCAAATGTTTGTGAGTGTTTTCCGGTGCCTCATCTCATTTGATCCTCACAGAAGTCCTGGAGCAGGTAGATAGGAGACTCAGTGGAATCTTTTTATTTTTTTTTCATTAGCAAGACGTGAAAAGCAATATTAAAATATTTCTTCTAATTAATTTCCGTTCAATGTGCATGAATCTGTGCACCGGGGCACTAGTTAATAATAACCTTAACTGTAAACAAATTAAATGTTCCAATCAAAAGACATAGGGTAGCTGAATGGACAACAAAAACTATAACCCATATATATATTCTCTACAAGAGACCCACCTCAGAACAAAGGATATACAAAAAGACAAAAAAAAAAAAAATGAAGGGATGGAAAAAAATTCCATGCAAATGGAAACAAAAAACAAAGTTGGGCCTTAGCCAGTTTGGCTCATTGAATAGAGCATCAGCCTGCAGACTGAAAGATACCAGGTATGACTACGGTCATGGGCACATGCCCGGGTTGTGGGCTCGATCCCCAGTAGGGGGCGTGCAAGAGGCAGCGGATCAATGGTTCTCTCTCATCATTGATGTTTCTCTCTCTCTCTCCCTCTCCTTTCCTCTCTGAAATCAATAAAAATATATATTTTTTTAAAAACACACAAAGTTGGGGTAGCTATACTTATATCAGACAAAACAGACTTCAAAACAAACGCCATAAAAGAAACAAATAAGGTCACTGCATGATACTAAACGGATCATTCCAACAAGAGTATATAAACATATATGCACCCAACATAGGAGAACCTAAGTATATTTTAAAAATCTGTAAAAAAATTAAAGACGATCTCAACAGCAATATAGACACAGTAGGGAATTTTAATACCCCACTGACATCAATGGATAGATATTCCAGACAATAAATCAACAAGGCAACAGTGACCTTAAATGACACACTGGATAGGATGGATTTAATTGATATTTACAGAGCACTTCATCCCAAAGCAAAAGACTATATTCTTCTCAAGTGCACATAGAACATTCTCAAAGATAGACCACATGTTAGGACACAAACTAAGTCTTAAGATATTCAAGAAGACTGTAATCATATCAAGCATCTTCTCTAACCACAAATGTATGAAACTATAAATCAATTACAATTTTAAAAAATAAATTATTCAAACATGTGGAGGCTCAAAAACATGCTATTAAACAATGAATGGGTTAACAATGAGAAAAAAAAGTAGAAATCAAATTACCTGGAAACAAATGAAAATGAACACACAGTGACCCAAAATATATAGGACATAGCTAACGCAGTCCTGATACGGAAGTTCATAGCATTACAGCCCTATTTCAAGAAGCAAGAAAAATTTCAAGTATACAATCTAACTCTACATCTAAAAGAACTAGAAAAAGAAAAACAAAGCCCAGAATAAGTAGAAGGAAAGATATAATTAAGATGAGAAAATGACAGAGAAACTAAAAATAAAAATAAAAACCATACAATATGAAAGATCAATGAAACCATGAGCCAGTTCTTTAAAAAGACAAACAAGATTGACAAACCTTTAACCAGATTCATCAAAAAAAGAGAGAGGACCCAATTAAGTAAAGGCAGGAATGAAAGAGGAGGAGTAACAACTGATACCACAGAAATACAAATGATTGTAAGAAAATACTATGAACAACTGTATGTCAATAAATCGGAAAATGTGGGTGAAATGGATAAATTCATAGATACATACAATCTTCCAAAACTGAAGCAGGAAGAATTAGAAAATCTAAATAGAGTAATCACAACTAATGAAATAGAAGCAGTAATTTAAAAAAAAAAAAAAACTCCCAGTAAACAACAGTCCTGGACTGGATGGCTTCACATTTGTGAACTTTATCAATCATTCAAAAAAGAACTAACACCTATCCTTCTGAAACTAGTCCAAAAAATTCAAGAGAAGGGAAGACTTCAAAACTCTTTTTATAAGGCCAGCATTATCCTAATTCCAAAAACAGATAAAGAAAGACACTACAAAAAAAAAAAATCATAGGCCAATATCCATGATGAACATATACATCCTAAAATCCTCAACAAAATATTAGCAAACTGGATGCAGCAATACATTAAAAAGATCATACACCATAATCAGGTGGGATTTATTCCGGGGATACAAGGTTGGTACAATACTTACAAATCAATAAATGTGATACATCATATAAACAAAATGAAGGATTAAAAAATCACATGATCCTATCAATAAATGCAGAAAAAAAGCACTTGACAAAATCCAACACCCATTCTATATATATAAAAGCCCAAGTGACCAGCCAAACAGCCAAACAGCCAACTGGCTAGTAGCTATGATGCACACTGACCTCCAGGGGGCAGACGCTCAACACAGAAGCAGAAACCACAGGCATGGAAACATGGAACAGACTGATAAATCTCAGAGGAAAGGGGGGAGGGAGGAAGGTGGGAAGAGATTAACTGGTGGAGGCCCTTGGTCTGGCCTGCACCCTCTCACAATCTGGGACCCCTTAGGGGGATTCATGCACTGGTGGGGTCCCTCAGCCTGGCCTGCAGGGATCAGGCTGAAACCACTCTCCAACATCCGCTGAGGGTCCCGGACTGTGAGAGGGTACAGGCCAGGCCAAGGGTCCCCACCAGTGCATGAGTCCATGCACCGGGCCTCTAGTCTAATATCTAATATCTATACTAATAAAAGAGAAACATGCAAATTGGTGTCACTCCACTACACCCACCAATCAGAACGACTATGCAAATTAACCCAACAAAGATGGCGGTTAATTTGCATATGCAGGTGCAGAGCGAAGACTGAACGCTCACTCCAGCTGGAGTGAAGACTGAAAACTGAAGAGGCTTGGCTTCTCTGCAGCCAAGCCTCGCTGCAGCCGCAGTAGAGAAGCCAAGCCTCAAAGGCCTGGGTCCTGGGTGCCGGAGGAAAACTGGTGCCAGCAGCCAGGGGAAGGAAGGCCTATTGCACGAATCTTCGTGCAACAGGCTTCTAGTCCTATATAATAAAAGCCTAATATGCTAAGTGTCTGGTCGTCTGGTGACCAGTCCACTTTTCAACTAATCCTATCTAATAAAAGACAAAAAGGGTAATTAACCATACCTCCACTACGCTTCCCATTGGCTAATCAGGGCGATATGCAAATTAACTGCCAACAAAGATGGTGGTCGGCAGCCACGCAGCTGAAGCGAACAGGAGGCTTGCTTGCTCCAGTGATGGAGGAAGCCAAGGTTCCCCGCCTGCCACGGCCCGGCTCTGAGCCCAAAAGCAACATTGTTTCAATTATAGAAGCTAAACAAACCCCAGATACCTGCTTTCAGCCGGCCGCGGCCTCAGAGCTGGGAGCGCCAGTGACGGCAACAATGTTTCAATTATAGAAGGTAAATAAATCCCAGAATAAAAAGAAAAGAAAAAAAGGAGAGGCTGGGAGCTTCAGTCGCTGGCCAGGCACCCCAGCGGGACCCCCACCCTGATCCGGGACACCCTTCAGGGCAAACCAGCTGGCCCCTACCCGTGCCCCAGGCCTCTATCCTATATAGTAAAAGGGTAATATGCAAACTGACCCTAACAGCAGAAAGACTGGGAATGACTGGTCACTATGACACACACTGACCACCAGGGGGCAGACACTCAATGCAGGAGCTGCCCTCTGGTGGTCAGTGCGCTCCCACATGGGGGAGCTCTGCTCAGCCACAAGCCAGGCTGATGGCTGTCAGTACAAAGGTGGTGATGGGAGCCTCTCCTGCCTCCTCAGCAGCACTAAGGATGTCCGACTGCAGCTTAGGTCTGCTCCCCGCTGGCAAGTGGACATTCCCCGAGGGCTGCCAGGCTGCCAGAGGGATGTCTGATTGCCATCTTAGGCCCAATCCCCCGGGGAGCGGGCCTAAGCCAGCAGGTGGTCATCCCCTGAGGGGTCCCAGACTGCGAGAGGGCACAGGCCGGGCTGAGGGACCCCCCCACCCCCGAGTGCACAAATTTTTGTGCACCGGGCCTCTACTATATCTTTAAAAGGCTAAGTGACCGGCCGACCGGCCAACTGGCCGGTAACTATGATGCGCACTGATCACGAGGGGGCAAATGCTCAAACTGGAGTTGCTGAGCAACAGCAACTTTGCAGAGTGCCCTCTCGTACTCCAGGATCCCTTCAATCCCTGCAAGCCAGGCCAGAGGAACCCCACTCACTCCGCAGACACCCTTTGAGCCCCAGCACCATCTCAGATGTGGCCAGCCAGGGAGGGACCGCAGGAGGTTGGATCCAGGGCATGTCCAGCCTATCTCCCCCAGTCCTGCCCTGCTGGCCACCATTTTCTTTCAATGTGCACGAATCCGTTCACTGGGCCTCTTATTTATCATAAAAACTCTCAGCAAACTGGGAACAGAGGGATCATACCTGAACATAATAAAGATCATATGACACACTCACAGCCTTATGACCCAGCAATTCCACTTCTGGGTATATATTTGAAGAAACCTGAAACACGAATTTGAAAGCACATATGCACCACTTCGTTCACTGCAAGTTTATTTATAGAAGCCCAGTGCACAAAATCACATGGCCCTGCCCACCCACGCGCGCCTCACCGCACTTGCAGTCCTGCCCACCTGCGCGCGCCCCACCTGCCGCCCCGTCATGCTCACAGCCCTGCCCACCCACGCGTGCCTTGCACGCTCACAGCCCCTCCCGTCCACACCGGTCTTTGGTCGTTACGGCATTAGGGCCACGGGCTTTTTATATAAATAGATAGCCAAGATCTTTAAGCAGCCCAAGTGTTCATCAGTAGGTGAGAAGATATAAAAGCTCTGGTACATTTACACAATGGAATACTACTTGGCCATAAGAAAGAAAAACTTACCTTTTACGACAGCATGGATGGACATGGAGAGTAATATGCTAAGTAAAATAAGCCAGTGAGAGAATGAGAAATTCCATGAATTCACTTACATGTGGTATCTAATGAACAAAATAAACTAAAATAGAAACGGACTCATAGATACAGAGAACAGACTGACAGCTGGTCAGAGAGCAAGGGTACTAAGGACTGGGTGAAAAAGGTGAAGTGATTAAACAAAACATCAACAACCAACTCACAAACACCAACAACAGTATGCTGATTACCAGATGGAAAGGGGAGGTAGAAGAGGGTAAAGGAGAAATAAGTGGTGATGGATGCAGACTTTACTTTGTTTGGCAAACACACAATATAATATACAGATGATGTATTATAGAATTGTACACTTGAAACCTATAAAATTTTATTAATGTCACCCCAATAAAATCAATTTTAAAAAAATTTTTAAATTCCTCTGCAGTCAATCCCCTCGCCACCTCTGATCCCAGTCAACCACTAATCTGCTTCATTACTGGCTCGAGGCCCAGTGCACAAAATTTGTGCACTGGAGGGGCATTCCCTCAGCATGACCTGCACCCTCTCATAGTCCGGGATCCCTCGGGGGATGTCCACCTGCGGGGAGCAGGCCTAAGCCAGCAGTCGGACATCCCTCTGGTAGTCTGGGACCCCTCGCTTCTTACCGCCCGACTGCTTGCTGCTCCTTACTGCTCAGCTCACTGCTCCTTAGCACTGCCACGGAGGCAGGAGAGGCTCCCATCACTGCTGCTACACTCGCCAGCCATTAGCCCAGCTTTTGGCTGAGCGGTGCTCCCCCTGTGGGAGTGCACTGACTACCAGAGGGCAGCTCCTGCGTTCAGCATCTGCCCCCTGGTGGTCAGCGTGCATCATAGCGATGGGTCATTCTGGTCATTCCGCCATAACAGTCGCTTAGGCCTTTATTATATAGATTAGGTGTTTGGGGGGGTTTGGGGCTCTAGCACAAATATGAATGAAATTATATAATACATATTCTTTTGTGTCCGCTTCTTTTGCTCAGCATGTTTGCTAATGTCATGCTGTGACATTATCAGAAGTTTCCTTTTTACTGCTTGGTAGTGTTTCATTGAGTACTTATTGACAGACATTTGAGCTATTGCCATGTTTGATCTCTGATCACTGGGGCATAAATCATTTGTAATGCAACTTTTTATTTTATAACCAGGGGTAGAATTCCTGGGTCATAGAATAAGTGTAGGTAAAAGTTAATCAGAACTTTTTCCAAAGTGCCTGTATCATTATACGTTCCTACTAACAACTTATGTTAAGTTCCTACTGCTCTATATCCTCATCAACACTTGATATTGTTAGTCTTTTCTATTTTAACCATTCCTGTAGGCTAAACATTGTTTATAATTTTGATTTGCATTACCCTAAATAACTAAATATGTTGAAAAATTTAAATGTGCCTATTGGAAACACAAATATCTTCTTTTGTGAAGTATCTACCCAAATCTCTTTACCAATATTGTAAATTGAGTTGTCTGCCTTCTTATTAATGATTTATAGAGGTTCTTTATATTCACTGGATAAAAGTCCTTTGTCAGATATATGAATTGCAAGTATTTGCTCCCAATTAGTAGCATCTCTTTCCTTTTTCTTAACAGTGTCTTAATTTTTATTAAGTTTAACTTAACATTTTTAAAAAACCGCATTGGGCGGTGGGAGCGGCCGGGGAGAGGTCAAGTGGCGGGGGGGGGGGGGGGGGGGGGGGGGGGGGGGGGGACAAGGACGGACTCATGTAATACTTTAAACAATAAAGAATTTGAATTTAAAACAAACAAACAACAACAACAAAGTATTGTTAGTGCTTTTTGTATCAAGTATTAAGACTGAATACTTTCCCCTTCAGAGTGGGAACAAAATGAGGATGTATGCTTATCACTTCTATCATAATACTGAATTTGAGGACCTACACAGTACAATAAGGAAAAGAAAGAAAACAAAAAGAGAAGAGAAAGAGGAAGAGGAAGGAGAGAAAGGGAAGGAAGAAGGGAAGGAAGGAGGGAAGGAGGGAGGGAGGGAGTGAGGAAGAGGGAAGGAGGGTGAGGGAGGGAGAAAGAGAAAAAGAAAGAAGATAAGGAAGATACTGTATACTGATTGAAAAGGAAGAAGTAAAACTGTCTTTTCAATGATTGTAGGTATGGAAAATTCTAAAACCCTAAGCAAAAGAATACTAGAATAAGTGAATTTAAAATGGCTACAAGATACAAAGGTAATATACAAAACCAACTGTATTTCTACATATTAGCAAGGAACACGTGGAAAAGGATTTTTAATCCCTTTTATAATAAAATCTAAATATTAAAAAAAGAAATAAATATGATAAAATATGCACATGGTCTGAATACTATAAAACTAAAAAAAAAACATTTTGCAAGAAATTAGAGCCCTGGCTGGGTGGGTCATTGGTTGGAGCATCATCCCGTACATCAAAAAGGTTTCAGGTTTGATTCCCGGTCAGGGCACATACCTAGGCTGTGGGATCAATCCCCAGGCAGGACACGTGCGGGAGGCAACCAATCGATATTCTCTCTCTCTCTCTCTCTCTCTCTCTCACCTCCCTCTCCCTCCTCCCTCCTTTCCTCTCTAAAAATGAATAAAGATGTCCTCAGGTAAGGGTTAAAAAAAAGAAATTGGAGAGATATACATACCTCATTCATGGATTCAAAGGTTCAATATTAGGATAGCAATTTCCCACAAACTGATCTAGTAACTCAAGGCAATCCCAATTAAAATCCCAAGAAGTTTTTGAAACTAAAAAGCTGATTTTAAAATATTTATTAAAATGCACAGAACCTTTGAAAGTAAGGAACAAAGTTGGAGGATTTATATCAACCAATTTCAAACCATACATAAAGCTACAGTAAGGAAGACAGTATGGTATGACATATGGAGAGACATGTAAATCTATAGGAGAGGGAGTCTAAAAACAGACCCACACAAATATCATGAGTAGATTTCTAACAAAAATACCAAGGCAATTCAACAGGCAAAGGATAAGAAATTCAAAAGGGAAAGGATAATCTTCAACAAATACCATCAAAAATATTGTGTATCCAAAAAGGAAAATAATGAACCTAGACCCATACCCGACACCACACACTCTAGCAATCCCTAGAAATAGGTCATAGACCTAAATATAAAAACTAAAACTATAACACTTTTAGAAAATTTCTATGATCTGATTTTTTCAAATAGTATTTCAGGTATTTTTATATGTTAATTTTTGTAACTAATAAATATACACCTTTTGCATTTTGAAAAAGTAAAATAAAAGACCGAGAATCCTTTCAAACTTTTCAAACATGTCTTCATGTTTAAAATCAAATTTCACAACTCACTGTGCATCCCTTATCCATATTCCATGGTCATACACTCTTTCTTCAATTGAAATACAGAAATATTCAGAGGAAAAGAACAAAAATCTTAACTTCCTTACTTATGGTTCTAGTAAGAAGAGGTTACCTCCTAGGGAACTGCAGTCTTTCCCCAATAATTATTTTTGAGTGCCTTTGTTAAAGTCATAAATAGTCAAATAAATCTGCCTAAGATATAATACCGTCTATAACTTTAAGTATAAAACAGCTACCAGATCATGACAATATGAAAAATGGCCTGCCCTGGTTCTATTCATAATGCATCACAGAGATTACCACTTTTAAAAATGAAAGCAAATTTAAACTATTCTAAACATAATGCTCAGCCCAATAATTCAGAGGATACTTCCAGAAATATACTATTACCTACTAGTCATAAATTGTGTTTAACAAAATGATGGGTAAGAGTCAATGATAGTTTTACACAACACCAAACTTTAAAACAATACATAATGCGTTGTTGCCGCCCATTAATTTATTGTGCATAACAAATTACCCCAAAACTCTGGTTTAAAACGATGAACATTTATTATCTCACAGTTCCTACGATCTCAGTAACTCTTGTAAAAAGTCTTTCACTTCCGTTTTGTGCCTGAGCAACTTAAACCAGCAATGAGCATGAGGTCTCCCAATTATTCCCCATGGGCCTGGGGTGCAAGAGAACATGGAAGAGAAAAGCCTTCCCTGGAAAGTGTGGGGTCTTTTCCCAGGATATGTGAGAAACATGAACTGTCAACTGCAGGACAGTCTACCAACATCAAAGGAAAAGTGAAACTGCACACAGGCCAAGGATGTATCTTCCGAATCCCATCAAATTAACACAAACACAAAACATTTCCGCAACTGCGTAACGGCTCTTCTCGATCTGTGTTCCGAGACAGAAAAAGGTTTCTTTTTATCATTTTACAAACTGGGCTTCCAAATACGGTTTTAAGAAAGAAGGTTCCGTTACATTTTTTTAAAATAACATAAACCATTGTGACTTTATCTAAGTTTTCATTAAAAACTCCATCCAGGTGAACAAGAACCCACGTACTGTCGGTGGGAGATTTAACGAGAAACAAAGCGTAGCAAGGAAACGGTCTACCTAAGCCTTCCCCGTGCAGCTTCCTACGTGCGCAGGTCTCGGATCCGCACGTCAGAGGGGAGCGCAGCCACTTTCATTCTATGTCTGCGGGCCAGGGAACCATCCAGGGGCTGGCTGGCTTGTCCAAGGTCTCAGGACCTCGGGCTGGACTTCACAGGGACTCCCCGGGCTGCCCTCCGGGGCCCTGGGCCTGCGACGGCCCGGCGCCCCGGCTCGGTCCGGCCCCAGGGCAGCCTGGAGCCCCGGCGGCCCGCAGGCGTGGAAGTGGAGCCGCCCCCGCCGGCCCACCTGTCGCCGACCTCCCGGCGCGGCCACACCCCCGGCAGGGGCTCCGCGGCGCTGGGGCGCTGCGGGGACAGCAGGTGCGCGGCGCGGGGCCCGGCACCGGGCGCTGCGCAGGGTCGGCCGGCACGATTACCTCTGACGGGCGCTGCGCTCGCGGCCGGGCCGCCGGGGCCGCCGGGAACCAGCGGGAGACGCAGACGCGGCAAGGCCGCAGGTCCAGCCCCTCGGGCCTATTTACACGCCGGGCTGGAGGACGCCGAGGCCCGTCACGTGACGCGCGCATCACGTGCTCGGCCGGTAGGGCGGAGGTGTTGCCGGGCAACGACGGCGCGCTGGGGCGGTGGCGGAGGTCCTGCGTGCGCCCCCTTCGCGGCGGCGGAGGCGAGAACTTACCCTGCGTACGTCATCAGTGTTTCGGAAAACGGGGATTTGTCCCAGCAGTGGAATGTTGAACTTCGAGAAAAGAATGGGAAACTTCCTTATCCGAAGCTAACAAATGAGGGGAGAGCACAGAAATAAGCAACAATTGTTTTCTTTGCCTTAAGGAGCACTCGTTTGCGTTCGCTCCCTAATCTGCAGGGAATGGCTATGCCCGCAGCCTGCCTCACACCTCCATCGTGGAAAGGGAAGGCTTCTGGAACTTCCAGCTTTTTAGTTTTCATGGGAATTAGTCTTTGTATGTGTAAATACAGACATACCTAAAGTAAATATTTCTCAGCTTTCGTCCACATAAACTTACTCTGTCACTTTGTTTTTAGTGACTATTTTTCCCAAGTCCAGTTTTCCCCATCAAACTTTGCAAAAGTTTCAGCCACTGCCAATTTCTTCCATAATATTCATTACAAATTGCATAAAAGACCAAAAGTTTGTATCATTTCCTAGTAAGTTCTTGAGTGAATATTGAGCCAATACCCTCGGTATTCCAGCATTGTTCTGTTGTCCAGGAGTGATCTTTGGGAGAGTTGAGCCCCTCCCCACAATTCTGGTCACTGTGCATACTTAGCTGTCCAATAGCAAATCGACAGGGCCAAATCAGTGGGCTGGACAACAAACATCCTCTGCATTTCTGTCACACCTGCAGCATTATTACAGAGAGTACAAAATACAGTGATGAATTTTCTCTAGGCTGTTTTACTAATTTTTAAATATATTTTTATTGATTTCAGAGAGGAAGGGAGAGGGAGAGAGAGATAGAAACATCAATGATGAGAGAATCATTGATTGGCTTTCTCCTGCACACCCCACACTGGGGATTGGGCCCGCAACCCGGACATGTGCCCTGACCAGGAATCGAGCCATGACCTCCTGGTTCAAAGGTCGACCTTCAATCACTGAGCCAGGCAACCACTGAGCCACACAGGCTGGGCTCTTTTACTATTGAAAATAAGTTACAAGGCCAATTGCCACACCTGGTTGACTTTTTCCGCTGCTTTGGGCAGCAGATGTTCCATATGAAGGCAGGAGCAATATCTTTCATTGGTACCTCTTATGCCTAAACCATGCCTAGAAAACAAAATAGTTGATTAGTGGATGTGGAATCTTGACATCCTGTAAGCAGTGGCAGAGAACCTTCGTAGATCAGAGGGACCTGAGAGTTAGGCAGAACTCAAGAGGACAATGCTAAGGGGAGTCCTAGCTCAGCCATTACTCTTAGGCAATTGACCCAACCTTTCTGAGCCTCTTTCTTCATTTATCTCCTGAATAGAGTAGAATGAAGTTGAAATGAAATAATACTGGCACAACACTTTAAAGTGCCCAGCGCAGGAATCAATAAATGTTAAATATATACGTACAGCCTTTGGCAAGCGTGTAGTTATAAGGAGGTCAGAGTCCCAAGGGAAGGGAGCTGACAACTGGAACATGTCCCAGTCTTGGGATTGGATTCTTGCCACCTGAACTGGAGTTGAGGATAGGATTACCAGCAAGGAAATCAAGTGCAACTGGGAAGACTTTGCACTTCAAATGGAAAACTGCCATAGAGGATTGCTCATTGGTGGTGAGGTGGTCACTTGTGGCAGCAGGTTAATTCCAAATCCTGTATGTGATGACGGGGACTCCTAATATACTACCTTTCCACTGCCTCAGCCCACATAGGAAAACCACCTCCCTCTCCTAGAGAAAGAGGTTAGGCCTGAGCCAAGTGGCCAGCATTAACCCAAGCGTCAGTCAAACCTGACTGTCCACCAAATGGTTAAACATATCTAACCATTTCTAGTTTTGTTGTTAGGGTTTCACTGCGAACAACACATGTATTGGTGTGTCTGGTAAGATACACTGCAAATGTTTATGGCTCTCTAATGGCATCTCACCTGACACAATGTTCCACTAGGTCGGATGATGAATGGAAGGAGTAATGGGTGATTTGCAAAGACGTGAACAATAACCAACTAAGGTGCTACAAAGCTGTAATATGGTAGAGATAGTCTTGAATTGACAGTTCCTAATTCCAAGTCTAAGCACCTTTTCCTTTGTATCAATAATCATAAAGATGTGGTTTCATTTTCTCTATCTATACCTTGATTTTGGCCTTCCTATGCTGTGTTGGTTACAATTTTCCTTCATATAGTGTTTGATATATTTCAAAACTAGAGCCAACAGCATTTGCAGATTGATTGGAGGTAGATATGAAAAAAATAGAGTGAAGGATGACTGAGGTTTTTGGCTTGAACAACCAAAAGAATGGAATTGTCGTTTAGATGGAGAAGGGATATCTGCACTGGGGCAGGGAGAATTGAGAATTTCATTTTGGACATGCTAAATTTTACATACCTATTAGACATCCAAATAGAGGTGTACTATTAGCAACTGGATAGAAGACACTGGAATTCTGAGGAGCTATATCTATATATATAAAAGCATAATATGCAAATCAACCTGAAGGCGGAATGACCAGTCGCTATGATGCGCACTGACCACCAGGGGGCAGACGCTTGACGCAGGAGCTACCCCCAGCCAGCAGGCCCTGATTGCCCGAAGGGAAACGGGGGGGTGGGTGGCAGCCAACGCAGGCAGCACCAGGCCAAGGCAGGTGGGAGCAAGTGGGGCCCCAATTGCCCTGCCAGTCTCCCCACACACACAGGGCAACTGGCATCAGTGGTGGGGGACGAGGCTGGCTGCCAGCAGCCGGGGAAGATCGGCCCTGATCGAAGGCCAGGCCTAGAGACCCTACCCATGCTCAAATTTCATGCACCAGGCCTCTAGTAGAGATATAAATTGATTGTCAGTGGTATTTAAAGCCACAGGATTGAATGAGTTACACAAAGCAGAAACTTTCATACCTTATGCCCTCAACCTAGGATCAATAATACATTTTTATATACTGACCAAATACATATACATATCTTAAAAGTTTCAAGCAAATTTAGCCCTAGCCAGTTTGGCTCAATGAATAGAGCATCGGCTTGTGGATTTGAAGGATCTTGGGTTCAATTCTGGTCAAAGGCACATACCTTGGTTGCAGGCTTGATCCCCGGTCCTGGTCCACGGTGCATGAAGGAGGCAACCAATCAATGTTTCTCTCTCACATTGATGTTTCTTTCTGTGTCTCTCCTCCTCCCTTCCACTCTCTAAAAATCAATGGAAAAAAATATCTTCAGGTGAGGCTTAACAACAACAATGAAAAGAAGCAAAGTTAGCCTCCCTGTATGTAATGCACTATTTCCTTTCTCTTCTACTTTATTCTTTTCTATTTTTTAAAACTTCTTCTCCCAAATCCATTGATCTTTTTAACCAAGTAACAGTTGTGACCTACAGTTGGAAAATCTCTCAAAGTCGCTGACCTAGGACAGAAAAAAAAATCCAAAGGCTAGGCATGAGGCCTTTAGACATAAGAAGACTAGCAAAGGAAACTTGGTAGGAGCAACCAGAGGTAAGAGGAGAAACAAAACAGAGCAGTCCTACAGGCTCAGTGAAGAAAATGTTTTAGAAAGAAGGCAGTATCTAAGTATGTCTGAACACAGAGATTAAGATAAACTGTAGGGATACAAATCTGATTGTAGAGATAAATGGTAACAAATCTATTTCTTTTTGCTATAAAGAGGAGCTGGGGGATGGGCAAAGCAAATGAGATTGGTGGTTAGGTTTTCTGTTTAAATATTTATGCACTATAGAAAACCTAGTAATGAGAAAATACTGATGCAGTAGTGTGTGAAAACTGTAGGAAGAAAATCTTGAGTAGTCTGGAGGGATCACCCATAAACAGGTGGAGGAGGGAGTGGGCAGGCACAGATACAGAGAGCTTGGTAGGGTTGTTGTTAAACGCATGTGCAATTTCTTTTCCAATTGTTCATAGTTTAATCACATAACCAGCTGAGAGTGAGGCGAGGGAGAGAGGTGCTGGTGGTTTAAGGAGATAAAAGAAAGGATGAAAATCATCCAAGAGAGTGCTACATCTGGCCCCAGCCCCATGATTTCCCCCGTGGATGATGGCTGGATCTTTCTGTCTCCTGACTTCCATCCTTGTCTTCTATAGTCTTTTTTTCTACATAACCAACAGAGTGATTTTTCAAAATTTAAGTCCAATTATGTAAAGCCCCAGTAGTTCCCAAATCAGAATAAAATCCAAAGTTCTTGCCTATAAAGTCCTCTATGATGTAGCCCCTTATTTCCTATTATCCTCTTCACTTGCTTTGCTCCAGCCACCTGGCTTCCTTGCTATGTCTTGGTTTCATCAGGCATAGAACACTTTTCCCCAATTTCTCATTTCCTTTGGGACTTTACTTGAATGTGACTTTCTCAGAAATGGCCATCTTTGACCACCCTTTCTAAAACAGCAGTCCTATCTGTGTCACCCTACTCTGCTTGGATTTTGTTCTTATCCTATACCAAGAGACTAAGGAGGACATTTTATAATAATAAAAGGATTAATCCAACAAGAGGATATAACCCTTCTAAGCATTTATGCACTCAATGTAGGAGCACCTAAATATATAAAGCAAATATTGATGGGCATACAGGGAGAGAGGAACAGTAATACAGTAACTGTAGGGGACTTTACCACCCCATTGACATCAATGGATAGACCATCCAGACAGAAAACAAAAAAGCATCTCCAAACACAATGGTATGAAACTAGAAATCGATTACAAGAAAAAACACACAAACACATTGAGGCTAAATAACAAACTATTAAACAATTAATGGGTTAACAACAGGATCAAGGAAGAAATAAAATCATACCTTGAGAGAAGATGTAAGATGGCAGAGTAGATGGAAGCTAAACTCACCTCTTCCCATGACCACATCAAAATTACAACTGAATTTTACAACCATCAACCTGAATAACAAACTGAAGTCCAGCTGAACAGAAGACATATGACCAAGGATATGCAGAAGAAGCCATGTTCAGAATGATAGGAGGGGTGATGTTAAGCAAGCTCGCCCCACACCCACTTGTGGTGGTTGAGCATCCGGAGGCATTTCTAGCTACAGGGGTTTGCTTTTAGAAGGAAGGGGTCTCAGCGCCACACCGGGCTCCTCAGCCAGATGTTCAGTGCTGGGAAGAGACCACATATCATCTGGCTGTGAAAATCAGCAAGGATTCCATCTGCCCAGGTGAGATGAATGGCTGATGGAAACCCAGGTGTCCTCTTAAAGCGAAAATGCACACTCTTAGGCACTCACCTGTGCTCCTGCGGGAGAATGGCAGCAAAGGGAATAACAGAGTTACACAGGGACAGACTGAGTTGTGTGGCTTCAGGGCAAGGGTTGGAAAGGAAGCCTCCAGTGCCTGTGTTTAGTCCTCCTACCACACCAGGGGCTCCATCTTTCCTGGGTTAAACACACACAGCATTAGCCTGGTGAGCTACACTAGCTCTGCCCTCATGATTCCATGGGGCCCAGCCCTGGCTAACACAGCCAGGAACTCTGTCAGCAGCACCCATTCTGGGCCCACATGGCAGTCTTTCTTGTAAAGCTCTCAAGTTATTCTGGTTACCCTCAGGAGTTACACACAGAGAGAAACTGAGTTGTGTGGCTTCAGGGCAAGGGCCATTTTGAATTCCAAAAAGTACCACCTTTTCTATGATGAGAACCTAAACAACCAATGGGTTAACAATGAGATCATCTACTACATAAGATCACCCACATAGCAGTAGCCTGGTGAGCTATCCTAGCTACACCAGGATGACTCCCTGGGGCCCCATCCTGGCCAATTTTCCCATGGCCAGTGGATGTCTCAGCATCAGCCAGCATAGGCCTGTCTTGCATTTCTTATTGAAAAAGCTCTTGAGGAATTCCAGTCACGCTCAGGGGGTGCCAGAGACACAGGGAGAAAATGAGTTGTGTGGCTTCGGGGTGAATGCTGTCTTCCTCCATAGCCCACAGGCAGCAGCTTTCCTGTGTTAAGCCCTCTCTTCACATGGCCCAATCTTAATCTGCTTTAGCCTCATGAACTCTACTAGCTCCACCCAATCAATGTATTTCTCTCACATCGATGTTTCTCTCCGTCTTTCCCTCTCTCTTCTATTCTCACTAAAAATCAAGGGGAAAAAATCCTTGGGTGAGAATTAACAACAACAACAAAAGATATAGAAAGAGTCAAATATAAGCATTCAAGGAAATATTGAGGGAATTTGTATTCCCATGTGAATGCCCTATGTGCGTGTATTAAAACTTGATTTTTCTCCTGGCAAAAAAAGAAAATATTAAGAAATTCAAGAAAATATTTCGAATATTTAAATATAAAGAATGATATTTTGGATTAAATTTATAAATCACTATGTTATCCTAGTGTAGTTATATTTTTCTAACTAGAAAAAAATTATGATTGACTTCTAACTGATCTCATGAATCTAGGCTTTGTGAGGGGAAAACACACACACACACACACACACACACACACAGTTGTGTGATTATTTTAAAAATATTGGGTGAATTTAAACGTGTTTTCAATCCTCTAAAATGTATCCAATGAAATATTTATCATAATTGTACTTTTTTACATATACACACAGGAAAATAGTAAAGGACCAGTTTTTATTTATTTTTTAGACTTTTTTAGTAAGGTTGAGTCACAAACCTCTTTCAATATCAGTATGGGTAGGTTGAAGCTAAAATACCACAGAGCAGTGCTTCAAGTTCAATTATTTCAGGGTAACCAAGAGCAGAGTACGCTGAGTCCTTCCTTCCACCTCTAAGGGTGAACTGGCAGAAATCTTCACTCAAGCCTCCATGTCAGGTAGAGTTAACCTCAAGACAAGGCCTTCACATACTACAGGTTCTGTTCCTTTTTGGGGTACTGTTGTTTGGTGCTTGGGAAAGCAACAGGAAATAGTATAAAGAGTAGACTTTGGAACCAGATAGATGGGGATTTGAATCTTAGGTCCACCATTTATAGCTTTCTGGCCAACAAAATTACTTAACCTCTCTCAACTGCAGCTTTATTTATAAAATGTGATATAATATAATCTTATATAGTTTTGTGGAGATTATAAATAATATGTGGAGAATACCTGAATAGACACTTCTCCAAGGAATACATACAGATGGCCAATTGACATATGAAAAGATGGTGAATATCACTAGTCAGAGACATGCAAATTAAAACCACAATGAGATATCATCTTACTAGTACACCTGTCAGAATGGCTATCATCCAAATATATATATATAAAAAAAAAGTGTTGCCGATGATGTGGAAAACAAAGAACCCTTGTACACTGTTGGTGGGAATGCAAATTGATGCAGTTACTATGGAAAATAGTATGGAGGTTCCTCAAAAAATTAAAAATGGAACTGCCTTATGGCCCTACTATTCCACTTATATATATCCGAAGAAATCCAAAACACTACTTTGAAAGATATATGCACCCATATGTTCACAGCAGCATTATTTACAATAGCCAAAATATGGACGCAATCCAAGTGCCCATCAATAGATGAGTGCATAGAAAAGCTGTGGCACATATACATAATTATATATTACTCAGCCATAAAAAAGAATGAAATGTGACCATTTGAGAAAACATGAATAGACCTAGAAGGCATTATGCTAAGTAAAATAAGTCAAACAGAGAAAGACAAATACCTATGATTTCACTTATATGTAGAATCTAAAATAACAAAATAAATGAAACAGAAACAGACTCATAGATACAGAGAACAAACTGATGGTTGCCAGATGGGAGAGATGTTGCGGGGGCAAGTTGAAATAGGTCAAGAGATTAAGATGTACAAATTGATAGTTACAAAACAGTCATAGGGATGTGAAGTACAGCATAGGGAATATAGTCAATCATATTGTAATAACTACATAAGGTGCTAGGTGGGTCATAGACTTGCCAGGTGGGTCACTTCAGAAGTTATCTAAAAGTCTAACCACTGTGCTATACACCTGAAATTAATACTGAATGTCAACTGAAATTGAAAGATTAAATATAATAATATAACAATAATAGAAGAACCTTGACAATCTTAATCTAACAAGATACAAGTACATTTTCTTTGTCTTAAGAAAAAGAAAAGTAAGTAGAAACAAAAGCATGAGCTGTATAAAAAGAAATAAAAAAACCCAAAATGTCATAATTTTGAGCAAATGAAGGAATTAAATACATCAGAAAATTAATTCATGTCTTTTTTTATCATTAAATACCTCCACAAGTTACAACACTGACAAAATTTTAAAACACGTTACTTGAAATTCCCATGTTTGAATGGTTAAAAATGGTTAAAACTTATGTTGAAAATCATTCACCTAGCTTAGTTAAAAGTTTTATTGTTGCTAAAAATCAAACACTATTTAAAAAACGCAGAAACTGAATTTTATCATATAAAATCAGTTTAGTTATATAAAACAATGCAAATACCTTTATTTTATATCATGGTTAAGCTATAATACTACTAATTTACTTAACTAATGTTCAACCAGAGCCTCTATATAAGGCACTCTCCTAATTACTGGAAATTTAAAGAGAGATTGGAGGTCTCGAAAACTACGACCGCTTCTCTATAAGAATTTAAAGAATAAAGAAATACCTCCCAATAATAATATAATTTCTTGAAATAAACTGGTTTAATCTCTCAGTGACTTAGAAGTTAGTAAAAAGACTCAACTTGACAAAGATCTTTGGTAAACTTAAAACAAAATATTTCTACATGGTCTTGGTTTAAAAAGTATAGTGAACTAAACATATATCAAGCATATATGCCCTACGTATTCATATTAACTTATGGAATACATATGTTTTAGACTATTTTTCAGCAGCCTGTCCATGTAATAGAGTTCTTAGATTTTAATTGTCTAAAGTACATGTTGTCTTCATAAGGAAGGAAAAGTTGAACTATACTCAACAAAGAAATATTTTTCATTAGCCTCTATAGCCTCCTATAAAAGTATGCCATCAACCCCTGATTGTGTCATTACTCCACTAACTTCTCACCTTTTCCGTCTTGGAAATGTATTTTCTTCTTGCTCTGAAGAACAGCTTCAGATGCCTTCAGAAAGATGACGGCAACTTTCTCCATTCAACAGTCAATCTCTTATAGGAAGTAGAGGAAGGGTTAAGAGAACTCTCCAGTTCATTCAACCTTGCACTGAGAAAGAGGCTTTTTGGAGCACCATATTAGCCTTCTGGTACCTCTGCAGATACCATTTGGGCTGTCTGCCAGAGTTTACCAGAGTTCAGCATCATTTGCAACTAAGTTTCCACAAAGCGAGTAGCCTCCCAAAAGATTGAGACATATGGGTTACAATCTGGGGAGGAGAACATTTATTCCCTAACAGAAAACGTTTATAGTGATAGTTATTTTTTCTAAGTAGAAATAATTGATGTATTTAATTGAGTGGTTTTCTAAAAAAAAAAAAAAAAAAAAAAAAAGTATTTAATTACAACTAGTAAAATTGAATCAGTAATTTTAAAAAATTCCAACAAAAAAAGTCCTGGACGAGATGGCTTCACAGATACATTTTACCAAACATTCAAAGATGAACTAATACCTATCTTTCTAAAAATTATTCCAAAAAAATTCAAGAGAAGGGAAGACTCCTAAGCTCATTTTATGAGGCCAGCATGATCTAATTCCAAAACCAAAAAAGACTCCAGAAAGAAAGAAAATTACAGGCCAATATCCTGGGACATAGATGCTAAATTTCTCAACAAAATATTACCAAACCGAATCCAGCAATATATTAAAAAGATCATACACCATGATCAAGTGGGATTTATTTCAGGGATGCATGGATGGTATAACATCTGCAAATCAATAAATGTGGTACACCACATACACACAAAAAAAATGATAAAAACCACATAATTACATCAATAGATCTAGAAAATGTATTTGATAAAATCCTGCACCCAGCTATAATAAAAGCATAATATGCTAATTAGACCAGATGGCCAAACAGCGGAACGACCATCCAGATGACCTACCGGATGACCTTTCAGACTCAGCCAGGGCTGCGAGGGCGGAGCCCCTTGCACGAAGTTCATGCATTGGGCCTCTAGTTTATAATAAAAATTTCAGCAAACTGAAACTAGAGGGAACATACCTCAATGTAATAAAGGCCATATATGACAAACCCATGCCAACATCATACTCAATGGGGAAAAAGTACAGGTGTTTCCCTAAGATAAGGAAAAGACAGGATTGTCTGCTTTCTCCACTTTTATTCAACACTAGAGGCCCGGTGCACAAAATTCGTGCCTGGGGTGCAGGGGTGTGTTCCTCAACCCGGCCTGCACCCTCTCCAATCTGGGACCCCTCGGGGGATGTCTGACTGCCGGTTTAGTCGCACATCCAGCAGTCGGACATCCCTCTCACAATCCAGGACCACTGGCTCCTAACCTCTCGCCTGCCTGCCTGCCTGATTGCCCCTAATTGCTTCTGCCTGCCAGCCTGATCACCCCCTAACTGCTCCCCTGCCGGCCTGATTGACACCTAACTGCTCTCCTACCGGCCTGATCGCCCCCAACTGCCCTCCCCTGTCGGCGTGATTGCCCACAATTGCCCTCCCTGCCATGACCCTCCTCCTCTGCCAGGACCCACCACCTCCACACGAGGTGGCAGAGACGCCGGGACTGGCCTCCTCTGCGCCACACAGAGCCATGGGACTTCCAGGCCTCACTGCATGGAGTGGCCACTGGGCCCCACCTCCGCTGTGCACACGGCCATCTTGTAGAGGCCATCTTATGGTGGCCATCTTGTGATGATGTTGCACAAGGGCGTGACGCCACCTAGGCTTTTATTGTATAGGACTAGAGGCCTGGTGCACGAAATTCGTGCACTGGGGGATGGGGGTTCCCTTAGCCCAGCCTGCCCCTCTCACAGTCCGGGAGCCCTCAGTGGATGTCCTACTGATGGCCACAGTCTGGTAGCAGAGGCTCGGAGCAGGCGTCCCGTGTGTGTGTGTCTGCTGGGGCCTGCCCCCAGCCGCGCCACGTAGGCTCAAAGCAGTTGCCGTGTGTGTGTGTGTGTGTGTGTGTGTGTGTGTGTCTGCTGGGGGCCTGCCCCCAGCCACACCATGGAGGCTTGGAGCAGGAGCCCCTCTGTGTTGATCTCTCAGGCTCCTGGCCTCCACTGCATGTTGTACTCTCCCTTGAGCTATGGCCAGGATGGGGGTGCTGCTTGCAAGCCGGGCTTTCCTGCTCCAGGATCACCATGGCGATGGGGGAGCAGGCCCAGCTGGGGGCTGCCCACAGGCCGGGCTTTCCTGCTTCCAGGTCTTCATGGCAACTGGGAAGCAGGCCCAGCTTGGAGCTGCCCGCAGGCTGGGCTTGCTCTCCTGCTCCTGGATCCCCATGGCGACTGGGGAGCAGGCCCAGCTTAGGGCTGCCCACAGGCTGGGCTTTCCTGCTCCCTGATCAGGCGCAGCTGGGGGCTGCCTACAGGTCGCACTTTTGTACTTACCGATGGCCGGATCACCACAGCGACCCAGGGCCCAGCGGCACTTTCCTGCTCTTCAATAGTCATAGGGTCCCGGCTGGGGGCTCAGGTGGCACATAGGGGTCCTGGCTGGGGGCGGAGCTTACGCCCCGCTGCCCAGGGCTGCACATGGGGCCCGGATGGCAGCTCGTGCTGTCCCGCCCTGCCTGTAGTATAGGATAGAGGCCTGGTGCACGGGTGGGGGCCGGCTGGTTTGCCCTGAAGGGTTTCCCGGATCAGGATGGGGTCCCGCTTGGGTGCCTGGCCAGCCTGGATGATGGGCTGATGGCTGTTTTTAGGCTGCCTGCACCCCCTTTAGGGTGGGGGTCCCCACAGGGGTGCCTGGCCAGTCTGGATGAGGGGCTGAGGGCCGTTTTCAGGCTGGCAGGTGACTGAAGCTCCCAGCCTCTCCTTCCTTTCCTTCCTTTCCTTCCTTTCCTTCCTTTCCTTCCTTTCCTTCCTTCCTTCCTTCCTTTCTTTTTTTATTCTGGGATTTATTTACTTTCTATGGCTGTCACTGGAGCTGAGAGCCGACTTTAGCTCTGAGGCTGGCTCCAGCTTGAGGCCTCAGCTGCTGAAAGCAGATATCTGGACTTTGTTTAGCTTCTATAATTGAAACTCTGTTGCCATCACTGCCGCTCTCAGCTCTGAGCCCACTGCCGGCTGAAAGCAGGTTTCTGGAGCTTGTTTAGCTTCTATAATTGCAACATAGTTGCTTAGAGTGCAAGCTCAGAGCCGGGCAGTGGCAGGCGGGGAACCTTGGCTTCCTCCATCACTGGAGCAAGCAAGCCTCCTGTTCGCTTCAGCTGCCTGGCTGCCGGCCGCCATCTTTGTTGGCAGTTAATTTGCATATCCTGCTGATTAGCCAATGGGAAGCGTTCGGGGGTATGGTCAATTTGCATGTTTCTCTTTTATTAGATAGGATAATACTGAAGATCCTAGCCACATCATTCAGATATGAAAAAGAAATAAAAGGTATCCAAATAGGAAAGGAGGAAGTAAAACTGTCATTATGTGCAGATGATATGATACTGGAACTGGAAAGCATTATGCTAAGTCAAAATAAGCCAATCAAAGAGAGACAAGTACCATATGATTTCACTTACATGTGGAATCTAATGAACAAAATGAACTAACAAGCAAAACAGAGACATACTTACAGATAAAGAATAGGCTGATGGCTATGGGGTAGGGAAAGGGAGAGGAGTGAAAGGATTGAGCAAAAAAGAAAAAAAAGTCATGGACACCGACAACAGTGTGGTGATTGAGGAGGGGAGGGAGGATTGGGAGAGGTGGAGGAGATTTGGGGCGGGGATAAATGGTGATGGATGGAGACTTGACTTGGGGTAGTGAACACACAATATAGTGCATAGATGATGTAGAATTGTGCACCTGAAACCTGTATAATTTTGTTAACCAGTGTCACCCTAATACAATCAATAAAAAAGATATTGTATATAGAGAGCCCTAAAGATGCACCAAAAAACTACTAGAACTGATAAATATATTCAGTAAAGTAACAGAATACAAAGTAAATATACAGAAATCAGTTCCATTGTTATACAATAATGAATTACCAGAAAATGAAACTAAGAAAACAATTCCATTTACAATTGTATAAAAAAATAAAATACCTAGAAATAAATTTAACCCAAGGATGTAAAAGACCTGTACTCATAAAATTATAAGACACTGAAGAAAGAAACTGAAGATGATATAAATAAGTGGAAGCATATACCATATTCATAGATAGGAAGAATTAACATCATTAAAATGTCCATACTGAGAACCAAAATGGCAGCATAGATAAACTTACTGCCTCCCACAATCACATCAAAATTGAAACTAAAATAGAAAACAGTCATCATTTAGACCTGCCTTAAATCTAGCTGAATGGGAACACTACAACTAGAGAAGGAAAGAAGAAGCACACTAAGACTGGTAAGAGGGACAGGGGCACAGAATGGGTGGGCCCGACACCCACATGTGGTTTTTTTTTAAATTGGGAGGGATATATTGGCTGCAAAGTCCTCCCGTGAGGAGCAAGGGGTCCCAGCCCTACACCAAACCCCCAGTCCAGAGTTCCAGAGCTGGGAAGATAAGTCTCCTTACTTTTGGGCTGTAAAAACAAGTAGGAATTGTGGCTGAGTGACACAAAAATTGCTAGAGACCCAGGCAGTTCATCTTAAAGGGCCGGCACATGAACTGACTTGAATTCACTCACTCTGAGCTCCAGCCTTGGGACAAGGGCTTGGGGAGGATCCAGGGACATACTGGAAGGCACTAGATCATCTGGAATCAGAGCAAGAACTCGGGGATGGCTTTCTCCCAGACAGCGGTGCTCACAGGGTTTATTGTTTTATGCTGAGACCTCCCCCATTGCAGAGCTGACTGACAGCCATAGCTGAGTTTCCATCAGCCTGGCTCAAACTGTTTGCTCCCCCCTGGTGATTCCCTGAAATCCTGCTCCATCCAATTTGTATCCCCACCCAAGCTGTTTGCATATGAATGGCCTGTCCTGGCTCAGGCCTCAGACTTTCCTAAAATCTCTCAAACAAGCAGCAGCTGGTGTCAGAAAGACCTAGCACTAACAGTAGTCTGCCTTGCTTCACAGCTTGGCCTCTCCTGGGCACTTCCATGTCCAACACAAGTAGCAACCATCTGCAAATCGCTCTGTAGCCTCTGCCAGCACTACAGCCACAGTGGCTGACTTTGCACCTCCCAGGAGGCCCCAGAGCCAGTGCACCTGGTGGACAGCCTCAGACTATACCAGATTACAACTTTACACATCCATGAGTGACACACTCAAGGGGTATACTCAGTGAGCACAAAAGCCCCACTGAAGCAAGTCCTGCTCCATAGGGTATTTCCTGCACAGCAGCTCTCCCATTGTACTCGCAGCTGGTTCTCCTGGAGGTCATTTTCTCCCAGTGCTGCCAACAGCAATCAAGTCTCAACTACAACAATACTGTACACACAGCCCACACAGGGGCACACCTGGAGTGCCCAGTTCAGGTGACTGGGGAGGCTGCACCACTGGTCCCTACAGGTCTACTATACAAGGCCACTCTACCAATGCCAGGTGACATAGTAGCTCTACCTAATACATAGAAACAAACACAGGGAAACAGCCAAAATGTGGACACGAAGAAACATGTCAGAAATGAAAGAATAGAAGAAGTCTTCAAAAAAAAGAACTAAATGAAATGAATGCACGGAAAGTACTAGATATGGAGTTTAAAACAATGATGATAAGGTTGCTCAAGGTTCTTAATAAGAGTTTCAAGGGACTTAGTGAAATTTTCAAGGATCTCAGTAAGAATGTCAAAGACATGAAAAAGGACCAGCCAGAAATTAGGCATACACTAACTGAAGTAAATAATAATTTATAGGGATTCAATAGTACAGTAGAAGATTCTGAGAATCAAATCGATGACTTGGACTATGAAAAAGCAAATAACACCCAATCAGAAGTGAAAAAAAAAAAGAATAAAAATATGAAGGTAGTGCAAGGATCCTCTGGGACAACTTCAAGCATACCAACATTCGCATTATGGGGGTACCAGAAGGAGAAGAGAGAGAGCAAGATATTGAAAACCTACTTGAAGAAATAATGACAGAAAACTTCTCCTACCTGGTGAAAGAAGTAGACTTACAGATCCAGGAAGCACAGAGAGTCCCAAACAAGAGGAACCAAAAGAGACCGACACCAAGACACATCATAATTAAAATGCCAAAGGTTAAAGATAAAGAGATCATCTAAAAGTAGCAAGAGAAAAAGGCTTAGTAAGGAGGAGGAGGAGGAGGAGGAGGAGGAGGAGGAGGAGGAGAAAGATAAAAAATATGAACAATAAAATGGCAATAAATACATATTTATCAACAATTGAATCTAAGAATTAAAATAAATGAACAAGAAAGCTAATGAACAAAATAAATGGATGAAGAAAATAGAGCCAGAGGTATGGAACAGACTGACAAATCTCAGAGGGAAGGGGTATGGGGCAATGGGAAGAGATTAACTAAATAACATATATGCAATACCTATGGACACAGACAATACTGTGGTGATAGCCTTGGGTGAGGTGGGAACCAGGTGGAGGGGAACAATGGGGAGAATACAGGGAACATCTGTAATATGTTCAACAATAAAGATTTTTTAAGAAAATAAAATATCCAAATTATAATAAGCAATCTATAATACAATGTAATTCCTATCAAGTTACCAATGGCATATTTCACAAAACCAGAATATTCCAAAACTTTATATGGAACCACAAAAGACCCTGAATAGCCACAGATTCTTGAGAAGAACAAAGTTAGAGGAATCATATTCCTAATATCAAACTATACCACAAGGCTATGAAAATCAAAACAGCGTATTAGCTGATATAAAAACAGACATAGAGATCTATGGAACAGAATAGAGAGCCCGGAAATATACCAATGCCTTTATGGCCAATTAAAATGTGACAAAGGGGGCAAGAACATATAATGGGATAAAGATAGTCTATTCAATAAATGGTGTTGGGAAAACTAGACAGATAGTTGCAAAAAAAAGAAACTAGACCACCTTCTTACACCCTACACAAGAATAAACTAAAAATGGATTAAAGGCTTAAATTTTGACCCAAAACCATCAAAATTCTAAAAGAAAATATAGGTAGTAAAATCTCAGACATTTCTCATAGCAATATTTTTTCTAATATATCTCCTCTGACAAAAGTAATGATGGAAAAAGTAAACAAATGGGACTACATAAAACTAAAAAGTTTTCGAACAGCAAAGGTAACCATCAACGAAATGAAAATGGAACCCACTGAATGGGGAAACGTATTTGCCAATGATACATTTGATAAGGGGTTAATATCTAAAACTTATAAAGAACTTAATTCAACAAAACAATCCAATTAAAAAAATGGACACAGGACCTGAATAGACACTTCTCTGAAGAGAACATACAGATGGCCAATAGACATATGAAAAGATGCTCAAGGTTACTAATCACGAGAGAAATGCAAATTAGAACCACAATAAAATGTCCCCTCACACCTGTCAGAATGGCTACCTTCGGTAAATTAACAAGCAATAAATGTTGACGAGGATGCAGTGAAAAGGGAATCCTAGTGCACTGTCGGTGGAAATGCAAATTGGTGCAGCCACTGTGGGAAGCAGCACGGACTTACCTCAAAATATAAAAATGTAACTACCTATGACCCAGTGATGCCACTTCTGGGAATATATCCAAAGAAACCATAACACTAACTTAAAAAAAAAATGCACCCCTATGTTCACTGCAGCATTATTTACAGTTGCCAAGATTTGGAAGCAGTAGATAAGTGACTAAAAAAGGTACAGTCGATGTGGCTCAGTGGTTGAGCGTCGGCCTCTGAAGCAGAAGGTCAGAGTTCAATTCCCAGTCAGGGCACATTCCTGGGTTGTGTGGTCAATCCCCTGCGGGGGGGGGGGGGGGGGGGCGAGGTCAGGAGGCAAGCTGATCAATGATTCTCTCATCATTGATGTTCCTATTTCTCTCTCCTTCTCCCTTCCTCTCTGAAATTAATAAATATATATATATATATATATATATATATATATATATATATATAATTTAAAAAGCTCTAGTATATTTACATAGTGAAATACTATTCAACTACAAAAAGAAGAAAATCTTACCCTTTGCAGCTGTACTGATGGACCTGGAGAGTATTATGCTAAGTGAAATAAGCCAGTCAGAGAAAGACAAATACCATATGATCTCACTTACATGTGGAAACTAGTGAAAAATAAACTAACAAAATAGAAACAGAAGCATGGATACATGGAACAGACTGAGAGCTATCAGAGGGAAGGGTTTGGGGGATTTAGTGACAAAGGTGAAGAGATCAAGCAAAAAATAACTCAAAAATTATTTTAAATAATCAAACTCATAATGAAATTGAATATTTATTTTAATTTCTCCTGGTAATAGCACTCAACATATAAGAAAAACAAAGCAAGTTGTGAGATTTTGTTTTTCAAAAATTGAAAAGTTGGGTTCTGAATTTAATGGCAACAAGTGGGACATCCATTTTAAAACTACCATTCAAAAAGTAGTATTTTAAGAAATATATACTATGATTAACATGATGTGTTTTATAGAATGGATACATATCCAAATGCCAATGTGAATACGGAAGAATTATATGTATTATAAACACACTGGAAAACCAAATGTTCTTTTTTATAAAAAGCAGCTTGAAATAAAAAGGAACTTGCTAGTGAACTGAATAAACTTTCACACATGGGATTTTTCTTTTACAAATCCCCACCCACCCCACCCCCACAAAAAAAAGTGGTCGGTTTGAATAGTGCCATTATATGACAGGTCATTTCTATACAATGTGGAAGACAGTTATGCAGTCAATGGTCACTTCCTAAAGTACGTCTTTTGAAGACTTGTCTAGTAAAATTGCAATATCAAATATATAGATACTTAACATAAGACATGCAACAACAAAGCTAACTCATTTAGTTTAAAGTTTTTAAAACTACTTTTAAAACTTTTGATTCACCAAAAAATAGAGATGTCAAATACAGTAGCATTCTCATTCTCCAACAGTGTGCATTGTGTGCTTTTGTTATTTGGTAAATCTTTTGGTGTGGAACAAAATTAATGCAGTCTAACAATATTTCTTCTGGCTGTCATTGTAATACGATTCCTCAGGCAGAACAGTTAGGTGCAGAGCAAGAGTTAGATTTTTGGAAGTTTTGGTGCATTAACCACAGGATTTGCCTCCTGTAAGTATCTCCTCCCTGCACTCTTGTAATCATAGGTGCAGCCATGAGTCTCTGCATAGCGATGAGATGCACAGAAGTTGTTTCCACATCTAAAGCACAAAAAAGTTCACATGAATAGTCACATTTTTATTAGAGGCTCTTCTCTGGGAGATCAGCGCTTGACTTCAGGGAGTCCAACAGGAGCCCTGTGGTTCTCTTGAGCCATTTCAGCATGGGCATTTCCCTTCTGCTTATAGACAAGCACAAGCACCACCCCCAAAAGAACAAGCTAATTGTCCATTATCATGAGTTTATAATAAAGAATCCATTATGGAATGAAATAGGGTGTAGACCTTTGGGAAGTAGTAAAATTGCAAAAACTGATAAATAGTCCAACTATTTAAACCTGGGAGAACTATGGATTTCTGAGAAATTTGTCTGATAGGAAAATTAAATTATGTAAAAGCTAACTAAACCACGAATGGATTTAAAAAATATTTCTAGCAACAAGATAAGCTGTTCCCATTTGAATAAAATACACTCTAAAAAGCAGCAGTTATTTTTAATATCTGTCCTCAACCTAAGGGCAGACACCATCCTTGAAGCATATTAATCTATACTAATGAAAGAAATAATTATGGGTAGGAAGAAATTCATTAATTTTTATAAATATATTATTCATCTGTTTTGAAATAAAAAGCATACTATATAATTGTTAAAATTTATACTACATTAATTTTAAATGTAGTCCTTTCTTATGAAATTTAAAATAGAATATTAGAGGGATTCTTCCACGCTGTATTACAACAACAAAAAATAAGTATATCTATCATAAAAAAAAGTGTGGTCTCCCATCGGTTTAAACCTTCTCATTTAAAGGGCAGGGCAGGGTCTCATGAGTTTGGAAATTCATGAGCTATCTAGTTGCTCTTTACTCCAGCCAATTAGGAGGCGTTAAACAGAGGTCTGCCAGATGAACATCATCTTCATGATGTTCTGAATAACCAACCAAAAGGACATTTTACATTGTTTTCCCAAGTTGGGCTACCACAAAGAAAGCATCTCAACTTTTCCAGCTAGCCAACCTGCCTGCATTCGTAGCTAGTAGCCAGTCCAGTTTTCTTCCCACAAAGAAAACAATGCTTTGCTGTTTTCTTCTTTGTTTGAATAGGGGCTTGCACAGGTGGGAGGAGATGAGTACATTCTCCTGTTTAGAGAAAGGAAACCTTGATTAATACAGGCATGAAATTCTAAATGTGAAATGCTATTAAGCAAAACACAAGCAAAATTCTATTCCATAAAAATTAATTTGTGCTATTTTTTTATCTAAAATTATTTATAGAATCTGCAAGTGAAGATGCAGAACTGTTATATGTTTAAGATGTGGTAGGTTTCAACTAACTGTGACTCATATTTTTAGAATGTTTGTACACACCAACACATTAGTGATTATTTCTAGGACAATCAGCATATATAAAGTGCATTAAACTTTGACAGTGAATCAAGAAAAATGTCTGATTCAAAATCATTTTTATGAGGCCTCTGAAAAACAACATAATATGTAATATAGTCACCCTGTTTTTTCACACCAAGAAGGAGCAGCAGAGTCTCATGAAATTGATCTTTTAGTCATAATTATGCCATAGAAATCAAATTCAGCAAGCAAGTTATTTATTCTTTCGAAACTTCAATTTGTTCATTTTTAAGATACCGGAACATCTACTTTTCTCTCTAGACTTCTAAGTGTTTTAAGGTCAACTCAGTTCTAATATATAAAAAGCATTCAAGAAATTTTAAATGTTATAATTATATAAAACATACTAGCAATAATTACTAATATGGTTGATTTCACAGTACAACCTTTTCAAAAAACATTTACTAAATTCTGTACTATTGTAACATTTACTAAATTTCATACTATCATATCTGTTATAAGAAAGAATAAATCTATTTCTTTAATTACTAAGCGGAATGCTTTTAGAATTGAGCAAATTTCCAACAAACCCCTCATAAGTAGAGAGGCTCAAACTCATGTCCATAGTTGCTACTACAATGCAAGCACATAGTGCCTGGTAGCACTTAAAGTTCAAGAAGCAAGAGGCAAAGAAAACAAAAACAAGGGGAAGGAATGAGAAGGAAAATTGCTGTGTCAATGGACAGGCACCTATTTTGCATGCGCTATTGCGAAAGGTTTGGTAGGCCTGGACTTAATGTTTATATGGCAGCTAAAAGTCTCTAAAAATTCTTCAAGAGTTCAAAAAATCAGATTTACAAACACACCTTTTTTTCACAACCTGGATTGGGTGCTTGATATACCAGCCTGACAAAATCACATCTGCTCTATTACCAGTCTAAAATGCATGCCCAGATCTTGCCCCATACTGGAAACATTTGAAACAACGGAATGATTCTAATAATGCTGAGCACCCACTCAGCATTCACTTTCTTCTTCAAGTGCACTTAGCTATTAAGAACATTTCACACAGGCGATGGGATACTTTCCACATCTTAAAAAGTAAAAATAAGGTACACATTTTCACAGCAACCAAAGAAAGGCACATACTACTGGATATCCTCTATCAGCTCATCAAATGGCACTTATCCCTGAAATTCAGGTTTAAAAGTCTCCTCTAAATAAAGTAAAAAATCTATTGATGATAGAGCTTAGTTCAGTGGAGTCATATTTTCATTTTTTTCTTTTGTTAGGGGTGCTTAACTCAATGTTTCCCAAACTTTTTTCATTCAAGAACTCTTGTGAATGTGCTAAGACAGAGAACATCATTGTATCAGGAATGAAGTGGCACCAAAACATAACTGCAATCTTCTATGAGAACATTTTCCACATGCCTTTCCACCCATCAGAGAAAACCATTCTGTAGTCATCTACTCCCGGCTAATATATAGGTTTCATACAACAAATCAGAAAAAAGTCAAAGTCCTTGGACTGGCATTCAAACTGTGCTATGTCCAACATAATACCTAACTTTCCAAAGTCATTTACCACATCATAGCCTCTCTGAATGATGCACCAGACACATTACAAGCACAGTCTCTTCTAAAGTGCTCTATTCTACTTTGCCAATCTAAGAAAACTCGACTTATCCTATAAGAAGATATCAATCATCAACTCCTCTCTGAAGCTTTCTCTCAAATGTGTGTCATACAAATCTTTAAAAAGTCAATAAAGTAATATTGATGTGAAGAGTTGCTTTTGAGAAAAAGATTAAACATATTTGGATTAACTCACTTGTTTGGTATTTCCAGGTCTAATATTTTATCTAGCACAATGCTCTATAAAAAATTCACCTTGCCCTGACCAGTTTGGCTCAGTAGATAGAGCATCGGCCTGCTGACTGGGGGTCTCAGGTTCGATTCCAGTCAAGGGCATGTACCTTGGTTGCGGGCACATGCCCAGTAGGGAGTGTGCAGGAGGCAGCTGATCAATGTTTCTCTCTCATCGATGTTTCAAACTCTCTATCCCTCTCCCTTCCTCTCTGTGAAAAATCAATAAAATATATGTTTTTTTAAAAATTCACCCAACAAAAAATGCAGTCAACAAAGTAATAAAGTAGTGCTCAAGATGCAAGTTTGGTAACCATCTACCAAAATGATAACTAAAGCTATAAAGAGGATAAAATTTCCAAGGGAAACCCAGTAGTGAAAAGCAAAGAGGACCAACGAAGAACTTAGTAGGTCAATTAAATAAAACTTATAGCAAAACTTTCACAGGTTCTTGTAGGTAATTCAGAATGATACAGTTATTACTGAAAGGAAATGGCAGCAAGTTACAGAGCTCTAGTTGTAGGAAGCAGCAGATGGCTTGACCTAAATGATGTCAACCAAAAGAGTATATACCAGAGGGCTGGTAAAACAAGTACAACAGAAAAATGAGGTTAAAATAAAAATTTACAACAATGTGATAGACCAGAATGAGAGAGGGAAAAAGAGAGTTTGAGAAAAAGACCAAAAAACAAAAACCCATTTCAAGAAGGATGGCCACAGCCCTGGCCGGTGTGCCTCGGTTGAATGTTATCCTGTGCATAAATGTTGTGGGTTCTGTCCCCAGTCAGGGGGCCTACAGAAGTCAACCAATCAATGTATCTCTCTCTCACATTGATCTTTTTCTCTTTCTCTCTCCGTCTCCTTTCCTCTCTCTTTAAAAAAATAAGTAAAAACCTATTTTTTTTTTTTAAAAAAAGGATGGCCACAACAATCAGGATAAAAATACAAAAGCATCCACTGGATTTGAAATTTTGGAGATCTTTAGCAACCTCAGCAACAGTAGTTTCAGAGGAGCAATGAGAAGAGAAGTGAAGAAAGCACTGAGGCCTGAATTAAAGTTAAGAGAAAAGAAATAAGTGAAACACAAAAGGCCGAGCTATGGATTAGGACAGGACAGACTTGAATATGGATCAGGAAAAATAATTATAACATTAAAAGTGAATATATTACAATAATCAAAACAGTGTGGCACTGGCATAAAGACAGTCATATAGATCAGTGGAACACAATTAGAGAATCCAGAAATAAACCCTCACATATACGGTCAAATAATTTTTGGTAAGTGTGACAATACCATTCAATGGGAAAAGAACAGTCTTTTTAATTTAACAAATGGTCTGGTAAAAGTGAAAACATACATGGAAACAAGTAAAATGAGACCCATACATTATACCACATGTAAAAATTTATTCAAAATATATCAAAAACCTAAATGTAAGACCTAAGTCTATAAAACTTAACAACAAAAAACAAGCAACCTGATTAAAAAATGGGCAAAGGATTTAAATAGACATTTCTCGAAAGAAGATATATGAATGGCTAAATATACATACAATAAGATACTCAACATCACTAATCATCAGGGAAATAAAAGTTAAAACCACAATGAGATCCCACCCCACACCTGTTAGGATATCCACTACAAAAAAAAGGAAGGAAGGAAGGAAGGGAGGAAGGAAAGAAGGAAGGAAGGAAAGAAAAGAGGAAGTAAGAGAGGGAGGGAGGAAGGGAGTAAGGAAGGAAGAAAGGAAGAAAAGAAATAACAAGTATTGGTGAGAATGTGAAGAAATTGGAAAACATGTACATTGTTGGTGGGAATGCAACATGGCACAGCCACTATGGAAAACAGTATGACTGACAAGCATGGTTATGCTACACAGAAAAGCTATCATTTAGAATCAAAGGACAAATAAAGAGCTTCACAGACAAAAAAAAGCTAAAGGAATTCATTACCGCCAAACCAGTATTATAAGAAACTACAAGCCTGGTGCACGACACTCATGCACTGGGGCGGGTAGGGGGGGTCCCTCAGCCCAGCCTGTGCCCTCTTGCAGTCCGGGACCCCTCAGAGGATATCCGCCATCCAGCTTAAGCCTGCTCCGCTTAGGGAGCAGGCCTAAGCTGGCAGGTAGACATCCCCCAAGGGGTTCTTAGTGCTGCCACAGAGGCAGGAGAGGTTCTCGCTACTGCCGCTGTGAGCCTGGCTTCTGGCTGAGTGGCGCTCCCCCGTGGGAGTGCACTGACCACCAGGGGGAAGCTCCTGCAATGAGCATCTGCCCCCTAGTGGTCAGTGTGTGTCATAGTGACTGATCATTCTGCTGTTTGGTTGATTTGCATATTAGCCTTTTATTATATAGGACTAGAGGCCCGGTGCACAAAAATTTGTGCACTCGGTGTGGGGGGGGGGGGGTGTCCCTCAGCCCGGCCTGTGCCCTCTTGCAGTCTGGGACCCCTCGGGAGATAACGACCTGCTGGCTTAGGCCTGCTTCCAGGTGGCAGAGGGCAGGCCCAATCCCTAGGTGCAGCCCCTGGTCAGGCTCAGAGCAGGGCCGATTGGGGAGTTGGGGCACCGCCCCATCATGCACAGAGCAGGGCGGATCAGGAGGTTGCGATGCCACCCCTAGTCACACTCAGGGTACAGCCGATTGGGGGGTTGGGGCACCACCCCCTGTCACACTCAAGGCAGGGTCGATGGGGAGGTTGCGGCGCCACCCCCTGTCATGCACAGAGCAGGACCAATCAGGGGGTTGGGGCGCTGCCCCCTGTCACGCACAGAGCAGGGCCGATCAGGGGGTTGAGGAGCTCCCCCTTGTCACTCACAGAGTAGGGCCAATAGGGGAGTTGGGGCACCGCCCCCTGTCACACACAGAGCAGGGCGGGTAAGGTGGTTGGGGCGCTGCACCCTGTCACACTCAGGGGAGGGCCAATGGGGAGGTTATGGCTCTACCCTGTCACACACAGAGCAAGACCCATGGAGGGGGGTTGGGGCGCCGCACCCTGTCACACTCAGGGCAGGGCCGATGGAGAGGTTATGGCTCTACCCTGTCACACATAGAGCAAGGCCCGTGGAAGGGGGTTGGGGCGCCACCCTCTATCACACACAGAGCAGGGCCAATCAGGGGGTTGGGGCGCCGCTACTGTCACACTTGGGGCAGGGCCGATGGAGAGGTTATGGCTCTACCCTGTCACACACAGAGCAGGGCCCGTGGGGGGGTGGGGGGGGTTGGGGCGCCGCACCCTGTCACATACAGAGCCGCAGGGCAATCAGGGGATTGGGGAGCTCCCCCCTATCAGGCACAGAGCAGGGCTGATCAGGGTGTTGGGGTGCCTTCCCCTGTCACGAACAGAGCAGGGCGGATAGGGAGGTTGTGGCCCCGCCCCCTGTCACACACAGAGCCGCAGGGCGATCAGGGGGTTTGGGTGCTGCCCCCTGTCACGCTGATCCTGGTGCCGGGAGCCTCGCTGCTCCACTGATCCCGGTGCTGGGAGGCATATTACCCTTTTACTATATAGGATAGAGGCCTGGTGCACGGGTGAAAGCCAGCTGGTTTGCCCTGAAGGGTGTCCTGGATGAGGGTGGGGGTCCCCACTGGGATGCCTGGCCAGTCTGGGTGAGGGGCTGAGGGCTGTTTTCCAGAAGCGAGTGACTGAAGCTTCCAACCACTCCTTGTTTTCTTTTTTTTTTTTTTTATTCTGGGCCAGCTTTAGCTCTGAGGCCTCGCTGCTGAAAACATCAATACAAAGTTTTGGTCCGGCTGAGTTTCAGTCCGGCTGGTTTCTGGAGTTTTGTTTATCTTCTTCTTTGCAACATAGCACATAGTTGCTTAGAGTTGTAGCTCAGAGGCCGGCAAGTGAGGCGGGGAATGTTGGAGTCCGCAGCAAGCAAGCCTCATGCTCGCTTCAGTGCCTGGCTGCTGGCCGCCATCTTGGCTGACAGTTAATTTGCATATACTCACTGATTAGCCAATGAAAAGGGTAGCGGTCGTATGCTAATTACCATGTTTCTCTTTTATTAGTGTAGATGATAAAGAGGCTTCTTTAAAATATATATATAAATATATAATATAAATAATAAAATGACAGTAACTACATAGCTATCTACACTAATAAAAGAGAAAGATGCAAATTGACTGTACCTTCACAATGCCCACAAGCCAATCAGGAATGAGTATGCAAATTAACCCAACAAAGATGGTGGGTTAATTTGCATATGCAGGTGTCAAGCAGTCAGGGGCGGGGCAGGATGCTTGCGTCATCACCATGGTGACGATGCAGGCATTCCATATCACCCCAGCCGCTCCAGGCCTCTGGGCAGCGTGGGGAGGCGGAAAGGCGGCTCCGGCCGAAGCAAAGGCGGTGGCAGCAGCCAGGGGAAGGAAGGCCCATTCTTGCATGAGTCTTCATGCATCAGGCCTCTAGTCAACAATAATTGTAAATGTAAATGCATTAAATGTTAAAATCAAAAGACATAAGGTGGCTGAATGGATAAGAAAAGAAGACTCTTACATACACTATTGATAAGAGACTCAATTCAGATGGAAAGACACACACAGACTGAAAGTAAAGGGATAGGAAAAGATATTTCATGAAAATGGAAACAAACGAAAAAGCTAAGGTAACAATTACTTATACCAGACAAAACAGATTTTAAAACATAGGCTATAACAAGAGAAAAGTAGGACCCAGCAATTTCACCTCTGGGTATTTATCCAAAGAAACCCAAAACACTAATTTGAAATGACAATATGCATCTATATGTTCACTGAAGCATTATTAACAATAGTCAAGATATGGGAGCAACCTTACTGTTCATCAATGGATGGATAAAAAAAAGTGCTACATATACACAATGGAATATCCCTCAGTGACAAAAAGAAATGAAATCTTGCCATCTGGAACAACACAAATGGACTGGACCTAGAGGATACTGTGCTGAGTTAAAGAAGTCTGACAAAGACAAATGCCATATGATTTCATCTATATGTGCAATCAAATAAATAAATAAACCGACAAACAAACTCATATATACAGAAAACATTTTGATGGTTGCAAGATGGAAGGAAGGTTGGGTGTAATGGGTGAAAAGGGAGAAAGGATTAAGAAGTACAAATTGAATGGACAGAGGAGGTAAGAAAGGCAGGTCCAGACTGAAGGTGAGTTCACACTCCTAACAGTGAACTCCGAGGCGCTCTGGGCAATTAAAAAATCAGATTTGGAACTGGTGGAATCCAGCCTTGTTACACAGCTGCACCCTCTCACATGCACCCACACCCAGCAGAGAAAGCCACCAACTGCAGATCACTTGGTAGCTCTACACAGTACCCCAGGGCTGATCACAGGGAGTGTCTGACACTGAGCTGTGCTGGAGTTCTTCTCAAAAGTCCCCAGAACCAGCACACCCAGTGGCAGGCTTCAGACCACACCAGAGCACAATCCAATTAGCTTCACAAGTGGCACATCAAACAGGAGATCCTAGCGGGCACCAGACACTGGGCCAATTCCCCTTTGTGGAGTCAGCTGTCAGCAGCTGCTTGAACACTGTTGTTGGGGTCAATCCTCATAATCAGCCAGCCTGACAGTCAACTCCACCCACAAACAGGCCAACAGCAATCAAGACACAACTACAACAAGAGGGCTCACAAACCACACAAGAAACATTCCTGGAGCATCCAGTACAGGTGACCAGGGAGATTATGCCACAGAGCCCCAGAAGACATTTTCTATATAAGCCACCATACCAAGATTGGGAATCACAGCAGATCTACCAAATACACAGAAACAAATACAGCAAGGCAACTAAAATGGAGGGCAAAGAAACATGGCCCAAATGAAACAACACAATACATCCCCAGAAAAAGAACTAAATAAAATGAAGGCAACCAAGCTACCAGATGCAGAGTTCAAAACGAAGGTTATAAGGATGCTCAAGGAATTTAGAGGAAGAATGGGTGATCACAGTGAGAACTTAAACAGAGTAAACTTTATCCCTTTTTAAAAGGGATATAGAAACCATAAAAAGTCTGAAGGGTCCCAGGTTCGATTCTGATCAAGAACACATGCCCAGGTTACAGGCTCAATCCCCAGTAGAGGGCATGCAGGAGGCAGCCAATCAATGATTCTCTCTCATCATTAATGTTTCTATCTATCTCTCCCTCTACCATCCACTCTGAAATCAATAAAAATATATATTAAAAAATAAAATAAATTAAAGAACAACAAATTGGTAGTTACAAAATAGTCATAGCATTGTAACTATAGAATAGGGAATATAATCAATAATATTGTAATAACTATTTATGGTGTAAAAAGGGTACTAGATTTATCGGGTGATCACTTTGTAAACTATATAAATGTCTAATCACTATGTTGTACACCTGAATCTAATAAAACATTGTATGTTAACTGTAATTTAAAAATAAGAAAAGTATTAATAAAAAAGAAAGAAAACAGTATGGCAGTTCCTCAAAAAATTAAATATAGAATTACCATATGATCCAGCAATTCCACTTCTATGTGTATGCTCAAAAGAATTGAAAGCAGGGTTTCAAAAGGATATTTGTATACTCATGTTCATAGCATCATTTATAATAGCTAAAATGTGAACACAAAAAAAGTGTCTACCCACAGATGCACAGATAAGCAAAATGTTTTATGTACATACAATGAAATATTATTTAGCCTTAAAAAGTATGGAGATTCTGACACATGCTACAACATGGGTGAACCTTGACATTATGTGAAGCAAGCCAGATACAAAATAACTACTACTGTATGATTTCACTTATATGCAGTAGTTAGAGTAGTTAAAATTATAGAAACCGAAAATAGAATGGTGGTTTCCAGGGGCTTGGGAAAAGGGAAAATGAGATAGTATTTATAATGAGCTCAGTGTTTCAGCTTTTCAAGATAAAAAGAGTTCTTGAGGTGGATGGTGGCAAGGGTTGCCCAACAATGTGAATGTGCTTACCGCCATTGAATTAGACATTTAAAATGATTAAAACAGTAAATTTTGTCATGTGCACTTTACCACAATAAAAAATTCTTAAAAAAAGAAGTGGATATATTAAGACTTTAGAACCTTGGGTTTTATATAGTGAAAAAGAAACCCTAAGGATCTCTTTAAAGACATAAAACTCTCCCTGGCCAGTGTTGCACAGTGGTGGGAGAGTTGACCCAGGCACCAAAGGGTGTTGGGTTCAATTCCCGGTCAAGGGCTCAATCAAGGGTGAGTACTTGGGTTGCAGGTTTAATTCCTGGCCCCAGTCAAAACATCTGCAGGAAGCAACCAATCTCTCTCTCTCTCTCTCTCTCTCTCTTGCTCCCGCTCTTCCCCCTCCCTCCCTTCCACTCTCTCTAAAAAAATTAATGGACAAAATATCCTCAGGTGAGGATTAACAAAAAGAAAAAAAAGACATAAAACTTACATAACCACCATAATATACAAAATATCCTTTGGAACTTTGGGGCTATAAGGGTGGTATATCTTTGTAATGAGTTTCCTATCCCTGGCCTTAGTATTAAACACAAAAGATGATGACAGTAACAGCTGCCTTGGAAATAGGACTGGTTGGTGAACCTTTAAGGCAGCGGTTCTCAACCTGTGGGTCGCGACCCTTTTGGCGGTCAAACGACCCTTTCACAGGGGTCGCCTAAGACCATCCTGCATATCAGATATTTACATTACGATTCATAACAGTAGCAACATTACAGTTATGAAGTAGCAACGAAAATAATTTTATGGTTGGGTCACAATATGAGGAACTGTATTTAAAGGGCGAGAAGGTTGAGACCCACTGTTCTAGGGTACTTTGTCAAAACCCACCCAACAACCCAGCATGGCTCTAGAGTGGCCAGTGCCTGGGAGCATTGGGAACCACATGTTAATTCTTCACTCTTCTTTTCACATAGACCATATTCCTTCCCAGGCAGCAGGCATCTAAATTTCATTTTAGTTTTATTTGTCAAATATGTCCTACAGTCAGTTCCAATAGTCATTTTCTTAAGTGGAGCAAAGTTTAGGGAGAGTTTACTCTGTACATACTACAGAGAAGGTTCTTCGCATTTCTGTGAAATTCAACAATATGCATAATGATATGATTTTAGTCATATTGTTTTTAAAATTATCTATAGCTTACCTACTCTTTTACCTGCTGCTGCATTATTTCCATTCATTCCAATACCACGGGCAGACTACAATTGAAACAGAAAACATCTATGGTGTGAGTTAATGGAGAACAGAATTAAAGATCACCAAGCATGGAATACTTGTACTTTATTACAAAAATGCTGTTGGACTTCATTTAAAATTATCTAACCGAATTTTAATTAAATTAACTTGGAACCTGACTCTCACATTCAGCAATATTGTACTTATTACTTATGTTTAAAAGAGTATAATTTAATGGCTTAAATTAACAGTTCTCATTGGGGGAAAAAATAATAAAAATAGCATTTAAAAATACAGTATTTTCCCCCTTATCCATGGTTTTGCTTGCCAGTTTCAGTTACCTAAAGTTAACCAATATTTACTCTGAAAATATTAAATGGGAAATTCCAGAAATAAACAATTCACAAATTTTAAATTGCGGGAGTAGCAGAAATCTCACTCTATCCTGCTGAGGATGTGAATCATGGTTTTGTCCAGAATATCCAAACTCAGCTGATCTCATGTGGGCATTATACCATCTCACATTATCACAAGAAGAAGAAGGGTGAGCCCAACACAATAAAATATTTTGAAAGAAAAATCATGTTCACATAACTTTTATTACAGTATATTGTTAAAATTGTTCTATTTTATTAGTCATTGTTGTTAATATCTTACTGTGCCTAATTTATAAATTAAAATTTATCACAAATATGTATGTATAGGAAAAACATAGTATATATAGAGTTTGGTATTATCATGGTTTCAGATACCCACTACAGGTATTGAAACATATCCCCCACACATGGGGGGGAGGGGGCAGGGGGACTGCTGCAATAAGTTGTCTTCACAAAATTATTTTCAAGTTACAGTTTGCAATTTAGGACTATAAAATTATTTAAAAATCAACTATCAAAAAGATTTTCTACAAAGTAGATAAAGAAACTATTACAAGAAGTCAACCTTAGGCCTCCTTATTTGTGTAAACAAAAAATAAACTTTAAATATGTTGAATCATTACAAGGACAACTACTAGAACATATTGAAAAGCAGATACTTACTAGATAAAAATCTGTAGATTCTAACTGGGGAGAGCTTTTCCTAACGCATTCTTCCTGAAAATGCTGGAGGTTTGTAGACAGCCCAATTCCAGAGGTCCGAAGCCTACCTACCCCACGCGAGCTCTGTAACCCGTCTCTGCTTGCGCTCCGGGCCAGCGAAGCAAGAAAACCTATATTATTTACACTACCGACAGGCTCTTTGGAAGCCTTGTTAGCCATTTCTGTGATATCCCGAGCCTCAACTTTAGAAATAATATCAGATCTTTTCCCAGGTGAATCAACTTTAACAGCTCGAAAGCGAGTAGTCCTAGAGAAAGAAGAGTCAGCCATATTTCGAACATCCAATGACCGGAGCACATTTTGTGAAGCAGAAGACTGGAGAGGCCGAGACTCAAAACATTTTGACTGTCTCTGTGACTTCACCAGAGAATGATGGAATGACATTGGTGTAGAACAGTGAAGAGGTGACAAGAGTCTGTTCTTGTGAGGACTTAATTCACGGTTGTTGAGAACTGTAGTCTCTACTGATTCACCACTCAACATTCTCGCAACATGTTTAAGATGCTGCTCTGTAGCTTTCAACCCTTTGTCAGGATTTACCTTCCGTGTGCCTTCTAAGCCACTGCTCTGCTCATCATTATTTCCTTCTGAAAACAAAGGAAACGAACCCACTTCAGGTAGAAGGGATTTTTCAATTACACACTCTTCAGGAGCTGGAAATAAAACAGTGTCATCCTCATTATTAGGTGACAAATTTCCTGAAAAGTGCTTTGTCCGCCTAGGCAGGGATGGTCCAAGATGGAGCATAGAATCAGCAAACTCTTTGTCGTTTTCCAACTCCACATGGGTTATCTGAGGTGACAGTTTGGTGCTACCACTGGAATGAGGCAGTGTGTTACTCTCCCAGTTAGTATCTTCCTTAAGGAAATCACCAGCTATAGATGATATGGGTCTATCAGCAGCAGGCAGGGCTGTCAAACTTGCAATTGCATTGCTGGATGTTTCAGGCAGACAGGCATTCCCAGGAGACGGTAAAGAAGACTGCCCGATGTGGGGGAGAACTCGCAGCAATCTGTGCCGAGAAGCTGCCGTGGAACTGCTAGAAGATCGAGGAGCTACAGGTGGGCGAGGTTTTACCTTGACAGCTTTCTTAGGCTAAAAGAAAAGAGTGAATATATAATTCCTTTACATGAATTCATTACATTATTCATTTATATAACTCATTTTATGTGCCCATTAACAGAAATTAATGAAGGAAGGAAATGTGATTTGCTATAACACACTGGCATTTTGATTACCTTAATTTAAAATATTAAAATATTAAGCTTATGGTGGAGAAGAATTTTGCTATCTTCATTAACTATAATTTTCTGAGAATAATTTGATTTTCTCACGTCTAATTATCAGACTTTGGCTGTAAAGAAACATCATTGATTATATTAGATATGACATTGCTGACCTATTTTAGATCCCAAACAACTCTTACTAGTAAGATGAGTAAGTGGTTGGCAAGGTAGGTACTACAGAAAAGAGTTAACAGAACCAAACTGCCATCCGTGAAAAGCCCTGCTTGCAATGCTGGTCCTTGGCTGGTTCTGGGAACTTGTATTGAAGAGGGTTCCCTCCCCCCTGGATGATAAGAGTGGCCCATTGTGCTTAACCAGTTTGTGCAAACAATATGGTTTATGCCAAACACCAGCTTTTCTTCTGGGAGTGTGTAATTTTGGTACATGCTAGGCAGAGGGTATCTACATAAACAGCCTCTAATAAAACACCTGAGCACAGAGTCTCCAATGTGCCTCCCCAGTAGACAACATCCTACATGTGCCGACAAAACTGACTGATAGAGGAATTAAGTGCATCCTATGAGACTCCACCAGGAAAGGATCTGGGAAGCTTATGCCTGGTTTCCCTTTCCCTTTGCTCGTTTTGCTTTATACCCGTTCCCTGTAAAGATCTTAGCCATGAACACAACTATATGCTAGTCTTACGAGTCTTCCTAGCAAACCATTCAACCTGGGAGGTCTCTGAGTCCCTGATACAGTAGGTTCTAGATTTTAATAAAAGTATCACAACAATTCACAATGTTACGGATAAAGTTGAAAATTAAAGATGCTTTGAGTATCCGGATGGAATGGAATACCTGATGACATACCAATACTTCCATCCTAGAAATATAACAAAAGCTAGATAATTTAGTTGATACCATTTGAGGCAAGAAGTAAGGAGCTAAAAATCCCAAGAAAAAAGAATGTTGGAAAGATATGCTGGCTCCTATAGCTGCTTTTATCCTAGGGATATTGTCTTGCAAATTTGCAATTCTATACTCAGCACAAATATTCTTCAAAAATGAAGGTGGCCTGGCTGGTGTGGCTCAGTTGATTGGAACGTGGTACCATATACCAAAAGGCTGTGGGGCTGTGGGTTCAACTCCCAGTCAGGAGGGCACATACTTAGGTTGCACATGGGAAAGGCAACAGATTGATGTTTCTCTCTCATATCGACATTTCTCTCTCTCTCTCTCTCTCTCTCTCTCTCTCTCCCTCTCTCTCTTTCTCGGTGCCTCTTCTCCTCTCTCTAAAATCAATAACTTGTCCTTGGTGAGGAATGAATAAATAAATAAATACATACATACATACAGGCGTTGACTTCAGTGCTGTAGAGATTAATGGTGCTTGCCTAAATCTGAATTTCTCCATGAATTTTCCAAAAAACCATACAGATCAACAACATAAGCAAATAAAATCACCCATAAACCATACATTCATCAAAACTAAAAGACAGACAAACTTAACTTGAAATTACCTGTAAGTAGGAAAATACTCAAATCCAGGAAACTCATCTGCAAAGCCTATGCCTATGGTGAGAGCGTGGAACAAGTCAGAAAGGAAGAAAGAAAGGAGGGAAGGAGGGGAGAGAGGGGGGAGGAAACGGAGAAGAGAAAAACAGATGTGGATAAACTAGGGCTAATGGAACAAGTATAAAATAAACCCAAAAAGAGAAAATCCCACTTCATTATGAAAAATGCTGAAAGCAGCAGGTCCAATATCCTAGGAAATAGAAAAAAAGTGACTTAAAACTGTTCGAGACCTGAGGTGACAGCTTCCAGAAGGCACCACTTCTCTAGCAAGAAGCGGGGAGCTGGAAGGAAAAGGCATCCATTTAGAACTTGACAATGAAGGTGAAGAGGCAGCAAGAAAGTGAAAGAATCCTATCACACAAAAGGGAACCACAAAATCGTAAACACACCAACCCCACCTTTCAATAAACTGCCATTGATTTAAACAACTGCATTTCACTACACAGAGAGAAGAGGGGGACTGACATAAGTAATTTACTTTGCCACACAGAATCCTCACTTTTGGCCCTAGCTGGGCAGCTCAGTTGGTTGGAGCATGATCTGGTCCACCAGAAGGTTGCGGGTTCGATTCCCAGTCAGGGCATAGACCTGAAATGCAGGTTTGATCCCCACTCAGGACATGTCAAGAGGAAACCAGAAAGTGTTTCTCACATTGAAGTTTCTCTCTCTCTCTAAAATCAATAAACGGGAGAACCAAGATGGCAGCGTAGGTAAACGCCCATACTCGCCGCCTCCCACAGCCACATCAAAATTACAACTAAAATACTAAACAACCACCATTCAGAACAGCCTGAAAGCTGGCTGAATGGAAGTCCTACAACTCGAGAAGTGAAGAAGGCACATTGATACAGGTAGGAGGGGCAGAGGAGCGGAACGGGCTGGTCTGGAGGGAGATCGCTGCGGAGGCGGCCCTGAGGAGCAAGGGGTCTCAGCCCCACACTAGATGCCCAACTCAGGGTTCCAGAGCTGGGAAGAGAAGTCCCCATAACTTTGAGCTGTAAAAACCAGTGGGGATTGTGGCTGCGTGACGTGGAGGCTGCTGGAGACCCAGGTGTTTCTCTTAAAGGGCTGGCGCACAAACTTACTTGGATTCCATCCCTCTGAGCTCCAGCACAAGGCAGCTTTGGGGTTCCGGGACACATACGGGGAGGAAATGGATTGTCTGGCACCGGGACAGGAACTCCGGGACAGCTTTCTCCTAGATGGTGGTGCTCACAGGGGTCATTGTTCCTGTGCTGGGACCTCCCCTGTCACAGGGCTGACCAGCAGCCATATACATATGAGTCTTCATCAGCCAGGCTCACACTTTGGCTCCACCCTGGTGATTCCCTGAGACCCTGCCCCATCCAATTTGCAGCTTTTCCATCTGAATGGCCTGTCCTGGCTCAGGCTTCACTTTGCTGAAACAAGCTGCAGCTGGGTCAGCATGCTCCAAACCCATCAATAAAAGGCCCAAGACCCTGCACTAGCACCAGCCTGCCTTGCTTCACAGCTGGGTCCTGCCTGGGCACTTCCAAACCCAATACAAATAGCAAGCATCTGCAAATCTCTCTGCAGCACCTGTGGGGTGGCCTCAGCCAGTGGCTGACTTTGGACCTCCCTGGAGGCCCTAGAGCAGTGATGGCGAACCTGTGACACGGGTGTCAGAGGTGACACGCGAACTCATTTTTTTGGTTGATTTTTCTTTGTTAAATGGCATTTAAATATATAAAATAAATATCAAAAATATAAGTCTTTGTTTTACTATGGTTGCAAATATCAAAAAATTTCTATATGTGACACGGCACCAGAGTTAAGTTAGGGTTTTTCAAAATGCTGACACGCCGAGCTCAAAAGGTTCGCCATCACTGGCCTAGAGCCAGTGCACCTGGTGAACAGCTTCAGACCATAACAGATTACAACTTTACACATCCATGAGTGACACACTCAAGGGGCAGACTCAGTAAGCAACCACTAACAGAACTAAAGGAAGAAACTGACAAAAACACAATGACAGGAGGGCACCCAAATATCCCATTGACAGTTATGGATATAGCATCCAAACAAAAATCAGTAAGGAAATATTGGCCTTAAATGACACATTGGACCAAATGAATATAATTGACATATACAGAGCCTTTCATCCCAGCACACCAGATTATACATTCTTCTCCAGTACAAATGGAACCATCTCAAGGATGTACAGTATTCTGCAACACAAAAAATAGCCTCATCAAATATAAAAAGATGGAAATCGTACCAAGCATGTTCTCTAATCACAATGCTTTGAAATTAGAAATCAACTGGGATAAAAGTGGGAAAACCCACAAATATGTGAAGATTAAACAACATGCTACTAAAGAATGACTGGGTCAAAGAAAGAATAGAAGGAGAGATCAGCCCTGGCCAATGTGGTCCAGTGGTTAGAGTGTCAGTCCTGAAACCTAAGGGTCACAAGTTCAATTCCTGGTCAAAGGCACATATGTGGGTTACAAGTTCAATCCCCACCCTAGTCAGGATACATGTGGATGGCAACTAATCGATGTCTCTCTCTCTCACATCGATATTTCTCTCTTTCTCTCCCATCCCCTGCTCCCTCCCTTCACTCTCTAAAAATCAATAGAAAAAAGTATCTTCTGGTGAGGATTAACAAAACAAAAAACAAAAAAAAGGTGAGATCAAATGATACATACACAACTGAGAATGACAACATAACTTTTGGGATGCAGCAAAAGTGGTAGTAGGAGGGAAGTTTATATCATTGCAGGCTTATCTTTAAAAAGCAAGAAAAATTCCAAATAAACAACCTAACATTAGATCTTAAAAAACTAGAAAAAGAAGAACAAAAAGCAACCCAAAACCAGTAGAAGAAAGGAAATAATAAGAGCAGAATTCAATAGAGACCAAAAAGACAATATAAAATATTAATGTAAGTAGTGACTGGTTCAATGAAAAGATTAATAAAATTAACAAATTCCTGGCTAGACTCACTAAGGAAAAAAGAGAAAATACTCAAATAAACAAAATCAGAAATACAAAATAAGTTATGGACTCCACAGATATGCAAAAGATGATACAGAATACTATAAAAGATTATATGCCACCAAATTCAATAATCTGCCAGTACAGCGGTGGTGGTGGGAGCCTCTCCTGCCTCCTCAGCAGCGCTAAGGATGTCCGACTGCAGCTTAGGTCTGCTCCCCGATGGCAAGTGGACATCCCCCGAGGGTTGCCGGGCTGCCAGGGGGATGTCTGATTGCCAGCTTAGGCCCAATCCCCCAGGGAGCAGGCCTAAGCCAGCAGGTAGTCATCCCCAGAGGGGTCCCAGACTACGAGAGGGCACAGGCCAGGCTGAGGGACCCCCCTCCCCCCCGAGTGCACAAATTTTTGTGCACTGGCCTCTAGTTCTAAAATATTAGACTTTCCAGGTATCTTTCTGTTATTGACTCCTAGTTTTATTTCGTTGTAGTAAGAGAGGATTTTGCTAAGTAAAATAAGCAAGTCAGAGAAAGACAAATACCATATGATCTCACTTATATGTGGAATCTAATGAACAAAATAAACTGATGAGCAAAACAGAAACAGAGGCATGGATACATGGAACAGACTGACAGCTGTCACAGGGAGGTGGGGGGAGACTAGATGAAAGAAGGTGAAGGAATTAGCTAAAGAACTCATAGACCCAGAAAATGGTGTGGTGATGGCCAGAGGGAAGGTGTGGCAGCTGGGTGGAGGTGGGCAAAAGAAAATGAGGGACATCTGTAATAGTGACAACAATAAATATAAAGTTAAAAAGGAAGCATTTTTGGCAGGGAGAATCGAAGATGGCGGCACAGGTAAACACCGGAGACTGCGGCCGCAAACAACCACTTCAAAAATACAACTAAAAGACGGAACGGACATCAACCAGAACCACAGGAAGGCTGGCTGAGGAGAGACTCTTCAACTAGAAGGAAAAACAACAGCATTACGAGGCTCAGAGGAGGCGCAGTGTGGAAAATTTAAAGGTACAGTGGTGCAGTGGTGCGCGCGCAAAGCGGGCTGGTGGCTGAGGGCGCTGTTGTCGTTTTCAATCAGGAGGGAGTCTCAGACTCTGGGCTACAGATCCGGGCGAGTCTCTAGGGACCCAGACTCAAACGGGAGAAGCGGGACTGTCTGGCTACGGCCCCTCCGAGGTTTGCAGCGGTTGCTGGGACAGAGAGGCAGAGCCCCCGGGGACGGACTGAGAGCAGCCATAGCTGCTCCCTCCCCCCGCCCTGTTGATCCCGCCCCGCCCAAGCCCTGCGCACAGCCATTTACTGATAGCCTCAGGCAAAGGCTAGATTAGCACCTCCCCAGAGGACAGAAGTTTTCCACTCAGCTGATTCTCACAGCCAGTCGGCCTGGTGGTCAAATCCCTCTAGTATTAACTACAACAATTAACTAGAACAAGACTACGCACAAAGACCACAAGGGGGTGCACCAAGAAAGCATAAAAGATGCGGAGACAAAAAAACATGACAGAAATGGAGGATACGGAGCTAAAAATCACAATTTTGAGGGCTTGCAATAAACTTGAGCAGAGCCTCATGAAAACTAATGAGACCCTCGATGCTACGATAAAGAAATTAGAAAGTAAGCATACACGGACTGAAATAAAGAATATTATACCCAATAGCAGACCAGAGGAGCACAAGAATCAAACCAAAGATTTGAAATTCGAAGAAGCAAAAAACACCCAACTGGAAAAGCAAAATGAAAAAAGAATCCGAAAGTGTGAAGATAGTGTAAGGAGCCTCTGGGACAGCTTCAAGCGGACTAATATCAGAATTATAGGAATGCCAGAAGATGAGAGACAGCAAGATATTGAAAACCTATTTGAAGAAATAATGGCAGAAAACTTCCCCCACCTGGAGAAAGAAATGGACTTACAGGTCCAAGAAGCGCAGAGAACCCCAAACAAAAGGAATCCAAAGAGGACCACACCAAGACACATCATAATTAAAATGCCAAGAGCAAAAGACAAAGAGAGAATCTTAAAAGCAGCAAGAGAAAGAGACTCAATTACCTACAAGGGAATACCCATACGACTGTCAGCTGATTTCTCAATAGAAACTTTGCAGGCCAGAAGGGAATGGCAAGAAATATTCAAAGTGCTGAATACCAAGAACCTACAACCAAGATTACTTTATCCAGCAAAGCTATCATTCAGAATTGAAGGTCAGATAAAGAGCTTCACAGATAAGGAAAAGCTAAAGGAGTTCATCACCACTAAACCAGTATTATACGAAATACTGAAAGATATCCTTTAAGAAGAGGAAGAAGAAAAAGGTAAAGATACAAATTGTGAACAACAAACATGCATCTATCAACAAGTGAATCTAAGAATCAAGTGAATAAATAATCTGATGTACAGAATGAACTGGTGATTATAATGAATCAGGGACATAGAAAGGGTATGGACTGACTATTCTTGGGGGGGAAAGGGGAATAGGAGATGCGGGAAGAGACTGGACAAAAATCGTGCACCTATGGATGAGGACAGTGGGTGGGGAGTGAGGGCGGAGGGTGGGGCGGGAACTGGAAGGAGGGGAGTTATGGGGGAGGGAGAAGAGGAACAAATGTAATCTGAACAATAAAAATAAATAAATAAATAAATAAATAAATAAAAATAAAAATAAAAAAAAGAAAAAAGACCAAGAAAATTGAAAAAAAAAAAGGAAGCATTTTTATGTAATTTGAATCTTTTCAAAATATTGGGACTTATTTGCTAGCATGTATACAGTTTATCTTAGTAAATGTTCTGAGTGAACTTTTTAAAAATATATTCTGCTGTCATTAGGTGGAGTATTCTATAAATGTCAGTTAGGACAAGGAGGTATTGTCAAGCCTTTTTGTATCCTTTCTGATTGTTTATCTTTTCTATCCATTTTCTGAGAGTGGAAACGTAGAAATCTTCTATAATAATAAAAGCATAATATGCTAATTAGACAGGACAGCTGAACGACCTTCCAGACATCCTTCTGGACAACCTTCCAGATGAAGCCGGGGCTGTGAGGGCCGAGGCAGCCACCAGTCTGCAAGGGCCAAGCCCCTTGCACGAATTTTGTGCATTGGGCCTCTAGTATTCTAATATAACTATAAATTTGTCTATTTATCTTTGTAGCTTTTGCTTCATATATTCTGAAGTTTAGTTGTTAGGTGCATAAATATTTAGGATTGTGGGAAATTTTTCTTCACCCTCCCTCATATTATATTTTAAAAAAGGTTTTGTTTCAAATGGATTGTAAATCTAAGTGAGAAAGGAACAATCATGGAGCTTTTGAAGAAAAACACAAGGCATGTCTTCAAGACCTTGTGGAAGGTAAAGACTTTATTAAAGGCTATAAAAATTGATAATCATAAAGGAAAACTGGTAAGTTAGCATACATTAAAATAAAGAATGCCTACTAAAAGAATGAGAAAGTAAAAGAGCAAACTGTGTATAAATCACACTTCTGACAAAAAACTTATATTCATAGTATCAAAATGCCTATAAAAAAACAATAAACAAAGGTAGAAGACCCAATTTAGAAAGTGAGCAAAGGACTTTAACAGGTACTGACAAGTCAAGGTTTTTATAAAAATATGATGCATATACAAAATGATATAAAAACAGTTGGTACAAAAGTCAGTATCTTAATGGCCAATAAGCATATGAAAAACTTAACATTATTCCTCATTAGAGAAATATAAATGAAAATCACTACACACCCACCAGAATGGTTAAAATGATAAAGACTGACAATACCAAGTGTTAAGGATGTGGTACAAACTAGAACTCTAGTGTTGCTGATGGGAGTGTCAATTGATTCAGACACTTGACAAAACGGTTTGGCACAGAAACTAAAGTTACATATATACCTACCCCATGACTATAAGACAATTCCTAGGTACATGCCCCAAAGAAGAGTGTGTATGTCCACCAAAGACATGTATAAAAATGTTCAAAGCAGCTTTATTGCTGAAAAGCCAAAAACTAGAAACAACCCAATGTCTGTCAAAAGGAGAAGAAACAGTCATAAGTACAGTCACACAGTACAATAGCACACAGCAGTAAAAAGAATGAACTGGTGCATACAACAGCACAATGAGTTGTAAGGCTATTACGGGTTGAGCAAAAGAAACCAGGCCAAAAAAAGGAGAAAGGGAACATATTATTTCACTTATACAAAGTTCAAAAATAGGCAGAACTAATTTATGGTGACAAATATAAGAACAGTAGTTATTTCTGGAAATGGAAAAGGTAGGTATTGACTAGGAAAGATTATAAGGAAAACTGGAGAGGAAGGTCCATTTTAATTTTAGTTGTTCCTACATGAGTTTACATTAATGTAAAAATTCATCAAGCTGTACATTAAAGATCTGTGAATTTTATTATATGTACATATAGTTCAATAAAGAAAATGGGACACGCTATTAATCGAGTGAAAAGCAAAGTAACTGAGATGTGTATGTGTGTGTGTATATATATATGTATATATGTACATATACATACATATGTATGTATATGTGTATATACATATATATACGTGTATTATATTTGAGACAAAGATTTATATCTAGACTATATAAAGATCTCAAAAAAAATTTTCAATAAGCAGCCCTAGCTAATTTGGCTCAGTAGACAGAGCATCGGCCCCTTGGACTGAAGGGTCCTGTGTTCGATTCCAGTTAAGGGCATGTACCTCGGTTGCAGGCTCAATCCCCAGCCCTGGTTGGGGCATGTGTGGGAAGCAACCAATTGATGTGTCTCTCTCACATCAATGTTTCTCTGCCTCTGTCTCTCCCCCTCCATTCCACTCTCTCTAAAAAAATAAAAAATAAAATAAAATAAAAACCAATGGGAAAATATCCTTGGGTGAGGATTAACAACAAAAAAATCAATAAGCAAAAAACATACAACTCAATAGAAAAACGGGTAATCTTTGAAAAGGCAGTTTGCAAAAAAGGATATCGAAATACTCAATAAACATCTGAAGGGAGCTCAACCTCATTAGTAAAAGTAATGCAAATTAAAACTGTGATGTGATGGCTCTACACATCAACCAGAATGACAAAAATAGAAGATGACCTACCAAACACTAGTAAGAATGCATGAAAACTGCAAGTCTTACTCATATGGGACAAAATGTAAATTGGCTCAATTACTTTGGAATCACATTGGGAAACTGACAATATCTACTGCAGCTGAACATAGGCATATTCTTTGTCAACACCCAGACAAAGATATCCATAATAAGAAAATATAAATGCAGCATTAAAAATAATTGTAAGATTAAGATTAGGCTATCTATTATTATCCTCAGCTTTAGACCTATGACAATTTAAAAATCATTAATTACTTTAAGTGCAATATAATCACATTAAATTTGTTGCGAGTCTATACAAAACAATTCATCACTTTTAACATCTCAATAAATTACTGAGGCCAAAAACTTGAGATGAATAATATTTTATAAATATAAATAATTTTTCACAATTCCTAGCAGACATCAATACGTGAGCCCTGCAGGGATAAACTAGAGCAGCCGTGGGCAAACTACGGCCCGTGGGCCGAATTCGGCCCATTTGAAATGAATAAAACTAAAAAAAAAAAAGACCGTACCCTTTTATGTAATGATGTTTACTTTGAATTTATATTAGTTCACACAAACACTCCATCCATGCTTTTGTTCCGGCCCTCTGGTCCAGTTTAAGAACCCATTGTGGCCCTCGAGTCAAAAAGTTTGCCCACCCCTGAACTAGAGAAAGGCCTGGCCAAGTGCCCACAGCTTCACCTTTTTGCTGAGATTCATGTTCTCCATCTTAGCCTTCAGCAGCTTCATCTTATTCATAGTGATTGAATTTTCAATTATCTGTTGCCCAGAAGGAGAAGGCTCAATCTCTTCATCCTCATCAGTATACAAATTATACACTGACCCACCACTGCAAAGACAATGATAATTACTATTATTATGTGCCTGACACATGCCCAATGACTAAAAATACTCTGTGTGTAATAGAAACTATAGATGCTGCTAATGACAAAGCAATAAATCCATCTTGTCAATGTAAATTTAAGACAAATGTATTTTTAAAAATATAGTTTAGGAGAAAAAAGTTAATGGGGCTAAGTATCACAATCTAGCATTACTGAAAATTCTAGTACAGCTGAGCTTTTCTGAAGTCAAGAGAGCATAAGTGAAGTTCCTTTTGGCTATACCTTTCCTACAGGAGCAAAATCCACAAGAATGATCTGACTCATTTTATTAGCCAAGGCTGGTAATGTGCAACCCAGACCACAAGCTGATCAAATTTCCATTAACCAGAATGAAAAAGAAATTGACACAGAGAAGAAGTCTTGATTTTTATTCATCCTCAGAGGATTCTCACTTAAAAGTTAAAAAAAAAAAAGGAACTCACACATAGGTGTCACCTGAACAGTTTCCCTTCTTAAAGAACATCAACAGCCCTAACTGGTTTGGCTCAGTGGATAGAGCATCGGCCTGCGGACCAAGGGGTCCCAGGTTGTGGGCACATCCCCAGTGGGGAGTGTGCAGGAGGCAGTTGATTGATGTTTCTCTCTCATCAATGTTTCTAACTCTCTATCGCTCTCCCTCCCTTTCTGTGGAAAAAAAAATCAATAAAATATATATTAAAAAAAAAAGAAAAACAACAAAAAATGCAGATAACTTAAGATTTTTCTTAGCATGTTTAGAACAGCATACATTTTAAATGAAAAAGACACCCCAGGCAAGTCATGACACAAATTATTAACCATGTAAAACATTTCAAATATTGATTAATCATCATGACATTTGTTCAAATCTTAACATGATTATTATTTGGGATCCCTTTTCTTTGACTACACAACGCAATGGCATTTATCACACCATCTTCATATTTATATTTACGTATCTATCCCTCTTTCTCCACCGTATGTATAGGTTGAAAGCAGTTGCTAGGCTTTTTCATCTTCCTAGTCTTAGCACCTGGCACAATGCTTGGCACATATTCAAAAAATGTTTGTTGAACTGAACACAAACATTATTGAAATTCAGATTTTTCTTTTTTAAATATTTTTAAATCCTCATTCGAGGATATGTTCTTATTAATTTGAGAGAGAGCAGGAGGGAGGGTGGGAGGGAGGGGGGAGAGAGAGAGAGAGAGAGAGAGAGAGAGAGAGAGAGAGAGAGAGAGAAACATTGATTGATTGCCTCTTGTACACTCCCGACTTCCCCACTGGGGATCAAACCTGCAACCTAGATATGTGTCCTGACCGGGAATCAAACCTGCAACTTTCTGGTGTAAGGGATGGCACTCCAGCCAACTGAGCAACACCAGCCAGGGAGAAATTTAGCTTTTTCAACAATGAGAAAATTAAGTTGGTAAAGGTTTAAAAAACAAAACAAAACAAAACAAAACAAAACAAAACAAACCACAAGCTCACCATGTTTGAAGAATGACTAAAGTTTTAAATGAAACAGGAAAAAAAAATGTGTTAGTCACTGGGACTTGTTTACTTATAGGAAATCTAATGTATCTGTGCTAAAGAATCTGAGGGTTAATAAGATTTCCTATTCTATACGGCTGTGAGAATGAAAACTATTTGGATAGCCTTGATAAGGCATATTCCATAGCACTTCCGAAACACATACTCCTCCCACACAAAGGCAAAGAGGAGGGTGAATAATCCACTCCTAAACTTTATACGGTGAAAGGGATGATATTGTGAAATTGAGGGCTGGTTAATGCACAGCTGGCATGACTATTAGAAGGAAGAATGACAGGAATTAATCCCATAACCAATTCGTCTCCTAGTATGTGCCTTGTGACAATTACTTCTACCTATTGTAGATGCCTTCTACCGCATGAAAATCGACACAAGAGGCACAACACTAAATTAATAGTTACCATTTACTAAGTGCCTATTCTGCCAGGTACTCTCCACATATTATTTATAACCTTTACAAAACTATATAAGATTATATCACATTTTATAAATAAAACTGCAGTTGAGAGAGGTTAAGTAATTTTGTTGGCCAGAAAGCTAATAAATGGTGGACCTAACATTCAAATCCCTATCTGGTTCCAAAGTCTACTCTTTATACTATTTCCTGTTGCTTTCCCAGGCACCAAACAACAGTACCCAAAAAAGGAACAGAACCTGTAGTATGTGAAGGCCTTGTCTTGAGGTTAACTCTACCTGACATGGAGGCTTGAGTGAAGATTTCTGCCAGTTCACCCTTAGAGGTGGAAGGAAGGACTCAGTGTACTCTGCTCTTGGTTACCCTGAAATAATTGAACTTTAGGCACTGCTCTGTGGTATTTTAGCTTCAACTTACCCATACTGATATTGAAAGAGGTTTGTGACTCAACCTTACTAAAAATATTTTAAAAATTAAAAAAGCTAACAAACTGGTCCTTTACTGTTTTCCTGTGTGTGTATGTAAAAAAGTACAATTATGATAAAATATTTCACTAGATACGTTTTAGAGGATTACTAGTAAAAACACTTTTAAATTCACCTAATATTTTTAAAATAATCACACAACTGTGTGTGTGTTTTTCCCTCACAAAGCCTAGATTCATGAGATCAGTTAGAAGTCAATCATAATTTTTTTCTAGTTGGAAAAATATAACTACACTAGGATAACATAGTAATTTATAAATTTAATCTAAAATATCCTTCTTTATATTTAAATATTCTAAGTATTTTCTTGAATTTCTAAATATTTTCTTTTTTACCAGTAGAAAATCAAGTTTTAATACATGCACATAGGGCATTCACTTAGGAATACAAATTCCCTCAATATTTTCTTGAATGCTTATATTTAACCTTTTCTGTATCTTTTTGTTGTTAATCCTCACCTGAGGTTATTTTTTCGTTGATTTTTTAGTGAGAGTGGAAGAGAAAGGGTAAGACAGAGAGAAACATTGATGTGAGAGAAACACATTGATTGGTTGCCTCTTGTACAAGCCCTGACCAGGGCCCGGGCCAAGGAGGAACCTACAACCAAGGTATGTGCCCTTGACCGGAATCGAACCCTGGACCTTTCAGTCCACTGGCCAATGCTGTATCCACTGAGCCAAATGAGGCTAACTTTATCTATATCTTTTAATCTAATACTATGATTAAAGAATAAGAGATGAGCAAATGCAATATTTATTTCAAGATGAATATTGTTCATCAAGAATCCAAGTCCTCATATGACTTTCACAGAAAAGTTACCTATTAATTAGGTCTTGCAATGCCTCCCTCTATTTCATCACACTTAGAAAAGCAGGAAGGTGACATGATTAACTAAAAAGATTTGACACTAAAAACGATACTAGATTTTGTACTGCAATGAATCAAATAAGCACCCAATTCTCTGTTTCTTCTTAGAGCAGGAGTCAGCAATCTATAGCCACAAGCCAAATTCAGTCCACCACTTATTTTGCATGCCCCGTGAGCCAAGAGTGGTTTTTACAATTTTAAAGAGTTGAAAAACACTCAAAATAATATTTTATAACATGCGAAAATTGTATGAAATTCTAATTTGTGTCCATAAATGAAGTTGTATTGGAACATAGCCATATCACTCGATCACATACTACATGTGGCTGATTTTGCACTACAGTGGCAGAGTTGAAAAACCGCAACAGAATTGTATGGGGCTGTCTTTGCTTTGCACTGTGGCTTGGCACACTGCAGATCACAGTGGCATAGTCATAATTCAACAGTATTTTGAGTGCCATGTGTATCACTGTACAGTGACTTTTTTTAATTACCAGTACATATCCAACATGTCAAAACAAGAAAAGTAGCCTTCGAATGCTGCAGTTAGTTTTAAGGCACAGTAGAGAGTGAATTATTTTGCTATCAATTAAATGGCAAAGCATTTTGTTTATTATGTAATAACACTGTAGCTATGCTAGAGAAAAACAACATATTTGGACATTACCAGACTAAGGTCTCATTGCAGGAAAGCAATGGTCAGAAAATTTTAAAAATATGAAATGGAACATCTCATCATAGTAAAACTGCCTCAAAAAAATAAAAGATGGCCCTGGCCAGATTGCTCAGTTGGCTGGGGCATCATCCTGTACTCCAAAAGGTTGTGGTTTGATTCCCAGGGCATTTACCTAGGCTGTGGGTTCGATCCCAGACCGGGGTATGCACGGGAGGCAACCAATTGATATTTCTCTCATCTCTCTCTCTCTCTCTCTCCCTCTCTCTCTCTCTTTCTGTCTGTCTATCTTTGTCTCTGTCTCTCTGCTCCTCCCTTCCGCTTTCTAAACATATCCTTGAGTGAAGATTAAAAATAAACAAGCAAACAAGCAATTAAATAAATAAATAAATAATGAGACTATAACCAAAAAAAGTTTCTAAGTGGTTTATTTACTAGGAAAGCAAGAAAATCTGTTTCCCAATACAGAATTAACTAAACCACGTCCAGAAAAAAATAAACTTGTTTAAAGACTACTCGGCAAGAGCAATTTCTCAAAGAGTTGACATCATTGCAAGTAACATCAATAGTTTATTTAAGGGGAGAATCGAAGATGGCGGCATAGGTAAACACCGGAGATTGCCGCAGTAAACAACCACTTCAAAAATACAACTAAAAGTCGGGACGGACATCAACCAGAACCACAGGAAGGCTGGCTGAGGAGAGACTCTTCAACTAGAAGCAAAAACAACAGCATTCCGACGCTCAGAGGAGGCGCAGTGTGGAAAATTTAAAAGTACGGTGGTGCGGTGGTGAGGTGGTGCGCGCGCAAAGCGGGCTGGCGGCTGAGGGCGCGGTTGTCGTTTTCAATCAGGAGTGAGTCTCAGACTCTGGGCTACAGATCCGGGCGAGTCTCTAGGGACCCAGACTCAAACGGGAGAAGCGGGACTGTCTGGCTACGGCCCCTCCGAGGTTTGCAGCGGTTGCTGGGACAGAGAGGCAGAGCCCCTGGGGACGGACTGAGAGCGGCCATAGCGGCTCCCTCCCCCTGCCCTGTTGATCCCGCCCGCCCAAGCCCTGCGCACAGCCATTTGCCGATCGCCTCAGGCAAAGGCTGGATTAGCGCCTCCCCAGAAGACAGACGTTTTCCGCACAGCTGATTCCTACAGCCAGTCGGCCTGGTGGTCAAATCCCTCTAGTGTTAACTACAACAATTAAGGCTTGGCTAGAACAAGACTGCGCACAGAGACCACAAGGGGGTGCACCAAGAAAGCATAAAAGATGCGGAGACAAAAAAACATGACAGAAATGGAGGATATGGAGCTAAGAATCGCAATTTTGAGGGCTTGCCATAAATTTGTGCAGAGCCTCACGAAAACTAATGAGACCCTCGATGCTACGATAAAGAAATTAGAAAGTAAGCATACACGGACTGAAATAAAGAATATTATACCCAATAGCAGACCAGAGGAGCTCAAGAATCAAACCAAAGATTCGACAAAAAACACCCAATTGGAAAAGCAAAATGAAAAAAGAATCCGAAAGTGTGAAGATAGTGTAAGGAGCCTCTGGGACAGCTTTAAGCGGACTAATATCAGAATTATTGGAGTGCCAGAAGATGAGAGACAGCAAGATATTGAAAACCTATTTCAAGAAATAATGGCAGAAAACTTCCCCCACCTGGAGAAAGAAATGGACTTACAGGTTCAAGAAGCGCAGAGAACCCCAAACAAAAGGAATCCAAAGAGGACCACACCAAGACACATCATCATTAAAATGCCAAGAGCAAAAGACAAAGAGAAAATCTTAAAAGCAGCAAGAGAAAGAGGCTCAATTACCTACAAGGGAATACCCATACGACTGTCAGCTGATTTCTCAACAGAAACTTTGCAGGCCAGAAGGGAATGGCAAGAAATATTCAAAGTGCTGAATACCAAGAACCTACAACCAAGATTACTTTATCCAGCAAAGCTATCATTCAGAATTGAAGGTCAGATAAAGAGCTTCACAGATAAGGAAAAGCTAAAGGAGTTCACCACCGCCAAACCAGTATTATATGAAATGCTGAAAGGTATCCTTTAAGAAGAGGAAGAAGAAGAAAAAGGTAAAGATACAAATTATGAACAACAAATATGCATCTATCAACAAATGAATCTAAGAATCAAGTGAATAAATAACCTGATGTACAGAATGAACTGGTGATTATAATAGAATCAGGGACATAGAAAGGGAATGGACTGACTATTCTTGGGGGGAAAAGGGGTGTGGGAGATGCGGGAAGTGACTGGACAAAAATCATGCACCTATGAATGAACACAGTGGGTGGGGAGTGAGGGTGGAGGGTGGGGTGGGAGCTGGAAGGAGGGGAGTTATGGGGGGAAAAAAGAGGAACAAATGTAATAATCTGAACAATAAAGATTTAAAAAAAAAATAGTTTATTTAAAAACTAGAGGCCCTGGTGCACGAAATTTATGCACTCGGGGTGGGGGGGGTCACTCAGCCTGGATTGCAAGAGGGCGCAGGCCAGGACGTAGGACCCCACCAGTGCATGATCTGGGCTGGGGAGGGATGCGGGAGGTTGGCCAGCTGGGGAGGGACTGCGGGAGGGCTCCAGGCCATGTCTGGCCCATCTCGCTCAGTCCTGATTGGCTGGAACCCAGCAGCAAGCTAACCTATTGGTCAGAGTGTCTGCCCCCTGGTGATTAGTGCACGCCATAGTGACTGATCAACCAGTCAACTGTCTGCCCCCTGGCGGTCAGTGCATGTCATAGCGAGCAACTGAGTGACCTTAGCATAATAGCATATTACGCTTTGATTGGTTGGACAACTGGATGACTGGATACTTAGCATATTCGGCTTTTATTATATGGATACCGCAAGTTGCCCTACCTGGTTTGCCTCAGTGGATAGAGCATTGGTCCGGGAACTAAAAGGTTCCAATTTAATTCTGGTCAAGGGCACAAAGCTCATACCTCAGTTGCAGGCTTGATCCCCATCTGATCAGGGCACATGCGAGAGTCAACCAATCGATGTCTCTCTCTCACATCGATGTTTCTCTCTCTCTGTCTCTCCCCCTCAATTTCACTCTCTCTAAAAAAAAAAAAAAAAAAAAAAAAAAAAAATCAGTGGGAAAATATCCTTGGGTGAGGATTAACAAAAACAAAAAAATACTGCATGTTATTTGGAGTTGTTTTGCTTGGCTTTTGATGAGTCAACATAAGTTATTGAAACTGTTCAGCTTTTTTAATTTATTCTGGGCATCAATACCAAGTTTGAAGTAAGTGAAAAAACTAGCCTCTTTGAAAAGGCTGCATAAAACAACTAGAGTTAAGAATATTTTCAAAGAAGTTGCTAAAACACTAATTCAGTACAACTGAATCCGCTACAATTAATGGAGTAAAAATATGTGTAGAACAAAAAAAGAGCTTAGCAAATTTACAAAGGTAATGAAAATGTAAGGTGTTTAACACCTAAGGTTACTCATTGTATTATTCATAAGCAGGTCTTCTAGAGCTAATATTTGAATCTATCATGTGTTATTGAACCAGTAATTCAATGGTAAACTTCATTTGTCTCCTGGATTTAGCCGTCAGTTCAATGGCTTGACAGTAATTTTATTGTGATTTTTTGTACCTCAGGGATGATAATGAATTTTTCTGAATGAAAAGAACTGCCTTCAACTGCTAATATAAACACTAAGTGCCTTTGGAAATTAGCTTTGCTATGAACTTGATAATGTTTCTTAGTGAATTCCACCTAATATTACAAGGCAAAACAGTACTTACATGAGAAACTGATACTGTAGTAATGTCATTTTGACAACTAGCTTTACTGTGATCACATATATAAAGTCATGCCTTCAAAAGTTAAAAACTTAAGCGAGCCCTGCTTGGAATAGTTCAGTTGGTTGAGCATCGTCCCATGTACTGAAAGGTCACCAGTTTGATTCCCGGTCAGGGAACATGCCCAGGTTGTTCGTTCAGCCCCAGTCAGGGTGTGTAAGGGATGCATCCGATCCATGTTTCTCACATCGATGTTTCTCTTTCTCATTCTCTCCCTCCTCTTCTCTCTTACTCTCTCTCTCCCTCTCCCTTCCTCTCTGAAATCAATAAAAGTATATATTATATTAAAAAAGAAAGAATCAACAGTCAACACTCGTTTGTTACAGTCTGTTCTCTGTGGCCACAAAGAAGGAGTCTAATCTTCCTTCCCCACAGCACTCTATGGTGGCCAGAATCTTAAAGGAATCCCCATGATTCCCGATCCCTGATGCTCACACCCATATACTCTCCTACCCTTCCTTGAGCATGGGCATGACCTATGATTTACATCTAGCCAACAGATTAGATGAAAAATAAAAGGATTTTGCAGATATAAGTTAGGTCCTAAATCAGTTGACTTTGAGTTCATCAAAAGGGAGCTGTGGGCAGCCTCTAGCCAATAGCCAGCAAAAAAATACCAGGCCTTCAGTCATAGAGCCACCAGGAAATGAATTATGACAACATTGTGACTGAGCTTGAAAGCAGATTATGTTCCCCAGCCAAGCCTCCAGAGAAGAGTTCACCTTTGCCAAAACCATGATTGCAGCTTGTGGAAGCCTGAGCAGAGCTCCCAGCTAAACTGTGCCAGGACTCCAGACCCTCAGACACTGTTCTCCAGGCTACAGTTATCTTTTCCATGAATGGTTTGCCATTAGCTTTTTAGGCTGTGGATTAAATTTAGTTACCTACAATACTGTTCCTTTCTCTGTTTGGCAAACTCCTACTCCTCTTTTACAGTTGCTTCTTTTGAGAGGTTGTCCCTAACTCCCTTCCTTTCAAGCAAAATGAAGCCCCTCTCATCTGGTTTTCCAGAGATGCTGCTATCCTTCTTAACAATTGCCAACAGTGTATGACAGGTATATTTATAGCAGATTGCATGTTCCATGAGGGAAGAGTAATCATCTTTGTAACCTAGTGCCTAGTGTAGAAACACGCTAAAAAAGTTCAGTAAAAGTTTAGTGACTTAAGTGAAAGGCAGTAAAAAATCATAATAAGACAGTGCACAAAAACCTATAGGTTACCTAGTTGGACTTCTAAATGTTGTTTTGCCTAGCTAAGTACCTTTAGGTTGTATCTTTCTAATTTTATAAGTAATATAACTTTCCCCCCTTTATTAGAGTAGAAAAACAAGACTGGAGAAGTAAGATTTATACACCCTTTTTAAAAAATATATTTTATTGATTTTTTTACAGAGAGGAAGGGAGAGGGACAGAGAGTTTAAAACATAGATGAGAGAGAAACATCAATCAGCTGCCTCCTGCACACTCCCCACTGGGGATGTGCCCGCAACCCAGGTACATGCCCTTGACCGGAATCGAACCTAGGACCCTTCAGTCTGCAGGCCGATGCTTTATCCACTGAGCCAAACCGGTTAGGGCAAGATTTATACACCTTTAAGCAGCAGAGTTAAATTTTGAAAAAAGCTAGTAATTTTAGATTCAATCCTTTCTATTATAACAACACTATTATAACAAGAGTCTAATCTAGTAGACATCTTAGTTTCATAATGTTACAGAAATAAATATTTTGTATGAAAAATCTTATTCCATAAAGAAATTTCAGCCCTGGCTGGTATGGCTCAGTTGGTTGAGCATCATCCAGTGCTGGTTCAATTCCCAGTCAGCACACATACCCAGGTTGAAGGTTTGATCTCAGGTTGGGGCGTATATGGGAGGCAGCCAATCAATGTCTCTCTTACATTGATGTTTCTCTCTCTCCTCTCCTCTCCTCTCCTCTCCTCTCCTCTCCTCTCCTCTCCTCTCCCTTCATCTCTCTCTAAAATCAATAAAAACATATTTTTTTAAAAAATAAATTTCAGTTTTAAAAATTACTCTCTAAGTATTAATCATATAAAGGGCAATTTCAGAATCACATACCTGGGGCCACAGGAATAGAGAAGAATGCAGGAAATTTAGTCAGTCTTGTGAATATAATAAGATTATTTTGACAAAACAAGGTAAACATAAAGGTTTAAGGAGTATATTGTATGATGTTATCCTTTTATAAGTGAGACATGCAAATGAAAACCTATTTATTTACCTTAAAGATTCAGATAATGGTGTTAAAGTGCCATCTCCCCTATCTACTACACGAAAGAAATTCAATTGCTCTCCTTCTCGGTATACCAAAAATGTAACTTGTTTGTTGTAGGAGGTCTTCTCCCAGACCTCGTCTTGACTGGAATCCATGTACTCAGCCATCTCCCTAAGTGGGTCTTCCATAGGAACTACAAATGGAAAAATTGATAAACAAGCTTTCAATTTATATCAAGTTTTATGCATCTTGGTACAGTGACAGGACATAATATTATGAATTTGAACAACCCTGTGCAATATATATATATATATATATACATATATATATATATAAAATATTCCTCAAAAAGTGTCTGGTCTTTTATAGTTAATACAGCACTCCCTATGTTGTATTAATATGAAATAAATGAAATGCATTATTGTGTTAGGTACAAAGATACACAAGGTTTTTCCTATACCACTAGTCTGTATAGTTGCTGACTCTACGACATAATTATCTATGATTGCTTTCACTTGACACCTCTGCTTCCTATATTTTCCAATACTGGTTCCATCAACCAACAATTAAAAGCAATATAAATCCCACTTACTTTATATTAAAATATAAACACACACATAATTAGGAGACATATTAGAAGTGAGAAGCATCTGAATCTTTCTTCTTTCTGGTTTTATATATAGGCTGAGTCCTCTTAGAGCTGTTTCTTGACGTACAGTCAGGTAATTAAAAGTACACAGTAGGCCCTAACCAGTTTGGCTCAGTGGATAGAGCGTTGGCCTGCGGACTAAAGGGTCCCAGGTTCAATTCTGGTCAAGGGCATGTACCTTGGTTGCGGGCACATCCCCAGTAGGGGGTGTGCAGGAGGCAGCTGATCGATGTTTCTAACTGTCTATCCTTCTCCCTTCCTCTCTGTAAAAAATCAATAAAATATATATTTTTAAAAGTACCCAGTAATTCAGAAACAAGGGGGCCACTTAAGTACTGAAACCGCAATGTGTATAATGGTCAGAATGTTGTTTATTAAAAGCATCTTCCCAGGAGCCGAGTTGTTCTTGAATAGAATACATCCATGTGCCCAGGCAGAGCACAGGACTGGGGCAAAGCCCTCACTGCTGACGGGCTCTAGAAGACAAAGATGTCCTCGGGTTTGAATGATATTACAACCTGCTCTTGTCCACAGCAGCCACAGATTCTGCTCCTGTGGTGGGAATTGGCCTGAAGAGATTGCTGGCTCACAGGGTGAGTGTTCTAAAAAACCCTGAACTCCACACTTGGGTGTCTAAGTAATGGTTACAGGAAATAAAATAGTTCCTAAAGACATGCTCATGACAAGTTGAAGAAACATTTGCTCTTTCCTAAAAGAAGCAATAATTTCTCAAACTCCATAACTCTCATTCAAGTAGCTTACTTATTACCAGAATCACAGTGCTGCACTATTCTTTTAAAAAATTGTAAGAAAAGTTGAACTCTGAAAGTAACAAGGTAAAAACATTAAAGATGTTCTCATATTCTAAATTCAATACCACCACTACTAAAACACAAAAACTTTAGAAATATAATAGGATTTAGTTTATTTTATAAAAATGTTTGGGGCCTAGCCAGTGTGGCTCAGTAGTTGAGCATTGACCTATGAACCAGGAGGTCACAATTCGGTTCCCAGTCAGAACATATGCCCTGGTTGTAGGCTCAACTCCCAGTGTGGGCTGTGCAGGAGGCAGCTGATCAATGATTCTCTCTCATCATTGATGTTTCTATCTCTTAATCCCTCTCCCTTCCTATCTGAAATCAATAAAAATAGTTTTTAAATGTTCAGATGTTTTGATTGACTCTTTCATAGACACAAAATGCATAAATATTAAGAGACATTTTTAAAACAAGTTCTTGCCAGTTTTAAGTTAATGATATATTTTCCACATTATGTTCATGAGAAATAAAAACCTATGCTATTGTCATTACTAATGCCACATGAAAGCCTTACTTAAATCAACATAGTGTGCCTTTCTTAGGGAGGCACTGGGATTTAATATGCTTATACACATATGTATATATATGTCCACACATTTTCATAACAGAAAAATCACTTAGATTATATCAGGTATAAAACATTGTATATATAGTTTAAGATAAAATTTAGTTTTAGGAAAGAAAGTATTTTCTATGTTGTTTTAATAATGGTTCATTAAAAAAATTTTTTAAGCTAAATATTACTTACTGGAACTCAGATGATAAAGGTACTTTCTAAACCATAAGTTTTAAATAAGACTAAATAGCTAAAAAAAACCCATGGTTTCTCAAATACCATATGGAGAAGTTTTATATCTGGGTTGACAAAGATTTTAATGATGTAAGGTAGACAACATCAAGCTTTTAATTTTAAAAATGTTGATTCGATAAAGGCAAAATTATTAAAAACTTAATTTAAAATATTAAAAAACAGATAATTTCTAAGTGCTGATTTTTCAATTTACAAATAAGGCACAAAATGTTGTAGGGAAAGAAGGTATTACAAAGCTTCAACTACCAAAGGGTAGTGATGCATGTCATTTTAAATTTTTTAAGTTTTAAAAATACATATATTTCTAACTCAGAATCTGTAGCACTTACACTCCTCCTCATAAACATAAAATAATTTTAATTCTAGTAAGAAAAATAGGTGCTCTGATTAAAACCCTGGTTTAAAGAAAATAGTATACACAAATAACCAACTTTCAAAAATATAATACAATGGAGTTCACATGTCATTAAACACTGTATAATTCTATCTTACAATAATGACCCAGGAAACGCTTTAGGGTCTTGCACTACCCTCAGAATCGGTACTACAGACATCAACTTATGTCACATATGAGAATTTCATGTTAATAGACAGCCCCTAATATTAGGAATGCTAATTAATCAGCTCTAACCTTATTTTCATCTTTTATAACTTATCCAAAATAATTAAACAGCAAAAAGAACATGTCTCTCAAAATCCTCTTGAAGTAGTTAGGAACAAGATGGTTATACCTTTATTTTTTAACTAAAATTTGAAGCATGGGGATAAAATTTGACTTGTGGAAGAAATAAGCCAGCAGTGGACTCAATACTTAATTCAGTTTTCTGATTAAAGAAGGCTCAAACAACTATGAAGTCCTTCCCCAAAAAGAGGACAGCTCTAAGCAGTCTCTGGGAGCCTCTATCTGGTGGGATTCATGTGGCATACCTGAATCAGGGGCCAATGTAAACACTCCCAATTCTCCCCGTGCTTAGAACTTTCTCATTGATCAAGTCTCTGCTCACATCATCTTCTCCCAGGGCCCTTCCCCAATCATCCTCCTATCACCCTGCCTCCACAGACTCTATCATACTACCCTGTTTCCTCCACAGCATTTATGACTGCTTAAAATGACATCCATTCCTAACACACTTACTGTGAGTACCTTCATGAATTAGGGACATTTTCTCCCATAAAATATTGCACTGAACATCTAGTAGATGCTCAAAATGTATTTGCTGAATGAATGAACGAACAAACGAATGAATAAACTCCCAAGGACTGCCCACATTCTGAAAAAGGATTCAACAGGGCCATGATAATATCCATGACACCCAAATACATCATAGACAAGGCTAACAGATATCCAAGAAGTTTCTATAAAAATCATTACCTCAGGCCCACCTGGTGTGGCGTAGTGATTGAGTGTTGACCCAGAAACCAGGAGGTCACAGTTTGATTCCCCATCAGGGCACATGCCCAGGTTGTGGGCTCGGTCCCCAGTAGGGGGCATGCAGGAGGCAGCCAATCAATAATTCTCATCATTGATGTTTATATATTATCTCTCTCCCTCTCCTTTCCTCTCTGAAATCAATTTAAAAAATATATTTTTAAAAAATATTACTCCAGGAATTAAAGAATCAGTGGATAAAAACAAACAACAAGACTGGAATGAACCTAATCACAATAACAACATATTTGTATTATGCCATTCCATTTCCCTTCCCTATATTGATGAGGTTTATTTTTAGTTATTTATTTTTTAAATATATTTTTATTGATTTCAGAGAGAGAGAGAAACATTAATGATGAGAGAGAATCATCTATCGGCCACCTCCTGCACCACCCTACTGGGAATCAAGCCTGCAACCTGGGCACATGCCCTTAACCGGAATCAAATCTGGGACCCTTCAGTCCACAGGCCAACGCTCTATCCACTGAGCCAAACCAGCTAGAATGATGAGGTTTATTTTTAAATCTCCCTGGATGGAATCATGAATCATTAGACTTTCTAGTATATGAGTTCCTGCCACTGTTCATTTAGGCTTTAAAGAACAATGCCTTTAAAAACAAATGTGGTTCTTCTAAACCTAAGAGCAGAAAGAGAACCTTACTACAAAACATAAAAACACCGACTGGCTTAAAGATTGTTATTGTGAAAGTGCTTAATATACATAATTTTAACATATGCCTACCTCTTCTAGTATTTATAGGTCCACCACGCATAGCCAGTACCAGCTTCAAGGTACAGCCTTCTGAAATGCTGTGGATAATTAATAAAAAAATAAACTACAATCATCAAAATACACTCACTGTTAAATATGTACATAATTATTGCTGCTTTACCAGGCATAGTGCCTGTCCTCTAAAAATAGATATAGCAATGTGCATAAATATAAAATGTTAATTTATTTACTTCTTAAATAATGAAAAAGTGAAGAAGTTTTCATAATCCTTAAATATGACATTAAATTTCAGAATAAAAGTATTGGAAAGGATCTGTGACCATGTGGCTTAACCTCTTCATTTTACATGTAAGGAAAAAGAGGCCCTAAGAAAACAGATTCTTATTCAAGACCCAAAGTATTAGAAAATAGCAGATATATTTAGTAAAATAGGAAACAGAAAAACAGTAAATCTACAAGGTCTCCCGATGCTCTTTCAGCTATTCCATATTGCCTTTTTGCTCTTTTCTTAAGAGTGAAGATTTATGGGAGGGGAAAAAGGCAAAATGTCAGGCAGTCTATCTGCAATCACTGGTATGCACAGTCCCACTTAGTAATGGAAGAAGGCCTTAATGGAAAATGAAAGAGGTGGTGAAGAGCAATACTCTCTCACTCAATACTTGTGAAAATGGAAAGAAAAGAAACCTACTCAGGTGAGAATTGGGTCAATATTCAAAGAAAAAAGCAAAGAATGCAAGATCAGAAGAGAAAGATCTAAAAAGGAAGGAGATTAATAGCTTAGAGCAGTGGTTCTCAACCTTCCTAATGCCGTGGCCCTTTAATACAGTTCCTCATGTTGTGGTGACCCCCAATTTCATTGTTACAAATTGAACATAATTAAAGCATAGTGATTAATCACAAAACAATATGTAATCATATATGTGTTTTCTGATGGTCTTAGGCGACCCCTGTGAAAGGGTCACTCGAGCCCCAAAGGGGTCGCGGCCCACAGGTTGAGAACCGCTGGCTTAGAGTGAATAATGAAAAAGTAAAACAAAGATTCAAAGGACAAGGATCAGGTAATATGGGGTACTGAGCCAACATATCTTTTTTTAATTAAATGTATTGGGGTGACATTGGTTCCCCAAACCAAAAAGGTTTCATGTACACAACTCAATAAAATATCATCTGCAATATTAGCAAATCAGATCCAATAATATATTAAAAAGATCATACACCATGATCAAGTGGGATTTATTCCTCGAATGCAAGACTGGTTAAATATCCACAAATCAGTAAATGTGATACATCACATAAGCAAATTGAAAGATAAATATCACATGATTATATCAATAGATGCAGAAAAGGCAGTTGACAAAATGCAACACCCTTTTTTGATAAAAACTCTCAGGAAAGTGGGAGTAGAGGGATCATACCTCAACATAATAAAGGCCATATATGACAAACCTACAGCCAACATAATACTCAATGGTCAACAACTAAAAGCTTTTCCCTTAAGAAAAGGAACAAGACAAGGATGTTCGCTTTCACCACTCTTATTCAACATAGTATTGGAAGTCCTAGCCACAGCAATCAGACAAGAAGAGATAAAAGTCATCCAAATTGGAAAGGAGGAAGTAAAATTCTCATTACTTGCAGATGACATGATATTGTACATAAAAAACCCTAAAGATTCCACCAGGAAACTACTGGACCTAATAAATGAATTCGGCAAGGTAGCAGGCTACAAAATCAACATCTAGAAATCAATGGCATTTTTATATACCAATAATGAACTTTCAGCAAGAGAAACTAAAAAACAATCCCATTTACCATTGCAACAACAACAACAAAAATAAGATACCTAGGAATAAACTTAACTAAGGAGGTAAGAGACCTGTACTTGGAAAACTATAGGACATTGAAAATATAAATAGAGGAAGATACAAAAAGACGGGAACATATACCATGTTCATGAATTGGAAGAATTAACATCATTAATATGTCTAAACTACCCAATGCAAACTATAGATTCAATTCAATTCCTATTACCAGTAAAATACCAATGGCACACGTCACAGAACTAGAATAAATACTCCAAAAATTTATATGGAACCATAAAGATCCCAAATAGCTGTGGCAGAAAGAAAAGAAAGAAGAACCAAGTTGGAGGGATCAGAATACCGGATATCAAACTATACTACAAAGTCATTATAATCAAACCAATGGATCAGAACAGAAGCCCCAGAAATTGACCCACACCATACAGTCAATTAATAATTGACAAAGGAAGCAAAAACATACAATGGAGAAAAGGCAACCTCTTCAACAAATGGTGCTGGGAAAATTGGACGGACAGATGAAAAAGATGAAACTATACCATCAACTTACACCATACACAAGAATAAACTCAAAATGGATAAAAGACTTAAATGTAAAGCATGAAATCATAACAATCTTCGAAGAAAACATAGGCAGTAAAATCTCAGACATCTCACACAGCAGAATTTTTGCCGATACATCTTTAGGGCAAAGGAAACTAAGGAGAAAATAAACAAATGGGACTACATCAAAATAAAAAGCTTCTGCACAGCAAAGAAAAACCATCATCAAAATGAAAAGGGAACCCACTGAATGGGAGAACATATTTGTCAATGATACATCTGATAAGGGGTTAATATCCAAAACATATAAAGCACTCATACAACTCAACAAAAGGAAGACAAACACTTCAATTAAAAAATGGGCAGAAGAGTTAAATAGGAATTTCTCCAAAAAGGAAATACTGATGGCCAAGAGACACATGAAAAAATACTCAAAATAACTACTCATCAGAGAAATGCAAATTAAAACCACAATGAGATATCACCTCACACCTGTTAGAATGGCTATCATAAAAAATAAACAAGTGCTAGCAAGGATGTACAAAAAAGGGAACACTAGTTCACTGCTGGTGGGAATACAGACTGGTGCAGCCGCTACGGAAAACAGTATAGTTTCCTCAAAAAATTAAAAATGGAACTTCTGTTTGACCCAGTGATCCCACTTCTGGGAATATATCCTAAAAATCACGAAACATCAATCAGAAAGAATATATATATCCCTATGTTCATAGCAGCGTTATTTACAATAGCTAAGTTTTTTTAACAGCCCGAGTGCCCATCAGCAGATGAATGGATAAAAAAGCTGTGGGATATTTACATAATGGAATACTATGCAGGTATTAAAAAGAGGGACCTCTTACCCTTTGGGACAGCCTGGAGGACCTGGAAAATATTATGCTAAGTAAAATAAGCCAGACAGAGAAAGAAAAGTATCACATGATTTTATTTATTTGTGGACTCTAATGAGCAAAATGAATTGACCAATAAAATAAGACCCGAAGCATGGAGGCATGAAACAGATTGACATATCTTGAGGTGGGGCTGGGGGAATGAGAAGAGATAAACCAAAGAACGTATATACTTATATGCATAGCCCATGGACAGGGGCAATAGGGTGGGAAAGACCTGGGAGGGGGGGCATTGGGGCTGGGAGCAGGGGGTAAAGGGTACCATCAACAACAAAAAAACACACATCCTATCTAATAAAGAGGGAATACGCTAATTGACACTCATGTCATTGCAAGATGGCAGTGCCCACAGCCAATAAGGAGGGAATATGGTAATTACTGCCCCACCCTCAAAGATAGCGGCGCCCACAGCCAATCAGGAGGGAATATGCTAATTGACTGCCATACCCTCAAAGATGGCAGCACTCACAGCCACAAGATGGCGGTGCCCAGTCCTCTCCACCCTGCTGGGGTGGCAGGTGTGCGGCAAGGCCGGGCCCACCCACAGGCAGGCCCGGCCTTGCCACATGCCTGCCTCCAGAGTCCCTCAGTCCCCTCAGCTTCCCAGCCAACCAGGGCTGGCCTGAGGCACAGGCAAGCCTCAGATGGTGGCTGCCCTAGCGGCTCAGGTAACCAGGGCCGGCCGAGGCTTGTGCTGCTGGCAGTGGCAGCAGCAGAGGTGTGATGGGGTGTCGCCTTCCCCTGATTTCCGGGTCACCTCCCGCCCCTGAGGACTCCTGGACTGTGAGAGGGCGCAGGCCAGGTTAAGGGGCTCCTCCTCCAGTGCATGAATTTTCATGCACTGGGCCTCTAATTAAAATATAATAATAAATTGGCAAAAAAAACCCAAACATTATCTGCAAACTGCATTGTGTATCCATCACTCCAAGCAAAATCTCTTTATGTCCCCATTTTCTCCCCCTTTGCCCAGCTCCACCTACCCCCCACTGCTCCTTTCCCTCTATCACCATACTGTTGTCTGTGTCTGTATAGTATGTATATAAGTTTTTTGGCTAATCCCTTCACCTTCTTTCATCCAGTCCCCGCTTCCCCACCCCTCTGACAGCTGTCAGTCTGTTCCACACGTTTCCATGCTTCTGTTTCTGTTTTGTTCAACAGTTTATTTAGTTCGGGATTTACACTGAAATCTAAAAAACAGAACTATTCAGAAGAAGAGACATGATCCACGGATTCAGAAGAAAAACAATGGTACTAAATGAAGTCGCAATACTGAGCATCTATAAAACAATTAATATGCAATTACACTCACTTGTAATCATTCAAGCAATAATCATCTTCAAGTTCCACGTTATTCCAAATTAAGTGCTGCTGACAGATGGGAATACCTTAGGGAAAGGTTATAAAAAATGGTTTAAAATGCAATAGAATCTTCTTAAAAGTATGATACAAAGCTATGAATGAAATGAAAATAATAACAATAACAACAAGAAATTAAACACACTTCTATATTGAATGCTGAGTACTTAACTAAAATTTACAGAATCACAGGTAAAAGACATAGCTAAACGTAGATATAGTCCAATCCACTCACTTTAGAAAAGAACAGTATGTTTCAGTAACTCTCTGACCTTGAAACTGGAAGACAGTTCTAAATGCTGCAAAGTACAAGTCTTCATTCAGGGTTACAGTCAAGGTTAAACGTATGAGTGGGAATGGGTAAAGGCAGTTAAAATGTACAAATTCCCAGCCATAAAATAAATCATGGGGATGTAATGTATAATATGGAGACTAGAATTCATAATATTGTGTTGTATATCTAAAAGTTGCCAAGAGAGATCCTAAAAGTTTTCATCATAGGAAAAAAAAAAAAAAACTTTTGCCCTGGCCAGGTAGCTTAGTTGGTTAGAGTGCTGTCCCAATATGCCAAGGTTGCAGGTTTGATCCCTAGTCAGGGCACATACAGAAATAGACCAATGAATGTATAAATAAGGGGAATGACAATTTGATGCTTCCCTTCTCCCCTTCCTCTCTCTAAAAATCAATAAAAATTTTAATTAAAAAAAACTTTTGTAACTTTATGCTGATGGATATTAACTAGACTTATTGTGGAGATCATTTTGCAATACATACAAATATTAAATCACTAGAGGCCCAGTTCACAAAATGTGTGTACTCGGTGGGGGGGGGGGGGGGGTCCTTCGGCCCAGCCTGCAACCTCTCGAAGTCCAGGAGCCCTCAGGGGATGTCCAAATGACGGCTTAGGCCCACTCCCCACTAGCAGTCATCCTTAGCGCTGCCGTGAGCCTGGCTCAGGGCTTCTGGCTGAGCAGTGCTCCCCCTGTGGGAGTGCACTGACCACCAGGGGGCAGCTCCTGCATTGAGCGCATCATAGTGACCGGTCATTCCACCATTCAGTTGATTTGCATATTAGCCTTTTATTATATAGGATTATGTGGTGCACCGGAAACTCATATATGTCAATAATAGCTAAATAAAAAAAATAGCAAGAGACAGAAAGGTGGTGGCCAAATAGGCAGACCTTTCTTGCACATCCTCCCAGGGCCAGACTAGAAATACCACTAAAGTGGGGAACATTCATCTGGAATTACCAACTGAGGTCCAGCTGAGGAGAAGGCTTATATCAAGGAAAGACAGAAAACGCCTGGCGACCAGTGGGAAGGGCGAGGTCATGAGAAAGGCTGACCCAGCTTTCACAGGCAGCAGGCCAAGAGTGAAGAGGAAGTTCTCGGCTACAGGAGGGTTTTTTCCCCTGAGAAGATGGAGGCCCAGGACCCAAGCTGGACTCCTCATACTAGAGCACTAGAGCCAAGACCAGTGACCCACGTAACATCCAGCTATGAAAGGCAGCAGGACCACTGACCACCAGGGAGTGTGGAGCCCGTCAGACATAAAGCTGCAGGGTGTTTTTTTGTTGTTGTTATTGTTTGTTTTTTAATCCAGAGCACAGGATTTTCATTTTTAGCAACTAACTTACCCCAGGCTTTCAGTGGAGGGAGAGTGGTGTGAACTGAAGATACCTGAGGAAAGGCTGGGGTAGGAAACACTGGGTGCGGGGGAGGCATGGAAAAGAGGTGGCTGAGAGACCTGCATCCAGTTCCACCCTCACAAACTGAAATGGCCATTTTCCTCAGAGGCTCTGGCCCATTCTAGTAGCCACAGCTCAGGAAAAGGAAAAAAAAACCCACCGTAGGCGATACATCCAGCCTCACCCTCAGGAGCCCTGCATCTTGAGCTTTGCAGGGGAGACAAAATCAGAGGCCAAGCCTATAGGTTTGAACAGTCTCAGGAAGCATCAGTCACTTGGCTGATAACCATCCCACCAACCCAGGAACCTGACTGGTGCTTTCCCCTCATAGGAGAGATGATAGAAATTCCAGGTTTCCAGCTGATCCCACTGGATTGCATACAAGGATCTCTGCCCAGCTGAGGGCAGAGTAAGATTCTGGATCACTCTCCCTAATTCTCTCTTCTTTGTGGCTACATTTGTTGTTGTTGTAGGTGGACTGTATATGTTTTTATTTTGTTTCTTGTTTTGTTGTGTTTTGCTTTGTTCTGCCAGCACCTGCACAACAGCTCTCACAACTTAGTTAGGGGTGAGCCTAAATGTCAGCCAGCCTGAGAGGAGATTCCTCCCATGAACAGGACAGCAGCGTTCAGGACCCAATTATAACGGGAGAGCACAAATAACTCACAACCAGGGACATTCCTGGATCGCCCAGCTTGGGGTATCTAAGAGATTGCACCACTGGGCCCCACAAAATACTTACTTGTAAGGCAATCCTATGAAGACTGGGAGGCATAGCAATTTGCTCTAATACACAGAAACAAATGCAAAGGGAGAGACAGAGAAACAACCCCCAAATGAAATAAGAAGAGGAAACCCCAGAAAGAGCTAAATGAAATGGAAGCAAGCAATTTATCAGATATAGAGTTCAAAGTAATGGTTATAAGGATGCTCAATGAACTTAGTGAGAATTTCAAGAAACTTAGTGGGAACTACAGTAGTATAAAACAAGAAATACAAACCAGAAATAATAATTAGTTGAAAATTAAGAATAACATATCTGACATCAAGAATACACTGGAAGGAAAAAAAAGTAGATTAAATGAGGCAGAAGATCAAATCAGTGACTTGGAGGACAAAACATAATTAGAGCAGCAAAAAAGAAAATAAGAATTGAAAAGCAGGAAGATAGTTTAAGGGAACTTGGGGACAACATGAAATGTAACAACATTTGCATCATAGGGGTGCCAGAAGGAGAGGAAAGTGAGCAAGGAATGGAGAGCCTGTTCAAAGAAATAATGACAGAAAACTTTGCTAACCTGGTGAAGGAAAAAGTTACACAATTCAGGAAGCACGGAGAATTCTAATCAAGATGAACCCAAAGAGACCCACTCCAAGACACATCATAATAAAAATGTCAAACATTAAAGACAAAGAAAGAATCTTAAAGGCAGCAAGAGAGAGATTGAAAGTTACTGACAAATTCACTTTAGAATAACATTAGAATGTCAGCTGATTTCTCAAAATACACACTTGAGGCCAGAAGGGATTTACATGAAGTATTCAAATTAATGAAAAACAAGGACCTGAACCCAAAACTACCCTATCCAGCAAGGCTATCGTTTAAAATTGAAGGGGAAATAAAAGCTTCCCAGACCAAAAAAAAAAAAAAGGCTAAAGGAGTATATACCACTAAGCCAGGATTGCAGGAAATGCTAAAGGGAGTGCTTTAAAAAAAGAAGAAGAAATTGAGAGAGAGGAACATATGTATAAAGAAAAAAGTGGCAGTAAATAAGTACCTATCAATAATAACCTTAAATGTAAATGGAGTAAATGCTCCAATCAAAAGAACTGAGTAGCTGATTGGATAAGAAAACATGACCCATATCAATGCTGTCTACAAGAGACCCACCTCAAAACAAAAGATTCACACAGACTGAAAGTAAAGGGATGGGAAAAAATTTTCCATGCAAATGGAAAAGAAAAAAAAGCAGGGGTAACAATACTTATACTTGGCAAAATAGACTTCAAAGCAAAGGCTGTAAAAAGAGACAAAGATGGCCACTACATAATACTAAAGGGATTAACACAACAAGAGGATATAACCCTAGCAAACATACATAAACCCAAAGAATATTTGCACTATACTAGCCAGAGAATGAGCATTATACAATATATAAAACATTTAGTTTACTGTCCTTAGGGGTTTGTATTCTAAAAATCTGTTCCCAGAGTAACATGTTCACATGGAATGATGACTGCTCATATGTGAATTTATTTAGTGATTAAGGTGGCATCTTTCACATTTCTTGTGAATGGGAATGCCAGTAACTTTGAAAAGAGAAAGCAGAAAATATAATTTCCAATAAAAAAAAATTAATATATTAGAAAATTCCTTCCACTTCAGTGTTTGTCTGTGATTATAGTTATAATTGTATATTAACATCCTTTTTTTGTGAAGCTTGAATACTAATTACAGAATAACTCGGTCTTGGAAGGAAAAAAGTATATTATGAACAATTTTCAGCCGAAACCGGTTTGGCTCAGTGGATAGAGCGTCGGCCTGCGGATTGAAAGGTCCCAGGTTCGATTCCGGTCAAGGGCATGTACCTGGGTTGCGGGCACATCCCCAGTGGGTGATGTGCAGGAGGCAGCTGATCGATGTTTCTCTCTCATTGATGTTTCTAGCTCTCTGTCTCTCTCCCTTCCTCTCTGTAGAAAATCAATAAAATATATTTTTAAAAAATTTTTTCAATGCTAAAAATAATAGCCTGAATGACAGTTTCTTTACATTTTTGTGATGTTAAAGGGATATTAAGGTAGATTCCACACTCCAGCATAAGTAACCTTTTTTTGGCGGGGGGCGGGAGGCAGGGGGCAAGCTGCACATTTGAATGCCCAAAGAATATTTGCACTATACTAGCCAGAGAATGAGCATTATACACACAGACAGCATTTAATGGATACTGATATTGATGAAAATCTTTTTCAAACATGTCACATACTGCCTTCTCTAATTACTTTTGCTTGTGATACTATAAAATAAATTCACTAGAATAGTAACAGTAAGTGCTATTTGCAAATACACTGGCACCCATATATTACTTATCACAGCTTTGTTTATAATAATGAATAATTGGATAGGTAAAAATATCTCTTAATAGAAGACTGTATAAGTAAATTATGACAAATATATATTAAAGTGCCATCCAATTGTTAAACACACAAAAAAACTGTTTTAAAAAGAAATATGCCGAAACCGGTTTGGCTCAGTGGATAGAGCGTCGGCCTGCGGACTGAGGGGTCCCAGGTTCGACTCCGGTCAAGGGCATGTACCTGGGTTGCGGGCACATCCCCAGTAGGAGATGTGCAGGAGGCGGCTGATCAATGTTTCTCTCTCATCGATGTTTCTAACTCTCTATCTCTCTCCCTTCCTCTCTGTAAAAAATCAATAAAATATATTTTAAAAATATATATATATATTCCCCAAATGTTACGAATAGATCCTATAGTTCTAGAGGCTGGAAAGTCCAAGATCAAGGTTCTAGAAAAATAGGTTTCATTCTGAGGCCTCTTCTCTTGGCTTGTAGACATCTGACATCTTCCTGTGTGCTCACATGACTACTTCTTTCTGAGTGTACACAGAGAGAATGGGAGCTTTCTTGTGTCTCTTCTCATAAAGGCACTAATCCCATCAAGAGGGGCCCATCCTCATGACCTCATCTAATCCTAATAATTACTCAAGCACATGGCTTTGTCTTTTTTAGAGTTTTCACACAGATACATTTGTGTTTGACAACATGTTCATATCTGCATTTAGAAAATAAACCAGAATCAGTAGGATTTATGGATAACTAAAGACAATGCTGAAACATAGTTCCCATCTCCAAATATCTCCTCCCAAAACAAAGAGAAGAGAAATGATACAAAGAAACCATGCCTTTAGCCCTTATAACTCAAAGTCAGCTAATGTTCAAATTTCAAAATAACTGGAAATAAAAAGGGGCAATCACTCATTCCCAGTGCAGGATGTCTCATGCTTCTGCCCCTGCAGGGCTCACTGAGAAAAATTTTGGAGAAGAGAGAGAGAAGCAAGTGACATTATATAAATTCAACATAAAACCATCACAAAGAAGAGAAGGCCATTCTAAGTCTGAAAAGTCTACAAAAGGAACTCAGGTAGATTAGAGCACTGGCTACAAGGAAGGGACTTTAAAGCTTGAAGGAGCTTGGAAAAAGGGTTGTGGGGCAGGGGACAAAAAGAGAGAGAGAGAGAGAGAGAGAGAGAGAGAGAGAGAGAGAGAGAGAGAGAGAGAGAACCCTTCAGTAATCCAGCAGTCAAGGGGAAAAGGAATAAGGGGTGAAAAACTCAAGAGTCCTAAAAGACAAAAGGACTCTAGGACTCAAAATTCACCCATCACCACAAAACATAAAACATCTACTAAAATATCTGCACATTGCTCTACTAATAGGGAGAGCTCCATTAAACAGAATCTGTAAAACACTCCAATACCACAAAAATCAACAAGGTAAAAATTAACAAATCCATAAAGAGTTAATAGTAAAAACTAGCAAACAAAATTCCACACCTATCAACCAAGGTAAATTTTACCAAAAAAAAAAAAAAAAAAGCTGTGAAGAAGAACACTATAGAGCCACACCCACAACTTACTCAAGCATTTGAAGATATTTAAGAAAATGCTTTGAATCAGAAGTCCAAAAATTAAGACTAGAGCCATGGTCAGTGTGGCTCAGTTGGTTGGAGCGTCATCTGTACACCAAAAGGTTGCAGTATCAAGTTGTGGTCAGGGCACATAACCAGGTAGTGGGTTTGATCTCTGATCAACCATGTGCAGGAGGCAACTGATTGATGTTTCTCACATCAATGTTTGTTTGTTTCTTTTCTCTCTCCTTTCCTCTCTCTAAAATCAATTTTTAAATATAATTTTTTAATTAGAACAGAAAATGTCCACACACACACAAAAATAGAGAGAAATAAAAAAGAGCTGACTAAACTTAGAAAAGAAATGAAGGAAAAAGATAAAATTACCTCAAAAATAAGAATAAATTACAAGAGATAATCAACTCAAATACATATTTAGTAAGGGGCAAGGCAGAAAAACAAGAGAATGAAAATTACAAAAAGAAGAAAGAAGGATCAGAGAAAAAGTAGTGGAAATAAAAGGCCAAGAAGGAATAATATTCATATTACCAAAGTCCCTGGAAAAGAAAAACAAAACAGTGAAACAGAACTAATATTTAAAACTATAACCCTGGAAAACTCCCAGAAATAGAAAAAGACCAAAAGACTTGAATTTACAAGTTGAAATGATCTACTAGGTACATGGGAAAATTCACCCAGAACTCTTTGATTTTGATGATAAAGATAAAAATCTCCAACAGTTACACACACACACACACACACACACACACACACATACACACACACAAATACACAATCACTTATAAGGCAAACGAATTACACTGGACTCAATAACAAAAAGAATCTGATTCTAAAATGAGCAAAGGACTTGAATAGACATTTCTCTAAAGAAGACATACAGATAGATGGCCAATAAGCATATGAAAAGACTAGAGGCCTGGTGCATGCAATTCGTGCACAGGTGGGGTTCCTAGGCCTGGCCAGCAATCAGGGCCTATCAGGGCTGTCTCGCCCAGTCCTGATTGGGGCTGAGCCAGCCAGGGCAGGGCCTGCTGGCTGCCGGATGGGGCCTACCAGATGGGGGGAGGGACCGAAGGAGATTTGCTGGCTGGGGGGAGGAACAGGGGAGGTTGGCTGGCCATGGGGAGGTTGGCTGTGGGAGTGCACTGACCACCAGGGGCAGCTCCTGCATTGAGCGTCTGCCCCCTAGTGGTCAGTGTGCATCATAGCAACTAGTCAACTGGTCGTTCCGGTCGTTCGGTCATAACAGTTGCTTAGGCTTTTATACAAAAAGATAGTCGACATCATTAATCATCAGGAAAATGCAAATTAAAATCACTATATAATATCACAACCATTAGGATGTCTGCTAGCAAAGACAAAAAAACCTCAGAAAAATCATAAATTTTGGCAAGGATATGAAGAAATTAGAACCCTTGTGCAGTGTTGGGGGGAATATAGAATTAGCCACAATGGAAAACAGTAAAATTAGAATTACTGCTCCTCAAAAATTAAAATTAGAATTACCATATGATCAGAAATTCCACTTCTTGGTATATATCAAAAGAAATCAGGATCTGGAAGAGATATTTGCACACCCATGTTCATTGCAGCATTATCCAAAACAGTCAAGAGATAGAAGCAACCTAAATGTTTATTGACACAAATAGATAAAGAAAATACTATATATTGACTGTATACTGTAGGCTAAGGACTGTACAGAAATATAATACTCTAGTTAGTAAAACTGTTTCTTATGTAGATACTAGTGGCCCAGTGTGCGATATCACATGCAGTAAGTCACCCGCCACTTTCGCGGGAGCCACAGTGCACCTGCGGGAGCCGGTGGGAGCCACAGCACGCCTGCAGGAGCCATGCTGCTTCCACGGGAGCTGCGCCACTTCCATGGGAGGCAGGAGCAAGCTGCCAGCACCCGTGGGAGGTGGAAGCAAGCCACCACCACCCGAGGGAGCTGGGAGGGAGCCGAGCTGCTTCGGGAAGTGGAAGGGAGCTGCCACCACCACCCATGGGAACGGGGGGGGGGGGGGGGGGGGCGGGGGGGGGACCTAGAGGTGCTCTATGAATGTGCAGCCTGTTGAACGGTCGTTACTGTGACACCGCAATGGACAATTTGCATATTACCTCTTTATATATATATAGATGGGTTAGTGATTGGAAACTAATTCATGTGTATGGTAAGTTTGAGCAAATAAGTAGATAAGTAGATAGATTGTGAATAATGTGAAACAAGTTTATCACTGTGCAAGAAAGAAGTTATAAATGAGGAAAGAGAAAAGGCTAGAATGAATACTGTGGTAATAAATTGAAATTAGAGGTATCTGTATGAAATCCTGGTTTTTAATATATATAAGATTTGGATAAAGAAATATACATGTGTAGCAAATATACATATTTCCTATCTCCGTCCATTATGAAGGCCTAGAAGCAATTATACCCCAATAGCCATGTGCGCACACTTAGTACTTGGATCTTGGTTTCTACATACCTTTCCATTAAGTAATCTTAGAATTCCAATAAAAATAACCTTAGAGAAATGACCGATGGCAGGACTGAGGCAGGAAAAATATAAGATTAACCTGGAACGTTTTGTGGTATCACACAAAGCAAGGATATGCCTAAAAAATAATGGGGACATTTCCAAAGGACATATGAACCGTGCCACTTCCATGGGAACCAATTTGAAGGTACTCCCAATAGTTAAATTTGTGACAATTTTAGCAATAAAATAACAACAGTAATATAGCATAATCCATAGAATAAAATAAATATCCATGAGCCCATGCTGATATAAATAACTGGATAAATAAATAATAAGGGCTAATGGGCCGCATTTCCTTACAGTAGAATGCCAATAAATGCAGAAGCAATAAGGGAAATAGAAAAATCATCACCAGGCAAATACTACAGTAACAAGTGTTCCTGGCAAAGTCATCAATGAATACTAAAATTATTGGCCAAAATAGTAAGAACAAGATCAAGGTAGGCCTCACAAGATATTTATTAACTAGTGGCCAGCTGCACCGATTCGTGCACATTGAACAAAAATAATTAGAAGAAATATTTTAATATTGTTATTTGCCCTTTCTCCTTTAGTGCCTGGGAGCCAGGCGGTGGCCCCGCCCCCTGTCGCCCTAGCTGGTCACCGCCTGCCAAGGGCCTGATCGCCTGGCCGATTGTGCTGCTGCCGCTGCCATTGGTCACCGCCTGCAGGGCCCGAATGCCCCACTGATTGCCTAGCTGCTGCCCGGCTCCCAGGTGCTGAGGGAGTAGGGCAGCAATTCCAACGCCCGCCCCCCAACCCCCCACCGCCCCGGCTGGTTGCTGCCTGTGGGGGCTCGATTGCCCCACCAATCATGCTGCCGCCCCCTTGCTGCCACCACTGGTCGCCCTGCAATCAGATCAGCAGGGCAATCAGGCCTCCACCCGGCGACCAGTGGCTTGCACCCGCCTTGGCCTGGTGCAGCCCACTCACCTGCTCCCCCATCCCACCCTGATCCCGCTTCTCATTGGGGCCCATGGGGGCCTGCAGCACCTCCACTGCCACCTGCTGCCAGCACCACATCACCAACACCAGCTATGGTCCGCGCCACCCCCTAGTGGTCAGTGCACATCATAGCAAGCCATTGAACTCCCAGCAGAACTCCCGGTCGAGGGGACAATTTGCATATTAGGCTTTTATTATATAGGATTGCAAAGATAAAAACAGTAACTTTTCAGTGGAGAAATCTGTCCAATACCAACTTAGCTATGCAATCAAAATTACCAATTAAACTCTATTTGCTAAATTCAATGGTCAATAGTCAATTCTCTTCCTCCTGGGCTTATCAAAGCAACTGGTCACTTACTCCTCCTAGAAACATTTTATTCCTAAGATACCACATTCTCTTGGTTTTATTATTACCTCTTTAGCCACTCCCTCTCAATTCCCCAGGCTGCTCAACCTCAACTCCCTGACTTCTTAATTTTGCAGTACCCTCAGATCTCTTTTCTTTTTCAATGTAGACCAAGCATGTCAAACTCACAGCCCACAGGTCACATGCAACACACAATGAATATTTTTGCAGCCCAGCTAATATAACAGTAAGAAATGTTTTTTTGTTTTTTAAATATATTTTATTGATTTTTTTTTACAGAGAGGAAGGAAGAGGAATAGAGAGTTAGAAACATCGATGAGAGAAACATCGATCAGCTGCCTCCTGCACGCCCCCTACTGGGGATGTGCCCACAGCCAAGGTACATGCCCTTGGCTGGAATCGAACCTAGGACCCTTGAGTCCACAGGCCGACGCTCTATCCACTGAGCCAAACCGGTTAGGGCAAGAAATGTTTTAATAAATATTTTGTAATTTAATTTTTACAATATCCTGTTACACATAATCCTATTAATAAAAGCCTAATATACTAAGTGTCCAGTCATCCAGTCATCTGTTCAACAATCAAAGTGTAATATGCTAATGATATGCTAAGGCCGCTCAACCACTTGCTATGACGTGCACTGACCACCAGGAGGCAGGCGCTCTGACTGATAGGTTAGCTTGCTGCTGGAGTCCAGCCAATTGGGACTGAACAAGACAGGCTGGACACACCCTGGAGCCCTCCTGCAGGCCCTCCCCAGATGGCCAACCTCCCACATCCCTCTCCAGCCCCAGTCGTGCGCTGGTGGAGTCCCTCAGCCTGGCCTGCACCCTCTCACAACCCAGGACCCCTCAGGAGGTGTTGGAGAGCTGATTTCGGCCTGATCCCACAGGCCAGGCCAAGGGACCCCACTGGTGCATGAATTCGTGCACCGGGCCTCTAGTTATTAATAACAAACTACAATGTTCACTAATGACTGATTACTATAATCATTCTGCATTCATTTCCCTTAAGCGCCTTATGCACAGGTGCACCATTTCTCTCTACTAATACTAGCAGCGAATATTTTAGCAGCAGATTGCTACGTCATTAATCTTGTACTGACTTGTTTGGTGTGCGCAACAGGATATAGTTCCCTTTCGGAGAACAAGAAAAATTGGTTTATTTGCATTACGCTTATTAATTTGTGTAGTTATTCAGTGTCTGGTAAGTTAAGAAAAAGTATTAATTTTTTTTTAAAGTTCCATTATTTTATGTTAACAATTACTCGTTTATTTCAGCCCTTTGTATTCATCATATCTCTATTCAAAATAAACCTACGTTTCTATGAAAATTGAAGCTTTTGTTTTTTTTGTGGCCCACATAAACTTAAACCTTGTTTATTTGGCCCATGTTAGCCTTTGAGTTTGACATGCTTGATGTAGATTATCTTTTGGAGAGCTCATCCTACCAGCTAAATATCAGCCTCTCAAATTTCTCTCCCTAGCATAGATATCTTCCCTGAACCCTAGGCAAACATATCCAGCCATTCAACATGTCCCCAATACAGTGTCTCTTCAATAAATGGTTCTGGAACAACTGAATATTCACTTTTTTTAAAAAAACATATCTCCACACAGATCTTATCCCCTTCACAAAAATTAACTCAAAATGGATCAGAAACCTAAATGTAAATTGCAAAACTAAAAAACTCCTAGATGATAACATGCAAACAATCCTAGAAGACCTTGGGTATGGTGGTGACTTTTTAGACACAATACCAAAAGTATGATCCATGAAAGAAATAAATGATAAACTAGACCATTAAATTTTTTAAAAAAATATGCTCTATTAAAGACAATGTCAAGAGAATGAGAAGACAAGTCACAGACTGGGAGAAAACACTTGCAAGAAACATATATGATAAAGGATTATTATCTAAAATATATACTATAGAGAACACTTAAAACTCAACAATAAGAAAACAAACCACCCAATTAAAAATGGGGTAAAACCTGAACACCAAAAAGATGTACAGACAGCAAGTAAGCATTTGAAAAGATGATCAACATCATATGTCATTAGGAAAATGGAAATTAAAATGTCAGTGAGATGTCACTACACATCTATTCGAATGGCCAAATCCAAAACACTGACATCAAATGCTAATGAGATGTGCAGCAACAGGAAACTTCAGGCTCTGCTGGTGGGAATGCAAAATAGTACAGCCACGGTGAGGGTGAAGGTGAGGGCAGGATTGAGGGGATTGGGCCTAAGCTGGCAGTCAGACATCCCTCTGGCAGCCCAGGAGCCCTCGGGGGATGTCCACTTGCCAGCGGGGAGCAGGCCTAAGCTGCAGTTGGATATCCTTAGCGCTGCTGAGGAGGCGGGAGAGGCTCCTACCACCACCGCTGTACTGGCAGCCATCAGCCTGGCTTGTGGCTGAGCAGAGCTCCCCCTGTGGGAGCACACTGACCACCAGGGGGCAGCTCCTGCATTGAGCGTCTGCCCCCTGGTGGTCAGTGTGTGTCATAGTGACCAGTCATTCCCAGTCTTTCTGCTGTTAGGGTCAATTTGCATATTACCCTTTTATTATATAGGAGTGCCTGGCCAGCCTGGGTGAGGGGCTGATGGCTGTTTGCAGGCTGGCCATAGACCCTTCAGGGTGGGAGCCCCCCTTGGGTTGCCTAGCCAGTCTGGGTGAGGGGCTGATGGCTGTTTGCAGGCTGGCCACACCCCCTTCAGGGTGGGGGGTCCTGCTGGGGTGCCTGGCCAGTCTGGGTGAGTGGCTGACGGCAGTTTGCAGGCTGGCCAAGCCCTCCAGCGGGGACCCTCACCCCATGAGGGTGTGGCCAGTCTGGGTGAGAGGCTGATGGCTGTTTGCAGGCTGGCCACAGCCCCTTTAGGGTGGGGATCCCGACTGGGGTGCCTGGCCCGCCTGGGTGAGGAGCTGATGGCTGTTTGCAGGCTGGCCACAGCCCCTTCAGGGTGGGGGTCTCCCCTGGGGTGCCTGGCCAGCCTGGGTGAGGGGCTGAGGGCCATTTGCAGGCTGGCCAGCCCCTTCAGGGTGGGGGGTCCTGCTGGAGTGCCTGGCCAGTCTGGGTGAGGGGATAAGGGCTGTTTTCAGGCTGGCTAAGCCCCCCAGCGGGGACCGTCACCCCATGAGGGTGTGGCCAGCCTGGGTGAGGGGCTGATGGCTGTTTGCAGGCTGACCATGGCCCCCAGCCACCCAAGCTCCCAGTGGAGGCTGGCTGGAAGCAGGTATCTGGGATTTATTTGTCTTCTATAATTGAAACTTTGTTGCCATGAGCGGAGGCCACAGACAGCTCAGAGCAGGCAGGAAGCTTGGCTTCCTCCATCGCCCGGGCAACCAAGCCTCCTGCTTGCTCCAGCTCCGTGGCTGCTGGCCGCCATCTTGGTTGGGTTAATTTGCATATAGTCGCTCTGATTGGCTGGTGGGCATGGCTTGGGGCATAGCAAAGGTATGGTTAATTAGCATCTTTGTCTTTTATTAGTGTAGATTCTTCTCAAAGTTCTCACTCAAAGAAAAATTCTGGAGCCAGTTGTTACAGTAATAATGTATGTTTTCAAATATCAGTAATAGAAAGACACTTCCTTAACTTTTAGAAAAGGAATCTACCAAAAAAATTAAAAACACATTATTCTCACAAGGTAACAAGAGTGTACATGAGAATTAGTAGAAGATAAAGGAACCATTTCCAGTAACTGAGGTCACTCACTGTTACACTTGTGAGAGCAGTAGTTGGAACTGCTCTGAGAGAAGGTCCAAGCCATGTAGAGGGATGGGAAATTGAGGTGAATATCAGGAGACTCAGAGAGTTGAAAGTGGAGTTCAGAGTCCAAGGCCACAAAGGGAGAGGGGAGAGAAGGGGGTCCTAATACATGGTGACAGCAGAAGATTTGACTTTGGGTGGTGGGCACAGGATGCAATATACAGATCTTATAACATAGGAACTCACACCTAAAAGCTATATGATCATGTCAACCAATGTCACCCAATAAATTTAATTTTAAAAAAAGTACCAGAGAGAAAAAAACCGCAAAACAGAAATATGCAGAAGGTGCTATTCAAGTATTCAGCAAAACAGTGACCATATAAGGAAACTACCCCAAGGCAAGAAAAAAACATCAGAGAGAGAACACCACCCAGCACTCACAAAGGAATAGAAAACAGGAAACCCACCAACCAGACTCAAAAAAAATCTCACAATTCATCTGGTAATGGGCAGCATATTTAGGAAGATCTTGCCTCAGTAATAGGGAATGATTAGACCTAGACTGAATATTGCTCCAGTCCCACTTAAAAAAAATTAATCATAGCCCAGCTGGTGAGACTCATTGGTTGAGCATTGACCCATGAAGCGGGAAGTCGCCAGTTCAATTCCTGGTCAGGGCATATGCCTGGGTTGCAGGCTCGATCCCCAGTAACTCTCTCTCTAAAATATAAAAATAATTTTAAAAGGTATAGCAATAGAGAAATTAAGCAAAATGAAACATGGAACAATAAAAAGTGTCAGAAGAAAAGATCAATGAGCTGTGGGACAATTTCAAGCAACCTGCTATACCAGTAACTTGAGTTTGCAAGAGATGAGACAATATAATCCGAAAAAGGAAGAATATAATCCCAAAAAGGAAGAATATAATCCCAAAAAGGAAGAACAAAGGTGGAAGATTTACACTTTCCAATTTCAACTTACTACAAAGCTACAGTAATCAAGACAGTATGGTTCTGGCATGAGGAAAGACATATAAATCAATGGGAGACCATTGAGAAACCAGAAAAAAACTCATATATATGTGTTCATTGAGTTTTGACAAGGGTTCTAAATTATTTCAAAGGGAAAAAATAGTCTTTATAAAAAATGGTGCTAACTAATCATCCGAGAGATGCAAATCAAAACAACAATGAGGTACCATCTCACACCTGTCAGAATGGCCATCATCAACAAATCAACAAACGACAAGTGCTGGAGAGGATGTGGAGAAAAAGGAACACTTGTGCACTGCTGGTGGGAATGCAGACTGGTGCAGCCACTATGGAAGGCAGTATGGAGGTTCCTCAAAAAATTGGAAATGGAACTCCCATTTGACCCTGTGATCCCACTTCTAGGAATATATCCCAAGAAACCAGAAACACCAATCAGAAAGGATATATGCACCCAGATGTTCATAGCAGCACAATTCACCATAGCTAAGATCTGGAAACAGCCTAAGTGCCCATCAGTAGATGAATGGATTAGAAAACTGTGGTACATCTACACGATGGAATACTATGCTGCTGTTAAAAAGAAGGAACTCCTACCATTTGCAACATCATGGATGGAACTGGAGAGCATTATGCTAAGTGAAACAAGCCAGTCAATGAAGGAAAAATACCACATGATCTCACTCATTCATGGATAATAAAGACCATTACAAACTTTTGAACAATAATAGATACAGAGGCAGAGCTGCCTCAAACTGATTGTCAAACTGCAGTGGGAAGGCCAGAGAGAGTTGGGGGGCAGGAGGGAGGGGAGTAAGAGATCAACCGAAGGACTTGTATGCATGCATATAAGCATAACTAATGGACATAAGACACTGGGGAGTAAGGGAGGGTAGGGGTTTGTCAAGGGCGGGGGGGAAAAAAGGACACTTATGTAATACCCTTTGTAATACTTTAAGCAAAAAATTTAAAAAAAAAAAATGGTGCTAAGACAACAGGATATTGTCCCACATGCAAAGTATTAAATTTGGACTCCCTACCTTAAGCCATGGACAAAATCAGCTCAAAATAGATCAGAGAAAACAGGAAGTGTCTCAAAAACTGAAGCATAAAATTATTATATGGCCCAGCAATTCCACTCATAGGTATAACCAAAGAATTGATAACAGATACTCTAAGACTTGTACACATATGTGCATAGCTTTATACATATTATACATAAAGTGGAACAACATCAATGTCCATCAACTGAATAATGAATAAATAAAATGTTGTATATATCCATCCATACAATGGAATATTATTCAGCTATAAAAAGGAAAGGACTAATATATGATAAAACACAGATGGACCCCCTAAAACATTATGCTAAGTAAAACAAGTCACACATAAAAGGTTACATATTACATAACTTCAGTTATATGAATAAGTAAATCCATAAAGATAGAAAGTATATTATTAGTTGTTTATAGGGGATTGGAGAAGGGTATGAAAAAAATGATTATTTAATGGGTATAGGGCTTCATTTGAGATGATGAGAATGTCTTGAGCCTGTGGGTGTCATCTTCACACGCTCCCTTTGCCTTGCTCCAGGTCGCTAGTATCTCCTAGAAACAATCTTACGCACTTGTTTGGCACGCTGGTGTTCGTGGCTGCTGTCCATGGGATACCCCTTGATTGCCTGGCCCTGGTGGTCAGCAGTCCTTATGTTAATGTGTACACCAAGGGACTGTGACAAACAAACAAACAGCTATCCTAGGGCACAGTGCGGAGGCAGCAGATAGAAACACACATCTAGTCTTCCCCTGAAAGAGGTATATTTGCATACCTTAAAGTTGTTATCATTATGAAATGCCACTTTGTCTCTTGTTACAGCCTTTATTTTAAAGTCTATTTTGTCTGATAAAAGTATTCTGCCCAGCTTTTTAAAATTTATTTCCGTATACATGAAATATTTCTTTCCATCCCTTTACTTTTAGGCTGTGTGTGTTTTGCATTCTGAGGTGGGTCCCTTGTAGACAGTATATTCAATCATCTTGTTTTCTTCTCCATGTAGCCACCCTGTATCTTTTTTATTTTTTATTTTTTGAGAGAGAGACACACATCGATGTGAGAGAGAAACATTAATCAGTTGCCTCCTACATTCACTCCAACAGGTGATCGAACCCGCAACCTGGTGACCAGAATGGAACCTGCCAGGTTGGTGTAGAGGACGATGCTCCAACCAACTGAGCCACACTGGCCAGGGCCACCCTATGCCTTATCATTGGAGCATTTAATCCATTTACATTTAAAGTAATTACCAATAGGTATGTAGTTATTGCATTTTATTCTTTTTTATTTTTATAGTTCTTCTCTCTTCGTTTATTCTTGATCTTTATATAGGTGGAATCATAGTGTATGTGTTCCTCTATGATTTGCTTTTATTATTCACCGTTGTTTTTAATTTATCCATGTCATGCATGGGACTATTATTCCATTAGTTTCTCTGCTGTGAACTATCCCATAGAATTCAATTACAATATATGGCACATATATTTACATATACCACAATTTACCCAGTCTAGTGTACTCATTTGAGTTGTTTCTAGAATTTTGACATTACCAACAAGACTACTATGAATATCCCTCTTACATAACTTATTCACGTTTCACTTTATAATGTATTTTATATAACTTTATTAATACAGAAATATCCACTTTCTTCAGGTTAGTATTTTACTGGTGTATCTTTCAATCCTTTACTTTCAACATTTGCTGTCCTTACATTTTAGATTAGGTCTCTTGTAAAAAAAGCATTTCATATGAACTTTTTTAAAAAAGCAATCTATCAGTTGTATTTCAATTAAAGAGATTTATCCATTTTACCTTATTGGAATTACTGACATATATCTATTCATTTTCACTATCTTACTTTGAGTTTTCTAATTATCCTGCTTTAACTGCCTTCTCCTTTATGTATTAATTTAGATAGATAGAAGAAGGTAAGGCACTTCTATCATCTAGAAATTATATAACTATTTCTAATCTCTAATGATTACTATAGAAATTTAAGTAATCAAATTTAATAAAATAAAGTCTAAAGTTAATCACATCTTTAACCTCTTCATGAATAATACTAAAAGCCTTAGCACTCTCATTACACACAATTTTACCTTGAATTATATGTCATTATATGTCACCCCCAATTGCCCCCCCAGCCAGCCTGATTGCCTCCAACTGCTGCCCCCGCCTGCCTGCTTGCCCCTAACTGCCTCCCTGCCAGACTGCTTGCCCCCAACTGCCCCCCACACCAGCCTGCTCGCCCCCAACTGACCCCCCTGCTGGCCTGCTCACCCCTACCTGACCCCCCTGCTGCCCTTATCGCCCTTAATTGCCCCCCAGCCGGCCTGCTCGCCCCCAACTGCCACCCTCCCCCCCGCTGGCCTGCTTGCCTCCAACTGCGCCTCACTGCCGGCTTGATCACTCCCAACTTCCCTCCCCTGCCGGCCTGATTACCCCTAACCGCCTTCTGCCTCGGCCACGCCACCATGGCTTTGTCCAGAAGGACATCTGGAAGGTCTCCCAGAAGGTCTCCCAGTCTAATTAGCACATTACCCTTTAATTATTATAGATGGCATAAAAGCCCTAGCCGGTTTGGCTCAGTTGATAGAGTGTTGGCCTGCAGACTGAAGGGTCCCAGGTTCAATTCCAATCAAGAGCACATACCTCGGTTGCAGGCTCCTCCTGGGCCTGGGCTCCAGTAGGTGCACATGCAAGAGGCAACCAATCAATGTGTTTCTCTCACATCGCTATTTCTCTCTGTCTGTCCCTCTCTTCCAGCCTCTCTGAAAATCAGTGGAAAAATATCCTCAGGTAAGGAATAAAAAATAAATAAATAAAATAAAATAAAATAAATAAATAAATAAATAAATAAAATGGCATAAAACAATGCATATAGTCAGCCCTCTGCATCTATGGATTCCTAACCATAGATTGAAACTATTTTTAATCAATGTGAAACCTACAGATACAGAGGGCTGATTGAATAGGGGCTGATACAGTTTTTTCAACTATACCTCAAAGGGAGGGGAGAGTAAAAAGATGGAGAAAGATATGCCATGCTAATGCTAATCAAAAGAAAGCAGGAGTCACTAAATTAATTGTAGATAAAGTATACTTAAGAGCAAGGAAAGTTATCAGGGATGGAGAGGTATTACATAATGATAAGGGAGTCAATTCTCCAAGAAGACATAATAATCCTTAATGTATAGGCACCATCAGCTATCAAAACTTATAAATTACTAGAGGACTGGTGCGTGAAATTCATGCATGGGTAGGGTCCCTAGGCCTGGCTGGTGATCAGGCTCAGCAGGTTCCCCACCTCCCCGCCTCTCCCTTCCCTCACCATCCGCGCACTGCCACCCGCGCAGTTCCCCCTGCCTTCCCACCTCCCGCCTCCTCTTTTCCTCACTCCCTCAGTGCCCTGCTGTTGCCACTGGTCGCCCACCATGTTCCGCACCGCCCCCTCATGGTCAGGGCACGTCATAGCGAGCGATCAAACTCCTGGTCTCACGGTCAAACTCCCTACGGGACACTTAGCATGTTAGCCTTTTATATATATAGATAGCCCTAGCCAGGGTAGCTCATTTGGTTGAGTGTTGTTCTGTGCACCAAAAGGTTGCCAGTTTGATTCCCAGTCAGGGCACGTGTTGGGTTGTGAGCTTGATCCCCCAATAGGAGGGTGTGCAGGATGCAGCCATGGATGTTTCTTTCTCACATTAATGAATGTTTCTCTCTCTCTCTCTCTCTCTCTCTCCCTCTCTCTCTCTCTTTCCCCCTTCCTCTCTCTCTCTCTCAAGCAATAAAAATATTTTTTAAAAAATAAATTGCTGTTAAAAAGAAGGAACTCACCATTTGCAACAGCATGGATGGAACTGGAGAGTATTATGCTAAGTGAAACAAGCCAGTCAATGAAGGAAAAATACCACATGATCTCATTCTTTCATGGATAATTAAGACCATTACAAACTTTTGAACAATAATAAATACAGTGGCAGAGCTGCCTCAAACCGATTGTCGGTCTTCAGTGGTAAGGCCAGGGAGGGTTGGGGGACAGGAGGGAGGGGAGTAAGAGATCAACTGAAGGACTTGTATGCATCCATATAACCATAACTAATGGACATAAGACACTGGGGGGTAAGGGAGGGCAGGGGCTTGTCAAGGGTGGGGGGGAAAAAGGACACATATGTAATACCCTTTGTAATGCTTTAAGCAATAAAAAAATAAATAAATAAATAAAAAATAAAAAAATAAAAATAAAAAAAAAAATAAATTACCCAGCATGGCTCAATGGTTGAGCACTGATCTATGAACCAGCAGGTTATGCTTCGATTCCCGGCCAGGGCACATACCTGAGTTGTGGGCTTGATCCTTAGTGTGGGGCATGCAGGAGGCAGCCGATGTATCTCTCTCTCCCTTCCTCTCCCTTCCTCTCTGAAATCTACAGAAATATATTTAAAAATAAAAATAAAACATAAATTATATTATCTATATATATAAAAGCCTAAGCAACCATCCTACCATTCGACCGTCCGACCGGTAGTATGACACACAATGACCACCAGGGAGCAGACGCTCTGACCAGTAGCTATGACATGCACTGACCATCAGGGGGCAGACACTCAACACAGGAGCTGCTGAGCTGCGGTAACTTGCTAGCTGCCCTTGGGTGACGCACCTGGAACCAGAGAGAAGGGAGCCCAATTCCAGGGTGCGTCACCCGCACAATCCAGGACCCCTCAGGATATGTCGGATAGCTGGTTTCAGCCTGATCCCCACAGGTCAGACTGAGGGACCCCACTGGTGCACGACCGGGCCTCTAGTCCTATATAATAAAAGGCTAATATGCAAATCGACCAAACAGGGGAACAACTGGTCGCTATGATGTGCACGGGCCACTAGGGGGCAGATGCTCAATGCAGGATCTGCCCCCTGGTGGTCAGTGCACTCCCACAGAGGGAGCGCGCTCATCCAGAAGCCGGGCTCACAGCTGGCAAGTGCAGTGGCGGTTGTGGGAGCCTCTCCTGCCTCTAGGGCAGTTGGACATCCCCCAAGGGCTCCTGGACTGCGAGAGGGCGCAGGCTGGGCTGAGGGACACCCCCCCCACCCAAGTGCATGAATTTCTTGCACCGGCCCTCTAGTAATAAATAAGAGAGTATAATATTGTTATAAGTAAAGCTAAACAAAGATTGAGTGATCAAAAGAGCAGTGTATAAAAAATGTTATACATGCCAGAACTGGTTTGGCTCAGTGGATAGAGCATCAGCCTGCGGACTCAAGAGTCCCAGGTTCGATTCCGGTCAAGGGCATGTACCTTGTTTGCGGGCACATCCCCAGTGTGCATGCAGGAGGCGGCTGATTGGTGTTTCTCTTTCATCAATGTTTCTAACTCTCTATCCCTCTATATTCCCTAATTCCCAATTGTGATAGTATTTGGAGATAGCCTTTGGGAGATAACTGGGTTTAGATGAAGTCATGAGGGTGAGAACCTCATGGTAGAATCAGTGCCCTTTAGGAAGAGACACCAGTGCTCTCTTTTTCTCCCTCTCCTCTCCCTCTCCCTCTGCCTGTCTCCCAGGTGAGGACACAGTGAAAAGGTGGCATCTACAGGTCAGAAAAGCCCTCACCTGAACCTGACCATCCTGGTATCCTGATCTGCCTTTCAGCCTACAGAACTGTGAGAAAATAAATTTCTGTTCTTTAAGCCACCCAGTCTATAGTATTTTGTTATGACAGACCAAGCAGACTAAGACAATAGGCATTTTTATATATTACCTCATTTAATTTCCCAGTAACTGCATTTCTAATTATATAACCTAGGATTCAACTATCTAATAACTGCAAAGCCATTGGTTTTACTCTGCCATTGCCCCCTCCTACAGAGGACAAGAAGTTAGTTACTCAGAAGATCCAGATACCAGGATTCTTGATTTTACCAATCAAAAATTCCAACCCTCCTCATCCTTCTACAATTTTGAATTTAAATGGTGCTGAAAGGCAATGATAGTTACTATCTTTACAAGCAAATTCCAGCTGACTCGAAAAGCAAAAATCCATTTAGTGTTGCATGGAGGACTTTAACTTTCTAGTCAAAACTGGATTTTTGGCTATAAAGGAAAATACCATTTATTTCAGGAATCTGCAAAGTATCAAGAAGAAGATTCAAATTTTACATAAGGTAATTTATGACACTTTACACAAATATACAAACCACAAAAGAGATACTGTACAATATTCAGTAGCCCTGCTATAATGACAAAACTTTAAATACATGTAAGTGTAAGCCAAAAACTCTTCTCAGAAAAGTACATTTAAACAAAAAGTAATGGCTCTTTTATACACCAATAATGAATTCTCAGAAAGAGAAACTAAACAATCGCACTTACCATTGCAACAAAAAAATTAAGATACTTAGGAATAAACTTAACCAAAGAGGCAAAAGACCTGTACTCGGAAAACTATAGACATTGAAAAAAGAGATAGAAGAAGCTATAAAGAAGTGGAAGAATATACTGTGTTCATGGATTGGTAGAATCAACATCATTAAAATGTCCATATTACCCAAGGCAATCTACAGATTTAATGCAATCCCTATTAAAATACCAATGGCATATTTCACAGAGCTAGGGCAAATACTCCATAAATTATTTTTAGATCAAAAAGGACCCCGAATAGCTGCAGCAAATTTGAGAAGAAAAAAAAAACAAAGTTGGAGGAATCCAATACCAGATTTCAAGTTATACTACAAAGCCACTGTAATCAAAACAGCCTGGTACTGGCACAAGAACAGACATATAGATCAATGGAACAGAACAGAGAACCCAGAAATTGACCCAAGCCATTACGCTCAATTAATATTTGACAAAGGAGACAAGAGGATACAATGGAGTCAAAACAGTCTCCTCAATAAATGGTGTTGGGAAAATTGGACAGATACATGCAAAAAAAAAAATGAAACTAGACCACCAACTTACACCATACACAATAATAAACTCAAAATGGATAAAAGACTTAAATGTAAGCTATGAAACCATCAAAATCCTAGAAGAAACCGTTGGCAGCAAAATCTCAGACATCTCTCGTAGCAATATGTTTACAGATACATCTCCTAAGGCTAAGGAAACTAAGGAGAAAATAAACAAATGGAACTACATCAAAATAAAAAGCTTCTGCACAGCAAAAGAAACCATCAACAAAACGAAAAGAGAGCCCACTGTATGGGAGAACATATTTGGCAATGATACATTTGATATAGGATTAATATCCAAAATATATAAGGAACTCATACAACTTAACAAAAGTAAGACAAACAACCCAATTTAAAAATGGACAAAGGACCTAAATAGACACTTCTCCAAAGAGAACATACAAAAATTCTGTTTTTTTGTTATGGGGTGAGGCCACAACATTAGTAACAAAGAAACAGAATTTCTGGAGGATGAGGCCCAGAAATCAGGATTTTAAAAAGATTCCCAGGTGATTCTAATGTGCAGCCAAGGTTGAGAACCACTGCTTTAAGACAACCTGGAGGGACCTGGAGAGTATCATGCTAAGTGAAATAAGTCATTCAGAGAAAGATAAGTATCAATGATCGCACTCATATGTGGAATCTAAGTAACAAAATAAACTGATGAAGAGAGTGGATCCAGAGACTTTGAAGCATGTAACAGAGTGCAGGATCTCAGAGGGAAGGTGTAGGAGGGTAGGTGGTTGGGAGGTAATCAGCCAAAGACCTTGTATGCATATATGCATAGCCCATGGACACAGACAATAGGGTGCATACATTCTTTCTGATTGGTGCGGGCTGGAAGGTATCAATGGGTGGAAAAGAGGGCCATATGTAATACTTTCAACAATAAAGAATTGTAAAAATAAATAAATAAATAAATAATTTTTTAAAAAGTATTCTCAAAGGAAACTCAATTACTATGTCCCATTAAAAGCAACTGTAAGGTCTCACTGCATGGGAGAACATATTTGTCAATGTTATCTCTGATAAGGGTTTAATCTCCAAAATTTACAGGGAACTCATTCAACTTAACAAAAGGAAGATAAACAATCCAATCAAAAAATGGGCAAAGGACCTAAATAGACATTTTTCAAAAGAAGACATGCAAAAGGCCAAGAGACACATGAAAACATTCTCAAAGTCACTAATCATCTGACAGATGCAAATCAAAACGACAATGAGATACCATCTCACACCTGTCAGAATGGCTATCAACAACAAATCAACAAATGACAAGTGCTGGCGAGGATATGGAGAAAAGGGAACCCTCGTGCACTGCTGGTGGGAATGCAGACACTGTGGATAACAGCATGGAGTTTCCTCAAAAAGTTAAAAATGGAACTCCCATTTGACCCAGTAATCCCATTTCTAGGAATATATCCCAAGAAATCAGAAACACCAATCAGAAAGGACATATACACCCCTATGTTCATAGCAGCACAATTTACAACAGCTAAGATTTGGAAACAACCTAAATGCCCATCAGCATATGAGTGGATTTAAAAAGTGTGGTACATCTACACAATGGAATACTATGCTCCTGTAAAAAAGAAGGAACTTTTACCATTTGCAACAGCATGGATGGATTTGGAGAGCATGATGCTTAGCGAAATAAGCCAGTTGGAGAAAGATAAATATCACATGATCTCATTCATTTGTGGATTATAATGAACAACATAAACTGATGAACAAAAACAGATCCAGAGACAAAGAAACACCAAATGGCCCTGACCAGTTTGGCTCAGTGGGTAAAGCGTCAGCCTGTGGACTGAAGGGCCCCAGGTTAGATTCTGGTCAAGGGCATGTACCTTGGTTGCAGGCACATCCCCAGTTGGGGGTGTGCAGAAGGCAGCTGATTGATGTTTCTCTCTCATCAATGTTTCTAACTCTCTATCCCTCTCCCTTCCTCTCTGTTAATAAACCAATAAAATATACTAAAAAAAGAAAGAAAAGAAACACCAAATGGACCGTCAAACCTCAGAGGGAAGGCAGGGGAGGAAAGGGAGGGAGGGGTAAGAGATCAACCAAAGGACTTGTATGCATGCATATTAGCATAACCAATGGATCCGGACACTGGGGCAGTGGGGGCTTGTCCTGGGGGGTGGGAGTGGTCGGGGCTGGGTCGATGGGGGGAAAAGGAGACATATGTAATACTTTAAACAATAAAAAAAAGAAATTTAAAAAGTAACTGTAAGGTAGTTATGGAAGAATTTGCATGTCATCATAACCTGTTGAAAAACTATTTTTAAAATATTATTTCACACCACTAACATGATACCACGGATTTGCTTCAAAAAAAACTCTGGGTAGAAGGGGACTGAGGTGGAGGAATGCAGAAATGGTAATGAGATAGCTCATGAGTTGATAACTGTTGAAGCTGAGTAAGGGCCATATGGGGGTTCATTATCCTATACTTTCTAATTCCATGTATGTTTGACATTTTCTCTGGAAGAAAAGTTAAAGTTATTTATACACTCTTGATGAACAAATATAATCCTCATATCCTAAAAATTAAAGAAAGAAAAAAGAAAGATGAGTACCTTCCAATCTTTGAATTTTTGCTTTCACAGAAATAACAGCTTCCAATGGTGAAACTCTCAGTTCAAAACATGTCCCAGTCAATGTTTCAATGAAGAGCTCCATGGTATAGAAAAGAAGTTTGTAGTAAAATGGTCCCACATTATCTTCATTGAAGAATGGAGGATCTTTTCTGTTATCCATTACTTTGACTTTGTTAAATCCTTTGGAATATGTAGTAGGCAACTATATTCCAGTTCTAGCCAAATCAGCTTTGAACATTGGTAATATATATCATTGTTCATGTTTTGACTTTAGTACCTAAAAAACAAGAATTTTTTAAGAAGCCTATCTGAACATCTCATTCCTCCATAAACATTTTCTGAACAACTATGGCCCAGTCTTCCAACGCCCCAGAATTCATTTTAAGTGCTTAATTTGTCTAATCCTAAACTTCTCACATTTCCCTCTGAAATAGTTCCTCCACTCCATTAGACTATAAGATCATTTTTAAAATGTATATTTGCAATAATTTTCTGTGTCTTACTAGAGCTCAGCACAGTTACTTACAAATATTTTCTTATTAATAGGTATACATTTGCAGGACTTTGAAAAATTTATGCATATCCTTTTCTAAAATACGTAAATTATGTTTTCTAACCCATACAAAGCATAACTTCATAACCACTATACATTTGAATCACACTAAATAAAAGAAATAGCAATCATCTTAATAGTTTCCTTAAAAATAGGAATCACTAAATAATCAATAAGGATTTGGATTTACAGGTTATCTATCAGTAGAGCATTGAGATAGTTAATATTGGTAATGGACATTAAACATAATCTCTACACACAAACATACAATGACTAATAAATACGAGAGGCAAACATAACCAACAGAAGTAGTAAGATAAATGACCAGTGTATAATTAGAAGAATAGGAATAATCAAATAAATTGCTATTAATCAGCAAAAACTTTGTAAAGGAAGGGGGCCTTGAACTTAAACTAGAGAACAGATGATATACACCTTCCTGGAAAGGTAGGTAGATCTTATAAAAGCTTTCCCTAGATATAATTTATATCCCATAGGATTCACCTATTTCAAGTCTAAAACTTACTGGTTTATAGTATGTTCACAGAATTGTACAGCCATCAGCACAATCCTTGTTAGAACATCTTTATCACCTAGGAAAGGAGCTCAGTACTCTTTAGACAGCACTACCAAATTCTCCTTTCCCTCTCAGCCCTAGGCAAGCACTAATCTACTTTCTGTTCCTATCATTTTGCCTATTCCGGACATTCACATAAGTAGAATAATACATATGTAATCTTTTGTGACTGGTTTCGTACACTTAATGTTCTCAAAGTTCATCCATGTTTTAGGATGTATCAGTACTTCATTCTTTTTTTAATTAATGAATAAATATTGTTTACCTAATCATCAGTAAATGGGCATTTTGGGTTGTGTCTAATTTTTGGTTCTTATGAATAATGCTATGAGAACATTCAATTACAAGTTTTTGTGTGGACGTTTTCCTTTTTCTTCCATAGATATATCTAAGAGTGGGATTACTGGGTTATGTGATAACTCCACATTTAGTAATTTGTGGAACTATCAAACTGTTTTAAAAAGTTTTCAAGTTTTGAACCATTTTACATTCCCACCTACAATGAATGAGGATGCCGATTTCCCTACACCCTTGCCAATACTTTCATTGTATTTTTTACTAAAGCCATACTAGTTGGTATGAAGTAGTATCTCATTGTAGTTATGACTTGCCTTTCTTTAATAACTAATGATGTTAAGCATCATTTTATGTGCTTATTGGCCATTTGTATATCTTCTTCATAGAAATGTCTATTAAGAAAGTCTATTTAGATCCTTTGTCCATTTTTAACTGGGTTGTCTTTTTGTTATTGAGTTGTAAGGATTTTTTGTTTTCTAAATAGAAGTCTCTTAAATTTTAAGGGTTGTCTTTTAACTATCTTGATGGTTAAATAAAAATTTTTAATTTTTATAAAGTCCAATTTGGCTATTTTTCTTTTGCTGTTTGTGCTTTGGGTGTCATATTTTAAAAGCTTTGCCTAATCCAAAGTAATAAAGTTTTATGTTACAGCTAACCCTTGAATAACACAGGTTTGAACTGTGCAGGTTCACTTATATGCAGGGAAATTTGTGACAATTTGAAAAACTCACAAATTGTGGTGCCTTGAAATATTGAAAAAAAAGTTTGGTATGTCATGAATGTAAAAAATATATGTAGAAACTAATTTATTTTGTAATTTACTGCCACAAAATATATACAAATCTATTACACAGTTAAAGTTTATCAAAATTTAAGCACACAAACCAGACTATACACACCATTCAGTTGAGAGAAATAAAAACAAATATAAATATATATTAAATCATAACTGCATAAAATTAACTGTAGTACATACTGTACTACTATAATAATTTTGTAGTTACCTCCTACTGCTATAAGTGGTGAGCTCGTGTTGTGAGAATCTGCTTAAAATACCACGATAGTAATCATCGCCATGTAAGCAGTTTGTCTCTCCAATAAATTGCATATTGCAATTAAAAGTGATCTCTCAAGGATCTCATATATTTTTCATCATGGTCAGTATAATACCATAAACCTTGACTATCATCATAAGACCCAAACAAAGTGCCACTAGTGATTCTAGAAGTACTCCCAAGAAGTAAAGTCATATTACAAGAAAAAGCTGAATTGCTGAAGTTGCTCACCATTTCAAGATAAATGAATCCAGTATACAGACCCTTGTAAAAAAGGGGGGGGGGGGGTAGGGAATGAAATTTGTGAACCCACTGCTGCAGTTACACCAGCAGGCACAAAAACCTTGCACTTTTTGTGAAATACCTTTTGATCTTGTATTGAAAATGTAGCTTTTATGTTGAGGCAAGATAGCTACTAGAAAGACATACCTATAGACTCCATTCGAGAAAAAGCAAAGTCATTATATGACAACTTAAAGCAAAAGGGAGGTGAAGGATCTAAAGCTGGAGAATTTAATGGCAGGAAAGGATGGTTTGATAATTTTAGAAAGAGGTTTGATTTTTAAAATGTCAAGATAACAGGAGCTTCAGCTAAACAAGAAGCAGCAGACCAGTTCCCAGATGCCATTAAGAAAGTTATTGAGAACAAAAAAGAAAATCAATGAAGAGAAAGGGTGTCTACGTCACAAGTTTTTAATGCAGACAAAGGTGTCCTATTCTAGGGAGGTGGGCCGAGGGGATGCCAAAAAAGACATTTATTAGAGGGAAGAAAAACAAACACCAGGATTTAAGAAAGGAAGGGATAAGCTAACTCTACTGTTTTGTGCAAATGCAATAGCGTTTATAATCAGGACTGCCTTCTCTATAAAGCTGCTCACCCCTGAGCCTTGAAGGGAAAAGATAAAAACCAGCTTCCAGTGTTTGGTTGTACACCAGACGGCCTGGATGAGAACCCTTTTTCTGGATAGGTTCTATCGATGCTTTCCCTGAAGAAAGTACCTTGCCAGTACGAGACTGCCTTTTAAAGTTCTTTTGATATTGGACAATGACTCCTACCACACAGACTTATTGAAGTTCAACATCAAAGGCATCAAAGTGGCCCAGACAGTGTGGCTTAGTGATTGAACATCGATCTATGAACCAGAAGGTCACGAGTCAATTCCCGGTCGGGCACATACCTGGGTTGTGGGCTCAGTTCCCACTGTGGGGAGTGAAGGAGGCAGCTGATGGATGATTTTCTTTCATCAAAGATATTTCTATCTCTCTCTCCCTCTCCCTTCCTCTCTGAAGTCAATTAAAAATATTTGTTAATATTTTAAAATTAAAAAAACTTTCAACGTTTTATGCTTTTTAGAGTACAAGTTTTGAATTTTTTTTTAAAAATGTATTTATTCCGAAGAATTTTATCCTCTTTGAAACTATTGAAATAAAATTTAATTTCACTTTCAGATTGTTCACTGCTAGTGTACAAAAGTAAAATTGCTTTTAATATATTGATCGTGTACACTGCAACCTTCCTGAAAACATTTATTAGTTCTAAAAGTATTTTTAGTGAATTCCTTAGGGTTTTCTACATACACGATCATGTGATCTATAAATCTTTACTTCTTCCCTTCCAATTGATGGCTACTTCCTTTTCTTACCTAATTGCCCTAACAAGAATCTCCAACACAAAGTTGAAATAAATGGTGAGATGGTGACGGTAAAATAAATACATACATACATACATACATACATACATACATAAATAAAAGAGGCTAAGGGATGACAGCAGACATTCTTGTCTCATTCCTGATTGTAGGGAGAAAGCACTCAGTCCTTCATCATAAGATATGATTTTAGGTATGGAATTTTCACAGATTACCTTTATCAGGTGTTTAGGTAATTGTTCTTTTCTAACTATGAGGTGTGTTAGATTTTGACAAATGTTTTTCTTTCCAGTCTATTGAGATGATCATGTGGATTTTGTCTCTTATTCTGTAACATAGTGTATTACATTGATGTTGAACAAACCTTGTATTCCTAGGATAGGTTCTATTTGTATATGGTGTAAAATCCTTTACATACAGAGGTAGGCTAAAGTAATTAATACAATAATAAATAAACAATACAAGAATAAATTCTGTATTTCACATACACCAACCAGTTCCATCTCTGCCCCTCCCACCAGTCTTCACCTGGCTGCTTTTTAAAAAAAAAATCTTTAATATTATTTCAGATGTCCCCTTTTTTTCCACCATTGCCCCCTTCCACCCAGTTCCTGCTCTGCCCTGGCCTTCACCACCCTGTTGTCTGTGTCCATAGATAATGCATATATGCATATAAAATCTTTGGTTAATCTCTTCCCGCTCTCCCCCAGCCCTCTTCCCTCTGAGATTCATCAGTAGGTTCCATGTTTCCATGGCTCTGATTCTATTTTATTCATCAGTTTATTTTGTTCATTAGATTTCTTGTTCCTTTTGTTTGATTTTTAGATTGAATTGTTGATAGATATTTATTGCCATTTTATTGTTCATATTTTTATTTCTCTCCTCCCCTCTCCTTCCCCCCCCCCTCCCCCTCCTCCTCCTTTTTCACCTTCTTAAAGAATACCCTTCAACATTTCATGTAATACTGGTTTGGTGGTGATAAACTCCTTTAGCTTTTTCTTGTTTGTGAAGCTCTTTATCTGACCTTCAATTCTAAATGATATATTTGCTGGGTAGAGTAATCTTGGTTGTAGGTCCTTACTATTCATCACTTTGAATATTTCTTGCCACTCCCTTCTGGCCTGCAAAGTTTCTGTTGAGAAATCAGCTGACAGTCATATGGGCACTCCCTTGTAGGTAACTGTTTTTCTTTTGCTGCTTTTAAGATTCTGTGTCTTTTGGCATTTTAATTATGATGTGTCTTGGTATGTGGTCCTCTTTGAATTCCTTTTGTTTGGGGTTCTCTGCACTTCCTGGACTTGTAAGTCTATATCTTTCACCAGGTAGGGGAAGTTTTCTGTCATTATTTCTTCAAATAGGTTTTCAATATCTTGCTCTCTCTCTCTTCTTCTGGCACCCCCATGATGCAAATGTTGATACGCTTGAAGTTGTCCTGGAGGCTCCTTACACTACCTTCATATTTTTGGATTCTTTTTTCTTTTTGCTTTTCTGATTGGGTGATTTTTGCTTCCTCATGTTCTACATCTTTGATTTGATTCTCTGAATGCTCTACTCTACTATTGAATCCCTGTAATTTATTATTTATTTCAGTTAGTGTATGTTTAATTTCTGACTGGTCCTTTTTTCATGTCTTTGACATTCTCATTAAGATCCTTGAAAGTCTCACTAAGTCCCTTAAAACTCTCATTAAGTCCCTTGAGGCTCTCATTAAGATCCTTGAGTAACCTTATAACCATTGTTTTGAACTCTGTATCCAGTAGTTTCCTTGCTTCCATTTCTTTCATTTGTAACATGTTTCTTTGTTTCCCCACTTTGGCTGTTTCCCTATGTTTGTTTCTATGTATTAGGTAGAATTGTTGTGTTTCCTGGAATTGGTAGAGTGGCCCTGGGTAGTAGGTGTCCTGTAGGGCCCAGTGGCTCAGCCTCCCCAGTTACCTGAGCTGGGCATTCTAGGTACACTGCATCCCTGTGTGGGCTGTGTGCACAGTCTTGTTATAGTTGAGCCTTGATTGCTGTTGGCATCACTGGGAGGAATTGACTGTGAAAACCAGCTGGGTGTACAATGGAAGAGCTGCTGTGCAAGAGACAACCTATAGAGCAGGACTTGCTTCAGTGGGGCTTTGGTACTCACCGAGTCTGTCCCTTCAGTGTGTCACTTGTGGATGTGTAGAGTTGTAATCTGGTATGTTCTGAAGCTGCCCACCGGTGCCCTGGCTCTGGGGCCTCCTGGGAGGTGCAAAGTCAGCCACTACCTGGGGCCACTCGGCAGGAGCTACCAAGAGATCTGCAGATGGTTGCTACTTCCTCATTAGGAAGTGCCCAGGTGAGGCCCAGCTGTGAAGCAAGAGAGCCTGGTAAATGGGTTTGGGGCACGCTGACTCCAGCTGCTGCTTATTTAAGAGATTTTAGCAAAGTCTGGAGCCTTAGCAAGGACAGGTCATTCATATAGAAAAGCAACTGCAGCTTGGATGGGGCTGCAAACAGGATGGGGCAGGGTCTCAGGGAATCACCAGGGTGGAGCGAACAATGTGGGCTATGCTGATGGAAACTCAGATATGGCTGCCAGTCAGCTCTGTGACAGGGAGGTTCCAGCAGAGGAACAATGACCCCTGCTAGCACCCCTGTCTGGGAAAAAGCCACCCCTGATTCCTGCCTTGATGCCAGATAGTCCAGTTCCTCCCCATATGTCCCTGGATTCCCCCAAAGCTGCCACTCCGTGCTGGAGCTCAGAGTAAGCAGGACCTTGTAAGTTCGTGCACTGGCCCTTTAAGAGAAACACCTGGGACTCTAGCAGCCTCCATGACACTCAGTCACAATCCCTGCTGGTTTTTACAGCCTGAAGTTAGGAGGACTTCTCTTCCCAGCTCTTCTTTTCTGGGGGCTGGGGGGCTGGAGTGGGGCTGGGAACCCCTGCTTCTCACAGAAGGCCTTGAAGATATCCTTTCCAATTAAAAAACTACTACACATGGGTGTCAGACCAGCCCGTCCACACTTCTGCCCCTCCTACCAATCTCAATGTGCTTTCTTCTTCTCTAGTTGTAGGACTTCTATTCAGCCAGATTTCAGGCAGTTCTGAATGATGGTAGTTCTATATTTAGTTGTAATTTTGATGTGGTTGTGGGAGGCTGCGAATATCACATTTACCTTCTCAGCCATCTTTACCAGAAGATTGATCTAATTTTCTCTATATGCCTTTGTCTGATTTTCTTACCAAAGTGATATTGGCCTCATAGAATACGTTGGGAAGTATTTCCTAGAGGTGGATAAATGTTTTAACCTGTTCACTCATGTTATCTAAATGCATTATTTGCAACTGAAGTATTCTTCCAATAAATATTTATTGAGGTATCAATTATGTACCAACCACTAGGGATACAAAGCTGGTGTTTCTTTTTAATGGACCTTTTTTTTAAAAAATCCACATCCCCTTTGGCAACCATAAGCTTATTGTCTATATATATATTATGATATCTATATTCTACGTCTTCTTTATCCATTCATTTATTGATGGATGTCTAGGTTGCTTCCATATCTTGGTTATTATTAGTAATGCTGTAAGGACATAGGGGTGCATACATATCTTCTTGAATGGGTATTTTTGTATTCTTTGGATAAATACCCAGAAGTAGAATTGCTGGACCATTATGGGGCTTCTATTTTTTATTTTTGAGAAATCTTTGTACTGTTTTCCATAGTGGCTGCAATAATTTACAATCCCACCAAGAACATATGAGGGTTCCCTTTTCTCCACATCCTTACCAGCACTTATTTGTTAATTTAATGATAACAGCCATTCTGACAGGTGTGAGATGATATCTCATTGTGGTTTTAATGTCCATTTCCCTGATTAGTGATACTGAGCATCTCTTCATATATCTGTTGGCCATCTAAATGCCCTCTTTAGAGAAATGTGTATTCACGTTCTCTGCCCATTTTTTAATTGTATTCTTTTTTTTTCTTTTTTGGGGTTATGTGTATGAGTTCCTTATATATTCTTGATATTACCCCTTATCAGATGTATAAGTTGCAAATATGTTCTCCCATTCAGTTGGTTGACTTTTTGTTTTGTTGACGGTGCCCCACACTGTGCAAAAACTTTTTGTTTGATGTAGTCCAGAAGTGGTTAAACTTTTAAATATATTTCAGAATGGGTAAAGCCTCAAAGTGGAAGGATACCAGTAAGTAAGCCTAGGTGAATAAAAAATGAACACTAGGGAAGTTAAAAAAGAGTAAAGAAGAAAAATGGGTGATAAATTATATACTTTTTTTTCAAAGAATATGAGGTATCACTGAAGTCACTGCACTTTTCATAGAAATGTGTCTAAAAGAGCAGTTATTTTTAAAGGCTGTGGTTTTATTAGTAACCTACATCTCCATTCTATAGGCATTATATCCCATAAGCATCTGCAATATTAACTATTGACAAACATCTGAAATCCACTATATTCAAAACTTATCATCTTTCCTACAAACCTGCTTCTTGTCATACAGTCTCCACCTTGGTAATTATTCATATACTTACTTCATCCCACCCTGTAACACCTTTGGTACCTCTCTCCTCTAATCATTTGCACCTGCAGTTTTGGAACACATAGCCTCTATATCAGTGGTTCTCAACCTTGGCTGCACATTAGGATCACCTGGGAATCTTTTTAAAATCCTGATTTCTGGGCCTCATCCTCCGGAAATTCTGTTTCTTTGTTATGGGGTGGGGCCACAACATTAGTAACAAAGAAACAGAATTTCCGGAGGATGAGGCCCAGAAATCAGGATTTTAAAAAGATTCCCAGGTGATTCTAATGTGCAGCCAAGGTTGAGAACCACTGCTCTATATCATTCCTCCTGCTTTGCTCTACTCACTGCCATCAACACAACTGGCTACCTGACAATACCTAATCATCTTTCAAGACTCAGCTCAAGTGGCAACTATTCCACAAAGCCTTTTATGGTTACTCTCCTTTGCACCTCTATCATATACCTCTATCATATATTGTACCCATTACAATCAATTTCATCTTTTTCATGGCTTTCTTATTATACTGAACTGTACACTACTTACTTAGGACAGTGTTTTGTACATATTGGTACTCACTAAAGGCTTGTTCAATGAAAGAGTACATAAATATTCGGTCTTTCAATTGCTCCTAGAACAAACCTGTGATATAGGAACTATATTATCCCTGATTTAAAGATGAAGGAATGGTTGGTTATGCTCCAAATATTTGTTGGTTTCCTATGGGAATCATGTTATGATTCACTCCAAACTAAGTCCACCAAAGTTTATACAACTTATGATATACAGGCACATACAGTGATTTCTGCTATAGTATGAATTTTTATAATACTAACGAAGTATAATTAATTTAATAAAGAACCTGAATTGCATTGTGCAAACTGCTAATGGTCCTAAAGAGATGGCATCACAGGAAGAAAAGTTGTTGCTAGCAACACAGCTGTTTTGAGTGCAGTTATATATTTATCAAAATAATGAGTAATAAATATAAGGATACAAAGTACTGTGCTAATAATACTGCTGATGATAGTAGAGAAAGATTATTGCTTTTAAATATAAGCCAAATAAATGGCCTTATTGCTTAGGTTTTATTTCTTATATCTTTAATACATTGAAATGCCTAGAGAAAAAATTACTTTGTATGAAGCTAACCCCTGACCCTTCCTCCTCCTCACTGAAACTTCTTTTTTAATATTTTAGGTAACATGTGGATTCTTAAGAGCATACTTATCATGATATATTAAATAAGAAATGTACTTTAGAACTAGCAGTATCTGTTCCCCCAAAGCCAATAGCATTCCTACATATATGGTAGCAGGTCTAGCAACAGAAGTCAGGGGTCAGGAATGCTGAAATGAATGTTACAGAAATGAAGGAATGGGTGACCAGTGCCTGACCAAGGAATTTAGAGGCAGAAGATGTAAGGAGCACACAATACTCTTCCATAGCAATACCTGAATGTAATAATGGGACAAGCTGGGGATGGGAGGAAAGACAGATTTGGAAGTCCATCTACTAGGAGAATCAATAAAGTATGGGCTAAAAGAAAAACAGCAACCTAGGACTGGAACACCCAACATAATTGTGGGCCCTAGTCAATGGCGCAAAATCAATGTCCAAAAAGAAGCAAGGCTGGTAACCAAATCAAAAACTGAAATATATGCCTCAAGAAAATATATTTCTCCTCAGTAGTAGAAATCACTGTAACAGAGGACAATTTTAGGCCATTAAATATTGTTAAACTGACTGGAGGACTACATGATGGCAGAGGGTCAAATAGAAGCTCAACAGGCCAAAGACCCAGCCAGTATTACAAGCAGGGTCCACGGCAGTTTCTGAAAGTGCTGTGTGGTCATGCCCAACTGAGCCTATTACGGAACCCTATGGTGTTGGAAAGCAAAGGGCAGTGAAGACTTAAAGGATGGAAAATGATGCAAGAACAAGAAGGTAAAAAATGGAAGAGGAAAGGAAGGCAGATAAAGAAAAAAGAGTTCTTCCAGAATTTTTACCAATAATTTAAAAAACAGACTTAGCTATTAAGAGTAATGGAATCAGCCGGCCTGCGTGGTTCAGTGGTTGAGCATTGACCAATGAACCAGGAGCTCACCTTTCCCAGTCAGGGCACATGCCCGGGTTGTGGGCTCCATCCCCACTAGGGGGCGTGCAGGAAGCAGCAGATCAATGATTCTCATGATTGATGTTTCTCTCTCCCTCTCTCTTCCTCTCTGAAATCAATAAAAAGGTATATATATATATATATATATATATATAAGAGTAATGGAATCGAAAACATTTCTAAATCAATTCCCAAAACATTTCTCATTCCTTCTAAAAAAGATCTTTAAAAAATGTTTTAAAATAAGTTTTAGTTGATTTTAGAGAGAGAGGAAAAAAGAAGAACGATAGAAACATCTATGAGGGAAGCATCCACCAGCTGCCTCTTGCACGCCCCTACTAGGAATCCAGGCATGTGCCCTGTGACCTCTTGGTGCATGGGTCATGCTCAACCACTGAGCCACACTGGCGGGGCTGAAAGAGTTCTTAAAAATACAACCAAAGAGCCCTAGCTGGTTTTGCTCAGTGGGCAGAGCATCGGCCTGTCCCGGGTTCCATTGGGGTCAAGGGCACATACCTGGGTTGTGGGCTCCATCCCCAGTAGGGGGCGTGCAGGAGGCAGCCAATCAATGATTCTCATCATTGATGTTTCTCTCTCTCCCTCTTCCTCTCTGAAATCAATAAATATATATAACTTTTTAAAAATACAACCAAAGAGGTAAGGCAACAATAATAGTGCCAAATAAGCAATGTCAGTGACTCGGAATCCGCTTTATCCCGTCCTAAAGAGTATTAGCCACATAAGAGCAGTTATCTTTTAAACTTTCCCTCCAACGTCAAGAGATCCGGATGATATGCGGTCATTAAAATGGTGACATTAATGAGCTGCTGTCACTAACCCCTGAGCTTCCGGCACAAGCTACAAAAATGACATGCCTACGCCTTGCCTCTGCCCTAGACTGCAGCCTGCAGCCATTTCCTATGGCACCGGGGATCCTGCGCCGCGGGGACAGGCACCCGAGTCACCTGCGCAGCCCGGGCTCCTCCGGGAGCAGCTGGTTCCACAGACGCCGAGGGCGGCGCTCGGCTCTGGTCAGGGCTGGCGTCGCGCCCAGCGCGGGGGGAAGTGGAGGCTGTGACCGGCGGAGACGCCGGCGCGGGTCTCCGGCAGCAGCGCAGGGGCGGCCCGCCTGCGCTGCGCCCGGAGGCCGCGCTGCTCTAGGGCCCCCGGCGGCAGCGGCGGCAGCGCGGCCGGCTCAGCGGCCCGCGGCCCGGGGCGCCCTCCCCATCCGGCCCGCTCGCCCTCACCGGCTGTCGGGTGCGCTCGCTCGGTCGCCCGCCGCCCGCACTGGGAGCACCGCCGCCGGCCGCGCCCCGCCCCTTTGTGACACCCACCCAATCGCCCGCCGCCGCTCACGCCGCCCTCCAATCAGGCCCGGCCGCAGGCGCCGGCGGTTGCTGGGCGCCGGCTTTCTCTGGGTTCCGTGGCGGCCGTCGGTTGGGAGTGGCCCGGATGTTGACCCTTTATGACTGAAGTGAACACCTGCCCAGCGCCCGGGGCGGCCTGGCGACCGCGCACAGGCTGCCGGGAGCGGTGGGCCGGCCTCCGGCTGCCGGGGTCCCCCTTCCAGAGCCCGGCGCCTCCAGCGTCCCCGCCTGCCTTGAATGTGCGCATTGCATATGCGCTCCCCTCGTAATCCTGCAAAGTCGGTACTGAAAACCCTACTTGACAAACGACCAGATAAAAGCTAAGAAAGGGAAACAGTTTGCCTACATTCGAACAGCTCTGAGTGGAGAGTCAGATTTAATCTAGGTCTCAAAAAGATCCAAACTTGGGGATGGGGTGGAGGGGGGTCAATAGGGAAACACACACACAAAGGGGACATATGTAATACCTCCAACAATAAAGATAAAATAATAATTTTAAAAAAGATCCAAACCTGTTCCACCATTCTACACTGCTTCCAGATGTTAGCCTTTTCTGTAATAAAATAAGAAATGCTCACCACAGGGCCAAAAAATATAAGTTCCCTCCCCTTTCAAACTTCTCAAAGTAGCAATTTGCCTATTTTCTAACCATATTTCTAACTCTCCTGAATTCCCTGGAATCAATCATAAGGACAGATCAGATTTGATCACTCCCAAAGAAAAAACCATGTTTAACAAATGCTTCCTGAGCCACCCACCAGTGAGCTCAGACTCAGAGCAGGAAACTACGTACGTAGGGGACAGAACGTACATGTGTTATCGGATAATTGCATGGGCTGCTCTTCTCCATTGCTAGTGGAAGTGGGGTTCTTGAGGCACCTTTGGAATAAGAATTTCCAGATGCCCCATGAGGATGAGGTGTGGTAGAAAACTTTATTTGTATGGAATTATATTGCTCATTTTCTAAAGTCCCTTTCCCCTTAAACCAGTCCTGGAAAACATGCAGGTAGGAGTCAGCAGAGCCAAAGCAAAGCCAGCGTCCATCGGCCATGTGGTGAGCCCAAGCCAGGAGTCAGACCCCAGCAGCAAGGAGCAGGCAAGAGCACAAGAGCCCCTTTGTTTAGGAGCTTAAATATCAAATCTTCCTGCACTTGCAGTGGCCACTCCTGCAGGCCTACTCTGGCCAATGCCCTATTCCCAGGTATGACAGACAGGCAAGCACCCTCTACATCATTTAGACTTTAGTGAACATGCCTATAATATTTGGCCTTTCCTCTGTTCCTTTCCAGTTAATTAATAACTGGGTTAAGTACAACAATATCAGATGCACAAAAAGATCAGAGAAAAAGAATAGGCAACTAGTAACACCCTCTCCTGTCATAGGGTAAGCAGAGCTGGTCTGTGGCAGCTGTACAAAACCTTTGGCTAGGAGATGAGCAACTCCCAGTTCAATCTTAAAAGTGGGCAAGGAAGAAGTTAGTGGCTTCGGGATTGGTGAAGCCAATCTTGCCTACAAGATTGTGCCATTGCTACAGATTGACCACTGAGCACCGAGATGGCACAGCACGGGAAAACACAGACTGGGGGGGACAGCCATCTATGTGGCAACAATTACAGGACATTCCCTTAAGTGCTGCTCTAGAGGCTGGCATGTCCACCCTTAGCACTTCTCCCTACAATTACCGAGGTTCATTCTGCCTCTTGGACAAAATAATACAAAGCTCCAAGGAATGGAAATGGATGCCTGAGAGCAAGGATCAGCTAATGATTTCTGAAAAAGGTAAGATAGACAATATCTTAGGCTTTGTTGGGCATCCAGCCTTTGTCACAACTACTCTGGCATTATAGATAGGATAAGAACCATAGACTATCCTATCTAATAAAAGAGAAACATGGTAATTAGCTGTACATCTGATACCCTTCCCATTGGCTAATCAGTGAGATATGCAAATTAACTGCCAGCCAAGATGGCGGCCAGCAGCCAGGCAGCTGATGTGAACAGGGAGGCTTGCTTGCTCCAGTGACAGAGGAAGCCAGGTTCCCTGCCTGCCTTGCCGGCCTCTCAGCTGCTATGAAACATTGTAACAAATATAGAAGCTAAACAAAACCCCAGAAACCTCCTTTCAGTCAGCAGGGCTTCAGCCAGCAGGATCGCAACATTGTTTCAAATACAGAAGGTAAACAAAGGCCAGAAACCTGCTTTCAGCAGCTGAGGTCTCAGAGCTAAAGCTGGCCCAGAATAAAAAAAAAAGAAAAAAGGACAGGTTGGGAGCTTCAGTCACCCGCCAGCCTGAAAACGGCCCTCAGCCCCTCACCCAGGCTGGCCAGGCACTCCAGTGGGGACTCCCACCCTGAAGGGGGTGTGACCAGATGCAAACAGCCATCATCCCCTCATCCAGGCTGGCCAGGCACCCCAGTGGGGACCCCCACCCTGATCCAGGACACCCTTCAGGGCAAACCAGCCGGCCCCCACCAGTGCACCAGGCTTCAATCCTATATAGTAAAAGGGTAATATGCCTCCCGGCACCGGGATCAGCGGAGCCGCGAGGCCTCCCAGCACCGGGATCAGTGTGACAGGGGGCAGCGCCCAAACCCCCTGATCGCCCTGCGGCTCTGTGTGTGACAGGGGGCGGGGCCACAACCTCCCTATCTGCCATCAGCCCTGCTCTGTGCCTGATAGGGGGGAGCTCCCCCAACCCCCTGATCGCCCTGTGGCTCTGTGACAGGGTGCGGCGCCCCAACCCTCCCCCCACGGGCCCTGCTCTATGTGTGACAGGGTGCGGTGCCCCAACCCCCCCCCCCCCCACGGGCCCTGCTCTGTGTGTGACAGGGGGCAGTGCCCCAACTCCCCTATTGGCCCTACTCTGTGAGTGACAGGGGGAAGCTCCCCAACCCCCTAATGGGCCCTGCTCTGTGCGTGACAGCGGGGAGCTCCCCAACCCCGATGGGCCCTGCTCTGTGCGTGACAGGCGGTGGCGCCGCAACCTCCCCTTCGACCCTGCCTTGAGTGTGACAGGGGGCGGTGCCCCAACACCCCAATCGGCCCTACCCTGAGTGTGACTAGGGGTGGCATCGCAACCTCCCGATCTGCCCTGCTCTGTGCATGACAGGGGGCGGTGCCCCAACTCCCCAATCAGCCCTGATCTGAGCCCGACCAGGGGCTGCACCTAGGGATTGGGCCTGCCCTCTGCCACCCGGGAGCAGGCCTAAGCCAGCAGGTCGTTATCTCCCGAGGGGTCCCAGACTGCGAGAGGGCACAGGCCGGGCTGAGGGACCCCCCCTCCTCCTCGAGTGCACAAATTTTTGTGCACCGGGCCTCTAGTATATATATATATATGGCTAATACGCAAAGTGTCCCCTCAGGAGTTCGACTGCTCGCTATGACGTGTGCTGACCACCAGGGGGCAGCGCAGAACGAAGGAAGGCCCCGGCCAGCAGCCAGAAGGCCCCGATCAGCCCTGATCACCGGCCAGACCTAGGGACCCTACCTGTGCATGAATTTCGTGCACCGGGCCTCTAGTATGTAAATAAATGGGTATGGCTGTGTTCCAATAAAACTTTTTTCAAAAACGGAGAGTAAAAGGCCATAGTCTGTCAAAACTTCCCTTAGTGGACTTATAGAGATATTAAAGGAAACTTCTCTCCTATTGCAAAGACTCATGAAGTAGGTAATCTCTCATCCCCTTCCTCTACCATCTGCCCAGGCTCTGACTAAGATAGGGCTCCCACCCATGTATAAGGAAGACTCATGGTCATCAGTCTGGCTTTTGCTTGCCACCTCTGGGATTCCTTGCCCACTCATGAAAGGCACAAATAGGTTTCTTCCCTAATATTGTGGCTACCAAAGCTAATTATCTCTCTTTATATATATATACATATAAAAGCCTAAGTGACCAAATGACTGGTCACTATGACGCACACTGACCATCAGGGGGCAGATGCTCAACAAAGGAGCTGCCCCCTGGTGGTCAGTGCGCTCCCACAGCCAACCTCCCGCAACACCCTCCCCCCTCTGCCGGCCAACCTCCCGCAGCCCCAATTGCCAGCCAGGCTGAGGGACCCTGCCCGTGCATGAATTTGTGCACCAGGCCTCTGGTATAAATACAGTTTTAAAAGAACAAAAAAAACACTGTGAAACATTTATTTTTGTTTTGCAGTATTAAGCATGATTAAAACCAGTGCAGAAAAATACAAAGTGCATTTAGTAAGAGGTGAGTACACTGTTTCAGTATTTGCTTCTGATAATTCAGTTAAGACAAAAAATGCATAAGACATCGTTATTAACTCAAGGATGTAGCTGAAGAGTGAGATGGCATATTCTGTATGCTCTACTGGCCTCCAAAGGCATTCAAAGGATCGTCAAATATGTTGGCCACCTTCTGTTCAGATCTTGGTTCAGGTGCTGCCTGTGAAGAGCGACTTTTTGGTTTGGTTGTCTTAGCCTGGACGCCAGAGAAGATATCATCTTTAAAAAGAAAGAAAAAGAGTTGCTAAATAGGCAAAAAAAAAAAAAAAAGAAAAAGAAAGAAAGAAAAACAAACAAAAAAAGAAAACATCTACACAAACCACCAAAGACTCAAGTCTGATAACAGAATGGGTTACCAAAAAAAACGCTACAATAGAGCCAAGCCCCTTAGATTCTGGTCTGCTACTAATTAAGTTTTATGATCACATACAAGTCACAGGTTCTCTCTGAACACTATTTTTTCAGCTATGAAGGTATATTCTTATTTTGGAAAAAAGTAAGTATTCACACCAATAACAATATCAGCATATCAGAAAGATTACAGCCTAAGTCTTAATAATGGCTACCTCTAGGTTTGTTTCCCACTGTTTACATTTTCTGACGAGTATTAATCTATTACAAGAGGTATGTATTACTTCTTTTGTAATATAAGTCTCTTCTGCACCCCATGGGATGGGAAGCAGGTGGAGATTGAGCTCACAGCTTGCTTGGGGAACAGACCCAGTCTGGCACTTCAGCACCAGCTTTCTACCAGTTAACTCCAAGGGGAAGGAGTAGGAAATGTATATCTGGCCTCAGCCCAAGTTCTATTACCAACACCAAGTCATTACATTTAGGGTTATGAGGCATTTGGCTTGCCCATTAATAAAGTAGATGTTACAACATGGAGAGAAAATGAGCATGTTTATAAACACAGATCTTTGACGAGATGTAAAGTCTGAGTTATAACCTGCTTTCCTATTTAGTCCCGTTTTCCTGAATTGCCCCTCTGGGCACTGATGCTCTCTCTCCACCTAGAACTCTGACTCAACAAACTGCATCACGCCCAAGGCAGCAGCCTCTGTCAACTTTGCATGTGGCTGATAATTCTGATCCTCCTTTCATAGCATCAGTGTTCAGATTTGTCACAGGTAATTGGCAGGGGACATAATAAGATAAAAGTAAAATTACACTTAAAGATCAAATTCTGGGCTCCTTCAAATCTTTGATGTCCATGATACCCGAAAGCTATTTCACCATTTACCTATCCATCCTCAGCCTAATTCGGGATTACACAGCAAGCCAAAGGAAACCCATCAGGAACATTTTCCAGGAAAAGGCCAAGATAAAGGTAGCAGGAGAAATACCAAGTCACTGAATGGTAATAATCTCTATGTCGTGTGTAGAAAACCCAACTTACCCATGTCATCATCAAATATAGACTTAGCTTCCACTTTCTTTTTGGACTTTTCTTTTGGTTTTACAGTTAGGTCAGCAAAGATATCAATGTTATCATCGAACAAGTTTGGTTCAAATGTCCTTTCCTTCTCTTTTGTTTTTTGTAAGGGTTTAATTGCTTCTGTAGCAAATATATCATCCTTGTCAAGGTAAAAAACAAGCAAAAATAATATTAAATAAAAAACTTTTTACTAAAAACACTCATTTCAACAAGTTGCAGAAATGCAACCTGCCAGTGTTCCGGAACAACATGACCTGCCTCCTAGATTTCTGCCCGGCCCAGTCCTTCTTATTCTTCTAGTCTCAGCTTAAATGTCAACTCCATAGAGAGGCCTTCTCTACCAGTCCTATCTGAAGGAGCGCTTCCCACCTATCCATCACTCTGCCCCACTACCCTAGGTTGTTCTCTATTTGACACTTAACATTATCTGTTGCCCTGTGCCAATTCCCCTCCCTGGGAGCTCTGAGGAGCAGAGCACAGGTCCTAGTTCACTGGTGTCTCCAGTACCCAGATGCTCAATGCACACCTGCCCACAGAGTGCTACTGAGGGCCTCACAGTCTGTGCTCAGTCATCAGCTAGGGCCTGCTTCCCCAAGAACCAGGTTCAACACTCAAACCGCAAATACTGCCTTATATATGCCACAGAGTGGCATGACCAGGAAGCTGGCTGATAAAAAACAAGATCTGTATCAATGGTTATGGCCGGCCAGCAATTACCAACTGTATGAAACAAAACAAAAAACTATTTCTGAGTAAGTTTCAGAGTTATTAATAAGGGAACCTAATTATAATCACTAAGCAAGTAGGTACTTGGTAGCAACAAACAAACCTTATGTAGTCTATAGCTCAAATGAGACAACTGGTATTTTCCTTCATATAGAACCAGGCATGAAAACACACTGTTATATCCTATTACCTCAAAAATATCTTGAGCTTTTGAGACGGCAGCTTGCTGACCATTGGATTTTGACTCGTTCCTCTTGCCTTTCTGATTTGGAAAGAGACAGTCCTCACCTTCCAGGAGAGGGAAGGGACTTGCTTCCTTGGCTGGTTTTGGTTTAACAGGCTGAAAGAGGTCGTCATCACTACCAGCCTCAGCCAGAGCAGGACACGTGGGGCTCTTTGCCTTACTTCCCCCAAGCAGGTTGGCGGGGCTCTCTGCTGCCTTTGTCTTGGCTTTTCTTCTTCCCGTGGGCTGAGTTTCAGTGTCCTTGGAAAAGATATCTCCAGAATCAAAAAGGTCACCTGCCAGAGGCTGACCCAGAGATTTGCCAGAGGGACTTCTGTCCACTCCAGGCACCAGACCACCTGCCCAAGTCAAAGTGGCCGCTGCCAAGACCTCCTCAGAGCCATCTTCTCCACCAGTTGCCCTGGGCTGTGGCTGATAGCCCGCCGGGGAAATGGCACCATCTGACAACTGTGCAATGGGTCCTCTGGGGACACTCATGTCCTCAGCCTCACTGGATTCCTGGGCAGCCAACCGTCGAGCTGCACGGGTCTGCGGCCTGCGCTTCCCTCTCACTTTGACCCGGCTCTGCAAGGACAAAAGACCACATGTTCATCTAGTGATAAAAGTGTCCAAAGCTAACACAGCAAATAATCAGCAACTCTACCTCAATCAAGATATTATCTAAGACACAGAAGAGGTTACTTAAGATGTCCAGAAGCTGCCGAAACCGGTTTGGCTCAGTGGATAGAGCGTCGGCTTGCGGACTGAAAGGTCCCAGGTTCGATTCCGGTCAAGGGCATGTACCTGGGTTGTGGGCACATCCCCACTAGGAGATGTGCAGGAGGCAGCTGACCGATGTTCCTCTCTCATCGATGTTTCTAACTCTCTGTCTCTCTCCCTTCCTCTCTGTGGAAAATCAATAAAATATATTAAAAAAAAAAAAAAAAAAAAAAAAAAAGATGTCCAGAAGTTTAATAGCTCCTAGTACTCCAAAACTAAGTCATTTTCATCCTTCACTACTCCCCATTTTTTAGTCTTTTGAAGGCAATTTCTATTCAATTTCATACAAAAGGCTTCATCTGCCACTGGAACCCGAACAGAAATGTTAGTGTTCTGTGTCCCATAACCCTTCCTAGTCCCTACTCGGCCTGTGGATTTATTTCAAAACAAGAAAGAACAGGAGAAATTCTAGCACTGACCTTTATTAGGTACTAAACTAAAATCACTCTGCAAGAGCAGGGAGATATCAAACAATAAAGAGAGATACTATAAGGTGCTTTTTTCTTCAAATCAACAAAAAGTAAATTCAACTGGTAAATACTTTACATTAAAAAAGTAGCTTACCAGTTGGAGAAAGGTAAGCTTTACATGATCTCACTCATTTGTAGAATATAATGAACAACATAAACTGATGAATAAAAATAGATCCAAAGACATAGAAGCATCGAACAGACTGGCAAACCACAGAGGGAAGGCTAGGGAGAAGGTGGGTGGGCAAAGAGATCAACCAAAGAACTTGTACGCATGCAATAAGCATAACCAATGGACACAGACAATAGGGGGGGTGAGAGCAGGCTGGGAGAGGTCAATGGGGGAAAAGGGAGATATATGTAACACTTTCAAAAATAAGAATTAAAAAAAAGAATGTGGCTTATAATCAATGATTCTCTCTCATCATTGATGTTTCTTTTTTCTTTTTTAAAAAATATATTTTATTGATTTTTTACAGAGAGGAAGGGAGAGGGATAGAGAGTTAGAAACATCGAGAGAAACATCAATCAGCTGCCTCCTGCACAACCCCTACTGGGGATGTGCCCGCAACCAAGGCACATGCCCTTGACTGGAATCGAACCTGGGACCCTTGAGTCCGCAGGCTGACACTCTATCCACTGAGCCAAACCGGTTAGGGCACGTCATTGATATTTCTATCTCTCTCTCCCTTACTCTCTGAAATCAATAAAAAATACATATATATTTTTTAAAAGTGGCTTAAAGAGATCAACCAGAGAACTGGTATGCATATATGAATAACCTATTGGACACAGACAATAGGGTGGTGGGGGCCTGGGGTGAGGGGCAGGGGCAGGCTGTAAGGTGTCAATGGGAGAAAAAAGGGGACATATGTAATACTTTGAACAATCAAGATTTTTTTTTAAAAAGTGGCTTAGAAATCAGAACTCTTAATATAACCTCAAAATATGAATCAGTTATTATAGTAATGTGATATTTTCCAAAATATACAATCAACTCGTTTTGAGAATGTATAAACTACTCTGGGCAAAGTAAGTACTTGACTGTGTTTGCCTATTTCAAGGAAATTAACAAATAATTTGAAGAAGTCGCCATTTAAACTTAACCAAAATGAAAGCTAAAAAACGTAACAAAAGGAAGTTTTATTTTTCACAAGGAAAACCAGTTTGGAAACACCTGAAATGAATGTATCTGCCAGGGTTTCCAGGTCCTGTCACTCAGAGATCAGCTACGGCCTTCTAGAGAAGGAAGAAGACTAGATAGAAAAAAAGAGAACCAACTCAAATGAAAGAAAACCTGAGTTCACAATCCACCTAGCATAAGCCCGCAGTCCTGTGGACGGGTGTGGCGGGCCCGTACTAGCTGGGGATGTCCGAGGAGGGAGCTTGGGCCACAAGGCAGGAGGGAAACATCACAAAAGCAGTCAAGTCTGAGCAGAGCTGTCAATGAGGGTGCAGCCCCAGCTGATGGCAGCTGGGAGGGGAGTGGGGCGAGTGTGTTCAGAGAACGGTGCCTGGAGTGACTGGAGTTCAGGCAGGCAGTGTCGGGTGAGTGGTGGGGAAACTGGAAGCTCCAGTTAGCACAGACTGGAAAAGGTTTACTACCCATCTAAGGGGCTCTAATGTCCTCCTTTGGGCAGCGAGAGCCAGCAGAGGGACACAGTCTGCTCCGTGCTTAGAAGACCTCCGGTAGCAATGCAAGAAAGGCGGGAGGTAGCGGATTTCGCTGTGGCTACTGAGAAGAATGTAAATGTAACAAATGCGGGCAGTAGAAAAGTGGATGCAGCATAAGGAAGGTGGAAGGAGGACAGAGGCTGAAGGAAGGATGAGGTGACTCTTCCAAATGGAAAATTGGCCTATTGTGTGTAACTGATGAACTAGAAAGAAACAAACAAGTTGTTTGGCTAAGAAAAAAGCAAGCAAGCAAGCGCAGGCAGCTTCATCACCTTGTTTGCACTGTGTAAGGTGTCGGCCTGAGCTGGAACATCAAAACTCACGCCGGCCTCCCCACTCCCAGGAAGAGTGGGTATAGTTTCCAGACTCTGGATTCTCCCAGGTTCAGACGAAGGAAAAGCCAATTCTGGCAAAGCAGAATGCGTTCCAGAGATCTGGGGAGCCGCGGCAGGCAGCAGTGCTGCTGGGTTAATCGCTAAATTTGCCTAAAGAAGAAAAATAAAACTTACTCGTACATTTTCTTAACCACAGCAGTCCATTACTATTACTATGACACATGGCGAGAGACTCAAGTGTACATAACGAATAATACGAGAGGAGAAATGCAAGTCCCTCATCAAGTCTTAGGACTAAACAGAACGTTATACACCTGTGCCCACCACTGGCCCAAAGAAAAGCTGTTACAGACGCAGCACACAAAAGCAATGACTGGAGGGTGGGGAGAGAGAACACCTGCAGCCGCTGACAAAAGTAAAAAACCAAGCAAGTATACAGACGCCACAGGGTGGGCGATGAGGATTCCAGACATGTTATAATTACTTGTATTTTCCCGATCCGTGGGGATGGCTCTTTGGTTTTAAATGGAGCTGGACCTGGTGAGTCCTGTGTGAAATTACAGTCAGTTAAAAATCCATTGGGGAAATAGAAAGAATAGTGTCTTTTGGATTACATTTATGCCTGTAAAGAAATCTGCGCTGGAGCTGAGCTATCGCTCTCTGTAACTCTCCAACGGGAAGGGCATTCCGATCTCTCCTGGGGCCTCACAACATTTCACTAGCATTACTTCCGTTATACCCCGTCATCCATTGAAAGTGACAGGCTGTCAGACTACATGGAGTGAAGGGAGACAGATCGTGAATAAGGTGCATGAGAACTGTAGTGAACCGGAGCATCCAAACCTGACCAGTTGGCAAAATTACATGCTAGTTATCCCACACAAATACGACCAAGCACACAGAAATTCACCCACAGCCTGAGCAAAAGAGGCTGAGACCTGGGAGGAGGCACTGGAGATGTGCTAGTCCTTGTTTCACAGCTCAGCATGCTGAGGCCTCAGTAGACACCCAGGGACAGCTGTGAGCCAGAAGCAGAACTCCCGTCCAGTCCTGGCCTCTTCTCAGGAGGCCCCCCATAGGGAAGATGGCTGAGGACAGAGACCTCACAGGAGGTAACATGAGGGGGAACCAAGAAACTGGAGGCAACATATATTTTATTCAAATGTAATTCTACTCCAAGGTACCGCAAAGGGAGAAATGGGGGTCCTAGTGGGAAAAGATTCTTCACCCCACCTTAACTCTATCTTAGACTAGAATTTGGAGGTATTACAAAAATAACAATGATAAGTATGGATTCATGGACTGGACTATGGGATGAAAAGAGAGATGAGCAAGGATGAAAAAATACAATAAAGAAAGAGAAGTGGTCTTAGGTGATATTTCCTCCTAATTAACCGTTTGAGTCCCAAGCATCGCGATCGCGCAGCTTGGTGTTTCTCGACATAAAATAAAACAAGCGCTATCACGCTGTTTGGGTCTTTTCGTACTCATTTAGAGAAAGTGCGGTTGCGCTGTTTGGGATTCTTCGACAGTGTTTTTTCAATACCCCCTGGGACTCAAACGAATCGTATGTTTTCTCGACATAAAATCTCAGCAGTGCGATCGCGCTGGTTGGGACTCAAACGGTTAAGAGCACTTGGCACAACCCTGGCTCAGTAGAATGAAGTTCATCTGGACTGGGATGTAAACAAGAGCTCAAAGTCCTTAAAGCAATCAGTTCTAACCTGAGCGGTTTCCGGTTTCCATAGCCTTTTTTCTTTGATACCTTGAGTGGATTCAGGATGTTTCTGGTTCTTGAAAGAGCCAACAGAGTGATCTTTTTTCACTGCACTCTTCTTTTCTGATACCTTCAGAGGAAAAAGGATACTAGAGGTCTGCCAAGCAGCTTGGTCATTTGAAAGGAAAGTCATAATGCAATAGAAGAATCTGGGTTCTGAGTTTTAAGGTCATTTCTCAAATGAAAGCTGAACTAACTCAAAGGCAGCATTTCAGAAATAGCATTTTAAAGACTGACTTTCTAAGCAGTCTTCTCTGTAATAAAAAGAAAACAGTACTTACAATATCTACTGGGACAGGGGCAAATGACACATACGGGCTAACACTCAAATTTAAAGATTTGCACCTGAAAAGCATGAATATTTAGTAACTGCATTGTATGCATTGACCTTTCAACAAACTTAAAAATCAAACAAATTTGTAATAAAAGAGCCTGAGTTAGTTAATGTTTTCATGTTAGCTAGGGAACAGGAGATGGGGACAACACCACCATTCTCAGCACATGATTTGCCAATCATTTATTATGAAGACCCACAATTCTCTGGGTATTTTCTTAATCCTGTAACTAGACATTAATTTCTTTTCCCAGAAGCCTTCCCACACACCCCAGTATTGAGAACAAAAGGCTGGTACCAAAGGCTGGGACTTGGCAGAACTGAAAAGGTCATCATCTTCATCATCCCCAAAGAGGCTCCCAACACTTGGCTCTAACAACTAGAACAGACAAAACTCAAATTCAATATCCAAACCAAAACAACTTACAAAGAGAGCGAGGTGAGTTGCTGAGATAGTACCCAAAACAATACCACAGCCATGCTGTGGAGAACCATCTGGCACTGACCCTGGTATTTTTGGTGCCGGAGAAAAGATCAACATCGGGGTCATTGTCCTTCTGGAGCTTGTGACTGAAAAGGAGCTCTTCATCCTGGAAGACACCTGTGCTCTTTGGGTGGGCATCAGGGTCGGGACTCTGGGGAGAGAGGGAAGAGGGTGTGTGTTTAGGTTTCTAAGGATTTCTCTCAATGAAATCGCACACAACTACAAAAATGGAACAACAAAGATACCTCCTGTGGCTTTGTTTACAAAAGCTAAAGGCTGAACACAGCCTAAGTGTCAAACAGAAAGGGAATGACAATTCACATAATGGAATACTATGCAGCTACCAAAAATAGTTGAGAATATATAAATACAGATAACAGATACAACTTTTGTGTAGTATCTGAACTTTTTACTTATAAAACAATCTATTAGTTCCATAATGAGAAAAATTTTAGGGGTGAAAACACAAAAATTAAATAAGCTCTCTCCATCTCATTGCCAAAGAGAAGAGACAGTAGCTGTCTTAAAACCAGAAACTACACAGAGTGGTCAAGCACATATGCCTAACCTGCCAGCATCTCGTCCAAAGTCCTGGCACAGGTATAACCAGCCAACCTTCCCCTATTCCCATCCACCTCCTACTCCACTACCTTCAGATTCCAAACCAGTTCATTTTGTTTGCTAGGATGTCTGACATTGAAAGTTACTATGTACATTACTTGGTTTGACATTATAATGCCCCAGATTCTAAAATCCTCCCCTATTTTGTTAGTATCACATCCACAAATTAAAACAAAAAAACTCACTCTTGACAAAATGGGTCACATTAAAAATTAACTAATAAGCCCTGGGCGATTTGATCAGTGGTTAGAGCATCAGCCTACAGACTAAAGGGTCCGGATTCAATTCCAGGTCAAGGGCATATACCTGGGTTGCAGGCCAGACCCTGGCCCAGGTCAGGGCATGTGCAGGAGAGGCAACCAATCAATGTGTCTCTCTCACATCGGTTTTCTCTTTCTCTCTTCATCCTCCCTCCCTTCCACTCTCTCTAAAAATCAATGGAAACAAAAGAAATACCTGGATTAACGCCCCCAAAAGTTTTAGTTTAAAGTTAATAATTATTATTATTGACTAGAGGCCTGATGTGCAAAATTCGTGCAAGAGTAGGCCTTCCTTCCCTGAGCTGCTGGCACTGGCTTCCCTCTGGCACCCGGGACCCAGGCTTCCCTCCAAAACCTGAGACTAGGGCTTCCCTCCGGCCACCGGCAGGAACCCAGGACCCGGCTTCCCTCTCAGCCCTGGCTTCGTCCAGAAGGTTGTCCGGAAGGACTCTGGTCTAATTAGCATATTACACTTTTATTATTACCTATTATACATAAAAGCCAGTGTAACATAGAAATTAAGGCTACAATTTTCATAACTTAAAAAAAAAAATCACAGTCCAAAATCAGCCACAGTAAGAGACTAGAAGAAATATAGTGCCCTACCCAGTTTGGCTCAGTGGATAGACCATCGGCCCACAGACTGAAGGGTCCCGGGTTCGATTCCAGTCAAGGGCATGTACCTTGGTTGCAGGTTTCATCCTGGCCCTCGTCTGGGCCCATGTGGGAGGCAACCAACCGATGTGTCTCTCACATTCATGTTTCTCTATCTCCTTCCCTTCCACTCTCTCTAAAAATCAATGGGAAAATATCCTCAGGTAAGGATTAACAAAAATCAATAAAATCTTTTAAAAAATATATAGCAAAGTACTGGTGGGGATGTGGAGAAACTGGAACCCTCAATTCTTCAGCAACTCACACGACAGGCCTGATACCATGAAATAAGATTCTTCTATCCTTCTAAAGCCTTGAGCCTTTGCTGCTCCTGCTCACCTTCCCGACGTCTTTCTTTAGAGACGGGGTGCTGCACTGATCTTCTGTTTTATCCTCTTCCTCATCAAAAAGGCTAAGAACAGTTTTGGTTCTACTTTTGGTTCCTTTGTCCCGAGAAGATGAAGAAAATAAATCAGAATGCTTGGCTGCTTCCTGAGTAGATACAGTCAAAGGCCCTTTCTGAAAAATGGAAATAAGGAAAATATAAGACCTGGAAATGCAAATTCTATTCTTGGACCTTCCAAGCTCCTCATTAATCCACTAACGGCCACATTTACATGTTTCAGGGCACTGCAGCTCTACTCCCAGGTAATAAAACATTGAGGCCAATCCTCGACCGGCTACTCCAAAGGAGAGTCTTGTGCAGATAATTTATAGCCAAAGATAATTTTTTCAATCATTTTAAAACCCAAGTTCCTCATTCCTACCAAGAGATATATGCCAGTCATTATCCTGATTCACTTAGGTTGCTCAAGAGCTATAAATAGCTTCTAAGTCACAGAGATAACACAAATACCAATCATTAGGAGTGGATCCTATATTTCCTAATATTTACCTAACACACAAGTCTCAAGGAGAAACCTAACTGACAAAATTAGACATTTAAATTATAGGAGACTAACATTATATGCAATTAGAAGAATCTCTAAAATAATGCTAAAATCAAGCATTTATTCTATTCATTCAACAAGTACCACATTTCAGGTAAGTTACCACTGATCATAAGAACCATTATTACTATATGAACCGCCAAGAAAGAAAAACCCCAATTAAACATGCCTTTTACTGTGTGGTGCATCCTAGTTTCAGAGTGGTTCAACTGTGAAAGATTATGCTTCTTTGAAGAAATGTGTAATTACTATGTGCAAGGTAATATGCTCTATGCTGCAGATATAATGGTGAACAAAACAAACCTGGCCCCAATACTCAAGGAGTTCATACGCAAGCAAGGGAGACAGCAGTACACAGCAGTTAGAGCTGAAGTGTGGGAAGGGCTGTGACTAGAGTAACTCAGGGGTTAGGGGCACACAGAGAGGTCCACACTGAAAGCACAGGAAGAGAATGTTAACCGATGACTCAGGTTCTGCTGCAGCCCCAAGAAGCCTCCAGAGGAAAGTGCATGTGACGTTCTTCACGCAGGCCCTAGAAGGGAGACGGAATCTAAGAGTTGAACACACAGAGGATAGAAAAGTTAGAAAAAGGAAAAGGCATACAGAGACTGGTGGCAATCGCAGATTTCCAGCTAGCCAGCAGCCTTATCCACAGGCCTCTCCTGCAGGAAATGACAGATCATCCAGAAAAAGGAAGCTCATGAGTTAGAAGAAAAACAAATTTCACTTTAATTCACAGCCAACATCAACTAAATGGAAAAAAAGAGAGTACATTCAAATCTTCTTACGACAGTCATTTGAAGTACAGGTGGGGACTGGAAGGGAACCGGGGATAACAGAAAAGAGAACAAGTCAGAGAGAGCAGACATGCAGAGAGAAGGCCAGCACGAAGACCAGGACATGGAAGACCACCCTGGAGGGAGAAAGGCAAAGTGGCCATGGGTACTTCCTGTGCGCATGCGGCCTGGAAGCATCCGGAAGCCGAGCAACGCTGAAGGGCTCCTGAAGGCTGGGACCAGAGATTTTCTGCTTTATACTTCCCAGTGTTTTCAAACTTTTGACCAATGAGCCATTTATTTTCTGTAGTAGGAAAATGTAAAGGCGCGCACACATGTGTGTGTATTACAAGAACAAAAAACAAACGTATTGAATATACAAGAAAAAACTCCACCTTTTCTGACTCCTCAACCACATGAGTGCTCCCAAATTCTGACACCTCTTTGGCACTCTCAACCTTCTTGTCCACAGGCTTCTCTCCAAGTTGTACCTCCTTCTCTTCTTCATCGCTGAACAGCAAAGGTGGTACCTCAGGGACAGTCTCTTTTTTCTACCAAAAGATGAGTAAATGACATCCTCATGAAAAATAATATCAACAGAAACACTTGGAAATGGAGTAGAGCTACCACCCCAGAGGGACTGCCTTGCATATCTTACTCCTCATACCAGGGGAGGGGATGGAGGAGGGGCAACTGGGCAAAATGACTTTTGGATGGGCCTACAGCAGCAGGGAATCCCAAACAACTATTTGCAAAAATAACAAGAAAGCAGAGATTACATCTAGGACTGAAATCTAAAAAACAGTCTTTAGAATTAGCATCGCGATCTGAGCTTATTGGCACCTACATAAATTCCTTCCCTAGCTTATTACCATCACAGAAACTCCTTCCTTCTGTAACTGTTCCCCTTCCCTTTCTCATAAATACCCCATTGCCTTGCTCAGGGCTGGGCAAACTTTTTGACTCGAGGGCCACAATGGGTTCTTAAACTGGACCGGAGGCCGGAACAAAAGCATGGATGGAGTGTTTGTGTGAACTAATATAAATTCAAAGTAAACATCATTACATAAAAGGGTACGGTCTTTTTTTTTTTTTTTTTTTAGTTTTATTCATTTCAAACGGGCCGGATCCGGCCCTTGGGCCGTAGTTTGCCCACGGCTGGCCTTGCTCCTAATCAAAATATCAGAATGCCATTTGGGTTTCTGCCTGAATCAGTACTTCCTGAACAGTTATTACTTTGGATGACAAATAAATGCTTGTTGCCTCTCACTTTCGCCTTTTATTTTTAGGTTAACACTCAAAAACAAAAAACGTGTGCCATCACTGCAACGTATAGAACAAGCTGAAACCACAACTCTAAGGAGTTGGCTGATGTTGTGGTGGGAGAGACAGCAAGACAGGCTACCCCCCCCCGGGGCCCAGCTGGCAGGAAGCCAGAAACCCCGTCAATTGCCCCAATGCTTTCCCTTTTCCTTACGGCCAATTGGCAACTAGCCTGAAGGGCACTGCTGTCTCCAAGTTTACTTGGTAGACTTCAATTGTGTTCCCTTTGCTCACACATGCACCTAACAAGAAAGACTGTCCTTTCCATAACCCTCTCTCATTTAAATGCTAAAAAACACACCCCTCAGTGGAGATTTAATAGGGTAATGAGACATGCAAATCATGAAGAAGCATGTAGTTCCACTGCTCAGGCACCAGAGTCCCTGCTTCCAGATAATCAGACACGATGCTCCGACATCATCTTTCCTGCTTCCACTTCTTTAAAACGGCTCCTGTGGGCTTGAACCGGGCCCTGTTGGGCAGCAGCAGCACTTCCTTTCTCCCCCTGGATGCTGTTTCCCTAGAGTGCTGGAGCTTTGTAATAAACCTCTCTCCTGCCCTAACCGGTTTGGGCAGAGAGGATAGAGCTTAGTGGATAGAGCTTCGGCCTGTGGACTGAATGGTCCCAGGTTCGATTCCAGGCAAGGGCATGTACCTTGGTTGCGGGCACATCCCCAGTAGGGGTTGTGCAGGAGGCAGCTGATCGATATTTCTGACTCTCTATCCCTCTCCCTTCCTCTCTGTAAAAAATCAATAAAATATATTTTAAAAAAATAAATAAATAAACCTCTCTCCTGAGGACTATTTTTGTGGTGAACTCCTGCGATTTCTATCTCGAGAGTTCCAATGAACCCTGGACAGGACAGTGAAGGGGGCACATGCAAAGAGAAGAAATAAACACCACTCCCCCAGGCTTGCAGACACAGCATCTCAGAGTTTCTGCTACCACATCGTCTGGACCTGTCTCCTTGTGCCTCGACTCCACAGGTCCTGCAATCGCTTACTGGTAGATCCTTACCTCTGCCACTAAGACAACTACTAGTCTCCTTTCTGCCTCCCTCCTCTTCAGCTGTATAACACCTTCCAGAGCTATCATACTAAACTAAAACACCGGATTATTTCACCTCCTACCCCAGACGTGTACCATTTGCATTAAGCAAATGCTAAGTATGACAATGAACTGACACTCATTATATCCCTTTACTCATCTACACCCCATCAGTCTCACTTTTCCTTAAACCTGTTGTAAACTTTCACATGCCACGCCTGCTCCTCACAGTTTATAGTGGCAAATCCTCATCTTTCAAGGTTTCCTGTTCTCATCAGTAAGTATCAGCTGCTTCATAGACAAGAATATAGCCCAGCCAGAATGGCTCAATGGTTGAGCATCAACCTATGAACTAGATGGTCATGATTCGATTCCCGATCAGGGCACATGCCCAGATTGCAGCCTCTATAGCCAGTGAGGGGGGCGTGCAGGAGGCAGCCAATCAATGATTCTCTCTCATCACTGATGTTTCTATCTCTCCCTCTCCTTTCCTCCCTGAAATCAATAAAAATATATATTTTAAAAATATATATATACACACACACATATATTACTTATATCTCTACCTAGCCTTTGCTTTCTTCTTAATTTACATTAATAGCTATCACACGTCTGTTTGTCCATTTACTTGAAAGAATCATACAGTGTAATTTCAATCACGGCATTTTACATCAGATAGGGGCTCTACATAATTCCGCAAGCCTCTGCCCTGCCTCTCATCTGTCCATTCCCTGGAGGCAGAACTTCAGAGATCAGGAAACTGAGGTTATGTGACTTGACTAGAGTGATCAGTATTCACAGGGCAAGTCACATCAGAAAATTTTGAGAAAAAACTGTAACATATCACACCACTAGACTAGATGGAATGAGGCGGTGAGCTTTGAAACAGTATCTAAACGAAGTTAGGAAGACAGATTTGGAAACTATAGAAGAACATTACTAAGATAAGCAAAATTATGAATCAAGTAAGAATAACAGGGTAAGAAGATTTTTAATTTTTGTTAGGAAGAGATTCTTAAAATGCATAACTGTTTGAACTTGAATAAAAAACTGGAAACCCACAAGAGTTTCAGAAGAGATAAGGCAAAACTGAAATAATTTTTTAAAATTTTGTGGATATGGATTCACTGAAAACTACATATAACTTTGCTGCAAGTTAATGAGGGTAAAAAATGAGAATTATGGTGAAACATATTCTCCTTTCATATAACAATGAACCTTAAACCAAGGAAAATGCTACCCAAACTACTGGGTGGTGTTTTTTAAAATATATTTTAACTACAGGCCTGGTGCACGAATTCATGCATGGGTGGGGTCTCTTGCCCAGTCCCTAATCGGGGCAAATGGGGGCTAGCCAGCCGGGGAGGGATGGCTGGAGATCGGCTGGCGGGCCCTCTCGCCCAGTTCTGATGCACTGGACCCCAGCAGCAAGCTATTGGAGCACCTGCCCTCTAGTGGTCAGTACGCATCATAGCGACTGGTTGAGCAGTTGACCAATCGGTGGACCGATAGGTTGGACACTTAGCATATCACGCTTTTATTATATAGGATGATTTCAGAGAGGAAGAGAGAGAGATAGAAACATCAATGATGAAAAAGAATCACTGATTGGCTGCCTCCTGCACACCCCCCACTAGGGATTGAGCCTACAACCTAGGCATGTTCCCCTGACCAGGAATCAAACCATGACCTCCTCGTTCATAGGTCAATGCTCAACCACTGAGCAACACCGGCTGGGCAAATCTATTGGTTTTAAACCTGCTAAAGATAAGCTGACCATCTTTGTTATAGGTTAATTTTCTTGATAGGTTTATAAGTCAGTCACATTTACCTTACTTTAAAATATTCTAAGATTTCTAAACAAAAGTATCTTTTATATATTGTGTCTAAAGGTGATTATATTTCATAAATGGTAAAAGTCATGCAGATTATTCAGCTACTTACCTTTGTCTTATTTAATAATCCTAATGCTACTGGTTTTACAGTTTTACATTTCCAGAACCTTTAATATTCATTAGATTATTGCTCATTTATCTGAGGTAGAAGTTACTATTTATAATTTACAAAGAAAAACCACTCAGGTCTCCTGACTCTTTTAACCATGGAGCCACTAATGTCCTATTGAGGGAGCGGCAAGAATAGGCGATTTGAGGAAAGGGTTGTGAGCACCTGGAAGCACTGCAGAGCCCACACCAGGAAAACAGCATGCTCCCCAATGCTGAACACTTCAGAGCCCACACCAGGAAAACAGCATACTCCCCAATGCGGAACACTTCTGGCAAAGCTGTGCAACCTCATGCAATGAGAATGTGGTTAGGAAAGAGTTCCTCATTCGTTAACTGGCATGTGTCTGGTCTGGGGAGCTTTCATAGGACAAGTTAACATTTTTACTATTTCTGAAAACATGAACAATTATTTCCAGACAAAAGAGAAACATCCTCTTCTGGAGTATTCTGGGACAGGATGAGTCGCCTGAATAGATGTGGGTGAGGCTGGACAAGATGGGTCCAGTGAGAATGAGAGTACAGGTGGCATGGTAGACTCAGCTAAGGCACTGATTGCAACAAGAGGATGACAGGATCAGTTATCTTTGAGAAGAGAACCAGGGCAACAGCAAGGAGAATAGAAGAAGGGAAGGAGCACTGACAGAGGCCAGTTAAGAAATGATCTCAATAGTCAAGGCTAAAGGCCGAGGGGTAGGAAGAAACATCCCTAACAAACGTGCAGAAAACAGTGCTGATTACTCCACCAGAGGAGAACCAGCGGCACGTGTCCCAGCACAGTGACACTGTGGAGTGCTACATAGTAACGGCAAAGAGCAAAATGACGAATATGCTGCAGGACAAAAAAAGATGCACCAAAATGTACAACATGCTCTTATCTAAATTTTTTTAAAAAGATGCACATGCTTAGAAACAGGGCCCAAAAAACTGACAGCACATTGTGACCAATGGTTACATCTAGGGAGAAATATGGAATGGGGGCCTTCTTTATGAAAGCATCCACCTATTACTGTGTAACTTAAACTTAAACAAAAAATATTTAGGAGGGAAGGAAGGAGAGCCAAGTATCACCCTGTAGAACAGGATCCTGCCCTGTCCCTCCTTCACTGCAGCCCCGAGAGGAGCGATGCACCTGGGCAGGCGCAGGTGTCAGGGATGTGGTCGCCCATCGCTGTGGTGGGAGGGGGAGGAACTGCCATTTGGATTCTGTGGCTGCTCCCACGTGGAAGGAGTGCTAGAGGGTCATCTCTTCCTCCCGGTCTTGCATGTCTTTCTGCCTCTAACACATGCCAAACTGGAATGCTCTGAGGTTGGGGCTGAAGGCCCTCCTGGCAGGTGGTGAGCTGGTCTGATTCCTGGCCATTTAAGCTAACCCAGCTAGGTAAAGGTGTTCTTCGTGGGGTCCAGCTGAAGAAGTTCTAAGAGTTCCTTTGGGACTGGTGGCAATGGCCAGGTGGCTATAGCACTGTTGGCCTCACTTTGTTCTAGGTGCACATACTCACTAAGGGAATGTGTGGGAGAGAGATGAATGACAGGCCAAAACAGGACTCCAGTGTGGCTAGGTTCCCTGAACACACATCATAATGCCACCTTCCTCACTCTTTCATACTCCTGACATAACTAACATCAAGATTGGCTAAATGGCCTACTTGTTTTGGCTCAGTGGAAAGAGCGTTGGCCTGTGGATTGAAGGGTCCCGAATTCGATTCCAGTCAAGGGCACATGCCCGAGCTGTGGGCTCCATCCCCAGTAGGGGGCATGCAGGAGGTAGCCGATCAATGATTCGCTCTCATTGTTGATGTTTCAATCTCTCTCTCCCTCTCTCTTCCTCTCTGAAGTCAATAAAAATATACTAAAAAAAAAACAAAAAAAAAAGATTGGCTAAATGTTTTACCTTAGGTGACTGGGGTAATGATGCTACTTAAATGTAATCACTGGAAGGGTATGTCCACCATGAGCCACTGACTGGCAATTTTTTTTTTAATCACACACACTTTAAAAAAAATTTTTTTGAACTATAGTATTAAACACTTAACATAAAACTTACCACTTCTAAGTATCATTCAACAGGGTTAAAAATAAGCACATTGTTATGCAAGCAATCCTCAAATTTTTTTCATCTTGCAAAACTGAACTGTGTACCCATTAAACAACTCCCTACTTCTGCTATCCTATAGCCCCTGGCGACCACCATTCTACTTCCTGTTCCATGGTCCAGGCACCCCGTGTAAGTGGAATTATACAGCACTTGTCTTTTGTGACTGGCTTATTTCACTCATATAATGCCCTCAAGGTCATACATGTTGTAGCATGTCAGAATTTCCATCCTTCTTCAAGACTGGCTATGATATAAACCAGGACCAGAGTGTTAGCACTTAAAATACGCCCCTAAAAGAGAGAACTCAGGCGTTAACTACCATGGTCTAAGGTAGAACTCCATGCAGCTGGCGCTATACCTGGCACTCCCTCAGAACCAGAGCAGTGCCCCCTCCCGCCCCCTGCCCCCTTTAAACGCCGAGACCTACACTGACACCACACGGGCTGCTGCCACGAGGAGTCCTTCTCTCCAGGCTTTGCATGTGCACTTCATCTGAATACACCACTAAGCGGAGACCTCTTTCTAAAACTCCACAAATGGGTCTCCATTAGACTCAGCCTCCAGGTCAGCTTTCAGGAACTGATTCAGGGAAGTATCACTACTTATGTAACATCACTTCAAGGATATTTCCCGAGGCTAAGAGACTGAGAATACCGTTGTTGCAGGAGGAATGGATGTGGGAGGAGAGCCAAATAGGGAGCTTCCACTATCAGCGTCGTCTTCAAAGAGGAGCGATGCTCTCTGGGTCTTCTTTTGGCTACAAAAGCAAACAAAAAGGCAAATGTGATGTTTTAAGAAATGCAGTATCCTTTCTGAGGCACACCTATAGAAACCCACCTACCACTAAAACATCTGAGCCAGCTGTTGAGCTTACACAGCTGAAAACAAGCAAGAAAGCCACTGAAGGAGGTGCAGTTTGTACAAGGTCCAGGGCCTCATTATCTTGTCCCTTTTCAATGACTTTTCCCTCAGTGTAGTGCACTGGCTGTTAGCTTTGCCGAGTCACACACACTCAGCACTCACAAACGGAGCATCCTCTCTCACCATCCCCCATGGCACAGGAGGAGCCAGAGCAGGAGGCCCGTTTCCAGAGCACTCAGGAGGCACTGTCAAGAGATGGCAGGGCCAGGGCCTGCTTTGGGCTGTGACCCGCAGGCTGGTGCCCTCTGCCCACTCAACCCTGTTTTCCAAGCACCTTTCTGCCCTTGCATACCTTCTCTTCAAACCCGAAACCCATCCTATTCCACTCTCTATCACATCACCATTTATCCACCTCCTACCCCATGTTGGGCAGCCATACCGACATGCAGCCACAGCTCTCCACACCACCTTCCTGAGCCTGTCTTCACCTATCGCCTTGCCTGCAGTTCTGGCCTGGCCCCTAGAGAAGGCTGAAGGTAAGTGTCTGCCAGAACAAATACTGATCAGGACCTTCTAAGGATAAGAAATATAAAAGTGGAGGCTTAGCATTGGACACAGGGAATCCAGAATAAAAAGGGTTCCAACTAGTAAAGGGTCAAGTTCCAGTTTTCACTATGTGATAAGCAACTGTCCAACTAGCATACTAGAGAATTACCAAATGAAAGCTTTAAATTTAATTTTAGCTAGATAAAAATAATAATAAGTCATTTCAGCAAATTGCTCACCCTATCCATCTACTTACGTTAGAATATAATTAGCATATACTCCAGTAAGGATATTACAATTTTCTTAGTAAGTTTAATTATTAACAAGGTACAATCTATGTAGTTTATTCATTAGTTTAGTATTGATGTCTGTCTACATGTTTTAAACAAAAACCTAAGAATCACTGATTAGAAAACACAACTAACCAAATGGGTGAGTGCACTTACACTGAACATATACACTAAAGGACAATTAAAATTAAATCCGTATCTTGAAGAAGTTTTAAAACAAAGAGCCAGCTGGTCATTGGGGCTCAGTGGTTGAGCATCAACCTATGAACCAAAGTTCTCAGTTCAATTCCAGTCAGGGAACATTCCTGGATTGTGGGCTCCATCCCCAGAGGTGGGTGTGCAGGAGGCAGCCAATCAGTGATTCTCTCTCATCATTGACATTTCTATCTCTCCCTCTCCCTTCCTCTCTGAAATCAATGAAAAGATGTATATTTTTTAAAAACTACAAAAAACCAACTCATAATTACAGAGTAAGGTAATATCTAATATACCTTTAAGGATATATACCAATTTAAATTTACACAAATCATAACCAAAATATTTAACCACAAGGTGATAAATAATCATGAAGTATTTTTAAAATAGAACTATCTCAGTTGCCAGAAAAATACCAGAAATTTCATTGAGCAGCTAGAACAGGAAAAAACCTTATGTATGATTTTCTGAACAAGTAATTTCTAAACAAACACACACACAAACAAATATAAAACCCAACCTACAAAAAAAATTTGATGGCAAGCTGAGAGTAAGCGGAAGAGCTAGCTTTTTTCTGGACCTCGATAGCTGTACTAGGAAACAAAAGCCAGGCCTTGACCTTGGCCCTCATTTCCCACTCTCAGCCTCCCATGCAGATGTGTCCTCATAAGAAAAATATGCTGCTCAGTAAGCTAGAGTATTCTCACTATAATAAGTTAAATGTTTTGATTTCTTTATAAAGTACAGATATCAGAAAACATGATGATGACCACAGAGTTTATGGCTGACACCAGGACACTTTGGAGAATGAAAGGGAAACTTATTAATCACTAGTGGCCCGGTGCATGGAATTTGTGCACGGGAGTGAGGGGTTTCCTCAGCCCAGCCTGCACCCTCTCCAATTGGACATCCCTCACGCAATCTGGGACCACTGCCTTCTAACAGCTCACCTACCTGCCTGCCTGCCTGCCTGTCTGTCCCAAACCCCTCTGCCTGCCTGCCTGATTGTCCCTAACTGCCTCTGCCTGCCTGATAGCCCCCAACTGCCCTCCCCTGCTGGCCTGATCTTGCCCCCAACAGCCCTCCCCTGCCGGCCTGATCTCACCCCCAACTGCCCTCCCCTGCCAGCCTGGTTGCCCCCAACTGCCCTCCCCTGCCAGCCTGATCTTGCCCCCAATTGCCCTCCCTAGCCAGCCTGATCACACCTAACTGCCTCTGCCTCGGCCCCCGCCACCATGGCTTTGTCCGGAAGGAAGTCGGATGTCCAGAACATGACCAGTCGACCTGGTCTAATTAGCATATTACTCTTTTATTAGTATAGATAGATTATATAGGATAGGATTGCTTAAATGGGGTGGGGGTAAAGCCTTTTTCAGC